>NC_064639.1:34682016-35326738 GCF_023864345.2 Schistocerca serialis cubense
CCGAAAATTACCTCAAGCAATTAAACAGAGAACCGACTCGTGGAGATAACATCTTGGACCTACTGATAACAAACAGACCCGAACTTTTCGACTCTGTATGTACAGAACAGGGAATCAGTGATCATAAGGCCGTTGCAGCATCCCTGAATATGGAAGTTAATAGGAATATAAAAAAAAGGGAGGAAGGTTTATCTGTTTAGCAAGAGTAATAGAAGGCAGATTTCAGACTACCTAACAGATCAAAACGAAAATTTCTGTTCCGACACTGACAATGTTGAGTGTTTATGGAAAAAGTTCAAGGCAATCGTAAAATGCGTTTTAGACAGGTACGTGCCGAGTAAAACTGTGAGGGACGGGAAAAATCCACCGTGGTACAACAACAAAGTTAGGAAACTACTGCGAAAGCAAAGAGAGCTCCACTCCAAGTTTAAACGCAGCCAAAACCTCTCAGACAAACAGAAGCTAAACGATGTCAAAGTTAGCGTAAGGAGGGCTATGCGTGAAGCGTTCATTGAATTCGAAAGTAAAATTCTATGTACCGACTTGACAGAAAATCCTAGGAAGTTCTGGTCTTACGTTAAATCAGTAAGTGGCTCGAAACAGCATATCCAGACACTACGGGATGATGATGGCACTGAAACAGAGGATGACACGCGTAAAGCTGAAATACTAAACACCTTTTTCCAAAGCTGTTTCACAGAGGAAGACCGCACTGCAGTTCCTTCTCTAAATCCTCGCACAAACGAAAAAATGGCTGACATCGAAATAAGTGTCCAAGGAATAGAAAAGCAACTGGAATCACTCAATAGAGAAAAGTCCACTGGACCTGACGGGATACCAATTCGATTCTACACAGAGTACGCGAAAGAACTTGCCCCCCTTCTAACAGCCGTGTACCGCAAGTCCCTAGAGGAACGGAGGGTTCCAAATGATTGGAAAAGAGCACAGATAGTCCCAGTCTTCAAGAAGGGTCGTCGAGCAGATGCGCAAAACTATAGACCTATATCTCTTACGTCGATCTCTTGTAGAATTTTAGAACATGTTTTTTGCTCGCGTATCATGTCATTTCTGGAAACCCAGAATCTACTATGTAGGAATCAACATGGATTCCGGAAACAGCGATCGTGTGAGACCCAACTCGCCTTATTTGTTCATGAGACCCAGAAAATATTAGATACAGGCTCCCAGGTAGATGCTATTTTTCTTGACTTCCGGAAGGCGTTCGATACAGTTCCGCACTGTCGCCTGATAAACAAAGTAAGAGCCTACGGAATATCAGACCAGCTGTGTGGCTGGATTGAAGAGTTTTTAGCAAACAGAACACAGCATGTTGTTATCAATGGAGAGACGTCTACAGACGTTAAAGTAACCTCTGGCGTGCCACAGGGGAGTGTTATGGGACCATTGCTTTTCACAATATATATAAATGACCTAGTAGATAGTGTCGGAAGTTCCATGCGGCTTTTCGCGGATGATGCTGTAGTATACAGAGAAGTTGCTGCATTAGAAAATTGTAGCGAAATACAGGAAGATCTGCAGCGGATAGGCACTTGGTGCAGGGAGTGGCAACTGACCCTTAACATAGACAAATGTAATGTATTGCGAATACATAGAAAGAAGGATCCTTTATTGTATGATTATATGATAGCGGGACAAACACTGGTAGCAGTTACTTCTGTAAAATATCTGGGAGTGTGCGTACGGAACGATTTGAAGTGGAATGATCATATAAAATTAATTGTTGGTAAGGCGGGTACCAGGTTGAGATTCATTGGGAGAGTGCTTAGAAAATGTAGTCCATCAACAAAGGAGATGGCTTACAAAACACTCGTTAGACATATACTTGAGTATTGCTCATCAGTGTGGGATCCGTACCAGGTCGGGTTGACGGAGGAGATAGAGAAGATCCAAAGAAGAGCGGCGCGTTTTGTCACCGGGTTATTTGGTAACCGTGATAGCGTTACGGAGATGTTTAATAAACTCAAGTGGCAGACTCTGCAAGAGAGGCGCTCTGCATCGCGGTGTAGCTTGCTCGCCAGGTTTCGAGAGGGTGCGTTTCTGGATGAGGTATCGAATATATTGCTTCCCCCTACTTATACCTCCCCAGGAGATCACGAATGTAAAATTAGAGAGATTAGAGCGCGCATGGAGGCTTTCAGACAGTCGTTCTTCCCGCGAACCATACGCGACTGGAACAGGAAAGGGAGGTAATGACAGTGGCACGTAAAGTGCCCTCCGCCACACACCGTTGGGTGGCTTGCGGAGTATCAATGTAGATGTAGATGTAGATGTAGGCCCACGAACAACAACACAACGGGAGAGGACGGACACGAGCAACGAAGGACACAACGAACAACAACAAGTTCGAACAATGGAGTCACAAGGAAACTTAACAAACACGTCCACTCGTACACAGAACAGGAAAGTAAGTTACCTCTCTAATGCGAGTCGATGTGTCCACAGACGTACGCGAGATTAGACTGGCTGGCTGATCTTTTTTTTTTTCCTTTTTTTTTCTTTATTGAATTTCGATTCCCCCCGAAGGGGTCCGGCTGGCAGCAGCTTAGTATGCCGCTCTTCAGCCTACAGAATTTGTTTTAAAAAGGGGAAGATAATAAATAATAAAAACAGGCGATAAAATCGGAGACTTAAATGGTAACATGGCGGAAAAAATCGTGGAACTTGAGACATAGAAACAAATGGATGATGATTCTGATAAAATACATATGAAGTAGACAGGTAAAATAATAGACTGACAATTAAAAAACACGGCGACAGTCTGGTTTCTGTTCGCAAGAGACATAAAATTCACACCCAGCGACAGCATGATTTCTGTTTGCAACACTTTGGAAAAGATGCACAACACTGAACACTCACTTGAACAGTGCACTAAGAAGTTGTCACAAATATGACACACCACAGCCGAGGGCAGGTGGGGGGAACCTGGAAAGATGATGGGAAAATAAAAGGGTGGGGGGGGGGGGGCGAAGGAGAGGAAAATGCTGGCTGAGCTTTTTTTTTTCCTTTATTGATTTTCAATTCCCCCCGAAGGGGGCGGGCTGGCAGCAGCTTAGTACGCTGCTCTACAGCCTACAGACTTTAAAAAAAAAATGGAAGAAGAAAATAAACAAGAAAAACAGGCGATAAAACGGTGACGTAAAGTGAAAAATGGCGGAAAAATGCGCAAAGTTACAACAGAAAGCAAAAGGGGTTGGCAATGTTAATAAAAGACACGGGAATCAGACAAGTAACATAGTACACACACAATTAAAAAACATGGCGACAATCTGGTTTCTGTTCGCAAGAGATAAAAAGCTCACCCAGCGACAGTATGATGGCCGTTCGCAACACTTCCCAAAAAACACAACACGGAACACTCGCTGTAAAACACTCACTGTAAAACACTGCACGAAAATGGCGGCACAAAAGATGACACTCCCGAGCCAAAGGCAGATGGGGGGGGGGGACCTGAAGGAGGGGGAAGAACAAGGAGGGAGGAAGGAAAAAAAACGAAAAAGGGGGGGGGACCAAGGAGGGAGAGGACTAACAATAGGGGAGAGGGGCAGGGCAGATGCGAGAGGGAATGAGAGGAGGCAGAGGAGGGAAATGCAAAAGGACTCGGGGGAGAGAAGGGGGCAGAGAGAGGGGAGGTGGGGGAAAAAGAGGATGGAGTGGGGGGAGAGGGAGCCCGGGAAAAGGACAGGGGAAAGGAAGGGGATTGAGGATCAGAGTTGATAGGAAGGATAAATGGAGGGAGAGAGGGCATTATCCAGGAGGGGGAGTTGATGGAAGCCACCTTGGGAAAGGGGATGAAGGGTGTAGAGATGGAGGGTAGGGGAGACACAACAGTGAAGATGTGGCAGGGGGCAGGGATGGGAGAGGAGAGGAGCAACCAGAGGGTGAGGGGGATCAAGGCGGCGGGAGGTGTAGAGGATGCGGATATGTTCGAGGAATAGGAACAGATGGGGGAAAGGAATGAGATCATAGAGGATCCGCGTGAGAGACGGGAGGCGTATACGTAAGGCGAGGCAGAGTGCATGACGCTCAAGGATCTGGAGGTACTTATAGAATTTGGAAGGAGCTGATATCCAGGCGGGACTGGCATAACAGAGGATGGGACAGATTAAGGACTTGTAGGTGTGGAGGATGGTAGAGGGGTGCAACCCCCATGTCCAGCCAGAGAGGAGTTTGAGGAGTCGGAGGCGGTTGTGGGCTTTGGATTGGATGGAGCGGAGATGAGGGTTCCAGGTGAGGTGACGGTCAATGCTGAGGCCAAGGTAGGTGAGGGGGGGGGGGGGGGTGAGGCGGACAGGACGGGCGCAGACAGTAAGGGAGAAATCCAGGAGCCAGAAGGAGTGAGTGGTATGACTTACGATGATTGCCTGGGTCTTGAAAGAATTGATTTTCAGGAGCCACTGGTTACACCATGCAGCAAAAAGATCAAGGTGATTCTGGAGAAGGCGTTGGGACCGTTGAAAGCACTGGCTGAGCGAGAGGCAGGCGTTTAAGTAGTCTATCGGGGGCGCCGCTATTGGCCGCTGGAACCACGTGTTCCACTGTGGCGCCCTCACACTAAATGCGGGCTAGGAGGCGCGCGCCGCCGCAGCTTACGGCGCGATGGTGCAGAGACCTCTAGAGGTCTTCGACGTCCATGACGTCTGGCGCGGATTCAAATACCGCGGCGCGCGGTACCAGACAACGGTTTGTGGATACTAACATCCCTGACAGGGAGTATCCTGTCATAGTCCCAACGTGAACCCGACGGAACTCCTGCGTGACGCGTTAAACGCCGACTTCGCTCCACACCTCTGTGTCTACGGTTCTACTCTGGTTTCGGCTCTTGACGAAGAATGACTGTCATTTCCACACAGACATTTGGAACCCTCATTGAAAATGTCCCCAGCTGAGTTCAGAACGTCGTAAAGGCGAAGTGTGTACACGCCTCATATTAATGTCCAGTAACAGATGTCCGGACAATTTTGATCAGATTCTGGACGTCTCTCGTCGCCTTGTCAGCTACTTTGGACCTCATCCAAGCCCTGAACAATATTTGGCTGTTCCTCAGTGTAATGTGCACACCGGCATGAAAATGTAGATGTCCTCTCTTTCCACTGCCACATACTTTCTCGGCCATATCTGACACGTATCACATTCTTGAAGAACCATACCTCAAATATATCGCCTGTGGTGGCAGCGGGGAATGACCAGAGTTGATGTGAAAAAGCTGCCCTATTCCTTTGAGCACTAACCAACAAATTTCTCTCGTCATATGCAGCATTTAAGTGAAACTTCTGGACAAGATGCTCACTGTAGGAAAACTAGCTCAATAAGATGACAGATATTTAGTCCACTTCATACATCTATCAGGGTGACACCAGCCTGTAACCTATAAACTACCAACCGTAGTAGTCCACCCCCTAAAATGTAGCTGGAGCCCCTTGACCACCAGAGGCATTCTGACAGCGGCATTCGCCACAACCACACTCTTGTCTGCTGTGAACAGATGACGCAAGAGGACTGGAGCTTCAATGCTCTGGCCTTCTGCAATAGCTTTCATGCGCTTGTCTTAAATTACTAATCACCGGAGGGGCAAAAATTTATTCAAACTAGGAAAGCGTTAGCCTTTGACACTACCTTTGTGGTTGGTGAACCATACTTCAATGTAATAACAAAGACGAACAAGTTATTCTAGTGAACAGAAAAATTCTAAAATGTGTCAAGATGAGATTTAACTTTATGGTAAAATTTGGTTTGGTTCCTGCCAAATATTTGATGAGAGTAAGTAGTAAAAATTTTTGTGGCCTACAGTTGTAAAGCTTTCTGTCACCGACACATTCACGAAAGAAGAGGTACATTTTTCTTCTATTTTCGTAGACGAGGTCACCTTTCTCTCCAAATTCTATTTACGCCGTGCGTTCCTCCTGTCAATCGTCCGGCACATTTACTCTAGTGTTGCGGCAGATACACACATCAAAAAAAGTTTTGCGCCACCCCGGTTCCCAGAACTCCTGAAGATAGACGTTGACCTTGGGTATTGTATCACAGACACAGTCCCTTTGACTGTTCAGAGAGCCGGCCGGAGTGGCCGTGCGGTTCTAGGCGCTACAGTCTGGAAACGAGCGACCGCTACGGTCGCAGGTTTGAATCCTGCCTCGGGCATGGATGTGTGTGATGTCCTTAGGTTAGTTAGGTTTAATTAGTTCTAAGTTCTAGGCGACTGATGACCTCAGAAGTTAAGCCGCATAGTGCACAGAGCCATTTGAACCAATTTTGAACTGTTCAGAGATGTAAACAACCATGCAAATGGTTCAAATGGCTCTGAGCACTATGGGACTTAACATCCGTGGTCATCAGTCCCCTAGAACTTAGAACTACTTAAACCTAACTAACCTGACATTACGTGCATCCATGCCCGAGGCAGGATTCGAACCTGCGACCGTAGCAGTCGCGCGGTTCCGGACTGAGCGCCTAGAACCGCGAACCACCGCGGCCGGCAAACCATGCATGAGCAGCGCCTATTAGACGAGAGGGTCTGACAGCCGATCAGTTCCAGTGATTCCACCATGAAGGAGGTACACCGCTCGTGTTATCTATAGTTTAACCATGCCTAGACGGCCAATACCACGGTTTGATCGCGTCCGCATTGTTACTTTGTGTCAGGAAGGGCTCTCAACAAGATAAGTGTCCAGGCGTCTCTGAGTGAACCAAAGCGATGTTGTTCGGACGTGGACGAGGTACAGAGAGACAGGAACTGTCGATGACACGCCTCGCTCAGGCCGCCCAAGGGCTGCTACTGCAGTGGATGGCGGCTACCTGCGGATTATGGCTCGGAGGAACCCTGACAGCAACGCTTTTCGTGCAGCCACAGGACGTCATGGTACGACTCAAACTGTGTGCAATAGGCTTCACTTCCAACTTCCATGGCGAGGTCCATCTTTCCAACCACACCATTCGGCGCGGTACACATGGGCCCAACAACATACCTAAAGGACTGCTCAGGATTGGCATCACGTTCTCTTCACCGATGAGTGTCGCATATGCCTTCAACCAGACAATCGTCGGAGACGTGTTTGGAGGCAACCCGTTCATGCTCAACGCCTTAGACACTGTCCAGTGAGTACTGCAGTTAGGGGGAGGTTCCCTGCTGTTTTGGGATGGCATTATGTAGGGTCGACGTGCACCGCTGGTGGGCTGTACGATACGTGAATGCCACCCTTCGGCCGATAGTGCAACCATATCGGCACTATATTAGCGAGGCTTTAGTCTTCATGGACGACAGTTCGCGCTCCCATCGTGCACTTCTTGTGAATGACTTCCCTCAGGATAACGACATCGCTCGACTAGAGTGGCCAGCATGTTCCCCAGACATGAACTCTATCGTAGATGCCTGGGGTAGATTGAAAAGGGCCGTTTATGAACGACGTGACCCACCAACAACTCTGAAGGATCTACGCCGAATCACCGTTGAGGACAATCTGGACCAACAGTGCCTTGATGAACTTGTGGACAGTATGCCACGACGAATACAGACATGCATCAATGCAAGAGTACATGCTACTATGTATCAGTGGTACCGGTGTGTACAGCAATCTAGACCACCACCTGTGCAGGTCTCGCTGTATGGTGCAATGTACGGTTTTCATGAGCTATGAAAAGGGAGGAAATGATGTTTATGTTGATCTCTATTCCAATTTTCTGTACAGGTTCCGGAACTCTCGGAACCGAGGTGATGCAAAACTTTTTTTGATATGTTTATTTGTAGTTTAGTTTCGCGGTGTTTGTATGGAGTCAACGCGATAAATACTGATATTGATGCTCATTTTCTCTCTAGTTGCAAACAAAATTGTTTCTTTCGGTTGATTTTATGTCCTTATTCAATGGAGCAGTCCCACATTAGCCTAGTGCTCTATTCCATGTAATGACATTTGCTCTAGCGTTTATGACGTCAGCAAACACGTGTTCGCCCCACCTCCCTCGCTCGACTGTGTCTTGTGCGCTGGCGTGGGCCCCACTATCTGCTTGCTACCACGATGCAGCAACGATACTCCATATGTGCTAAATTTATGAGTATTGTCCGTGGTTTGCTGCCTCTGTCAATACATATCTTTAAACCGAAAGTCACACAAGGCTCATGTGAAGGCGCTTTGTCAAACGGATGGATATAATTCATTTTGAAAACACATTTCGATTTGTAACGAGACCAAACTGACGTTTTCCCTTGACACTAGGCATCGCATGTAAGACATGATGAAAATTACGTTCGAAATAAGATAAGCATTACTTTTCGAGCACTTTCACTATTCCTGTAGTGATCAGAGTGAGTACACATCCATGAAAACACGATTCCCAGGTAGTGATAAAATAAAACCTTTACTTCAACAACACAAAAATGAAAAGATTCACAACCAAAGCCCCTAGGAAGCAAAGAGATTGAATCTGATAACACAGAAAATAAGAATCTTCTTGATCTGACGTTTGATAAGGACAAATACTGCCTTTTTTTTAAATTTCAGATTAGCACTTGGAGCCAACATCCTCTGTTATATGTTGGATGTATTCTAATCTCTGTCTTCCTCTACAGTTTTTACCCTATACAGCTCCCTCTAGCACCATGGAAATTTTTCCCTGATGTATGAACGGACGGCCTCTCATTCTCTCTCTTCTTCTTGTCAATGTTTTTCACGCATTCTTTCCTCTCCGACTTTGCGGACTATCTCCTCATTCCTTAGCTTATCAGTTCACCTAATTTTCAATATTCTTCTGTAGCTCCACATCTCCTATACTTCTGTTCTCTCCCGTTTCGCCTTTCGCACAGTACATGTTTTACTAACATACAATGCCGTGCTCCAAAAGTACATTCTCAGAAAACTTTTCCTGACATTGAGGGCTATATAGACTTTTGTTGGCCATGAATGCCCTTTATACCAGTGCTAGTCTGCTTTTTACGTCCTCCTTGTTCCGTCCGTCATGGGTTATTTTGCTGCCTATGTAGCGGGATTCCTTAACTTGATCTACTTCGTGAGCACCAATTGTGATGTTAAGTTTCTCGCTGTTTTCATTTCTGCTTCGATTTATTCTCAGTCCATATTCTGTACTCATTAGACTATTCATTCCACTGAATAGGTCCCGTAATTGTTCTTCACTTTAACTGGGGATAGGAATGTCATCAGCGAATCTAATCATTGATATCCTTTCACTATGAATTTTTATCCCACTCTTGAACCTTCCTTTTATTTCCGACATTGGCGAGAGACTACTTCCCTGTCTTACACCCTTTTTAATCAAAGCACTTCGTTACTGGTCTTACACTATTATTGTTGCTTCTTCATTCGTACATATGTTGTATATTACCCGTCTTTCACCATAGCTTACCGCTGTTTTTCTCAGGATTTCGACCATCTTGCACCATTTACCAATGCCGAACGCTTTTTCCAGGTCGACAAATCCTATAAACATGTCTTGATTTTTCTAAAATCTTGTTTCCATTACCATCCGAAAAGTAAGAACTGCTTCTCTGTTGCCTTTATCTCTCCTAAAGTGAAACTGATCGTCGTCTAACAGGTCCTCAATTTTCTTTTCCATTCTCCTGTATATTATTCTTGTCAGCAGCTGTTAAGTTGATTGCTCGATAATTCTCGCGCTTGTCGGCTCTTGCTGTCTTCGGAATAGTGTGGATGATGCTTTTCCGATGGTATATCGGCCAGTCTCGTACACTCTACACACCAACGTGAACAGTCGCTTTGTTGTCACTTCCCCCAATGATTTTAGAAATTCCGGTGGAATGTTATCTATCTCTTCTGCCTTATTTGATCCTAGAGCTCGTTTAAATTCTGGCTCTAATACTGGCTCCTCTCTCTCTTCCCTATCGAGTCTGTTTCTTCTTCTATCACGTCTTCACGCAAGTCCACCCACTCATAGAGGCCCTTAGTGTACTCTTTCCACCTGTCCGCACTCTCGTCTGCATTTGAGAGTGGAGTTATCATTGCACTCTTAATGTTGCCGCCATTGTTTTTAATTTCAACAAAGGTTGTTTTGTCTTTTCTATATGCTGAGTCCATCCTTTCGACAATCATTTCTTTTTAGATTTAGCCGGCCGTGGTGGCCGATCGGTTCTAGACTCCTTAGTTCGGAACCGCACTGCTGCTACGGTCGCAGGTTCGAATCGTGCCTCGGGCATGGATGTGTATGATGTCCTTAGGTTAGTTAGGTTTAAGTGGTTCTAAGTTCTAGGGGACTGATGACCTCAGATGTTAAGTCCCATAGCCCTTAGAGCCATTTGAACCATTTTTTTCGATTTCCTCACATTTTTCATGGAGCCTGTTCGCCTTAGCTTCCTGGCACTTCCTACTTCCCCCTAAGTGACTTTTATTTCTGTATTCCTGAATTTCCTGGAACGTTTTTGTACTTCCGTCCTCCGTCGATTAACTGAAGTATTTCTTCCGTGAACCATGGTGTCTTCGCAGTTAACTTCCTTGTACCTATGTTCAGTCACTACAGATGGTTAATTGGTGTGATTCAGAGTCCAGTTGGACACCTATCGCTGACAGAAGTTATTTGGTAAGATAACAATATTCAAGTGAACCGGCGTACACCAACGCGAGAGCACAGAGTCTAAGTGGGGTCGGGGTCATAGGAAGCGAGGTCGGCTGCTGCAATGGCTGGCTGTCGTTATAGGTCAATGCGGTGAACATCCGTTCCGTAGCCGAGCGGCCGCTGAAGTACAACTACAGCGGACAGGGACGTGTTCGGTCTGCTTGCTGGCTCACGGCTGGCGGAAGCAAGTAGTACCGTGAAACTTCCTGGCAGATTAAAACTGTGTGCCGGACCGAGACTCGAACTCGGGACTTTTGCCTTTCGCGGGCAAGTGCTCTACCAACTGAGCTACCCAAGCACGACTCACGCCCCGTCCTCACAGCCTTACTTCTGCCAGTACCTCGTCTACTACCTTCCAAACTTTACAGAAGTTCTCCAGCGAACCTTACAGTCTCGGTCCGGCACACAGTTTTAATCTGCCAGGGAGTTTCACATCAGCGCACACTCCGCTGCAGAGTGAAAACCTCATTCTGGAAGTAGTACCGTGCTTGCAGCGCCTCCAGCGGCGACACCAGCGCCTCCAGTGGCGAAGCGGATGCCTCCCGTTCCAGTGACGTCTGCTGGAGATCTACTCGAAAACGAACTCGTTGTGGTCGGCTGTATTGTTTACCTGCTATGAAGTAGAGTGACCAGCAGGGCCTGAGCTTTGGCAGCCTGCAGTCAAACTACCAATGCTGGTGGCCGGGGTTTACAGATACAGGAATTCCAGTATGATTTCATCAAACGTGAGAAGTATTTCACAGGTGCAATGTATTTAAAAAACAGAATTGTGTTCTTCCAAAAACTGACATATTGCCTACTTTATTTATCTAAACCAGTTTCTATCGCATGATCATCTCCAGTTGGCCTACGTGTGCACAGTATATATATTTATACACGGAAAATATGTAAGTTAACATAACCGGAAATATTTTCTACATAAGTTGTCATTATCATTAACGCTCAAATCAAATCGACAAATAAAGTAGGCAAGTTGACAGACAGCTTTTGGCGGAATATAATTACGTTACTTAAGTAAACTAATTCAATATGTCATGCTATTATTAGCTCTGAAACAGCGCCCATGTTTCGGGATCTTGACAAACTCGTGGTTCCTCAAGAGGGGCAGCAGCCTTTTCAGTAGTTGCAGGGCAAACAGTCTGGATGATTGACTGATCTGGCCTTGTAACACTAACCAAATCGGCCTTGCTGTGTTGGTACTGCGAACGGTTGAAAGCAAGGGGAAACTACAGCCGTAATTTTTCCCGAGAGCATGCAGCTTTACTGTAAATTTTTATTAATAACTTCTAAAATTGTACTAAAATAGGATCTTTATTCGATCTACGAAGTTACCTTCCCTGGTAAAACGTCTCCGAAAAACCTATCATCTAATTATAGTGTTCACTGCACATAACTGAAGTATCTTGTCTATACTTGGTAACTAACAATTATAATTATTATTATATTATAAACATTTTTCCCGTTCTTCAATCGTTGACAAAGTTTCTTCCTATTTTCTGCAACTTTTGTGATTTTCAAACTTTTGACTTTCCATTCATTTGTACATACACATGTAAGAAACTTATAAACAAGCTACCTTCTTTAATTAATAATAAGCAAATTTATTGCTTCGGACAATTTTGTTGCAAGCTGACGACAGACTTCATTGTCATGCATAGAGATATTTACATATTGTAACAATTTCTGTCAATTTTTTACAATATTCTGTGGATCATAGTTTCATCGATATATCACTGAAACAACGACATTAAAAGAGAATTATTATTAAAATTTATCAGCATTGCACTGGAAGACACTCATAAGAGAAACATCTAAATCATTCACCGGACTATGTTTTTCAGATGCTCTAAGCATGTACAGCTGTCTATCACGTATTTATTAGAATAGGTTACTATATTTTTCTAAATCAACCTTGGAATATGGTAAATAACTGAGTAAAATTATTGTCTGTTTCAGGTTCAAGACATCATCATATATCCTACATGCGGTGAATAATGTCTACGCTGTTTTTATAAACTGTTTCCAGAATTGAGTTGTTGACTTGTATTAAAAAATAATTGATTTTTAGTAGAACATTCCAGTTTGAATTGTAATATCTCTTTCAATTAAAATACCATTCACCCACCGTTTTTTCGTTTTTACATGGACATGTAATACAATACTTAGTCGAATCCATTCATGTAGATTCTGAAATGAAGGAACTACCATTAATTTAGACTCTCATAAATCTGGAGGAGGGTAGATGATATAAGTTTACCTAAATGTGCTGTATGATACAAACACTGGACTTTTTCAACCATTCTTGAAACAGCCAAAATATTATGGTGAAAAGTGATCAAAGGGACACCGATCTATTTTTTGAAGTATCAGCAGGAATCAACAGAGAGTTTTAAGCAATATTTTTTAAGACACAGTTAACCTTGACAAAAAGGTAATTTCTATAGCTCCGTATCATAACTCTTATAATATCATAAAATATCGCCTTTAGTTTGTCAACAATGGGGACAGTTTCGTGGCAGATATTATAGTATCAAGAAAGAGATGTATAAATATGTTGATATCTTATTTCAAGAAGATAATTTATGATGTCTACCACAGTTTTATAAAATAATATCTACTAAATAGTTTTAAATTGATGGATAATAGTCGTGAAACGTTAACTGAAGTTTAACTCTTAATGAAGGGAAAAATAAAAATGTGACAGCTGTTGTCACGATAATTAATACTGATTTTACACATAAAGAAAAGTGTTCTGAGGAAAGATATGTAAAATTGTAATAATCATCTGCCACCTACGAGAAGAAAGGTGAAATGTAAGTTAAACAGTACATTTTCATTTTGTACTATTTACCAACCAATAGTGAAAGGAGTCAAATAAGATAAGACATGTAAATGTTAAACCGCTGTTAATCATTACTCATACACATTCCATCCTTATTCAGACATTTCGACTGATGACCATATACATTAAGTCCCAGAGTGCTCAGAGCCATTTGATCAGACATTTCACCTCCTATGTTATACTCGAATCTTCAGGCAACGAATTTTTTTTTTACCTAAAACGTATAGGACTGACAATAAATCAGATTATTGGCAGTGATATGGAGTGTCTGTTAACAGTTCCTAGTGATGCACCCACGTTTCATCTTAGTAAACCTGGTTTCACAATTACATTTCCCCTTCGCTTGCATCTGATCTACCTGAGGTCCGCGACCCCGCTGTAGTAAATCAATCCACCCCAGGAATCTGGAAAAAAATGTATGCTTTTGCCTGCAAAATAACTGACGCGTCATGAAAGTGATTTGCTTACGGAAGAACTTCTAATACGAACATACAAACCTTTAATTCGTGTCGGAATGGGGTCCTTGCCGAACTGACAGCTTGTGATAAACAGTAGGGAAGAGAGAAAACCTTCACTTTCACAAGAACCAACTTGCTCCCGTTCCCCAGTAACTTTCCCATTCCTCTTGCCTTCGTCTCGGACACCCGCAAGTCAGCGTGCCGACAGAGTACGCTTATATTTACACTCTGTATTCCATGCGCTACTTGTTAGTTAAAGAATAGTTCACACATTATCTTGCCTATGAATGTGCAACGCAATTTGGTAAAAAACGCTTCAGTATCTGCTTTATGAGAGTGAAAGTGCCTATGACTGATTTTGGTTCACTCTTGTACACTCGGGCACAGTCTCGAAAGGGCCACACTAATAAAGTACGAGTAAATGTGAAGATAATTCTGTATGCAAAGTTTTCATGACTAAACCTCTGAAACGATTTTAACTGAAATGTGCTATGGAAATTTCCTCAGTTCTAAAGAAGAACAAAGGCTACTTAAAAGAAAAAGAAAAAAGTGGGAACATCTTCCTTTACGTCAGTGGTCATAAACCATGTGAAAAAACTATTAAATTTGTTGTACGATGTACAGATACTTCAATATCACGAGGCGTAGATCGGCGCTCACGGTCACGCCCATCCATATGTACTGCTAAACAGCAACACTGCACACGCGGTGTTGTCGTGTCTTTTAGGTCAGTTGTGTGGGGATGGAGACGGCCATCACCCAAACGGATGGACACGTGAGGGCAGCTCACTTTATACCACTTACAAACGTTACAAAATTTGCGCTGCACCAAATTACAAATTATTTACTTCCTTTCTTCACCATTTTAACATTATTTAATAATTTTAGGAAGATCACAATTTATTTTAGTGCCCACATTCATTCCTTGAAACAGGAATCCATTGTGTAGTGGATAAAAGATTTTTGTAATTTACAATTTAGTATTTAATTCCGTTTTGACAATGTTGTTGTTGTTGTGGTCTTCAGTCCAGAGACTGGTTTGATGCAGCTCTCCATGCTACTCTATCCTGTGCAAGTTTCTTCATCTCCCAGTACCTACTGCAGCCTACATCCTTCTGTATCTGTTTGGTGTATTCATCTCTTGGTCTCCCCCTACGATTTTTACCCTCCATGCTGCCCTCCAATACCAAATTGGTGATCCTTTGATGCCTCAGAACATGTCCTACCAACCGATCCCTTCTTCTAGTCACGTTGTGCCACAAACTTCTCTTCTCCCCAATCCTATTCAGTACCTCCTCATTAGTTATGTGATCTACCCATCTAATCTTCAGCATTCTTCTGTAGCACCACATTTCGAAAGCATCTATTCTCTTCATGTCCAAACTATTTATCGTCCATGTTTCACTTCCATACATGGCTACACTCCATACAAATACTTTCAGAAACGACTTCCTGACACTTAAATCTACACTCGATGTTAACAAATTTCTCTTCTTCAGAAATGCTTTCCTTGCCATTGCCAGTCTACATTTTATATCCTCTCTACTTCGTCCATCATCAGTTATTTTGCTCCTCAAATAACAAAACTCCTTTACTACTTTAAGTGTCTCATTTCCTAATCTAATTCCCTCAGCATCACCCGACTTAATTCGACTACATTCCATTATACTCGTTTTGCTTTTGTTGATGTTCATCTTATACCCTCCTTTCAAGACACTGTCCATTCCGTTCAGCTGCTCTTCCAAGTCCTTTGCTGTCTCTGACAGAATTACAATGTCATCGGCGAATCTCAAAGTTTTTATTTCTTCTCCATGGATTTTAATACCTACTCCGAATTTTTCTTTTGATTCCTTCACTGCTTGATCAATATACAGATTGAATAGCATCATGGAGAGGCTACAACCCTGTCTCACTCCCTCCCGAACCACTGCTTCCCTTTCATGTCCCTCGACTCTTATAACTGCCATCTGGTTTCTGTACAAATTGTAAATAGCTTTTCGCTCCCTGTATTTTTCCCCTGCCACATTTAGAATTTGAAAGAGAGTATTCCAGTCAACATTCTCGAAAGCTTTCTCTAAGTCTACAAATGCTAGAAACGTAGGTTTGCTTTTCCTTAATCTAGCTTCTAAGATAAGTCGTAGGGTCAGTATTGCCTCACATGTTCCGATATTTCTATGGAATCCAAACTGAACTTCCCCGAGGTCAGCTTCTACTAGTTTTTCCATTCGTCTGTAAAGAATTCGCGTTAGTATTTTGCAGCCGTGACTTATTAAACTGATAGTTCGGTAATTTTCACGTCTGTCAACACCTGCTTTCTTTGGGATTGGAATTATTATATTCTTCTTGAAGTCTGAGGGTATTTAGCCTTTCTCATACATCTTGCTCACCAGATGGTAGAGTTTTGTCAGGACTGGCTCTCCCAAGGCTGTCAGTAGTTCTAATGGAATGTTGTCTACTCCGGGGGTCTTGTTTCGACTCAGGTCTTTCAGTGCTCTGTCAAACTCTTCACGCAGTATCATATCTCCCATTTCATCTTCGTCTACATCCTCTTCCATTTCCATAATACTGTCCTCAAGTACATCGCCCTTGTATAGACCCTCTATATACTCCTTCCACCTTTCTGCTTTCCCTTCTTTGCTTAGAACTGGGTTTCCATCTGAGCTCTTGATAGTCATACAAGTGGTTCTCTTTTCTCCAAAGGTCTCTTTAATTTTCCTGTAGGCAGTATCTATCTTACCCCTAGTGAGATAAGCCTCAACATCCTTACATTTGTCCTCTAGCCATCCCTGCTTAGCCATTTTGCATTCCTGTCGATCTCATTTTTGAGACGTTTGTATTCCTTTTTGCCTGCTTCATTTACTGCATTTTTATATTTTCTCCTTTCATCAATTAAATTTAATATATACTTACAAATTAAACTGATGGTTTTGCCTCTTCGATTGAAAGGATTGCAATTCCCAGTAAACCCTGCTATCAAAATGATGATAAGGCCCAAGGGCAAACAATTAAAAGTTGCCAAAGTGCATTTTGAAAAACCATGGTTTTCTCACTTTCATTCAACTCACAAAAGGGAGAAAGCTGAGCAAAAGCGTTTATGGAGCTGTATGGAGATTTTGCAATAAATAAGTGATAAGAAAGAGATATTTCTGTTGTTTTTTACATGTTTTAACTGATTCAACATATGGTAAAATGATTATGTATGTGTATACCAACATTCCATACAATTATACATACACACAACATATGTACACCACTGTATACCAAGACATTGATAAATTACTATCGTAATTACTCACCACAAAACGACTGATGAATCAAATCTTCTTGGTTTTCAAGCCACATCAGTTCGAGTAAAACTCAAGCTTTTGATGGCTGTCTCCACCATCGTCATCACCACTGACTGCCAGGGCTAACTTTATTTTATTTGTTGATTTTTTTAATTCTCCATTCCAGGGAGTGGACTGGTCTGTTCGAGACCCAGTCCATTAAGAGTTGCATTTCTATGCGCCAATTATCAAACAAGCTGACACTGGGACAAATGGGAGAGCCCAATTGAGAATAAATGCGAGGGGCTTACCAGTTATGGCATACACCTCACAACCAAGGTAAACCTCCGAAAAACCTTGGTCAAAACTGAGGTGGTGGAACCATATTGTGGATGTTGTCCCAGCCAAAAATGAAAACGTTGTGCTGGTGTGAGGACTGTGAGTGTTTTATGTATGTGTATGTCTTACTAAACAGAATGAAATGATGAAGTGGCTGGGGCTAGTATTTTTCCTGTACTACCATTTTATTCCTCCATGAGGGGATGTGCTTGCAGCAGCGATTTAGCCGCTTTTTTATCTTACAGTTTTGAATGTAATATTTTAAAACATAGAAAGGTGAACGAAATATGAGTACTGAACATTTCTGGATGACTGATGAGGCGGAGGTGGTGGTTCACAAAGAGCTGCTCAGAGGCGATGAGTTACAGGATATGTTGCTGATGTGGCATCTGCTTGATAACCAGCTCCAGGTTGATGGAAGAGATTGTGGGACCACAGTGAGAGTGAAAAAAAGATGAGAGTAGATAGCTGGCATGAAGTTGTGGAGAAGGTTGTTACTGTTGTGTTTGTCAAAAGGTTGATGATGGCATGAATCAAGGATGCTGTGGGACTGGAGGAGATGCTCAAGGATGGGATGCAATGAGTTAGACAGTGGTGTCCACTCGGGAAAAGAGGAAGTGGGCGTGGTTTTGGGAATATTTGGCAGTGGCGTTTAAATGAAATATGGAATGGGCTGCCAGGGTTACCTGACTCAGGGTATGTGAACACTTGAGTGGGTTGATGAGATGAAGCAGATGATGTCTTTGGCAGCAGGAGTAGGATGCAGGGAGTTGTTTGAAGTGATGTGTCAATAAAGTGGATTGGGACAGTCAGTTTATGGACAATGTTGGTACAGGTGGTTGGCTTTGCATAGGACAAATAGAAGGACTTTTGCAGTCAGAAGTTAAATGATCATTGTAGATGAGGCATTTATGACAATGGTGGGCTTGGGATCCAGAAGGCTTAGCTTTGTGTTTATGGTGACAGATGATGGCACCATTCTGAAGGAGGTGATCTATGGTCGAGGGGCATTCAGAAACTATGCAAATGAGGGTTGTAGGATCAGAATGATGATGAATTCGAAGGGATTCCCGGATTTGCAATCAGGGTTGTAATTTAGCTCCCATTCAACCTCCCCCACTATGAGGTCAGTGTCCACCCCCTTGATCACAGCAGTAAGAGTCAGTGGACAGTGTGGAGTTTAGGTTATCTGGGTCATGGTGGGCTCAGTGGGAGCGCAGAGGCTTGAGGACCAAAGGTGATGGAAGGGATTCATTGCAGTAGATGGTTTAGAAAATCAGGATCGAAGAATTTGATGATTATGGTGTCTTTAAGGGACATGAGTTGTGATATGTTGAGATTTGGAAGATACTTTTTTATTTCGAGGGAACGTGTTGTAAGACTGAGGAATCTGAGGGCAGGAAGTAGTAGGATGAAGGAATAAGTTGAGGAGATGTGTGGGGTGAGATGAGAGTGGACTCCATAGGTTCCAATGCGTGGGGCTGGTGAGGCAGGTACATTAGTGATGAGGGTGACGATAGTGACAGCAGCAGCTGCGGTGACAAAGGATCTGCAGTATATGATGGAGTGATGACATCTGCAAGTGAGTAGTGAATTAGGTCTGGAAATGCAGTGTTTGAGAGTGGGAAGGCGCACAGGCTCATTCAAGTAGTGGGGAAAGACGGAAAACAAGGAAGAGCAGGAGAGGGCAGCGTGTAGAGGGTGGAGGTGCAGTAAATGAAGCAGGCAAAAAGGAATACAAACGTCTCAAAAGTGAGATCGACAGGAATGCAAAATGGCTAAGCAGGGATGGCTAGAGGACAAATGTAAGGATGTTGAGGCTTATCTCACTAGGGGTAAGATAAACTCCTGGAAATTGAAATAAGAACACCGTGAATTCATTGTCCCAGGAAGGGGAAACTTTATTGACACATTCCTGGGGTCAGATACATCACATGATCACACTGACAGAACCACAGGCACATAGACAGAGGCAACAGAGCATGCACAATGTCGGCACTAGTACAGTGTATATCCACCTTTCGCAGCAATGCAGGCTGCTATTCTCCCATGGAGACGATCATAGAGATGCTGGATGTAGTCCTGTGGAACGGCTTGCCATGCCATTTCGACCTGGCGCCTCAGTTGGACCAGCGTTCGTGCTGGACGTGCAGACCGCGTGAGACGACGCTTCATCCAGTCCCAAACATGCTCAATGGGGGATAGATCCGGAGATCTTGCTGGCCAGGGTAGTTGACTTACACCTTCTAGAGCACGTTGGGTGGCACGGGATACATGCGGACGTGCATTGTCCTGTTGGAACAGCAAGTTCCCTTGCCGGTCTAGGAATGGTAGAACGATGGGTTCGATGACGGTTTGGATGTACCGTGCACTATTCAGTGTCCCCTCGACAATCACCAGTGGTGTACGGCCAGTGTAGGAGATCGCTCCCCACACCATGATGCCGGGTGTTGTCCCTGTGTGCCTCGGTCGTATGCAGTCCTGATTGTGGCGCTCACCTGCACGGCGCCAAACACGCATGCGACCATCATTGGCACCAAGGCAGAAGCGACTCTCATCGCTGAAGACGACACGTCTCCATTCGTCCCTCCATTCATGCCTGTCGCGACACCACTGGAGGCGGGCTGCACGATGTTGGGGCGTGAGCGGAAGACGGCCTAACGGTGTGCGGGACCGTAGCCCAGCTTCATGGAGACGGTTGCGAATGGTCCTCGCCGATACCCCAGGAGCAACAGTGTCCCTAATTTGCTGGGAAGTGGCGGTGTGGTCCCCTACGGCACTGCGTAGGATCCTACGGTCTTGGCGTGCATCCGTGCGTCGCTGCGGTCCGGTCCCAGGTCGACGGGCACGTGCACCTTCCGCCGACCACTGGCGACAACATCGATGTACTGTGGAGGCCTCACGCCCCACGTGTTGAGCAATTCGGCGGTACGTCCACCCGGCCTCCCGCATGCCCACTATACGCCCTCGCTCAAAGTCCGTCAACTGCACATACGGTTCACGTCCACGCTGTCGCGGCATGCTACCAGTATTAAAGACTGCGATGGAGCTCCGTATGCCACGGCAAACTGGCTGACACTGACGGCGGCGGTGCACAAATGCTGCGCAGCTAGCGCCATTCGACGGCCAACACCGCGGTTCCTGGTGTGTCCGCTGTACCGTGCGTGTGATCATCGCTTGTACAGCCCTCTCGCAGTGTCCGGAGCAAGTATGGTGGGTCTGACACACCGGTGTCAATGTGTTCTTTTTTCCATTTCCAGGAGTGTAGATACTGCCTACAGGAAAATTAAAGAGAGGTGGAGGTGGGAATGGAGCACAGGTGCGAGTAAATGACTGTGGAGATAGTAGTTATAGGTTGATACATTGTTGGAAGAGGGTAGAAATGGTGCTGACTAGTGGGTGGAGCCGAAGACTGACAGCGAAGACTTGGGCTGGTGAGCACTGGCGGTGTTCAGCTGTGAAGATGAGAACTGGTGGTGAATGTGATGACTGACAGTGAGGACTGGTAACAATGGCGAATGTGATGACTCGCAGCGAGGACTGGCAGTAATGCCGACACCTGGCGGTGGAGGTGATGACGATGATGGACAGCAAGGCCTGCTGGCAATAGTGAAGATGCCTGAGAGTAGCTGAGGCAGTTTTTATAGCCTGAGAGGAAGAGCAGTTACAACCCATGGATGGTGAATGGCCGGGGCTAGCACAGTTCTCCACTTATACAGGCGTGACTGCAGTCTCTGGTGCCAGTCAGAGATGGCTGAAATGATGCATGTGTTGAAGGTGAGTTGGGCAGCTCACAGCAGCTCCAGCTCACCATAGGACTGAGTGCCATTAGGTGGTGTGAGGGGCTGGCGCCACGTTTGAAACTACTGCTCCCATCCCCTACCAGCGTCAGGCGTCTGTAGTTACTTCCTTCCGACATCCAGAGCCCGCCCCCGCATCCTGCTAAGTGTGTACCCCTGAACTCGGTTAAAATTGTTGCTGTTGATGCTAATCTCAGCAGCATCGTTCATTTCGGAATCCCAATAAGCTGATGATTGAGCCAAAACTCTCTTGTGTTTTCAAACTGAATTTTATTTCTGTTTTCCAGGCAATAACCAGCTATGGCCAACTTGTCAAGCTCCCATTGTTTAATATGCCGCTTGTGATCAGTACAATGCTCTTACCTATATAGATGCCAGCCGCGGTGGTCTCGCGGTTCTAGGCGCGCAGTCCGGAACCGTGCGACTGCTACGGTCGCAGGTTCTAATCCTGCCTCGGGCATTGATGTGTGTGATGTCCTTAGGTTAGTTAGGTTTAAGCAGTTCTAAGTTCTAGGGGACTGATGACCACAGCAGTTGAGTCCCATAGTGCTCAGAGCCATTTGAACCATTTTTTGAACCTATATAGATGCTGCCACATTTGCAAGGGAGATAGTACACGCTGTGTACATGAAGAGTCTGTAATGGGGAGCAGCATGTCTCGTATCTTAAGGGGCAGGCTGGAACACTGGTCTCACTCTATGTCTGAAGTGTGTGTTTTAACTTGCTGCTCATTACCCGACTGTAAGCCAGGAAAGTAGCTGGCTGATATGTGAGCATAGCTGTGGTTAGCAACTAGTTTTAAGTAGAATGGTAAAATCCTCTGATGTGTCCCATCCATATAGCGGAGGTTACATTAAAAATGTAGAGACCTATGAAGTTCCTTGGAAACTAGGTAGTAGTGTTTAGTAATATGAGTGCCTCTTAATACCTGAAACGGAAAGAAGTTATCTGTACATAAATTATGAACTTCTAATATGTCCTGTCCTTAAAATGAAGTTAACGAATCAGCTGGCAAGCCACATTACCTGTGATGTGACCAAGAATGCAAGATATTATTACATGAACACATTGTTCATTTATGACTTCAGGAATGACGACTCTCTCCTGTACCAGGATTCGAGCACAACCGTAGCCGAGGATATGCAGTGTTTTCAGTGATGCAACCAGGCAATTTCGGCTGCCTGCTGGACAGAAGAGGGCGAGCCCGGGCGTTTGTGGCCGGCCTGTCTGGATCTCCGCATGGGAGCCTACTTGGCCCCTCAGCCACTCTCCTACGTCCCAGACAAGCCTCCGAAAGACAGAAGCGGGCGCTGTTGCGTGAACAGCTGCAACTAACAGCTGACTGTCTGCTCCAGGATTCACCACCATCAGGCCCACTGAAACGTGTCTGCCAACTGTCCGGCTGACTCGCTTCATACAGGTTTATTTCTACCACCATTCAAGATTAATTCTATCAGATGATTCGGTATGGGAGCAGGAACTGATCAGATATGTCAGAAATAACTGTGACATGACAAGAACCTAGCACATGTGTACTGCCCCATTATGTAGAGTTAGATGCATCTCTTCCTATGGCAATGTATAAGCAATTTCGATTTAATTTAAGTGACAATATATCCGCCTTGTGCTGTTTATCACCTTGCCAGTTACAGTTGAATCCTTCTGACCTGGGCCGGCCTCTGTGGACGAGCGGTTCTAGGCGCTTCGGTCCGTAACCGCGCTGCTGCTACGGTCGCAGGTTCGAATCCTGCCTCGGCCATGGATGTGTGTGATGTCCTTAAGTTAGGTAGGTTTAAGTAGTTCAAGGACTAGGGGACTGATAACCTCCGATGTTAAGTCCCACAGTGCTTGGAGCCATTTTTGAACCCTCTGACTTGAGTGCCTTCGGGATGGGCTTGTTTTTCGCCACAAACAATGGCAAGCTCCTCCTACATGACAATGCAGCCGACACCTGGGCGCATTTCGGATGAGCATTTATGCTCCGAGGGAGGGCTGCATGGACATTTGCTTTGGTCTGCTCTGGAGAGAATGGCTTGATAAGAGAGAGCACTGCCCACACGATGGGACAGTTATACCTTGGTACTACACAAGCCTGTAGCACATTGAAAGCATTTCAAGTGCATTTGTTTTTGATTCCGTTCGCCTTGCCGGCTATTTCAAAATTTTACTACAGAGGTGCAATTCGAAAAGGCGGTTTCCTCTCTTTTCATAGCACAACAACTGATCGCGAGCCTTAGTTGTCCGATGGCACTTTTGGTGCGCTATTTTCCCATACATACCAGAATATGGGGCGATTTGAAACGGCAATTTCCTCTCGTTTGACTGGATTATAATTAGCTATGGACTTTGATTGAGCAATGGTGGTTTTCGTTGCCTTTTGTCACGGCAATGCTGTGAGGAGTCGAAATAAGGAAATTTTCTAGCCACTCTTCTGCGGACGCTGGGGTGGGACTCTTCTGCGAGATTCATCTGTGGGACGTGAGGCACTTGCTCTGCAAGTGCTGCATCACTCCAGTGGGCGATCTGAACCAAGAGTGGGTAGAGCTTAGTTTTGATCAGGAGCTGACTGATTTTAGGGTCCTCTCAGTGATAGTCGATTTATTCATTACCAAATTATTTGTCTTCCCTCGGTTTAAATATTCCCAAAGTGCATACGCATACCCATTGCCCATTACAGTGCCAGATACTCGTTTCCATGCCTGTCTAGCACTCCCTTTCACAGCATGGTCAGTGCAGTTATATCTGTAATATCGTCGGATGCGAGGGCGATCGCTAGAGACAAGTTTTCATTTCGTTTCCCCATTACCTTGGGATCCACTCGTAGGTGTTTTAAAGTATAATTCACACACTATGTGATGAAAAGTACCCGAACACCCCCAAAAAATACGTTTTTCATATTAGGTGCATTGTGCTGCCACCTACTGCCAGCTACTCCTTATCAGCGACCTCAGTAGTCATTAGACATTGTGAGAGAGCAGAATAGGGCGCTCCGCAGAACTCACAGACTTCGAACGTGGTCAGGTGATTGGGTGTCACTTGTGTCATACGTCTGTACGTGAGATTTCCACACTCCTAAACATCCCTAGGTCCACTGTTTCCGATGTGATAGGACGTGAAGGGACACGTACAGCACAAAAGCGTACAGGCCGACATCGTCTGTTGACTGACCTCTGTCAGTTGAAGAGGGTTATAATGTGTAATAGGCAGACATCTCTCCAGACCATCACACAGGAATTCCAAACTACATCAGGATCCACTGCAAGTACTATTACAGTTAGGCTGATGGTGAGAAAACTTGCATTTCATGCTCGAGTGGCTGCTCATAAGCCACACATCACGCCAGTAAATGCCAAACGACGTCTCGCTTGGTGTAAGAAGCGTAAATATTGGACGATTGAACAGTGGAAAAACTTTGTATGAAGTGACGTATCACACAATGTGGCTATCCGATGGTATGGTGTGGGTAAAATTCGGAGGTGGTGGTGTCATGGTGTGATCGTGTTTTCCATGGTGGGGGCTTTCACCCCTTGTTGATTTGCGTGGCACTATCACAGCACATGCCTACATCGATGTTTTAAGCACCTTGTTGCTTCGCACTGTCGAAGAGCAATTCGGGAAGGGCGATTGCACCTTTCAACACAATCGAGCACCTGTTCATAATGCACGGCCTGTGGTGGAGTAGTTGCACGACAATAATATCCCTGTAATGGACTGGCCTGCACAGAGTCCTGACCTGAATCCTATAGAACACCTTTGGGACGTTTTGAAACGCCAGCTTCGTGCCAGACCTCACCGACCGACATCGATACCTCTCCTCAGTGCGGCACTCCGTGAAGAATGGGCTGTCATTCCCCAAGAAACCTTTTAGCACCTGTTTGAACGTACGCCTGCGAGAGTGGAAGCTGTCATCAAGGCTAAGGGTCGTCCAACATCATACTGAATTCCAGCATTACCGATAGAGGGCGCCACGAATTTGTAAGTCATTTTCAGCCAGGTGTTCGGATAGTTTTGATCACATAGTGCATAATTTAAGATTTACTCATGTACATTGCTGGCATTCTAATGTAAATTTTGTTCATAAGAAGTTTGATACGTATGTGCTAATTAGAATCAATAAGAAACTATGTACATATATGTCAGTGACTGGACTTTTCTATTCATTCGATAGGTAAGGAATCCCTGCCATTATTATTATTATTATTATTAAGTGATTTTGCAATCTTGTCATGTATTTTTCATTTACGAGGGCCCTTTTCCTTTTATCCGTTGCGCTAACCTTCAGTTACATTTCTGAACAAATGGGGAGCAGTCTCGCTGCCTTAAGGTGCAGCTGGCATCAGAGATTGATTCGATTAGCACGTTAATCCTGACAATGAGCAACTTCCACCATTCCTGTTGTGTGATGCATAGCCGAGTGAAGCGGAAGGCCCCAATGGGCCCACTTAGTGAGCACGGAATGCAATGCATTTCTCCTCTCACATACGCTAAACCACAAGTGATGTGTCTGTCAAGTCCCATTTCTCTTTACATTGCTTAACAGGTGTGGTGTTTCTTTTTGAAGAGCTCTACGTCTTAGACAGGAAGCTCACGTTCACTATTCAGCGCCCTCACGTCTCAGTTTAAATCTAGGAGTGACTGCTTTGCTTGAATATGCCTTGTATCATTTTCGGTTGTAAATATTGTATATTGTAGAAGGAAAAGATTATTGTTATTGCCCCAAGGCACCCTTGAACAATTTTTATTATTATTATTATTATTATTATTTTGTTCGTGCTCTTACCAACAAATGAAAATGAAGGAGATCCTAATTACATTTCCGTATGCTTGTCTGAATTATTGTATTGTGTAGGTTTAGTTGTAATGTTCAGTCCTCCTGTTGATTTTGTTTCCTAGATTTTAAAAAGGCTATACTACATTTTTTATGGTCAAGAGATGACTCAAGAGCTGGGAGGGAGGAGGGGGGGGGGGGGGCAGCTTAATATTATCTGTTACAGAACTGCAAGACTACCACGTGACATGCAACCAAGAAATTAAGTGACAGCCAGGGCCCTTCGGCAACCATAACCCAGTGGTGTATCCATAATTGACCCATAAATTTCCCTGCTAACTAGCTTAGCGCCCGCGCTTTGCTCGTGTACACTGTACGGTCTGGACAGATTTTTTTCTTTAAACGAATTTTTCTGTTGTTCGCAAATTGCAACATCTTCTGAACTTTTGATGGTACTTAAAGCCTTAGAAGCATGGTCTTTTCCGAACATACGTCTGACCAAAAAACGATTCTGGTAGCCGAATTCGGAGTTCATTGTTCATCCTGCCTTTTGAATTGTGGTGATATTTCCACTGAAACATTCATTTCCTAACACGTATTCCTTTAAAAGTCAAATACTAATTTCCATAGCCTTAGCTTCAGAGAAGTTTTCGAATAACGAAATATTTTCAAAAACACTGAAATATGAATCCTTTTATTTCTGACTGAGATACCAAATACCAATTTTCGTAGTTCTGGCTTAAAAACTGACTTAATAGCAAGATATTTGCAAAAAACGTTTCATGCCCTGCCTAACTTCCTTCTGGATGTCATTGCGAACAATCGCTTACCAAACAATATCTACAGCATACGATCCACACTCTCTTCAAACTTCAAATTTACATCTTAAGCGATTCGGCCTGAACGATGATGAGTCAGTGAATCAGTAAGGTCCTATTTCGCACCTTAGGGGTCGAATTTCCGAAAACACTGAATGGCGTCATTTTTAAAAAAAAAATGGTTCAAATCGCTTTGAGCACAATGGGACTTAACATCTGATGTCATCAGTCCCCTAGAACTTAGAACTACTTAAACCGAACTAACCTAAGGACAGCACACACATCCATGCCCGAGGCAGGATTCGAACCTGCGACCGTAGCGGTCGCGCGGTTCCAGACTGAAGCGCCTAGAACCGCTCGACCACACCGGCTGGCGGCATTTTTTATTTCCAACCGAGAAGCCAAATTCATTTTTCATAGATTTAGCTTTAAAAATTTCATAAAAATTATCATCCCCTTAGGGGTTGAATTTCCAGGAAGGGTCACTAATCGCAGCAACAGCCGATTAGCTATTCATTAGAATGAACTGAGCACAGCAATGTCATTTGGTTCATTCGCTTGGTGGGCGGTAGTACCTCACGCTACGACTGCAGACCATGTGCGCCAGCCAGGCGATGAGATTCACCGAGATCTCCACCATTTTTGTCACCTCCATCTGCTTCTCATGGTTCCGCAGTCTCTCTGGTCAGTGAAGGGTGCCCTTGTCTTAATGTTGTTCTATTCCATTCTGATTTCAGGAAGTATGTCTGCTTTTCTTTTGTTACTCCTAAATCTTCTTCTTAATAATGTTTCGAAATCCAGCTAAGGTGGCTGGCCACAGCTCACGGGCGAGACTCTCAGGGGCAAGTATTCTGCGTCGCATCCGAAAAGGCATATGGTGTAGCCCTGTATGTTCGTACAGCCTTAGAGAATAACGTCGTAACACATGTAGTCGGTAGCAAGAATATACTTTCTCCATTGGAACTTTTAGCGGTAGTAGTGAGAACCCGACTACTGTGTTATTTCCGACGCCCCACAGAATTTAAAATCTTTCATGAGATATTCGGGACGGACGCTACAGCCGTGTGATCTGAACAGATGAAAGACCTTCGTTTGTAGGACTGTGGCGGAGACACAAACTCTCACTTAATAGAGACGGTCCTCAGGGCAAGACAACCCAGCTGATCATTTTTTTCTAACGAGGACTCCTCGGAGGTCAAATGCATCCCCTGGAAATTTGGTGGCATGTACTGCCTCGGCTAGGATCTGTTCCTGAGTGTTGGCCGACTGATGCTTCGACAATGGAGCGACTACCTCCTGAGGAGAAGACGAAGAAAAACCATAGGTAGATGCTGTCGATATCTACATCGAACATTTTCATGAGCTGTCTAAATTCATCTTATACTGGAGGCTCATACGTACTACAGCATGAACACTCCGTATTATACACAACATTAGTCAGACGGAGAAATCTTCTGGAGAGATTACAGCTACTGAACTATCAGTTCCCAGTATTTACTGGATGCGAGTAGTCCAGAGAGAAACCGTCGGCAAAGAACGATACGCGCTCCAGAGTAATTACCATTGCCGAGAGCGTAAAAAGTCTCACGGTAAACCCCTTTCATGGAAGACTCACTGATATGCCTAGGAGGTCGATTTTAGTGCACTAGCCTCGACGTGGAACAAAAAAAAGCCGGTGCTCTCTGACAGAACCCACCAGTTCACACAATTGGTTATTCCAGAGATACACATCCGCCTCCATCACTTTGGGCATTTTTCTGCACCGTTCGAACCGCGAATTGAATTTTTGATCCCCAGAGCTCGTCAGGCAATCAGGAGAAACCTACAGTCTTGCTTCGGCTGTAAGATCTTGAGGAAGCCTAGGTGGCAACAAACCGAAGCAACGCTGCCAGCTGAACCAAGTTACTTCTGCTAAATCATTCGCTGTGCGTGGATAGACTTGGCTGGACCACTATTCATCAAAGTGGGAACAGAAACGCACAAGTCCCATATCGCTCTTTTCGCATGTGCTGCCAAGCGAGCAGTGCATCTCTGTACAGACTTGTCAATAGATACTTTTCTTATGGTACTCCAACGGTTCGCCGGAATACATGTACCCCGTACGATTTACACAGACAACGGGGAAACATTCCACACAGCAAACATGGAACTAGCACGACTTTGGAAGCCGTTGACTACCACAAAGACTTACCAATTCCTTGGTCATCACGTTATTACATAGAAATTCATTATCTCACGAGTGGCTTGGTGGAGAGGACGTGGGAAATAACATTGGGCAGCATTGTCTGCTGAAGATATTGCGGCTCGGAAGGCTGACGGATAAACGATTGACCGCCTCCTTGATTAGCACTGAAGCCGCTGTGAACTCAGGGCCCTTCGCGCAAGGAGACGCTGCACTGACGCCTTCCCTTTTCTTAGCTGGAGAAAACCACGAAACATCCCCAACGGGACCAGAGCCTACGTCGAATCTAGCAAAGGAATTCCGACTGAGCCAGGAAGTCTCCGACAATTTCTGGAAACTTGGGCACCAAAAGCGTTGTATCGTATTAATATAATAACATAGCGTACTAAATCCACAAGAAATCTTATTTTTTGTCACAGAACTACGTAGGCTAAGGTGACAAAAATCGTGGGATAGCGATTTGCACATCACAACACGCAGATGGTGTTGATATCTCGTACACTGGCAGTGCATTGGTGGAGCCGTCGAAGCACTCGGGTGATTCATGTGAACATATTGCCGACGTGGTTGCGGCCGCACCTCAAAATGGTTCAAATGGCTCTGAGCACTATGGAACTTAACATCTACAACTTATAACTACTTAAACCTAAATAACCTAAGGACATCACACACATCCATGCTCGAAGCAGGATTCGAACCTGCGACCGTAGCGGTCGCGCTGTTCCAGACTGAAGCGCCTAGAACCGCTCGGCTACAACGGCCGGTCCGCACGTCAGACTTCGAACACTGAATTGTAGTTGGAGCTAGACACATGGGACATTCCACTTCGGAAATCGTTAGAAAATTCAATAGTCCGAAATCCACAGTGTCAAGAGTGCGCCGAGAATACCATATTTCTGGCACTGTCTCTCACCACGGACAACTCAGTGACCGACGGTCTTCTCTTAACGACCAAGAGCAGCAGCGTCTGCGTAGAATTGTCAGCGCTAACACGCAAGCAAACACTGCGTGAAATGACCGCAGAAATCAGTATAAGACATATGACGAATGTATCCGTCAGGACAGTGCGGCAAAATTTGGCGTCAATGGGCTATAGGAGCAGACGACTTTCCCGAGTGTCTTCCTTAACAGCACGACATCGTTGCAGCGCCTCTCATGAGCTCGTGACCACATCCGTTGGATCATAGACGACTGGAAAACCGTGACCTGCGCAGATGAGTTCCGATTTCAGTTGATAAGACCTGGTGGTAGCGTTCGAGTGTGGTGCCAAGCATCCAAATTCTCAACAAGGAACTGTGCAAGCTGGTGGTGCCTCGATAACGGTGTGGACTATGCTCCGGTCCAACTGAACCGATCGTTGACTGTAAATGGTTAAGATCGACTACTTGGAGATCACGTGCAGCCATTCATGGACTTCATATTTCCAAACGACGAAGGTATTTTTATAGATAAAAATGTGCCATGTGACTGGGGCGATTGTTCACGATTGATTTCAAGAACATTCTGGACAATTCGAGCGATTGAGTTGCCCAGACAAATCCGGATGCACATGAAAATCATGGAACATCTGTGGGACATAATCGAGAGGTCAGTTCGTGCACAAAATCCGGCACAGGCAACACTTTCGCAGTTATGAACGGCTGAAGAGGCAGCAGACTTCCAACGACTTGTTGAATCCATGCCGTCACGAGTTTCTGCACTGAGTCATGCAAAAGGAGGCGGAACACGATGTCACCTCAGTATATGTGTCAACAAGTCAGAAATACTTCTTCAAAGAATAAGCAGATAGTCTCTCACTCATAACTGGTACCTCATACCGAGACACCTTACCCCAGTATCCAAATGAGGTACCCTTCTAGCAGGGACGTTGCTGACGCCTTTCACGGTAGGAATCAGGATAGTAAATCGAATTTAAATTCGTGCGACCTATTAACAGTTATTGCGCCCGCAAAATGGGACACCGTGAGAGTTGTTTAAGGTGGCTTGGTGTAGCAGTAGTAGTAGTAGTAGTAGTAGTAGAGGGTTCTTTAGGTGCACGACAGCAAAGTCTTCAGCGCCCGCTCAGTAACAGATTGAGACGGGTGTCAAGAAAATACTCAGAACAGTAAGATAACACAGAATGTAAAACACAGGTAACAAGGTGTGAAAAATATGTGCCTACCCACACCGAAGCCTGGGACGAAGCATGTCGTCAGCAGTAAAACATCGACAACACTGGCAGAAAGTGGTAGAGGGAGCTAAAACAATATAGCAGATGGAAGTGGCTGGCTGACCGCAAGGAAAAAAGGGAGGAGCCAGCCACTCTCCAATACACTAAAATCTCCAGCCTAAAAGTTTAGGCCAGAGTCCAGACACATCACAAAACTGTAAAACCCCCCGACATACACGTCTCATCGTTAGCTAAAACCCATGGCAGATCACCATCAACTTGTGCTTCTGCCCTTGCATCAGGGTATAAAACGCAGTCTGTTAAAATGTGCCGGACAGAGATGTGCACCGTACATGGGTGGCGGACAGGATTTGTCTGCTCCGGCATTACAGGGTGCTTGTGCGATCTCAGCTAGATTATGTGTGCACGGTGTATGGGTCCGCGAGGCCTTCTTACTCAAAGATGTTGCAGGTTGTGCACCATGAAGGGCTTCGGTTGGCCGCTGGGGCATTCAGAACTAGCCCCATACCAAGCCTCTGTGCAGATGCTGGTGAACCGCCACTTCACATGCGGCGACGGCTACTTACGGTACGCCAGGCGTATAAAACTTTGTCCACACCATACACACCTGCATACCATACTGTTCCTCAGCTTCCTCTGACACGGCTATTTCATAACCGGCAACGTGCGACGCAGCCCTATGGGTTTCGCGGACAGGATTGCCTCTCTGCGATGGATATGGCTGGTCTTCATGTTTTACGTCGCGATTGGAGCAGATTTACACCTTGGCTCCTCCGGAGACCCAGACTTATTTTACATTTGACTAATTTTAAGAAAGATAGTACACCAGATTTTACATTCCAATCTCGGTTATTTAACGTTTTAGATGTGCATCACGGATTTACCGTCGTTTACACTGATGGCTCCAAACAGGAGAATTTCCTTGGCTGTTCTGTTGTGTTCCCTCATCATGTTACCCGGATTCAGCTGCCTGATGAATATACCGTATTCGCAGCGGAGCTCCATGCGATGCTGAAGGCACTGGAGCTGATGAATCGTGTTCGGGGTAATCGATTTCTCCTCTGCTCCGATTCTCTTAGTGCCTTACAACCGTTGCAGAATCTATAGCCAATTGAGACGATCGTCCAGCTGATATATGACCAACTGTACTTGCTCCAACTGCGGGGTAAGGAGGTGTCCTTCTGCTGGCTGCCAGGTCATGTAGGAATATGGGGCAATGAACAGGCTGATCGGGCTGCCAAGGAGGCCTGCAGAGAGCAGGATGTGGTCCAGTGTCCTATTCCCTTGCAGTCTGTCATCTCTGCACTCCACAAGAAGTGCATGGGGTTTTGGGAGGAAGAATGGCTGGCGGTGACGGCCAATAAACTGCGGTTGGTGAAGTCAACAACTCGGCCGTGGCGTTCCTCCTGCCGGTTGCTCAGGCGGGAAGAGGTGAGCCTCACACGTCTTCGGATTGGACACTGTCTTCTCACACATAGCTTTCTATTACGGCGGGAGGATCCCCCGTTTTGTGATGCTTGGTGTAGTGGTGCAAAGTGCTAAGTGCAAGGTGGTGGCGCGGCTACGGACTTCCCGTGGCACGGACGTACCCAGGGAGCGGCGCGAAAGGCGCCCACAAGGGCCCAAGCACAGCGAGCAGAGAGGTTGCAAATACAGACCAAAAAACATGTAAGAAATGTGATTTAAGAATCAATCAGTAGAAGTACGTGAGTTCTCCTACCCTCGTGGACACATCTTCTGTCCGCTATTGTAAATGAACGCTGTTGTCACAGTACCATTTCTTAGGAGGCGCATCGTCCGAGCATCAACATAAATAAACGACTACTGTGGAAGAGACGTCTATAGCTAACACGATTTATGTGTCAACAGTATGTTTGGTTCACAGAGCTGCCGTCACATAGCTAGCTCAACATCAACAATAAAATTCTTAACATCCAATGAACGCAAGATTCAAAGAAAACATGAGCACGTCTGAAGATGTACAACGCAGCTCTGAAGTAAACGTTAGGAACAAAATGCCCCATCAGAAAAAAACCTCCGCACCATGAAGGAGTTATGCAACATGAACGAAAGTTGGTAGAAGTGTTTCTAGATCTTAAAGTTGAAGTCTATTTAAATTTCACTCCACTCGCATAAAAGTGGCACTAGTAGCGCCACTACGAGGATGCAGATTAGGTTTGCTTTAAATACGCGCTGTAACGGTCTTGAGCGTTAGTGACCTTTGAGGCTGGACGTGGTTAGTCGATGTTCGTCAAGAGCGCCTTTAAGGCGACAAGGAAGCCATATCCACACCTCACTGAATTTGAATGAGGTTGAGTAATAGGACTACGGAAAGCTGGATGTTCCTTCTGCGATATGTAGAAACACTTGGCAGGAACATAGATACTGTACATGACTGCTCACAGCGGTGGTAACGAGTATGTACAGTGACACGAAGACCGGGCTCCAGACAGCCACGTGGCACTACCGAAGAGGGAAGGCCGCCGTCACGTGCGGAGTGGCCGCTCGGTTTCAGGCGCCATGTCACGGATTGCGCGGGCCTCCCGCCGGAGATTCGAGTCCTCCCTCGGGCATGGGTGTGGGTGTGTTGTTCTCAGCATAAGTTAGTTTAAATAGTGTGTAAGTCCAGGGACCAATGATTTTAGCAGTTTGGTCCCTTACGCATTCACACACATTTGAACATTTGAAGACCGCCGTGTTCGGCGTGCGTCTCTGGCGCGTCGCACCGCATCTGCAGCAGCAATCCGAGCAGTGGCTGCCACCACAGTGACACAAAGAACTGCTACAAATAGGTCATTTCGAGGGCAGCTCCGAGCCAGACGCCCCGTGGCGTGCGTTTCATTGACCCCAAACAACCGTCATTTGCTGCTTAACTGGTGTCAAGAGAGAGTTCATTGGAGGGACGGGTGTAAGTCTGCTGTGTTTTCTGATGAAAGCTGGTTCTACCTCGGTGCCAGTGATGGCCGTGTGTTGATTAGAAGGAGGCCAGTTGAGGACCTGCAATCAGCCTGTCTGCGTGGTATACACAGTGGACCTACATCTGGAGTTGTACTCTGTGGTGAGATTTCTTATGACAGAAGGAGCATTCTCGTGGTTATCCCACGCACCCTGACTGCAAATCTGCGTGTCAGTCTGGTGATCTGATCTTGTGTGCTGCTATTTATGGAAAGCATCCCAGGGGCTGTTTTCCAACTCGATAAGGCTCGCCCACGGACATCTGTTGTAACCCAACATGCTCTACAGACTGTCTACATGTTCCCTTGGCCTGTTCGATCATCAGATCTGTCTCCAATTGAGCCCATAAGGGACACCATCGGACGGTAATTCCAGCGTCATCCTCAAACAGCTTTAACCGACCCTGTATTGACCGATCAACTGCTACAGCATGGAACTCCAGCCCACAAACTGACATCCGGCACGCGTACAACATAGTGCATGCACGTTTGCATGCTTTCATTCTACATTAATCATTTATTGGTGTTGTGGTTTTTTTATTTTGGTCGGTGTAGTTTCGTAGACCACGAGCATACAACGTGGAACATTCAGCAGTGCTGGGGTTGTTGCCGCTACTTTGCTACAGGTTTGTAGGTTCTCAAAGGTCGCTGAGAGTGTGCTGAAGCATATGTGCCGCCTGATGGACTGCTTCCGATTTTCCCAACTAAGGACTGGAACAAGACGTGTGGTGGATGAAGTAAGCAAGAGTTGGAGGGGAAATACAATTTACTTGCTTGCCTGCCAGTAGCTTTGCTGCTCCTTATTTTCGATTGCTATGATCTTCTGTGTAAATAAAAAAGAACACACCTTCTTTGGCTGAGTAATAATACAAGTTGTCCTAGGAGTAATGGTGAGTTTCAGGACATGACAGGAACGAACATTCGAAGCAGAATAGTCTAGTAAACGTTTGCTGTAAAGTGTATGCCTTAAGAGTTATGAGCACTTGTTCAGTAGACGATGTGTCGTTCGTCAGCGGTTATCTAGGCGATCTCTGACGAGGTGACAGAGCAGCTGCTACTTAGCAGAGTACAGCGCAGCGTGACTTCAGTAACGCAATCAGTGAGGTTTCGCTTTGCTCAAAGTAACGGAGTGCAAAATAAAATTGTAATAAGAAAACAATTCCAGGAAAGGGATATTTTCTCAACCATTAATTATAGTTCTTTTCTTTTCTTTGTAATTAGCTGTTATCTAAGGCAGCACCCACTTACCAGTAGTTTTGTTATGAACAGTGATTTTGCCCAAGTAAGCTACTGCATGTGCAATAACATCAGCTTCCCTCATGTGTCTGCCTGTTCGGGTATCTATGGTGAGTGTGATGTGTGCCCCACTCTCCCACCTCCCAAGCTGTCCCAACGCACAATGCGTCAGCATGCAAAGCATTGCTGCTGCGTGGTGCATACAGAGGAGCACGGGCAGGAGAGCACACCTATCCATCTCGCTTTTGGAGTGTCCATACATTATACATCGAATACAACAACAAACTGTGTGGCAGTATTGATTACACACAATGAAGATTGTATAAGCTTTGTCTTTATTACCTCGAATCGTACCATGTAGCACATATCAACCAATAAAATCATTTTCAAAAATATGATAGAGACCAAAGTCAAAAAGCTTTTTCAAGAATAAACATTTTTCCCTGATTCGCATAATATTAGTCAAATCAGTAAGTATCTTGTGCTACACACTTTTTAATGTAGTCTGTTATCTCCAGACCAGATTCGTCGAAATCTGTTCAGCGAGTTGGTCGTGAAATCATAACAAACAGGGTTATGATATTATTGTGGTTAACACTGTCAATGACGATATCTTTTTTTCGTGATCCGATTTCGATGAAGTAAAAGACTTTGCGGTGTCCCAAGCTATGCTCAATTTAACTGTGAAAATCCCATGAAAATTTATCTAGTAGTATTGGAAATCAGCATCTTCAAAAACAGAGAGACAGACAGACACGACGGTTTTAGATAAAACTTTAAACCACTATATTTCTCCGTGATCCGATTTCAATGAAATAAAGCCTGTACGGTGCCCTAAGCAATAATCAAGTTACCTGCGGAAGCTCCACGAAAATTCGGCTATTAGTTTTGGAGAAGCATGTTTAAACAGACAGACACGACTGTTTTTCAGATTTACAATTAGCATAAAGATTAATAATGTATGACGAGAAAATAAAGTGTATTCTTTATTTTACATCATACGGAAATCATTTTGCAATTGCTGCATTAAACAAAAAGATACAGATTTAGTTATACTTTAAGAGAGAACACATAACTGGCTTAATTAAAACTGGTAGTGAGAGGGGATAGATAACTTATTTAATTACCATTGACGAATGTATGAGACGTAGGTGACGATATGTTGAGTAGATTGGTGCAGTAATGGCGTGAGCAGACTACCAGTCGCCTATGGGCTTTGAGTCTCAAAATATTCGACGACATGGAATCCTACAGCGAGGTACCTCTGATACAGCAGCTGTGTAGGGACCGACGCTTTTCAATGGTCAGGGCGGCGCGCTCCCACCGCCCTGATACCAGACACCCACGTCGCTTCGCGAGACAAGGGAGGCGATTGGTTAGTTTAATAGCCGTTGGCGATTACAAGCAAATGGACCCAGCTCCCGCTAGATGCTCGAAAGTTTGTGAGCCACCTTCTACACAAATCATGATGCACAATTCTCAAAAATCATACAACATCCGAAGCTAGGCTCGCTACTGGTCGAAAATCCCACTTCGTACCACAACTAGAGAAGCGAAGAGACAGGGCGCAGCTCTACCGCTTCCTGATTGACTGAGCTTCGAGAACGATGTGCTTCAGTGCAGCACTTGGTAAGATGATAGGTGGTATGAGGTGGATCAAACAAGGAGTAATGGGGTATGTTACACTGCGGGAACAAAAGTCAATAACACCTGAGTAAAAAAGCGGGATGCACACATACAGATGATGGTAAAAGGGTACTACACTGGCCGTGCTGTCACTGTACTCTTAGTGATTCACGTGAACTAGTTACCGACGTTATTGTAGCCGCACTGTTGGACTCAAGACTTTGAACGGGAAATGGTAGTTGGAGCTAGGCGCATGGGGCATTCTATTTTGAAAATCGTTAGGAAATTCAATATTTCGAGATCTATAGTGTCAACAGCCATTACCTCTCACAACGAAGAACGCGGCAGTGGCCGACAGCCTCCACTTAACGGCCGAGAGCAGCGGCACTTGCGCAGAGGTATCAGAGCTTACAGGCCAGCAACACTGCTTGAAATAACCGCAGAAATCAATGTGAGACGAACGTATAGGTTAGGACAGTGCGGCGAAAATTGGCATTAATGGACTATGGCAGCAGACGAACGTCGCGAGTGGCTTCGTTAACAGTACGACCTCACCTGTGGCGCCTCCCAGGGACTCGTCATCGTATCGGTTAGAACATAAATGACCGGAAAACCTTGGTCTGGTTAGATGAGTCCTAATTTCAACTGGTAAGAGCTGATGGTACGGTCAGAATGTGACGCAGACCCCACGAAGCTATGGACCCAAGTTATCAATAAGGCACTTCGGAAACTGGTGGTGCCTTCTTAATCGTGGCGGCTGTGTTTACACACAATTGGCCGGGTCCGCGGTTATGTTCAGGTACTCGGAGACCATTTGTAGCCATTCGTGGACTTCATATTCGCAAACAACGATGGAATTCTCATGGATAACAATGCGCCATGTCACCAGTCACAATTGTTTGGACTGGTTTGAAGAACATTCTGGACAGTTAAAGCGAATGGTCTGGCCACCCAGATCGCCCAGCATGAATCCCATCGAACATTTATGGGACATAATCGAGAGCTCAGTTGCTGCACAACGTCCTGCACCGGCAATACTTTCGCAATTATGGACGGCTATGGCCCAGTATTTCTTCAGAGGACTTCCAGCGACTTGTTGAGTCCTTGCCACGTGGAGCAGCTACACTACGTCAGGCGAAAGGAGATCAGACGCGATATTAAGAGGTTTCCCATGGCTTTTGTGTTAGTGTTGTGCAGCAGCAATTTATAGGTTCAGAATACTTCATAGAACGTACGTCTCATCATATGTGTTGGTCCGTTATGATTCATTGGCCACGTAGGTTGCTGAAAGAAACTTCTTCCAGAGATCATAAGTGCCTTAACTGTTATGACATCAACCAACGTAATTGGCTTAGAGCAACGATTTCGAGGCAAACTCTCTACCGACCAGTCACTGTTGCCATGTGTTAACGCTGCTGATTTTTCAGCTTATTTTGGTGAGAACCCTTGTGCACGATACAACCCAACAATATTAGATGCAGGTAATGTAAATCATTGGAAGTGGCATGCCTGCAGTCACAGTGCAGGCAACTTACAGTGCCCTCATACACACACACCTCACGACCTATCGGCGACAACGACTTCAGTGTTTTTGTAATTTATACAAATTTTACTTATTCACTGCAATGTTACATTTAATTTATTGAGTTCAGTATTTTACATCAGCATCAGTCATTTAAGTAATATTATTCATCACTTCGTTTTTACGAAAAAAGGGTATAAATTTGTTTAATCTGCAAAGAAAAATTGGAGGAAGGTAGTTTTACCGGCAGGTGGGGTTGGGGGGGGGGGGGGGAGTGGGTGTGAGGGGGGGGAGGCTCAAATGTGGCAGTGGTACCGGATCATTTCGATACAGCTCTGACCTTAGCGCTCCGTTCTTTGAGCATTAACTATCCCAGGGACGGCTCCTCCTTCGTCAGGGAAATTCGGCCTATTCATGTGCCATATGCTAGCCCCCTAGACTTTCAGTTTTTTCTCTGGGACGTATTGTCTCAGAATTAATTAAAAATTGCCTTCATTCTCTGGTTCTGACCAATGTTCTAATGAGATTTCCCACGGTTGTAAGGCAAATGGAAACATCCTGCTAAATATTCACAACTTGGAGTCCCACTGCTCCCCTATCAGCTCGCTTGATATCTGGTTGTCGACACCCTGAGTGTTAAGGGGATTTGTATTGGAAGGCCCTCTATACTTACAGAATGACAAGTATACAACAAAAAACTCAAGTTGCTTTGTAGTTTCTCTGGCAACGTTGGTGCTGCTCGTTTGACGAGACTGCAGTTTGGTCCAGCTTGGCAGCATGCAATCCTCACCACTGAGAGACCGCTACAAAAGGTAAAGGTAAGTCACATAAAAAGAATTGTATTTCCTACTGCGAAGACAGCGTCATAAGCGAAAGCAGAGTTGCGTATCTCAAAGTAGTGTGGAATGACTACAGAGTAGTAATATCTACAGCATGATAATTCAGACGGGCAGAACACGATTTTTGTCGTCAGCATACAATACCCTCAAAAATCAGCCCGGATAGCCGAGCGCGTTAAAGTACTGCTTCTGGGATACGGGATGTGAGTCTGCCCGGATTCAATCCAACTCGCGGATTAACGATGAGGGCCTATGAAACGACCAGCCTGAATATTGTTTTTAGTCGGTTTTCCACACCAAAGTAGGTAAATACCGCCTGGTCGGCATTCCCGCCTGAGATACATACTACGCAAACATTTACAAAACGTCCTCATGCTTGAATCTAGATTTACTCCAGACGCAGACATATACGGTATAGAGATTCCATACCAACCGTACAGGTAGCGCCAGGAACGGCGAGCCGTCAACCAAATGCCACTAACATTGCCTCAATGGCGAAAGAAGGGAGAAAATAAAGCGGCACCTATTTCAGCTTAGGTGCCAACACTCAAGAGGTTTCGAGAAGATGACGCTCAAATTTCCTATGCTGCTTCATAAGGCTTCTCGTGCATCCTAAAACCACGAGTTGGTAGCGCAATGCCTAAGACAACAGTCTGGAAATTTCTCGAGCCATGTTCAGATCTATTCTTATGTTTTGTTTTTCTTTTGTTATCGCTGAAATATGTCACATTAATGTTTTAATGACATCTTAAAATACAATGGATTTATTGACAAAAGAAATAAGCACATTAAATGTTATTAGAGGTAGATTATATCATCATCAAACTTAGCTGGATAACACTAACTGAAAATTAACAACATTGGAAATCAAGTGTCTCCATTATCATTTTACTTTTAATGCTTCAAGAGAATCATGGAGTCATAAAAGCATTCAAAGCAAAAATATGAGCATCACATATGGTAAAAATACAAAGAAAATCAGTACAGTTTAATACCCTGTACCAAAATTACTTCACTGAATTGTTAAATTTAGTCAGTGCCAAATACACCATACACTACAGTTTAACTGACGTTTTACAGAATATATCGAACTTGGGGAAATGACTTCCTTGTCACTTTTGTATTTGCGAATTCATTTATCAATTCCTGAAAATCTTAACTGACTGTCATGCCTGATTCTATTGTTAGTACACCAAGACTGACCAGTCATTTTTGATTTTCTGCTATCTGTAGGTAGTTCTCCATCCGTTTTAAAACAGAAAAGGACCTTTCACCTGAACAGTTTGTTGCTGGAGTACCGTTGTAAATCTTGAGTTGTAAATCTTGAGTGTCCACATCTGGATAGACACCAATAATTTTTTTAAACCAACATTCTACAAAGAAATGATGAGAGGACAATTGTCACCATCTTCTTTCCTCGTAGACAACATATAGCTTATAAAATGTATGCATTCTTCATCAAAGTTGTTCCCTATGCCGGATATATCGGTGGCTCTAAGTTTCTCTGCTGCATCATAAATTTGAACAGCTTGTAGTTCAGTGATATTTGACAGAAATCAAAATCTTTTTCTGTAACTCTTCCTGAAGAGCTCGTATAATCTTTAAGTACGATATTTTCATTCTCCATAGCTCAACACAGTCTGATCAGCATCTTCTTCAGGACTTTTGCATTCGTCTTTTGAGTCAGATAATTTATCGAAGAATCTCTTGTGTTTAATTTTGATATTCATTTGTTTCTTTTCTGCTGAATCCTTTTGATTTGACAAATATGTCTGAAACTCAGCTAAAAACATTGCAAGAGAATCATACATTTCAAAAGAAGTAGAAACGTCTACATCCTCAGCTTTCAGTTTTTTCATTGTTTTGTCATACTATCGCAGAATACAGCCTTACATTGATGTCAATAAAGCTACCTCAATCCTAGTTATCGTTCTAAAAAGTCCTTCAGTTTTATTACCAATATAGTCTTTCCAATCTACGTTCAAACTCTTACAAGCAACCTCAGGTGGACGCCATCGTGTTGTAGACATTCACCTCAGTATCATACTCGCAGAACCAGAAAACGTTTCCAAGATATTCCATCCACCTGTAGAATCTGCAAAAAAGTTGTATAAAGTTTTAATTAACTCAAAACACCGTACTGCAGCTGCCCAACACTGTGCAGCTCAGCTCGTGAATCAACTGGATTCTGCGAGTGTGCCAAACATAGAATAAAAAAAAAATTAAACGGTTTTGGTCCTTGAATCTTGCTTGGTTCAAATGGCTCTGAGCACTATGGGACTCAACTGCTGAGGTCATTAGTCCCCTAGAGCTTAGAACTAGTTAAACCTAACGAACCTAAGGACATCACAAACATCCATGCCCGAGGCAGGATTCGAACCTGCGACCGTAGCGGTCTTGCGGTTCCAGACTGCAGCGCCTTTAACCGCACGGCCACTTCGGCCAGCTAATCTTGCTTGAAAGCCTGAATATGCGCCAGTCATGTTGGTTATTGTGGTGTCACCGCCAGACACCACACTTGCTAGGTGGTAGCTTAAATCGGCCGCGGTCCATTTAGTACATGTCGGACCCGCGTGTCGCCACCGTGTGATCGCAGACCGAGCGCCACCACAAGGCAGGTCTCGAGATACGGACTAGCACTCGCCCAGTTGTACGACGACTTTGCTAGCGACTACACTGACGAAGCTTTCTCTCATTTGCCGAGAGACAGTTAGAATAGCCTTCAGCTAAGTCCATGGCTACGACCTAGCAAGGCGCCATTAACCGTATCTGAAGATAGTCTTATTTGTATTATCAAGAGCGATGTGCCACAAGGATGTAATAAAGTTAAGTATTCGAGGAGCTGCATACTTTTCTTATTAGCATTCACTACTTCTCCTGTTCCAGAATTCATGCCCGTCTGCGTTAGATAGCGTGCATTTCGGCCTACTCTATCTACAAGGTGTTGGCACATTTACCAACACATCATTGGCGACGATTTAACGGAACGGGTCTTGTTCTTTCTAATTGCTTACATTTACTTGTGTCATGGCTTCGCCAGATGTACTGTCCGAATTTTATCGCTTGCAGAATCAGCAGACACAGGCGTTATTGGATGCCCTTGGACAGCTCGTCCAGGGTCAACATGCCATTCAAACCGATGCGGCAGCCGCCACTTCACCGCTACCGCAGCCACAACATGCAGTTGCACCGCCATTTCGCAGTTTTGACCTAACGCAAGAGACATGGACCGAGTGGTCACGCCAGTTTGGATTTCATCTCGCCGCCTACAGAATTCAAGGTAACGAGCGGCAGCCTCATTTATTGGCGTGTGTAGGGGTGCAGACGTACCGTGTGATAGTGAAATTGTTTCCCCGACGCGACGTAGCAACTCTGTCCTACGAAGAAATTTTGTCGGCATTGGACGCCTATTTCAAAGAAACAGTAAATGTCGTTGCAAAAAGGTATACGTTCTTTCGTACAAAACGTATGGCCGGTCAAACTAATCGGGAGTGGGTTGCAACTTTGCAAGGCCTTACTAGGGATTGTGCATTTGAATGTGACTGTGGCCTTCCTTATTCAGATACTATGGTGCGTGATGCAATTGCACAGAACGTTTCTGATGTTCGCATACGGGAACAGATATTGAAACTAGTCAATCCCTCCCTTCAACAAGTGATAGACATATTGGATAGACAAGACACACTTGACTTTGCTCAGGAATCATTTGCGACTTCGCCGGCCGTGTGTAACATTAACCCTCCCGCCGGGCGCGCTGCGCGGCCCGGTAAACTGCCCTCGCACGCGTCCGCACAGCTGCCGCCACGCTCTAAACCAGGTGTGCCACGCCAGCATACAAATGCAGTGAAATCATGCCCGCGGTGTGCTACTATACATTTGCGTGAACATTGCCCGTCACGCCAGGCTATTTGCTTTTTCTGTAATAAGAAAGGACATGTTCAAAGTGTTTGCCAGAAAAAGCTCAGATCAGACAATCAAAACCATTCCAGGCCCTTTGCTTCGCGCCGGAATCGAACCAAGGACACTCAGGCTCGTGGACCTTCGCCCATGGACATTCATGTCGTTAATTCCACTTCGTCCAGTGCCACTTTCTCTAACAGTGACTGTGTTCGTCCCACAAATACTGTGCGTCGACGTCGCCGGAAATCACGTCAATTAGCAAGTGATGCTGTGCCTGTATCAGTTCAAACTGCACGAGACAGTCGCCCTTGTCGTCAGCAGGACAATAAACTTTTTGTAGATTTGGACTTTAATGGCAAGGTCATACCATTCCAGCTCGATACCGGAGCTGCAGTTTCATTGCTCAATCATGACACGTACAAACAACTGGGCAAACCTCCGTTGCGTGCCGCAACTGTTAAGTTACATACATATTCAGGACAGCTCATCCCTGTGTTAGGACAGTGCACTCTTCTTGCAACATACAAGGGACAAACAAAACTTGTGTCATTTTACGTTCTCCGTTCTTCTACTGCAGTGAACTTGTTTGGTTTAGATTTATTTCAGTTGTTTAACATGTCTATTGTAAATCAGGTCCTATCAGTGAACCAGACTGTGCCTTCAGACAGTGTTTCTCGTCTGTGTGAAGAATTTGCAGACATTTTTGCACCGGGCTTAGGTTGCGCTAAAAACTATGAAGCACATTTGGAACTGAAAGTCGACGCACAACCGAAATTTTTCCGAGCGCACAATGTTCCCCACGCATTGCGTGATGAGGTCGCAAGAACATTAAACGATCTAGAATCACAGGGTGTAATTGAACGTGTGCAAGCTTCTCTCCGGGCCTCACCCTTAGTAATTTTGCCAAAACCTTCCGGAAAACTGAGACTTTGTGTGGACTTCAAGGCAACAGTGAATCCACAACTAGTGACTGCAACTTTTCCCTTACCCGGCCCGAAAGATCTTTTTGATAAACTGTGCCCGGGTAAATACTTTTCCAAGTTGGACCTAGCAGATGCGTACTTGCAAATCCCAGTGGACGCCGAATCCCAGCGCGTCTTGGTGGTTAACACGCATCTTGGTTTGTACCGCTTCAAAAGACTGCCATTCGGGTGTGCATCCGCCCCTGCAGCAATATTTACAAACTATTTGTGCGTCGGTCCCTACTGCTGCAAACTATCTGGACGATATTGTGATCTCCGGAAAGACAGCCGACGAGCATTTAGCACACCTACGTACATTATTTCAGGTATTGCGACAAAATGGTCTTCGCTTGCGGAAGGACAAATGTGTGTTTTTTGCTCGTGACTTACCATACCTGGGACATGTCATCAATGCCCAAGGCATACATCCGAGTCCTGAGCACCTCCGTGCCATACAAGATTTGCCTTCACCACAAAATGTGAAACAGCTACAGAGTGTGTTGGGTAATATTAACTATTATCATCGCTTTCTGCGCAATGCCTCTTCTATTTCAGCTCCGCTTCATCGCTTACGCCGTACAGGTGTTCCGTTTCTCTGGACAACGGAATGCGAACGCGCTGTTCGCCAGTTGAAATCGGCGTTGCTTTCTGATGGTAGATGCATCGGATTTCGGGATCGGTGCTGTGCTTGCGCACAAAGTTGGCTCGCATGATCGCCCTATTGCCTTTGCGTCAAAATTGCTCTCGTCTGTGCAAAGAAATTACTCACAGATAGAGAAAGAAGCTTTGGCTCTCGTCTTTGGTGTTACTAAGTTCCATGATTTCTTGTATGGTCGTCACTTTACCATCATCACAGACCACAAACCTTTGACGTCGCTTTTTCATCCGAACAAGCCTGTACCTCCGCGTACAGCGCAGAAATTCATTCGCTGGTCTATTTTCCTCTCACAGTACCTCTACGATATCTTGTATCGGTCCACTGCTAAGCACGGAAACGCCGATGCGTTGTCCCGTTTGCCTGTTGCTGAGGATAGAGCATTCGATTCTTCCGAACTTGCTTGCATGTTCATTGATTCGGAAACCGATGAAGTGGTCGAATGGTTTCCGATTGATTTTCGTCGTGTAGCTACAGCCACAGCTGCTGACCCTGTCCTTGCTACCGTTTTGCGTTTTGTTGCTACGCAATGGCCTTTGTCAAAGTCTCGGATCGAGGATCCGTTGGTTCGCAGATTTTTTGCTCATAGGGAGAGACTTCTTGTACGACGTGGTGTTTTGTTGTTGCGTTCTGATAATGATTAGTCCAGAGTCGTGGTCCCACGTTCGTTACAGTCCTCTGTTTTACGGCTTCTTCACCAAGGCCATTGGGGTATAGTGCGAACGAAACAACTTGCTCGTCAGCACTGTACTTGGTTCGGAATCGATGCTGCGATTACGAATATGTGTTCTTCTTGCATGGCGTGTGCCGAACAACAATCCGCACCGCCGCGGAAATTCTTTGCATGGCCAAAAGCCACTTCCCCTTGGCAACGCTTGCACATCGATTTTGCTGGTCCATTCTGGAATGCTCGATGGTTGGTTCTGGTAGATGCCTTCAGTAATTTTCCTTTTGTTGTCCAGATGTCTTCCACGACGTCCTCTGCCACCATCCACGCGTTGTCTGCTATCTTTTGCATTGAAGGTCTTCCGCAGACTATTGTTTCCGACAATGGCCCACAATTCATGTCCGCAGAATTTCAGTCATTCTGCCAGGCCAATGGTATTCAACATCTGACATCCGCGCCGTTTTCGCCTCAGTCAAACGGTGCCGCTGAACGATTGGTCCGGACTTTTAAGTCACAGATGTTGAAGTTGAAAGAGTCGCATTCTCGGGAGGACGCATTGTTGCTCTTTTTGTCTTCGTATCGCTCTCAGCCCCGCGATGGTCGCTCGCCGGCTGAGTTGCTCCACGGTCGTCCTCATCGAACCTTGCTGTCGTTGCTGCATCCGCTGCATCAGGTTCCTGTGCAGCGGCAGACTCCTGCTTTTGCTCCAGGCGACGGTGTGTTTTATCGCATCTATCGAGGTTCACGGCGTTGGCTCGCAGGGCGCATTCTTCGCTGCCTCGGCCGCGCGATGTATTTGATTTTGGGGGCCTCTGGTGAGGTGCGTCGGCATCTTAATCAGCTGCGCCTCTGTCGTCGCACGGGTTCTGCCGCTCCCCGTCTGCTTTCAGCGACGGTGCCGTCCGGTCAGCGCCCTGGGGACCCATCTACTGGCTCGCCTCATCCCCAGGTGTTACCGACGATGCCTTCCATTTTGCCCCATGGCGACGCGCCGCCGCAGCCGCCGCCGCCGCCGCCTGTTCTCCCGCCGGCGCCGCCCGCATTGGACGCTTCGCTGCAGCCGCCAAGCGCCTCCCTGGGTCCCGCGCCGCCGATCGCGTCCCGTGACCAGCTGTCCTCCGCAATGGAACTCTTGCCCGCTCCGGACCACATGACGTCATCGCGCGTCGGATACCCCGACGCAATGGAGGTCGACCCTTCGGCCCCTCCTGTCTCTGTACGGGCGCATACACCGCATGTTGACGTGCACCCTGGACTAGGTTTTCAGGCGTTTCCTAGCTCCCCTCGGACCGAATGGCCGGGTGCGGGTGGCACAGCCTCGCCTGTTGTTAGGCTCCCCACCTCTTCGCATACGTCAACATGGGGTCCTCCCCACGGCGGGCGGAAGCCTTATAACACGACCGTTCGCCGATTTGCGGGGGAGGAATGTGGTGTCACCGCCAGACACCACACTTGCTAGGTGGTAGCTTAAATCGGCCGCGGTCCATTTAGTACATGTCGGACCCGCGTGTCGCCACTGTGTGATCGCAGACCGAGCGCCACCACAAGGCAGGTCTCGAGATACGGACTAGCACTCGCCCAGTTGTACGACGACTTTGCTAGCGACTACACTGACGAAGCTTTCTCTCATTTGCCGAGAGACAGTTAGAATAGCCTTCAGCTAAGTCCATGGCTACGACCTAGCAAGGCGCCATTAACCGTATCTGAAGATAGTCTTATTTGTATTATCAAGAGCGATGTACCACAAGGATGTAATAAAGTTAAGTATTCGAGGAGCTGCATACTTTTCTTATTAGCATTCACTACTTCTCCTGTTCCAGAATTCACGCCCGTCTGCGTTAGATAGCGTGCATTTCGGCCTACTCTATCTACAAGGTGTTGGCACATTTACCAACACATCAGTTATCTGATCGTATGACTGACCTCTACAGCTGTCAAATTTCAGTCCATGTAGTTCTAAAGAATTCAAAAATGCTTCAGGAAGCTTCTTTCCAGTGTGACCTGCATTTTTTGTTAAACACAGGAATTTTTCAACTGAGAGCCTCCGGTCTATAGTATCCAACGGGCACAATATTTCGGCGATCATACATGTCGCCATCATCAGGTGAACTGACGGACTGAGCTCCTGTGAACGTGTCGGCACGGAGATCCGTGCGCTATGGCTGCTCAGAGGGAACTGGGTTCGGTCGCGGCGGCGGCATATTTAAATACCCTCCGCCCGCGGCGCGCTCCCTCCGCCGTCCGCGCCCCGCGCCACGGTCGAGCGGTGGAACAGATTGCGATGGCGTCTGAGATGAGGTCGGTGTGATGGCTCTGTCCGCTGTGGTCGTCACAACTATACGTTTGCTCGATTTACTCTTGATTAACCCAATCGCTGGTTCCCAAGCCTTGCTAAGATTATAGCCCCAGTCACGGTTTATGAGGTCGTCATTGGTGCGAATCTCGATGGCCTCTCTAACAACGCTGTCCCAGTATCTCGACGTCTGTACCAGAATCCTCGTGCGGTCATACTCCATAACGTGATTTTCCGACAAACAATGTTCAGCGACCGCCGACTTGCTCGGATACATCAGTCGAGTGTGCCGCTGGTGTTCACGGCATCGATCCTCGACGGTAGCATCGTCTGACCAATATATGACTTGCCACATTGACACGGAATCTGGTACACGCCGGCCTTCCTCAAACCGAGGTCATCTTTGGCGCTCCCCACCAGTGCACGGGTTTTATTCGGAGGACAAAACACAGTTCCGACCAGGTGTTTCTTCAGAATGCGGGCGATTTTCCCCGAGAGTGCGCCTGTGTATGGAATAAATGCAGTCCCTACCTCCTCCCTCGTGACTTCATCCATCTCAACAGGTTGTGCTGCAGTGGTTGGGCGGAGAGCACGTTGAATCTGCCACTCTGAGTACCCATTTTTTCGAAATACAGTTCTCAAATGTTTCAATTCCTGGGGTAGACTCTCTTCGTCAGAGATAGTGCGCGCCCTATGTACTAGAGTTTTAAATAACCCATTCCTCTGTGAAGGGTGGTGGCAGCTGTCTGCGTACAAATACAGATCAGTGTGCGTTGTCTTCCGATACACCCCATGACCTAGGGTGCCGTCAGCCCTTCTCTTGACCAAGACGTCAAGGAAAGGTAATTTAATCTCCGTTTCAGTCTGCATAGTGAATTTGATGTTGGGGTGTATGGAGTTTAGATGTGTAAGGAAGTCAAGGAGTTTATCCACAGCATGTGGCCAGATGACGAACGTGTCGTCCACGTAACGGAAAAAGCAAGTAGGTTCCCATACGGATGTCGACAGGGCTTCCTCCTCGAAGTTCTCCATGTACAAATTCGCTACCACCGGTGAGAGTGGGCTACCCATGGCGACTCCCTCCGTTTGTTCGTAGTATTCTCCATTAAAAAGAAAATACGTGGAAGTCAAGACATGCCTAAAAAGTTCAGTGATCTTCTCGTCAAACTTCTGACTAATCAGTTCTAGTGACTATCTCAGGGGTACCCTCGTAAACAAGGAAACGACGTCAAAACTCACCATGATATCTGACTCATCCAACCTGAAGCTATCAAGGCGTTTAACGGTGGTAGCGAATTTGTACATGGAGAACTTCGAGGAGGAAGCCCTGTCATCATCCGTATGGAAACCGACTAGATTTTTCCGTTACGTGGACGACACGTTCGTCATCTGGCCACATGGTATGGATAAACTCCTTGACTTCCTTACACATCTAAACTCCATGCACCCCAACATCAAATTCACTATGAAGACTGAAACGGAGGGTAAGCCGGCCGTTGGTGGCCGAGCGGGTCTGGCGCTACAGTCTGGAACCGCGCGACCGCAACGGTCGCAGGTTCGAATCCTGCCTCGGGCGTGGATGTGTGTGTTGTCCTTAGGTTAGTTAGGTTTACGTAGTTCTAAGTTCTAGGGGACTTATGACCTCAGCAGTTGAGTCCCATAGTGCTCAGAGCCATTTGAACCAACGGAGGGTAAATTACCTTTCCTTGACGTCTTGGTCAAGAGAAGGGCTGACGGCACCCTAGGTCATGGGGTGTATCGGAAGACAACGCACACTGATCTGTATTTGCACGCAGACAGCTGCCACCACCCTTCACAGAGGAATGGGGTATTTAAAACTCTAGTACATAGGGCGCGCACTATCTCTGACGCAGAGAGTCTACCCCAGGAATTGGAACATCTGAGAACTGTATTTCGAAAAAATGGGTACTCAGAGTGGCAGATTCAACGTGCTCTCCGCCCAACCACTGCAGCACAACCTGTTGAGATGGATGAAGTCACGAGGGAGGAGGTAGGCACTGCATTTATTCCATACACAGGCGCACTCTCGGGGAAATCGCCCGCATTCTGAAGAGACACCGGGTCGTAACTGTGTTTTGTCCTCCGAATAAAACCCGTGCACTGGTGGGGAGCGCCAAAGATGGCCTCGGTTTGAGGAAGGCCGGCGTGTACCAGATTCCGTGTCAATGTGGCAAGTCGTATATTGGTCAGACGATGCTACCGTCGAGGATCGATGCCGTGAACACCAGCGGCACACTCGACTGATGTATCCGAGCAAGTCGGCGGTCGCTGAACATTGTTTGTCGGAAAATCACGTTATGGAGTATGACCACACGAGGATTCTGGTACAGACGTCGAGATACTGGGACAGCGTTGTTAGAGAGGCCATCGAAATTCGCACCAATGACGACCTCATAAACCGTGACTGTGGCTATAATCTTAGCAAGGCTTGGGAACCAGCGATTGGGTTAATCAAGAGTAAATCGAGCAAACGTATAGTTGTGACGACCACGGCGGACAGAGCCATCACACCGACCTCATCTCAGACGCCATCGCAATCTGTTCCACCGCGCGACCGTGGCGCGGGGCGCGGACGGCGGAGGGAGCGCGCCGCGGGCGGAGGGTATTTAAATATGCCGCCGCCGCGACCGAACCCAGTTCCCTCTGAGCATCCATAGCGTACGGATCTCCGTGCCAGCACGTTCACAGGAGCTCAGTCCGTCAGTTCACCTGATGATGGCGACATGTGTGATCGCCGAAATATTGTGCCCGTTGGACACTATAGACCGGCAGCACACCCGTGGATATTTTGATTATCAAATACGCCGGGAGAAACTCAAGAATCACAATTCTAGACATACCATGAAATTTCCATTTTTCAAAGAACCAAACACCTGTCTGTCTGCAGGAAACGCTATACCCCTAGAAGGTATCTCCTTAACTACAGAATTAATTATTTTTGGCGTATTTTTCATACATGTAACTTCATGTTCACACTGAGTGAGTAACCGTTTGACAATTCTCTTCATCTCGTTTTCTCTGCTTTTCAGTTTTAACAAGCCGTCTCAGCGAGAGGTAGAGTTTCCATGCTTAGCTATTCGTCCTCCAACATGGCGCCGATCACTGAGACCAGATGTTGTAAATTGAGATGCACCACCGAATAATTTACAACATGCACCGAACGTAGGAAAATCAACATTTTTGTTTTGATTAATATAATTTCTAACCGAATGATCCAGTGTCTACTCATTGTTTTTCCAATAAAATTATCCATTACTGGGACCAGGAAAAATCCTGTGCCTTAGAGCGCGTATATTCTTGACGTCCCTCTGGAACTCAGTAAGAAGTTCTTCATCCTGTTTATCGCTTAGAACACTAATTTTGTCTGCGCTTACAGACCTACACTGTTCGTTGTTACTGGTTTTAACCGCAAGTTGACCTGAATGTTCAGAGCCACGTTGTTCGCTCTCGCTTTAACCACTAAAGTATGAGTCTAGTCGCGGTGTTTTCTGTTAAAGTTTACTATCCCACTCTCTTTTTTTTTTTTAGCTTTGTTTCGATATGCAGGACCAGTTAACCTAGATTGTCCACCCATACCGCTACCGTGAATTGAAGAAAAACAAATCTGCGATGCAGTGTTTGAAACTGAACTACCCAGCCTAATGTGGCAGAACAAAAAACGGTGTAGGTGTGAGTTCTTAAATTCTCTCTTGCAATCCTAACAGTAGCGCTAAAAACACCCTTTTTATGCCAAAACCTAATTTTATTAACATTTTCTGATTTCCATAATCATTACATGTTTTTTTCGTTTATCACCCACTTTGGACTTTTCAATTTTAAAAAAAGGAACTGAAGAAACAAAGAACACAGAGTTGAACAGAACTGGTCTCTACGTGTTTTCATTGTTGTTGTTTGTAAGCGCTTCTATGTATCGTTTTTTGAAGAGTGGTTCCCGTAATTTATTCAGTATTTTAATTGGGACTCCAGATGTGTTAGAAGCAAACAAATATATAAAAAATTGAAAATCCAGCAGCATTGTGGCCGGCGGCTGTTTTCTAATGCTTTGGAAAAGTACAGTATGTACAATAAAGTAGTCCTCATTTTATAACGGGCAAGAGTTAGTATGATATGAATTAAGTAGGCCGGATAGTCGAGAGCCCACTGGACTTTGATTGTATCAAATACACTAGAATCAACCTCACTATGGACAAGTAGTACTCGAGTTGAATAGCTTAATTTTAAGTTGAGATCCACGTGACCGGTTGTGTTGTGTATGGTGGTTTAATGCGATTCTGTCTGTTTTAATTATTCGGGAGTTGACCGTCTGGTTTTAAACTTTCGTTGCTTTTTGCGTTTAATTTGATTGGGAAACCGTTGAGATTGAACTTAACTTATACATGGATGGGCATGAGAAATGAAAGGTTGCAATAAATTTTTCATCTGTGATTATTACTTTACGTATGAAATATTCTGTTGCAGAGTAATAAAAATGAATCTCTTTGAATATTCCCAAAATAATGATTCAAGTTTTACTTTTATTCAAGTACTAAAGCTGTTTGTGCAAGAATGAAGATATTATTGTCCATCGAACTTAGCAAACATTTTTGCGTTGAAGTGGATTTTTGTTTACTGGATATACCCCGACTACCTTTGAAGCATAAGACTATCTTTACTATATGAAAATGTTTTCTTTTTTATAATGCTAAGCTCTCATGAAAATTATCCGGTTTTAAACACACTTTACGATATGTTCAGAATTTTTTCGAATGAAAATTTACAAAATCTGCAGCTTGTATCCACCTGTGAATGCACAAGATAAAATCTGCTATCTCTTTTTATTCTGCTTCTGGAATGCTGTGAAAAGAAACACTTTATTATTTTCGTTCACCACTACCTGTACCTTCTTTAGGATGTGGTCGTTATAGCGATCGTATAATTATTAAAATCTGCCGCTGCTGCAGACTGCTCGCTCGCAGCGCAGCTCCGCACCGCCAGCGATATCCAATAAAATGCTGAAATTTATTAAATAAAATGTGTAATGTACGGTGCGAACTTTGCAGTACTTGTGACAAACAGATTTTACTAGATAAATATATTTTAACAGAAACAGTTAAAATCTTTACACACACCTTTTACAATCCTAGCTACAAATGGCGTCGATCATCGACTTATGACAAATGAAAACTACGTAAGAGATTAATGCAACGTCACATGTTCCTCTCCCATTCAGTCCGTGTAGAAGATAAGCGATTTTACTACAATATATTGCCTATTTATACACTCCTGGAAATGGAAAAAAGAACACATTGACACCGGTGTGTCAAACCCACCATACTTGCTCCGGACACTGAGAGAGGGCTGTACAAGCAATGATCACACGCACGGCACAGCGGACACACCAGGAACCGCGGTGTTGGCCGTCGAATGGCGCTAGCTGCGCAGCGTTTGTGCACCGCCGCCGTCAGTGTCAGCCAGTTTGCCGTGGCATATGGAGCTCCATCGCAGTCTTTAACACTGGTAGCATGCCGCGACAGCGTGGACGTGAACCGTATGTGCAGTTGACGGACTTTGAGCGAGGGCGTATAGTGGGCATGCGGGAGGCTGGGTGGACGTACCGCCGAATTGCTCAACACGTGGGGCGTGAGGTCTCCACAGTACATCGATGTTGTCGCCAGTGGTCGGCGGAAGGTGCACGTGCCCGTCGACCAGGGACCGGACCGCAGCGACGCACGGATGCACGCCAAGACCGTAGGATCCTACGCAGTGCCGTAGGGGACCGCACCGCCACTTCCCAGCAAATTAGGGACACTGTTGCTCCTGGGGTATCGGCGAGGACCATTCGCAACCGTCTCCATGAAGCTGGGCTACGTTCCCGCACACCGTTAGGCCGTCTTCCGCTCACGCCCCAACATCGTGCAGCCCGCCTCCAGTGGTGTCGCGACAGGCGTGAATGGAGGGACGAATGGAGACGTGTCGTCTTCAGCGATGAGAGTCGCTTCTGCCTTGGTGCCAATGATGGTCGTATGCGTGTTTGGCGCCATGCAGGTGAGCGCCACAATCAGGACTGCATACGACCGAGGCACACAGGGCCAACACCCGGCATCATGGTGTGGGGAGCGATCGCCTACACTGGCCGTACACCACTGGTGATCGTCGAGGGGACACTGAATAGTGCACGGTACATCCAAACCGTCATCGAACCCATCGTTCTACCATTCCTAGACCGGCAAGGGAACTTGCTGTTCCAACAGGACAATGCACGTCCGCATGTATCCCGTGCCACCCAACGTGCTCTAGAAGGTGTAAGTCAACTACCCTGGCCAGCAAGATCTCCGGATCTGTCCCCCATTGAGCATGTTTGGGACTGGATGAAGCGTCGTCTCACGCGGTCTGCACGTCCAGCACGAACGCTGCTCCAACTGAGGCGCCAGGTGGAAATGGCATGGCAAGCCGTTCCACAGGACTACATCCAGCATCTCTACGATCGTCTCCATGGGAGAATAGCAGCCTGCATTGCTGCGAAAGGTGGATATACACTGTACTAGTGCCGACATTGTGCATGCTCTGTTGCCTGTGTCTATGTGCCTGTGGTTCTGTCAGTGTGATCATGTGATGTATCTGACCCCAGGAATGTGTCAATAAAGTTTCCCCTTCCTGGGACAATGAATTCACGGTGTTCTTATTTCAATCTCCAGGAGTGTATCTTAACTAATTCTTCTACAGTCTTTGTCATTTCTCATTACATATCGTTTCTTCTGTGGCAGTTTTCACATCCTCCGCCACAGATAGTATTTCACACTCTTTGAATAATCATTTGTAATAGCAAAATTCGTAATCATACTTTTCCTCACAAATTAAGTTCAAAAATGGTTCAAATGGCTCTGAGCACTATGGGACTTAACTTCTGAGGTCATCAGCCCCCTAGAACTTAGAACTACGTAAACCTAAGGACATCACACACATCCATGCCCGACGCAGGATTAGAACCTGCGACCGTAGAGGTCGCGCGGTTCCAGACTGAAGTGCCTAGAACGGCTCGGCCACTCCTGCCGGCACAAATTAAGTGTCCTTTTGAAATTCAATTAACAGAAATACATATAAATTATTTGTTACAGTGAGCATTATACTTCGAAATGTTCCTTTAACTTTCACTTTGGATGCGTGCTGCCAGAGAAGGTTACAGTGGCAACATAACCATGAATAGCTGAAGAACTGCATAACACAACACACGAAAGGTCTCATAGGCTACGTGACTATGCGAAGAGTTAAGTACGGTTTTGGGTTTTTTGTGCGAAGAGACCAAACAGCTAGGTCATCGGTCTCATCGGATTTGGGAAGGATGGGGAAGGAAGTCGGCTGTGCCCTTTCAAAGAAACCATCCCAGCATTTGCCTGCGGCGATTTAGGGAAATCACGGAAAACCTAAATCAGGATGGCCTGACGCGGGATTGAACCGTCGTCCTCCCGAATACGAGTCCAGTGTGCTACCACTGCGCCACCTCGCTCGGTGCAGTTACGTACGTATGTGTCAAACAGCGAGCGGGCTGCCCGTGCGCTCAAAACGCCATGCTACCTTCTGCGGTCGGCTGTGATCAAACAGAGCGCGCACAGGGAAATTTTTTTTTTAATTTATTGTTATTTTAACACCTGAACAAACAGGTAGGCTGGCAGCGGCATGCTACGCCGCTCTTCAGCCATAGTGGTGACAAAAACAGTACAAGAACGGAGAATTAAAATGAATAGAGTGATGGGCAAAAAATAGTGGTCACAGATACACAAACAAAAAACGGAGCCGTTCACACGCGACGATAACGACACTGAAAACACGTTGACACGGCGCACATAACACTGATGAATCCGACGGCACAAGTGAACGTAGAAGCGGGACGGCGGACACTAAAAACACAAAACGATGTCACACACACGAGACACAGATGGCGATGATCTCCGGCGCGCGAAAGTCCACGTAGCGTGTGCGAGTCCGGGGACCTGCCAAGAGGGGAAGAAGGGTGAGGGCGGGTGGAGAGGGTGGAGAGGGGAGAACAGAGATGCCAATGGCTGAGGAGATGGGAGGAGAAGAAGAAGGACAGGGGAGGGGAGGCCCGGGGGAGGAGTGCGGAGAAGGGGAGGAGGGATGGAGGTGCCCAAAGGAACAGATACAGGAAGAGGGAGGGAGGATCAAAGTTGGTAGGAGGGGTAAATGGAGGGGAGGAGGACATCATCAGGGAGGGGGAGCTGGCGGAAGCCACCTTGGGAGTGGGTAAGGAGGGTGGAGAGATGGAGACCGGGTGGGACGTGGGAATACAGGCGCGGCAGTGGGCGGGGGTGGGAGAGGATCGGGGAGACGAGCAGGTGAGGAGGATTGAGTTTACAGGAGGTGTACAGGATCCGTATCCTTTCAAGGAAAAGGAGGAGGTGGGGGAAGGGGATGAGATCGTACAGGATCCGCGTAGGGGAGGGAAGACGGATGCGATAGGCAAGGCGGAGAGCATGGCGTACAAGGATTTGGAGGGATTTGTAAAAAGAAGGGGGGGGGGGGGGCGGAGATCCAAGCCAGATGGGCATAACAAAGGATAGGGCGGATGAGGGATTTATAGGTGTGGAGAATGGTGGAGGGGTCCAGACCCCACGTACGGCCGGAGAGGACCTTGAGGAGACTGAGTCGGGAGTGTGCCTTGGCTTGGATTGTCCGGAGGTGGGGAGTCCAGGAGAGGCGACGGTCGAGGGTGATGCCAAGATACTTAAAGGTGGGAGTGAGGGCGATAGGACGGCCATAGATGGTGATATAGAAATCCAGGAGGCGGAAGGAAGGGGTGGTTTTGCCTACAATGATCGCCTGGGTTTTGGAGGGATTGGCCTTGAGCAACCACTGGTTGCACCAAGTGGTGAACCGGTCAAGATGGGATTGGAGAAGGTGTTGGGAGCGCTGTAGGGTGGGGGCAAGGGCAAGGAAGGTGGTGTCATCGGCAAACTGGAGAAGGTGGACGGGGGCTGACGGCGGCGGCATGTCCGCCATGTACAAAAGGTACAGAAGGGGGGAGAGGACGGAGCCTTGGGGCACACCGGCGGAGGGGAAAAAGGTGTAGGAATCTGTGTTATGGATGGTGACGTAGGAAGGACGGTGGGAGAGAAAGGAGCCGATTAGATGGACGTAGTTAATGGGAAGGGCGAAGGTTTGGAGCTTGAAGAGGAGACCGGAATGCCATACGCGGTCATAAGCACGTTCGAGGTCCAGGGAGAGGAAGATTGCGGAGCGACGGGAATTAAGCTGTTCGGAATGGAGATGAGTGAGGTGAAGGAGAAGGTCGTCGGAAGAGAAGGACGGCCGAAAGCCACACTGGGTAACGGGAAGGAGGCGGTGCTGGCGGAGATGCTGGTGGATGCGTCGGGTGATGATAGATTCCAGGACCTTGCTGAAGACCGAGGTAAGGCTGATGGGACGGTAGGAGGAGACGGCGGACGGCAGTTTGCCAGGTTTAAGGAACATGAGGATACGGGAGGTTTTCCACAGGTCAGGGTAGTAACCAGTGGACAGGACTACACTGTAGAGCCTGGCGAGGGTTGAGAGGAAAGAGACAGGAGGTTCACGAAGGTGACGGTAGGTGACACGATCATGACCAGGAGCGGTGTTGTGTTTTGTGCGGAGTGTATCAATGAGATCCTGTGTAGTGATAGGGGCATTGAGTTCTGTGTGTGCAATGTTGTCCAAGTACTGGAAACCAGGAGCGAGGGGAGGGACAGAGGTGTCAGTTCGATCGCGGATATCTGGGAAGACGGAGTAATCGAACTGGGGATCATTGGGGATGGAAAATACATTGGAGAGGTAGGAGGCAAAGTGATTGGCCTTACTAAGGGTGTCAGGGAAAGGGTGATCATCATGGATAAGAGGATAATAGGGGGAGCGTTTAGTTCCGGTAAGGCGACGGAAGGCCGACCAGAACTTGGATGAGTTGATTGGTAGGGTAGCATTTAAACGGGTGCATGTCTGTCGCCAGTCCCGGCGTTTGTTAGCTGCGAACAAATTACGAATGTGTCGCTGGAGTTGCCGGTGGCGTCGTAGTGTGTCCGGGTCACGTGTGCAGAGGAAGTCACGGTAGAGACGACGGGATTCACGGAGGAGGAGGACGGCCTGTGGGGGTAAGGGAGGACGGTGGGGGTGGATGGCGACAGTAGGGACGTGGGCCTCCACGGCCTCAGACAAGGTCTGCTGGAGAAAGGAGGCGGCATGGGTGACACCGTCAGGGTGGTGGTAGGTGAAAGGGTGGCTATCGACCTGGGTGGAAAGGGTATCCCGGTAGGCATTCCAGTTGGCATGGGAATAATCATGGACGTACTTAGGGGGAGGGTCATTATGAGGGTCGGGGTGGGGGCGACGACCGTCTGAAATGGTGAGGAGGACAGGGAGATGGTCGCTACCAATAGGCTCCAGGACATCCACCGTTATGCAGCCAAGGAGGTTGGAGGAGGAGAAGATAACATCAGGAGTGTTGGATTCGGGACGGGTGTGCTGGGGGATGGGGATGAGGTCGCCTTGAAGGGAGGAGAGGAACCGATGCCACCGCCGTAACTGGGCAGCGGAACGACTGTGGATGTTGAGGTCGGCGGCGATCACGTAGGAGGAGAAGGTATGGTCGATGTAGGAGAGGAAGCCGAATGGAATAGGGGCGTTGGGGCGGACATAGATGGTGGCGGAGGTAATGGTAAGGCCAGGGAAGAAGAGACTAAGGATCAGGTGTTTGGTGGGGTCGGGAAGGAGAGGTTGGAGTCGAACGGGGATCTGGCGGTGGTGACCAATGGCAACTCTGCCACGCGCAATTGGGAGGGGATTATCGGACCGGTGGAGGAGATAGGGTGAGGTGTGGATGGAGTGGTGGGGTTGGAGGAAGGTTTCATTGAGGAGGAAGGGATCCACGCGGTGGGTGGCAAGGGTGTGCAGGAAGAGGTTCTTGTTGGCGGGAAGGGAACGGATATTGTTGAAAAGGAATCGTTGCTGTCGCGCCATGACAGGGATTTCGACAAGGGTGTCAAGATGGGAGAAGGTGAAATGGGCTTGGTTGTTGGAGTAGGTGGCATACATTTTGAGGTGGAAAATGGAACGGGTGGTGAGGGAGATCTGTTGGAGGGTGTGGGGGCGCTGAAAGAGGTGAACATTCTGAAAGACGATGGTGAGGAACCTGATGATGTCCTCAGCGGTGGGGGGGGGGGGGGGGGGGACAAAGGGAATTGCCAGGAGGGGCGTCCAGAGGACGGACAGATATGGTTAGTTCAGGAGTGGTCGGAGGGGGTCAGGCTTTACACTTTTGGGAGTAGGTGGGATGGGGGAGATTGCAGGTATTGCAGGAGGGAGGGGATTGAAGGTTAGGCCACTGCCGGAGGAAGTGCGCTTACCTACAATGCGGGCAGGTGGGGGCCTCGCGGCACTCAGCTGTTGGGTGTGCGTTATAGCGCAGACACCTCTGGCAGTGCAGGGATTGAGGAGGGGAACGGGAGGGGTCGACCTTGTAGCGCTGGTTGAAGAGGAGGGCACCCTCCTTCAGGAGACGGTCAATGGAGGGGGCGTCATCAGAGGAAACCCGCATAAGGCGGGTGGGGCTGGCCGAGTTGAAAATGCGGCGGACCGCCCGCACCTCCAGCGTGGGATGTGCTTTGAGCTCTGCCAACACCTCCTCCTCCGTGATCGACGGACTGGGCCGAGTGATCACGGCGGTGAGGGTCGGTGGGCGATGCGGGGGTTGGGGATGGCGGGTAGGAGATGGAGAAGGAGCAGGGGTGAGGGAGGCGTTGGGGCCAAAACGGGTGATGGGGAGGCGGGAGAGGATGTCAGTATGGAGGGTTGGGCTGGGGGAGGAGATGAGAACAGAATCCCATCTGGGAGTGAGGAGAGAGATGGGGGCACCAGGGAAGTGTTGGCGGAGGAGGAGGGAGAGATTCCGGGCCTCGAGAAGGGAAGGATCGGGACGGGAGAGGAGGTATTTGTATAAAGAGGGGGGAGGAAGAGGAGGAGGTGGCGGAGGGAGCAGGGCCAGGTGGGGAGACATCCATGGCACCCTGGGGAGAGGGAAGGAGGATGGGGCGGGGCCTTTTTGGAAGTGGAGGAGGTGGTGGTGCCACTAGGGCGTTTAATGGCGGCAGAAGGGCGGGTGGTGATATGAGGGACGGGAGCTATAGGGAGGTGGTGGGAAGGGACAGGTCCCAGCGTGGACGCAGCAGTCGGCGCCGGAGATGGTGACGGTGAAGGCGACGGCGACGATGACGGTGGCGGCGGTGATGGCGAAGACGATGGGGAGAGCTGGGCATGGACAGTGGCCCGACGGGCCACCACCCTAGCTGGAGCTGCAGTGACAGGCTGGGGGAGTGGGGGGAAAGGATCAGATCGAGAGGAGTGGGAGGAAGAAGCTGGAGAGGGGGCGACAAAGAGCGAGGGCGAAGGGAGAGTGAGAAGAGGTGGGATGGAAGGAGGGGGGTGTGACTGGGCATACCATGTTATAGTGGTGGAGGCGGCGGAAGGGTAAGTATAAACTATGGCTGTGGTGGTAGTGGTGGCGGTGGTGGGGGGGGGGGGGGCGGACATGACGACAGGGAGAAACAAAAACGCACAGGACGAAAAAGAAAGGACACAAACTGGCGACAGACGAAGACAAAGACGGAGACGGAGGAAGACGAAGACGGACGAAGACCAGGGTCGGACGGCGACGGCGACGGCGACGGCGCCGGCGGGCGGCAGGAACGCCGCAGCTGCTGCCGCCGCCGCCGCCGCGGACGGGGCCGGGGCCGCCGCCGCCGCCGCTGCTGCTGGCTGGCTGGCTGGCTGGCTGGACCGCTGCTGCTGCTGCTGCTGCAGAAGGACTGGCTGGCTGCTGCCGGCGGGACCGCCGCTGCAGGCCGGGACCGGGACCGCTGCTGCTGCTGCTGCTGCTGCTGTTACTGCTGCTGGACCGCTGCGGCTCTGCTCGGCTGGGCTGGCTGGCTGGCTGGCTGGCTGGCACCTGAAAAACCTAGCACTTCGATTAGTGCTGGAATGGCACTATCGAAGGGCGGTAACCTTGCGGTGTACCGCCGGAGATGTATGAGCGCGGCCAGGGACGCAGTGATCCACTTAAATAGTGCTCGTTCCGGGCGATTCAGCTGGTGTCCAGTAAACATGAGCAGCAGTTATCAACGACGATCAGCTGTTGCGTTTATCTGCACTCGCTTCGAGGAAACGAAGGAAATGGAAATATGTAATTAACAGTGAACGACAAGATGATGGAGAACTTCACCGTCTTTGCAATGAACTGCGGTTTCGTGAAGACCGTTTCGTCTGTCATTTTCGAATATCTCGCGAACAATTGGAAACGTTACACAAGCTCATTCAACTGAAAATCTCAAAAACTGAAACGAACTAGAGAAACTCATAGGTTCACAGGGAGTACTCGTCAATTTGTTTGAGGCAAGCACATTATTTATTATGACAATTGATTCTTCTGTCGCTGCTTGGTGTAACATTATTTATGATAGAGCGTTATTTATGGTAGAAACCATCTACTTTATTTCATTAATTACCGAAGTATATATTCTCAAAATAGAAATAATCACAAAACATGGAGCTATATTAATAAAATATAAACTGAAAAATATTTTCAACACTGTACGAACGAGTGTGAGCTACAGGTCAATCGTCAGTCGTCTATGCTGAAACCAACTTCTGCCTTCTCATACATTTCTCTGGCGCTATAAAAGTCATTGGCAGATTCCCGTGGTTCCAGAATCTCAATGGTGACTTCACTTTATGATATAATACTTGCAGTATATTGTGGCACCACTGAGCTGGGTGATACAACGATTGAGGGGGATGTATGTTGTCGTGTTTCATAGTTTAATATCGCAAGTTCAGTCTCTCTGTTCAGGTGCATTTTTAAATGGGTCTGTTTTCGAGATAGGAATGTCTTGAACGAGTGTGCATAACTCAAAAATAAGTTGCCATTTGGTAGAACACGCGCTTCTCTCTCCTGTTATTGTCTATCTATGATGTGTTGGTGATTTATGATTTCAGTTACTCCTCCAATTATTTCTTTTCGTTTCTCTTACTCCGCCGAATGAGCTGATATTATGACAATTTCCTAACTGTCCTGGAAGATAGAGTGGAAGCATGTTAGAATGAAGTATCATAAAGACAGTGGCTTAAAGTACAAACACTTGTCTTCAATTGCCCCGCTTGGAGTTATTGATCACGATGACAACTGGTGGCTATCGCCGTGGACAGCTGCGACAGATACTGTGACACAAGTTCTGAAAACACTTCATTTATCCGCAAATTCATACAAGGAAAATATGTTTTGCTTCCGAAACCATTGTCGGGCACAAACATGCCCTTCCTTCATGTGCTGACAGGTGATGAAAAGTTTAAATTTCGAACCTATCTCATGACTCCTCTCCCGAAATCAGCAGCCTTGGAAGATCCTTCAAAAGCAGTTTCCGATTTTAAAAAATATTCAGGGGTCGTCGTGTGGTCGAAAATGTGTTCCGTATATTCGCGCAAGAGTGAGGATTCTTTTTAAGGCCTATAGATGTAGAATAATCGATACTGCAGAAGTTGCTGTGAAAGCTGCATATTTGTAGCTTAAATTGTACTGCAATGACACCAATACTTTGTGCAAGCACATTATCATTTCAGCTGAACAGTAGTGTGCACTATAATATTGATCTGGTACTACAACGCAACTGCACATTTATTTATAAGCAAAGAAAACACCTATTTGATGTACACTTTCGTTAATTTCCTCCCTTGTCGCCGCCTTTTCGGTCACCTGTTTATAACCGCAGTGTAGTACACCGTACAAAAATACGTTTTCACGCACAAACTCAAAAAAAAAAAAGGTTCAAATGGCTCTGACCACTATGGGACTTAACATCTGAGGTCATCAATCCCCTAGACTTAGAACTACTTAAACTAACCTAAGGACAGTGCACACATCCATGCCAGATGCAGGACTCGAACCTACGACCGTAACAGCAGCGCGGTTCCAGACTGAAGCGCACCAGCTCAGTCAGTCTTTCTGTTTCTGACTCCATCTTGCGCACACATGCCCGCTAAGGACTTTATAGGAAACCACAATCTGCCAGCTGCACTTCGCAGGCAAGGGCGGCCTACCACAGGCGCCCGTCTCCTGTTTCACAGAGACACGGGGTTCCGGCGCAGATTGCGCGCTCCCTGTTCGACAGGGCCTTAATGCGCTCGGAAACGTTATGCAAGTGGACTAGTGGTACAATACGAGTTTAATGACTGGTACAAATATTTGTCAATATTTTGTTAACAAATAATGAATGCCTGAATGCTAATGCAATTAACCTTAAAATTTTGCTCTGGGCAAGAGTATGTAGAGGAATTGTTGCTGAAGTTTAAAAGAAAAGTTGACGAAACACCGAACAGATAGGTACCTAGTGGAACAATTCATGATGGGAGGGTCCCTTCAGAGTGAAGGAAGGAAGCGGCACGATAAGTATAGAACGTAACATAGGCCAGTAGATAGTAAAAGGTTAAATGATGGATATCAGCCAGCCGGTGTAGCCGAGCCGTTCTAGGCGCTTCAGTCTGGAACCGCGCGACCACTACGGTCGCAGGTTCGAATCCTGCCTCGGGCATGGATGTGTGTGATGTCCTTAGGTTAGTTAGGTTTAAGTAGTTCTAAGTTCTAGGGGACTGACGACCTCAGATGTTAAGTCCCATAGTGCTCAGAGCCATTTAAACCATTTGCTGGATATCAAAGGACAACGTATAAAACCATTCAACGACTATCGTAGTAGAATGTATCGAAAGACGGTCACAGAACTCAAAGAAACCTGGCTATATGTAAAAACTATCAGTCTGACCATTGTGTTACTAATGTCCAGGCACTCATGGTCGCCACAGGAAATGAAATTGTGCCTTATTGTTGTTGTTCTCAATCTGAAGAATGGTTTGAAGCAGCTCTCCACAAAAGGCTATCCTGTGCAAGCTTCTGCCTCACTGGATAACTACAATAACCGGCTTCCTTCCGAACCTGCTTGCTGTATCCATTTCTTCGTCTCTCTCTACAATTTTAATCCCCCACACTCCCCTCCAATGCCATACTAAGAATTCATACTTGATGTTTTCTATAAACCGATCCATTCTTTTAGTCAGGTTGTACCATACACATCTTTTCTTCCCAATTCGATTCAGAAAAGACTTCCTAATATTTAAATTTATATTCAATGATAACAAATTCCTGTTTCTCGGAATTACCTTCCTTGCTATTGCTATACTTTGGCTTTCATCAATTATTATGCTGCCCAAATAGCAAAACTCATCTGTTATTTTTAGTAGCTCATTTCCTAATCTAATCGCCTACCTTAATTCGACTACATTCCATTATCTTTCTTTCGCTTTTGATATCTTATAAAATAATTTCAATACGCTATCCATTCCATTCAACTGCTCTTCCAAGTACTTTGCTGTATCTCACAGAATTACAATGTCATAGGCAGACCTCAAAGATTTAATTTTTTCTCCCTGAACTTCAATTCCTGGTCCAAATTGCTTCTTCATTTTCTTTACTGCTTGCTCAAAGCACAGATTGAATAAGATCAGGGATAAGCTACAGCCCTGTCTCAATGCCGTTTCAACTACTGCTACTCTTTCATGTCCTTCGACTCTTATACCTCCAGTTTGCTATCTATACAAGCTGCATATAACCTTTTGCGCTCTGTATTTTATCCCTGCTATCTTCAGCATTTCAACGAATGTATTTCAGACAGGATTATCAAATGCTTTCTCTAAGTCCACAAAAACTACAAATGTAGATTAGGCTTTCCTTAACCTATATTTTAAGCTAAGTTGTAGGGTCAGTATTGCTTCACGTGTTCCTACATTTCTATGGAACCAAAACTGGTCTCCCTGAGGTTGGCTTCTGCCAGTCTTTCCATTCTTTTGTAAATATCTCGTGTCAGTACATTTCAAAAGCGACATTAAACTGATAGATCGGTAATATTCACGTGCTTTCTTTGGAATTGGAATGATTACATTCAAACCCGCGTCCGGCCATCCTGATTTAGATTTTCTGTGATTTCCCTAAATCGCTTTAGGCAAATGCCGGAATGATTCCTTTGAAAAGGCGTGGCTGATTTCCTCACGCATCCTTCCCTAATCCGACCTCTCTGTTTGGTTCCCTTCCCCAAATCAACCAACCAATCGTCTTTAACTGACTTAAGAATGTCTTTTATCTCATCTTACAGTCTTTCAGTCTCTTCATTATATTTAGAGTCAGTTGTAACACGGACTTGTACTACGGTGGTGGGTGTTGCCTTCATGTCTGTCTTGGTGGTGAAGTGCATTCACTGTGCTGTTCATAATAGCATACCCACATTCCTATTTTGTTGGTCATTATTAGACCTATTAAACTAAAAACTAAACTCACCCCGAACAGGCCACGAAGGCCCACCGGTACCGACCGGCCGCCGTGTCATCCTCAGCCCATAGGCCTCACTGGATGCGGATGTGGAGGGGCATGTGGTCAGCACACCGCTGTCCCGGCCGTATGTCAGTTTCCAAGACCGGAGCCGCTACTAGTCAGTCAAGCAGGTCCTCAGTTTGCCTAACAAGGGCTGAGTGCACCCCGCTTGCCAACAGCGCTCGGCAGACCGTTCACCCATCCAAGTGCTAGCCCACCCCGACAGCGCTTAACTTCGGTGATCTCACGGGAACCGGTGTTACTACTGCGGCAAGGCCTTGGCATTAGACCTACTACTGTATTCATTTTGTGTTTATAGCCCTGTGCTCATCTAACCGGAAGTCTTGTTCTACCACTGCACTTCACAAAGTCCCACTATATCTAATTTCAAATTATCCATTTAAGTTCTCTAACCTTCCTACTTGATTAATGGATCTAACATTCCACACACACAATCTTAGTATGCCAGTTTTGTTTTTCTCGATGACACTATCCTCCTGAGTAGTCAGTGCTTGGAGATTTCAATGGGGGACTATTTTACGTACAAAATATTTTACGCAAGAGGATTCCATCATCATTTAACCACGCAGAAGAGTTACATGCCCTCAGCAAAAATAACGGCCGTAGTTTCCCCTTGCTTTCAGCTGTTTGCAGTTCCAACACAGCAAGGCCGTATTGTCTAATGTTATAAGACTAGATTAGCCAATCATCCAGACTGTTGATCCTGCAACTACTGAAAAGGGTGCTGCCGCTCCTCCTCAGGAACCACATGTTGGTCTGGCCTCTCTGCAGACACCCACCACTGTGAATGCATCTATCTTCATGGCTATCTCTATCGTTGACACACTCAAGTCATCCCCAGCTCAGGAAGGTTCATCTTTGATAGGAACAACAACGCAAAATAGAAATTCTGATTTCCATTTCCAAATGTTTATTTAGAAAGGAAAATCCAGACCTATTGCCCCCATTTAATTCTCGCAGTACAGCAGACATAAATGGCACATGTACCAGTGTCAATGACACTGAGAAACAGTTAACACAGCTAAAGCTAAGCAAATCTCCAGATTCTATACGGAATTTTTTGTAACTTAGCACCTCCTTTAACCGAAATACACTGTTGATTCCTCAAGCCACAGAACTGCCCAGTTGCTGGAAGAAAACACAGCTCACATCTGTCTTCAAGATACAAGGATGGTCAGATGGTAAAGTGACCCACAACATTTGCGTTCAATGTCTTTGACATCATTCTTTTATATTATGTTAGAAGATATTCTGACCTCAAATAGGTATCTCAGTCTGAAAGACCTCCCGGCCGGCCTCGGTGGCCGAGCGGTTCTAGGAGCTTCAGTCCGGAACCGCGCGACTGCTAAGGTCGCAGGTTCGAATCCTGCCTCGGGCATGGATGTGTGTGAGGCCCTTAGGTTAGTTAGGTTTAAGTAGTTCTAAGTTCTAGGGGACTGATGACCTCAGATGCTAAGTCCCATAGTGCTCAGAGCAATTTGACCCAAAGATCTCCCGCTTGAAAACTGGTATGGATTCTGAAAACATCGGTCATGTGAAACGCAACTCCTGACTTGCTCACGTAACATTCTGGAAGTTAAGTTATGGATCACATCTGTCAGATAAATGTAGTATTGCTTGACTTCCAAAAGTAGTTGACTCAGTACCACATAATCTCTTATCAACGAAAGTAAGATCTTATGAGGTATCAAGTAAGATTTGCGAATTGATTGAAAATCTTGGTAGGGAGGCCGCAGGATATTATCTTGGATGGTGAGCTCAGCGACAGATGCTGTAGTAACTTCAGGCATGGCTCAGGATAATGTGCTAGGATCCACCTGTCAATGTTGTGTATTAATCATTTGGTTGCTAATGGTTATAGAAACTTCAGACCTAAATAATGTACTGTCTGAAAAACTGCAAAAAATATTCAATCTTATTTCAGTGAGACATCAAAGTGGCGCAAAGACTGACTACTTGCTTTTAGATATTCAGAAACATAAAATCGTGCTTTTCACATAACGCAGAAATGCAGTATCATATGAGTATAGAATGAGTGAGTCACAATTGTAATCACCCAACTCTTGCAAATACTACATATAAAAATTTGTAAGGATATGAAATGGTATGACCTCATAGACTTAGTAGCTGGTAAGGCAGGTGACAATATTTCAATCATTTTTACGATACTGCGAAAATAGTATCAATCTACAATCGAGATTGCATAAAATAAACTCATGTGACCTAGCCTAGAATATTGCTCAAATAACGGAGACTCACACGAAATAGGACTTACATGAGACAGTGAAAGTGCACAAAGAAGGTAGTAAATATGGTCACATATTCGTCTGATTCATGTGACAGCGTCACAGAAACGCTAAAGAGGCCGAAATTGCAGACACCTGTACACAGATGGCAACTATCCTGCTTATAACTAAATGTACTTATAAAGTTTTAAGAACTGTCATTTAGCTAGGAGTCTAAGAACGCACTACAATTCCTTATGTATTGTTCCCATAGGCGATATTAGACTTATTACAGCAGGCACAGGGGCATTTAAGCAATCCTTCTTCCCACGGTTGATATGTGAATGGAATGGAAGGAAGACGTAAATGGTTTAAAATGGGAAATGTCTTCTGCCATATAGTTCACAGTAGTTTGCGGAGTATGGACTTCCTTAATTTATTTATTTATTCATTCATTCATCTTTAAGCATTTGCTTGCAACTGATTTCGCCATGAGTAATTCTACAAACAATTTTTCATTACACACTGACATGTTAGGGAAAGCATGGCGAAATTTTTCCCTTCTGTGAGATAGTATGTTTGGGTTATGTTTGCCATTGTTGCTGTTTCTGTTTCTGATTTGCTACTTCCTTATTAAGCGTTCAGACAATCTGTGTAATTCTTTTTAATGACCACATTATGAGAAGGATAGACTGCTACCCACCACATAGACAGGATGTCGAGTCTGAGACAGGGCAACAAAAAGAATGCTAAACATTTGTGCTTTTGGCCAACAGGCCTTTATCTAAAGTATACAATACACTCACACATACAGCTCACACATACATGACCATCGTCTCTGGGCACTGAGGCAAGCTACTGTGCATGTTGAGGGATGCAATCTGGGTGATAGCAGTAAGAAGAGCATTGGGGTGGGGGTGGGAGGGATAGTAAGGTAGGTGTGAGAGAGGATGTGCTGCTTCTTGTCGAAGCGTACAGAGCCGGCCGCTGTGACCGAGCGGTTCTAGGCGCTTCAGTCCGGAACCGCGCTGCTGCTACGGTCGCAGGTTCGAATCTCGCCTCGGGCATGGATGTGTGTGATGTCTTTAGGTTAGTTAGGTTTAAGTAGTTCTAAGTCTAGGGGACTGATGACCTCAGATGTTAAGTCCCATAGTGCTTAGAGCCATTTGAACCATACAGGGACATAGTGAGGACTAGATGAGTAGCTAGGTGCAGTCAGGAGACAACAGTGCAAGGGGGGGGGGGGGGGGGGGTAGAAAAGGAGAGAAATAGGAGACTGTTGGTGTGCTGGTGGAATAGGAATTTGTCTAGTGCTGGAGTGGGTGCAGGGAAGGGGATACGTGGCTGAAGAACAGGGACTAACGAAGGTTGAGGCCAGTGGGGGAATGTAGGTTGTATTTCAGGAAGAGTTCCCACCTGTGTATTTATAAAGGCTGGTGTTGGTAAGAAGGATTAAGATGGTGCAGACTGTGGAGCAGTCACTGAAGTAAAGAATGTTGGGTTGAGCAACAAGCTCAGCAACTGGGTAGTCCAGCTGCCTCTTTGCCACAGTTTGTTGGTCGCCATTCATACAGACAGACAGCTTGTTGGTTGTCATGCCAACGTAGAACACGGTACAGTGGTTGCATCTTAGCTTGTAGATCACATGACTACTTTCAGATTTAGCCCTGCCGTTGATGGTCTAGATGATTCTTGTGGCCATATAAGAGTAAATGATGGTGGGAGGGTGTATGAGACAGGTCTTGCACCTAGGTCTACTACAGATATTGGAGCCGTGAGAAAAGGGGCTGGAAGCAGAGGCAGAGTAAGGATGGGCAACGATATAGCGTAGGTCTGGTGGCTGGGGGAATACCACTAAGTGAGGGGTACAAGGATAGTAGGTAGAAAATATTCCTCATTTCAGGGCACAATGAGAGGTAGTCGAAACACTTGTGGAGAATGTGATTCAGTTGATCCAATCCTGACTGGTACTGAGTCACGAGGGGAATGATCCTTTGTGGACAGACAGTTGGACTGTGATGTAGCAGTTGACTGGAGAGATAGGGCATGGGATATCGATTTCTGTGAGACATTGGTAGTGTAATTTCAGTCTGTGAAGGCCATATGGGGGCCCTAAGTATATTATGAAAGGGATTGCTCATCACTATAGTTGTGATGGCCATGGGTGACTAGGCTATATGGAAGGGACTCCTAAGTATGGAATGTGACTGGAGATTACTATGCAGTTTTTATGAACGTTTCCTTTATATTTTCTTTATTTTCGAACGACTTAAGCAGTAGTTTAGTAATAACAATAGAACAATGACCAAAAACGATAAAGTTCAAAGAAAACAGATACTGAATATAAAACTCTTTGGAGGACTATATAAGACTTTATTAGCATATTGTTAAGCTACTACCATTATTACCATTAATGTTTCAACTATTGGAACAGTTACTAGTACATACTGCTCCTTGCCAAATGTAGATGCTCTTGTGAACCATTTATGCCTTGTGAACTCTGTGAAAAATATTGCAAAAAGTATTTTAAGGTATTTCGTGTTCAGAGTAATTGGAAAAGTTAACCTTTGAAGACAGTATTTCTGCCCAAGCAAGTGCTTAATTACAAAAAGGAGCTAATTCAGCAAAATCCTAAGCTGAAAGACATAAAGCAAACGATAAAGACAACGAAAAGTCAGAGATGTACCAAGCATTCTTGAGGGTTGACACGTAGCAACTGCAAGGGAATAATATCACTGACCACTAATGTAAACGTCAGAGTGGAAACGACACAGGATTTTGCGTGGAGGTATAAAAAGAAGGAGGTGGCACTACAGACTGATGCTGTATGTCGTTTTGAATCCAGAGTGGGCGGGGCCTGCCACCATTTTAAGTAGCCCAAAACATTAGCAGACTACTGTTTACAAGTGCTTCTTGTTCATTATTTCTGTCGTGTGCGCGCAACAACTGTTTCAAATACTAAAAATTATAGAGCTTACATGAATAACATAGTGTCAGGAAGGCAATTTCAAATGTTTTTTTGTTCTCTAATGTGTATTTGCTCTAGTAGCAGGACACAGTCAGAGTGACATCACATAGAAGTCTCACGTGTCACTGCGATGAACTGTGAGTGTATGAATGTGGTGAACCTAATGTTTTGGGTTATTTAAGGTGGCACCATTGGATTCCCGTTTGTGACGTCATGCCACCTCCCTTGTTTTTTTATCTCTATGGGATTTTGCGATAGAGTGGAAATATCTCTGGGGTGAGCCTTAAGCTCTGCACATTGAAATGGAAGCACTTTCCCATTTCTATCCTTCCCATTACTATGTGCAGATCTCACTATCTACTTTCGATTTTATGCAAATTATGTACAGATCTTAATTATGCACTATTAATTTTAAATGTTATTCAAATATTTTTTATATTGTGTGCAGATCTCAATTATCCATTTTCTGGTGTGACAAGATTATTTGTATTAATTTTAATTATGAATTCCTTAATCTTTCCAAAGATGTTAATGTTTTGTCAATTGTTTGTTCTTTGGAGGAGATGTGTTTTGGAGGAAAGTTGGAACAGCAGTTGAATGCATGTGGCTGGTGTTGATGGAACGATTGTACAGTGAAAATGTTTTGCATTTTTTGTGAATAAACAACGATGACTCAAAAATTCTGCAGATAATTATTGCAACATACACATATAGGAAGACTAGCTGCAGTAAGACCAAGGATTCTCTTTCCTAACGGAGAAACCTACATCCAAAGTAATTTAGGTTAAGTATTCCTTAACCAACAACAGAGAACTGACTCTATAAACACAAGTTTTTCAGTTTTTCCGGATGTTTAACGGGTGGTGGAGGAGACAAAGAAGCATGTGCTTAATTGTGTAAATGATGATATTACTATTCAATGCAATCTTTAACATGTGAAGAACTCGCTGATTACATTGTTAGTAATTGAAATGCTTCCCAAGGTAGTGGGAACATTTGAATGTGGTCGAGGAGCTGGTATTGCACAAAGCTGGTCTTTAATATGTTCGTATGTTTGCAGTTAATAGTGAGTGTTGCCATGAACAAATTTCGAGCAAGAATTTGCGGATAAAAGAAAGTGAGAAGTGAAGGGTGACCAAATCATCGCTGTACTGCCACACAAAAGACGAGTACGATAATTTGCAGTAATTTTCTCTTCAATTCCTTTTGTAGTGTTTGCAAGTGACAATATTGTAGGCAGGCTAAGGCATAAAATGTGTGTGATGAAGTTCAAGGTTAGGATTTGCTGTTGTGTATACTGGTCCTTGCTATAACAGTCACCATGTCTAGTTCTAAGAATATAGGCGTTACAGGAAAAACATCTACTCCACCACAACAAATCCACATGTCAACACGAAACTGCCAGCAATCGTCTGAAAGCCCATCATTTTTGGGATTTCGATCACGGGAGAAAGCATCTGGTTTACTAGCGAATTTAGCAGAACTATTAAAACAAAATAACAAAGATCTGCACACAAGTTGTCAGCATTGAACTGCGAGTGGCACGTGATCTCGGGACGAAATGAGGAGTATTATACCTACTATACTATCCCTCACTTAGTGGTATTGTGCCACCCACCAGACCTATGCTATATCGTTGCCCATCTTACTCTGCCTCTGCTTCCAGCCCCTTATCTCATGGCTCCAATATCTGTAGTAGACCTAGATGCAAGACCTGTCTCATACAGCCTCCCACCATCGCCTTCTCCTATATGGTCACAAGAATCATCTATACCATCAAAGGCAGGGCTACATGTGAAAGCAGTCATGTGATCTACAAGCTAAGGCGTAACCACTGTACTGTGTTCTGTGTGGGTATGACAACCAACAAGCTGTCTGTCTGTATGAATGGCCACCAACAAACTGTGGCAAAGAGGCAGCTGGATTAAGATGGTGCACGCTTTGGAGCAGTCACTGAAGTAAAGAATGTTGGGTTGAGCAACACGCTCAGCAATTGTGTAGTTCAACAACAGCAATGAGACATATTCACATATACACTCATTACCAGAACTTGTTATGAATGCAATTAAGCCCACATTCAGGTTTCTTGCAAACCCTAATTTATTAAGGAAGTGCCTTCATGGAAAGACATAAAGTGTGGAAGAAAATCTCAAAAATTTAATATGTATTAGATGCTCAAAAAGGACATTCTGTGGACATGTAGTACTTGAAATAGGTGTCTATGATGCAGTTTTGTGTTACAATAACGGAAATAAAGGTGCTGAAGAGAGTTGGTATAGATCCTGGTGTGTTTACAACCAAAGCATTTTACACCATCGATGCAAGCAGAGTCAAGAAGGCTAACAGATCAGTGTCTTACCTGCAAATACAGGCCAGGCAGATCCAAAGAGGAGAGAAGAGAAACCTGGGGGATGAGGAGTATCAATATGAAGGATTCTAAAATTGCGGTAAGCTTATTGCATGTAGAAGAATGAGAAGAAGATCTTTGAACCTCATTTTCTATGTTTTACATTTGTTACGTTATTAGAAGCCTGTTCTCAGAAAGTATATCCACTAATGCTATGAAATTTTCAGGAATCTTTTCCAACGTGTTGCTGTCTCCCTGGAACTAAAAAAATATGAGATCCTGTAATTAAATTCTGATTTTTAGACGATTGTATGTAGAAAAAAAGTTAATTTTAGATGAGCAAAATTAAAAACTCTATTAATGATACAGTTTCTACCATAAATTAATAAGTGTAGCTCAGTGGTCTTATAACCTTCTCAGGACACTACAATAAAATGTTCAGATTAATTACATGATTAGAATTTGAGTTAAAGCTTTTTATAAAAAAGACAATAGAAAAATTAGAAATTCAAATTTCTGGAAAAATAATAATCCTGCACATTTTATATTTAATTATATTTTTCTGTTAAAACACAGCTCTTTTGCTTTACACATGCAAAATTTTAGATTTGTACATTAATAAAAATGGCTGTAATGATTTTTAAAGAAATGTTTACATTTTCTGTTACATTCCCCCTTAATCACTGAAATGACAAACCTCGTAGTTTAATATCATTACTATAAAGCGATGAACATCGGATAAAGTTATCTGGAGGAATGCAAATTTGTCAGTATCAGCATTAAGGTAAGGCAAAGGAATCTGCGAGATCGTGCCTTTTTTCATAAATTTTCTTTCTCTATCTGGATACATTGCGCTCTAGTAGAGCTTCAGTACTTTATGTTTAATCATTAAAGGCAAGATCTCAATAACGTCAGACATTATAAAATTTTCTTTCACCTTTTGGAGAGCACACTCCATTGCTTTTGAAAGCAGTGCCTTGGAATGATACAAACGCAGTGTGTGAAGTTTAAAGTTAGATTTTTTCTTTTTAAAATTGAGATAGGACTGTTATCACTTTAATAAGTTTAAAATGGCTAAAGGCACTAGACCCAGAATGTTAGAAAAGGAACAGTTGATAGAGTTTTGATTGAGGGAGAATTTGCACAATGACGAAGATGTCGAATTAGAAAACGATCAAGTGATAATTTGTCATAGCATTTCAAATTCTGACTTAAGTAATGAATGTAGTGTTGGGGTGGCCTCTAGTTTGGTCAAGATGAGTTACAAAGTGGTGAAATTATATAATGCTGTGATACTGCATGATCCAAATATGAATGAGGATATTTGACTGCACACGGATGCTTGCTCAACAGGGATGGGTGCTTCTCTGTTCCAAACTGAGCAAACAGGTAAAAATCATCAGTTTCACCAGTACAATTTTATCAAGATGTTAACAGACCTACATAGTGACTGAGCTAGAGGTATTAGCTGTTAAATTGGTGTCAGTAAAATGTAGCTATTTTGTGTTTGGCAAACACAAAAAAGTTTACTGTGACCATCAGTCAATGAGGTTTTTTTTATGATGTAGGCTGTTACACGCTAGGTTAGCCAGGTGGGCATTGGTATTGCAATCTTGTGATATTGAGGTAATCCCTGCAAAGTTCTGACAATATGCCTTATTTATTTTTCCACAAGAACATTCATATTGTCAAGAAGTGATTGAGGAAAATTCACAATTTAGTCTTGTTCATAAGGAAGACACCATTACTACATAATATGGGTCATAATACGAACAAATTGCAGGACGATGATCCACAATGATATCGTATAAAACAATAATGAAGGCAAGATAATGAGGAAACAGAATTCGCAATTCATCTGATATCTGATGATATACTTTATTATAGTAGTGATAGCCAGATAAGAGGTGGCGAATTTGTATCCCTTCTCAATATGTCATGAGCTTTATATGATTTAACCGTTACAGCTGGGGCTATTTTGGCATTGACAAATGTACAAACAAGATAATGCAGCGTTGTTACTAACCTAATATGAAAATAAAAGTACAAAGATTGTTGATATGTAGGGTGAAAAGGTCAGCCCAATTAACAGGTGTAGTAAGAATGACTTACATCTAATAATTCCAACAAAATCATTCCAGTTACTGGACCGCTCCCCACTGCTAGAGTTAATATATTTTATGTTTGTGATTTGCTCAGTAGATATCTTAAATTACATCCCACTCGATCTACAAGACTCTTGTTCAGAAATTAGAGCAGAACTATACTAATAACCACCCAGAAGAAAGTCCTGTGGAAAGGATATCTCATGAACTAAATCGCTTCATGAGGTGATATGCCTCAAGACAGCAGACTAAATGGATACAGTATGAACCCATTCTCAAGAATATTTTTAATCACTTGCCCCATTCTTTCACTTATTATATACTGGCAGAAGAGCTACTAAATGAGAGAGAGTCAAATGAATGGATATACCCTCTTCCAAAGATAGCTGATCAAAGTATTAATCAAGAAGAAAAACTAAAATTAAGATTATAAAAGCTGAAACAGAGTGCACAAATGCATAAAATAATATATGACAGTAACTTAGGTAAAGTCATTAAGTACCATGTGGATGAAAAGATATTGCTCCAAGTTGACTCCAAGCCCTCAATGCTGAAGAAGAAAAATAAAACGTGGCAAACAATGTACATGGTTCCATACACAATTATCGGTATACCCCACGATGGCAGTTATCTCACAGTATACCCACATTATCTCAATTTATGTCCCACTTGATCTACAAGACTCTTGTTCAGAAATTCGAGCAGACTTTCTGTCGAACCCATATAGTGCAATGAATCTGTCTAGAAAAGATGAAGTGCGGAAAAGTTTCCTTAGTGAACATTTACTAGTGGCAAATTGGTCAGTGACATGGTTCAAGAACTATAAAAAGTAGTTTGAGAGCTTATCACAAACATAGAAGGCAAGTGCAAATTCCATTGTCAGGTAGCTCCAAACTGATGTCATTCTGTTCTATAGAAATCATGTGTGTGAATTACTTTGTGGGAAATCACTAAAAGAACATGTGTACTGCAATCTATAAGAAAGACAGGACACAACCCTTGAATATTGTGATTCATAAATGTGGTGTACTACAGATTTTTTTCAGAATTACATCTTAAATAATAAATCTTCCATAAAAATTTCTAACTTCAAGTGTAAATGAGGACCACTATAGCAACAATCACTGATGTGTGGAAAAAATATGGATAACATGTTCTGGTAACACACTGTGGAATATATAATATGCTTGCAGGTTGTAACAAACCATTTATATAACAATCTCAACATAATAGATGAAATAAGGACTGCAAAAGCAGCTATCACTATGATGAAAATGAGAAGTGTTCTGTCATTGTCAGCATTTGTGCGAAGTGAACTGCTTTAGCAACAACCACATTAACGCTTTCGTGATTATTCAATGGCTGTTCAAGTGGAAACTTTATTTTATATCGATAGTGTGCTCAGTAATGAACTGATGATGCAGTTGGTATTAGGAAGGTGCTCAACAGTGCGAAGTTATTAATAAAATGGTTGATGTACTTCTGCTATGTGGTTCAGAAATATGCAAACAAACGAACTGTTAATTTGATTAGCTATGTGTTGAACAAAGATGTTAGGCTATCACCACCATGATTTATGAAATGCACATGGCTATAGACCAAGTGAACTTTTCTTGTGTGGTTTTTCAGGACACAAGATGCAGATTATTAGTACTGTTCCATATTCATGGCTACGAGTTCATACACACCTAACTGCATGCTACCAGCAAGTGGCTGGTCGTCTGGAAGGGCAAGAGTTCAAGCCTGCAGAGCTACAAGAAATGGTCCTGTTAGACCTCAGCTTCTGCTGTCAACCACAGCCATAGTGGGTCATCACATTTGTGACCTCCTGTCTAAGAGAAATGGTTCTGGCTGTTAGCCACAGGTCTAGCAGGTCATCACATCTGTGACCTGCTGAAATCACAGACAACAAAGAGCAGAATCCCAAACATACGTCACTGCTAATTGTAAAACTCAAATTCGAGTTTGATACATGTACATGTATTGAAATATATGGGTTGGACTTACATAAGTGAAGCAAACTTGTTAGGTACTTTCCTTAGTTACAAGTGGACTTATTTGAATGTAGCAACATGTTACATTGATTTTAATTTGAATCTTGAAAGTTGTTAGGCACATTAGTGGATAAGTTGTGAAATATTTAAGTTGAATGTATTTAAGATTTTCTTACTATGAGTATTAGAAATTTCGAACTACAATTTATGTTTTGATTTATGTAGACATTAAGCATTGAAATATTTAAGTTTTCTTTACAAACATTACTATATTATGACCATGTTTTTTGCGGAAATATTTAAGTAGTAATAATGAGATAAATTATCTTGACCCAATGTCAAGTTTAATTGAAATGGGATTTATAAGTGCCGTCCTTAAGGCAGCTGACTAGATTGTATTTCGCTATTGAGAGCTGCCATTAGCACATTCAAAGCAGGTAAAGTGTGGCATGCTTCTAAACTGTGATTAGTGAAGCAGGTATCCACTCACACTAAACACAGTTCAGGAGCTTTGTAGCCACACTATATGTGATTGAAGATTACTGTATAGTTTTATGAGCATTTTCTTTATAATTTTTTAATTTGTGAATGACTTTAGTAATATTTTAGTAATAAGAATACAGCAAATATCAAAAATGATACAGTTCAAACAACCGAATATTGAACATAAAACTCTTCTGAAGACTGTATAAGCCATTGTTATCGTATTGTTAAGCTACTACCATTATTACTGTTACTCTTTCGATTAGTGGTAGCATTACTAGCACTGTCACTGTGCGCGCGTCCGGGATAATGCGCGGCTGGCAATGTGAAATATTCTAAGTCCCGCGCAACCGCGCGGCTGTATAAGCGAGCGAACTCGGCGGAGCCGATCATTCTCGCTGCTGCTGCTGCACAGGCAACTGCATTGAATGCTGCCAAGATGCCTTATAGGAGACGTTGTCGTCGTGCAAGACAGACCATTTACAGGACAATTGAAGACATAGAAATGACTACTTCAGCCGCTGACAAAAAGAAGAACACGGTCAAGTCTGTCGCTGCACACTCTCTACTTGATGGACCTGCTGTATTTTGTGGATGTCGGTTGAATTTTAGTATTGATCTCAACGATTCATTTTCACATGGTAATGGTTGGTTAACTGTCGCTGTTGTACGTGGTGGAACTGGTGTACCTAATGTATCTGGACTTGAGACTTTTGTGGATAGAGACATCATCGCCTACAGTGCCCCATAAACTGATGCCCCATACAGCAGAAAACATTAGTTCGTAAGGAAACTGAGCCACTTCCTGCTACAATAATTAATCTAAATTGCTTCCCTGAGATCCCAGTGACATCAGTTGGAAGAAAAAAGATTAAATTCCTTGAGCCAAGCAGAGGGTGGTTTCAAATTGTAACAGCTGTCAAAGTGGAGGTATTGCTGGTTGTTGGTATGTTTGATATGAGTGGAGGGACTGATGCAGCTATCTTTGAGGTGGAGATCAACATCGAGGAAAGTGGCTTCTTGTGTTGAAGCGCACCAGCGAATGGGTAGAAGGTGTTGATGTTCTGGAGTAATATTTATAGGGTGACCTCACCCAAGATCCAGGTCACGAATATGTTATCATTGAATCTAGACCATGTGGAGGGTTTGGTATTCTGGTTTCCTCTAGATGGACTATGAATAGATTGGTATAGGATGGTGCTATGTGGATGCACCTTGCTGTATTATGGATAACACATGCCAACGAAAAAAACTGTTTTACTTTGATAGCTAATCTTTATAGATTTTTATGAGCTGAATCCAAATCTAGCCTTAGTTTTGTCGTATTACCCATAGTTTTCAAGCAATATGCTTTTTATTATATAGTATAAAAATCCTATGCTGTTCGATAAATGGGGAGATTAATGAAATGCTTTGTTACAATATAAGCATGGTTTGTATTTACAGTAAGCTACTTAAAACAACGATATGTGTTAATAGAGGTTTCACTTGTCAGCTGGAATTGTTTATATTTTCTTTCTATTATTTTTTTAAGCTTCTTGTGTAGCTTTTTCTATGATGAGTCGCTTGCTGAACTTCTCAGTGTAGTGACCAACAGCAGTCTCCCATCATGTAGGTGTTCCAGCGGCCTTAGTAGCATTTCTCCATCACTTTAATGTCCTCGTGAAAACGCTCTGCTTGCTCCTCACTAACATCTCCCATATTGTCTGGGAAGTAATCAAAGTGACTGTTCAAAAAGTTAACTTTCAGGCTTATTAAACAACCTAATGTTTTAAACTGCTTTACCATTGCAGCTATAACAGAAACATATTCTGGGTCTTTTTCATGTCCTAAGAACTTTGTAACGACTTGCTTGAATGATACCCATGCTTCTTCCTCATTTAAGGTCATTGTGGATTCAAAGTTAACATCAGACATCAATTTTCTAATGTCAGGTCCGACAAAGACACCTTCTTTTAGTTTAGCTTCTGAAAGGTATGAATACTTCTGGCAGAGATACTTAAATAATGGTCCATCTATAGGCAAAGCCTTTACAAACTATTTCATTATGCCTAACTTTCTATGTAGAGGTGGCAGGAGGACGTTATTTGGATCTACAAGGTTTTGTGTAAAATGTTCTTCTCACCAGGTTTTAAAGACTTCCTCACAGACGAATTCTTTCTGTACCAGTGTTCATCCCTAGCCCTACTGTCCCATTCACTCTTCAAACATGGAAATTTGGTAAAGCCACCTTGCTGACCAAGGAGCATGCATGTTACTTTTAGATCGCCACATATCATCCAACCATGAGCAGAATAGCCTATTTTATTTAACATTATTTCTAGGTTTTCATAGCTTTTTTTCATGTGTAGAGAATGTCCAACAGGTATAGATGCATACAATTGTCTAATAAAACAGCCTTAAAACCAGTTTTGGATGAATCAATAAACATCCTCCAGTCTTCCTTGTTGTATTCAATACCAAACTCGTTCATCAGACCTGGAATGTCTGAGCAGTGCACTAAATCACCTTCTTGTTGAAAAAAGTTGGAAAATTGCTGCTCTCTCTTTCTATGCATATATATGCTGGTTTCGACTGCCAATAAGTTCTTTTCTTTTAATCTAAAGCCAAGCAATTCAACTTTTTCTTTCATTAAGCCCAGATCCCTAACCAAATCGTTAAGCTCGGTCTGAGTAAACAATTTGGGCTCTAGACTTACTGTATTACATTGGAATTCATCATCATCTTGTTCATCTAAATCACATTGTGCATCAGAAAATACTTCTGTTGGAACAGAATTTAAATCATCTAGTGGGTCAGGAAACGGCAAATCTACACCATGCCTTACGGGTCGGATGGCAGATGAAAGGTTAGAGTAGCTTATTACCTTTTTTGTTTTCCGCATAATGACCAGTAATATCAACACTGAAAAGTAGCAATCATCAGAATGATTTCTTGGCTTCCTCCATATCATAGGAACAGCAAATCTAAAGGCTTTTCTCTCCTTTTTGAACCATTTTCTCATGTCTCCAACACACACACAATATACCTTTTGTGGCGCCTAAAATTTATCTAGATCGAAAGTATGATAGATAAACCTTTTTCAAAAAGTCAACAATGTTTCTTTGGTGTTTTTTAATCACAAATTCAACACAAATATAACAAAAACTGTCAGCAGAGTTTTTACAACCACGATTAAACACTGTATTGAGCACATGTACAGGAAACGAGAAAGTGAAGTTAGACTGACAGTAAACAAACCACCATCTGTTAACACAAAAATAAAATTGACCTTTTTTGCCAGCAAATGTTTCTCAGCAATGCTACCAACGTCATCTACATTTATTACACCTCATTTTAAATTATTTTAACTATACAAAAGCTGTTAAAATCTTTAAAAAATCGCTTAATTTAATAAATTTAACTGTAAAATGTGAAGAAGTGGTGGGTGATACAGTTTTTGAAGTATCATGTTTAGATCTCCCATCCTAACAATAAGAAGAATAAGGTATTTTCACCAAAAAGTTTTCCATTGTTGGTCTGTGTAATTATTTGTTAATATGGATTTCTCTTCACTGTAACGTTTCTGGTGCTGTAAGCTGTATATTTTTCTCAAATTTGTAACTTTCTGCTAATTAGGAGATAGCATTTCTTTGGAAGTACAATTGTACTGACCATTCATATATGATGCAAAAACACTTCATAAAGGTTTGTTTTCAAATATGAGCTGTAACGTTACATGCATTCTGCTTAACCTTAATGAAAGTTATCTTAATCCATTTTGACATATAAAAAATGTTTGTTTTGTTTTTTCTCTGCGTGCAATAATTCATATTGTCACAGAGTATGCAGTTTCATGGCAAGTCACATCTCCAATGGAAACAGCCAAACCAGCAAGTACCACAAAAGTATAGTAAAGCAGCTGCCGTCATTCCACCTTGCAGACATGTGGCGTCCATCCTTACCCATGTACATGCACAGACAGTCATAAACTTCCAAACAATATGCTATTCTAGACCAACAAACTTATAAAAAACCGGAATGGTCACTATGATACTCATCATTTGTCGGCCTGGTAGACATTGTGCAACACATTACCTTACCCAAGTGGTATGTTATACTCTATGTCACCTTTTTGTGTATGTAAATGATGTCATCTCAACCACAGGACATAGAGAAATAAATAATACTGCTAGTTCAGATTGTACATTTGTCTTCAGAAACGAAAATTGTTAAAACTTTGTAAAATAAAAACCCATTACTTATGGTATTTGAACTAAGTAATATTTCATATAATTCCATTTCAAAACATCTTTACTCATGACATAGCCCTAACCTTACTTAATGATTACTTGTGGATTACTTACAAAGACTCATTAAAAATTTATCATTTGAATGTATCTGATCTCAAATACTTTGCTTGAGGTCGGATAAACACTGGTGCAAAGTAACCATCCTTCAATATGAATTTGAATTCTTGAAGTAAGTTACAGTCTTAAAATGTTATGACCATATATTAGTTTTCCATTGTCTCTATTTCTCTATATATGTGGACCAGCCACAAAGGTGGCTGGTAAACCAGCTGTACCTCTGTTTTCATTATCAATGGTCTATTCAGACACAGTGAGTATTCGTAGCTTAGTCATGATGACTGGACATGGAGTAATTATTAATTCCTATTATGAATTGATCATAGTTGTATCTTCATCTGGATTACCAACTAAACTTGTAAGGAAACATAGGCTTAGAAGCCTCATTTCTTATTTCCTCTACACTTCTTTCAAGTAGGATAAGGTAAGCAGGCAGTTAACCTACTTATTCTAAGTTAAGCTAACATTCCCTAAAAATGTGTATAAACTAAATCATGTGATTTAACCATCCAAAATAAGTAAAAATTCCCCTCGTAAAAAGCTCCTAGCAAACAAAGTTACTGCTAACCATGAGAAAAGTACAAAACATTCTAAGGAATAGTTGTGAAACACGCAAACATCCCAATTCGTTGGATGTATACATTCAGTTCTGACAGCAAATTATAGTTTTCCATAGACACTTCGAGCTTTTCGGAGTTTATATATTAATCTGTCAATTCCAAACAATCAAATGTAATAAATGTTGAGAACAACTAGGGTAGTAAACTCATTAACTTCCTACTTTCTGTGTTAAGAGCAGCACACAAAGTTAAGATAATTCTGTCCTAGTTATCCATTTCTGAAATGAGTGTAAGAATTAGACCACAAAACTCAGGTGGGTTGCTATATTTTGCAACTTCGGAGTAATCCTCAAAGCTAATAGTATCCCACTTCTGCAGAAACCCATAAATACTCCTCCACCTACAGAAAAATCCTTCATAAAGACCATTCAAATTTTATAGCTATATTGTCCCTATATATATGCCTCCATTTTTCCTCCATTTAAACTTCAGTAATAATCCCTTTTTCCCACCTGCACTATTCATAATATAATTCATGTATATATGCGTATCATAGCCTGTTCATTATTACATCATTCCCATTAAACCGCTACTTTCTCGTCTTCCCTCTTATAACTTAAGTTACCTTAATTCTATTATATTTTGAACCCATACCTTATTACTGAGCTTCATCTTAAATATACTACTGTCTCTTAAATATACAACTGTCTCTTAAGTATACTACTCTTTGTTCAACTCAGCATGAGCAAGAAACATTATTTTGAGTAAAGTCATCTAGACCGATATTAAAATTTTCTTCATTTATTACACCACTTCAGCTCCTGCCACTATCAGAGATCGAAAAGCTTAGAACTTACAGTACAAGGTTGTCCTTGACAAAATATATGTTGTTCCTTTTACAGAGCAGCCTTTTTGGACTTAGAATGTAATCTGGATATTCTTACCATTTATTACCATCTCTCTATGTGGTGATGGCTATGCATGTAAGAGAGAATCTATTCAGTCCTGATGTCTCTTCTGATCTCTTGTTCTTTTTAAATGTAAGCTGTGGTAAATTATGGTGATTTCTGTAGTAATGAGTAATTCCTTAATAGTAAATGCTATCTTCTCATGCATAGTTATCTAGATATTACTCATAAAATATTTATTCTCATCTATTATGTAGTGAAGTTCATAGTCAGTGTAAAATAGTGACTTGTCTTGCTTCCAAATTGTTCGGTAATTGAGTAATTCAACTCATGCTTGCCAATATTTCAGGTAATGAAAGCTATTTTTCTGTGAGCTCTCTCTCCTGGATTCGATTCTCCTTGGTACAGCTCACAACCCAAGTTGAATTACTATACATCAATGGCTAGTTTGAACACCTGATTCACTTTAGGGTGATGCTTTTGCTGTAGCTTGCTTAATATTGCTTAAGTCTTCTTTTGTACTTTCATCACAGTTCCAGATAGTTTTCTATTTCAGTAAGTTCGATAAGTGAGCATCTTTCACACCCTAGCCTCTTATAAAGCTCCTGTAGAATCCAGCCAAATCTAAAAGTGATCATAGATGCTTAATATTTCTAGTCTCTGGACAGTCTTTTATAACTTGCATTCTTTCTGGTCTCGTGTCCGTCGGCCGTCGTAATTTAATATATTATTATTGTTACTATTATTTTTTGATTGTTGCCGACTTACCTGGTGGGCCTTAATAAAAATGATATTTCATTTAATTTTGATTTACGATTAATTGCTTTCCTGAGGTTCTCCTTTTTAACAATATTAATCTCAAATTATTTGTTACGTTAATGAATGTTAGACTCGCCGAATCTTAAAACATGAGCATATAAGCTGAACAATGTAATAAACTTTTCATATTAATTTCCTCAGCTAATCAGCTCACTTTAAAGCAAAAGATCTTTAGTTATTAATTACAATTGCGGCCCACACACGCGCGGGAGTATTTTTTCTTACCTCCGTTAACCATTGTATTGCAGTCGGAGTCCTGGCTCTCGGCTATGGTACTGAAAATAAGAATCTTAAAGCTACGTATATCTGCAATTTCGTGCAGCTGTGGAGAAAAATTAATATTATGTTAACAGTGGGCGAGTATTTCGCTTCCGCTAATTTTTCATAAGTTAATATCGCCACGTAATGGCGTCGTTGGCTGCATCGGCCGCTGCGATTGTTGAACTGTAAATTACTTGAATCCAGGTTAATTCAAGGAAGGCGAACATGAAATCGGGATCACCTCTTACAAATTAAAAGTGCACAATAATATTAAATCAATATATATATATATATATATATATATATATATATATATATATATATAATCTGCTTAACGTGTACAAATATGCTTACATTTGCCAGCACTCGCAAGATGTCCGTCTATACACAATCAAGACAAGAGAAGAAGTGAAGACGACTAAAAAAATTAACAAAAGAGCGTATCTTGTCGTCTCTTTAGATCATTTTGTTATATTTCTTTGCATTGCATTTCTTTGCATTTCTCGACAGAAATTATTGTTTTATGGCTACATGATAAAAATATATTATTCAATTTTTAAATGTCTCTTCTTTATAAATACTGTTTTTAAGTCTTTTCGTAATATAGCACTGGGGACGCTATATTGCCCCCCGAAATGTTTATGTCATAAAAAATGTTCGTGTTTTTTGACATAAATATTTCCTCTTTCATGTCCACAGTGTCCACACGCAGATTTTTCTTTCACAGTCTACATATGTCACATCGTATATTTAAACAGTTGTAATTACTGAGGTGTGTTGCACACAAAGTGTAATACAGATGAAGTTCTCTACATAACGATATAATATACAATTGGTTACGTATACAGTCATGTACAAAAGGACATAGAATACAATTAGTTTCATTTTGGCAGCTTCTTTTTATGGTTGCAACTTTTGCAGTGTTCAAAGGTATACAATCACGAGTTAGTCCGTAAACTTGAAGTCCCAGGGGTGTCAACTGTTCGCTCCCCATTTGGCGCGGCCGTAGGGAAACCCTGGGTAAAACCTCGGCGGAGCGACAGACTAACTGCTTTGGTGCCTTTCACTTAATTGTTCCTGGGATGTCATTGGAGTACAGGATGTGCATACATTACAAATATTTTTTTGTTGCACTATGCAAAGAAATGAGGTCATTATAACAATTGATTGCGGTGTCGTTGATGATCTACGCCGCGACGTTTAGCTCGCGACGGCGTCGGTTGGTGTGTTTGGTGCTCGGCGTTCGCGGCGGCTGCGGAGAGGTCAACGCCCGCTCGACGCCAGCGTGTCTCTCGACGTCGCGGAACGTTAGAATCAGCTGATCGGCTGCACGGTTGGCGATGCGCTTCTGTCTCTCCCGGGCGTGGCGGAGTGGGATGATATCCGCCCCCCGCGCTTGTTGGCAGGAGTCAGCTCTGCTACGCTTCTCCGACGTAGTACATGAAACATACACACAACCAACGCAATATTTGTTTCCCGCTGCAGATGGTTACGCTAGTGGGAAAGAAGCATTTATTAGTGCGGCAGTTGTTAAGTTTTCGCCAGTTTCCGAGTGTGAAGCCGCACTGTCCTGCAGAATACATGACATGGATCTTCTCCCGTGAATGAAGTTTTGATGCGCCACTGTTCCCATTACACGGCAATTTTTGTCTTGATAAAATTATTTATGTTTTCGCCGCACTCGCAGGCACTGGTGAGTGTCCCAGTACGAGCTTAGCACAAACATTCGCCGTTTCTGCGGTCGCTGTTCTGCAACAGTCCACGCATCGCATTCCAATCTCGCATTATTGTGCTCACTGAAACTACAGTCTGTCCCAAAAATATTGACTGTGAGTTCACTTCACGTTAACAGTTCACATTTATAAGCAAATTCACAGTTTTTCGTGCGTAATATTGGCGTTTGGCGTCCTTACCGCTGTTGAACATTCAATACTAGCACTTCACTGCCCGTATCACAGTTTCACCTTCACAGTTTTTCACACTGCTTAAAGTAACTGTTTCGATTAGTTCACAAACACTAACGTATTTCATTCAGTCTGAACTGGATTTTGGCTTGTGCAGGATTTTACCAGTCTCTCGCACTGATTATCTCTTTTCATTTTCCACTTAGAGTCGTACTTGCCTTCAGATTTTTTGACTGTACAATTGTATTTCCGTCTCATCTGAGGTAAGTTCCCATGTCATGCCTGCCCACTCATTGCGTACTTGCCCTCCAGAGCCAGGCTCGACTTTACAAAACTTTGCCTCTCGCATTACTGCACACATTTTATAATCTAGGCCTATCGTGTAAGTTCCTAGATTAATGTTAGATTTGTGGCTTTTATTTACACGATAAATTCGTGCAAATCTCTGCCTTAGCAGATGGCAATATATTTTGACAGTGCTTAGCGGTAGTCGCGTTTACTGATTTGCTTTGTACCTTGTCCACAACACATGAGGTACCTTGGGTGATGTACACCCTGCACTCATGTTGTTTAGTAAATTATGATTGAGCATATTTCAAGATCGGTATAGACATAAATACATGGAACAACATATACACTATAATATTAAATTTCATAAGTTGCGTTACTACTACAGTTCAAAAATATTCATGACACACTAATGAAAAATTCTTTCATCATTACATGCTATTGAATTTTTTTAAAAATATTTTTAAAGCATTTTTCAACATGAAATTTTTAACATATTCTTAAACCTACGTTCATTTTTTTCTTCAAAATGCAATTGCTTAAAAATACTATTATTCCTTAACATCTACAAAATTGAATCGCACTAATCTTGTGTGCCTCATTATCTTTAAATGTTACACTAAAATCTGAACATTTACTCACAAAAAAATACACTATGAACTTAACCTACTACTCATATATGTAAACGTTGCTCTACTGAGCGAACTTCTTTAAGTCTTTGTAAGTATTTTTCTTGTTTCCTTCGTAGCTGCCTCCTTCTTTGACCACGGAATGATGTAGTTTGCGTGACAGAAAGTATCGTGAGGTACCACTTCGATGTTATAGGTGTAGCCCTCGATAACACCGGGTTTTTCCGAAAACACATTCTCATAATCTGTAAGTAGCTGAGTCGATTCGTTTTGTTGTGCTTCAGTCATATGTTCTGACTGCCTGGCTTACATGGCTATCAGTTTCCTTTTTTCCTCTTTGTCTTCAGTAATAAAATCTTTAAAATATGCTTGTCTTGTACTTAAGTCAGAATATAAATTCATTACCTGTATCCTTCGAATCTAGACTGAAAGCTCCGGCAATATTTACCGTGCACTTCCCGTGACCTCAACAATGGCAAAATTACACGTCTACCCTAATTCATAAGGCTTACTTCCCCGCACAGGAGGTCGATTTTTGCGTCCCTCTGGCGTAAAAATTCCATCCCCAGGATGCAAGCAACACCTAATCCCTTAACTACTAGGAACGAGCTTTTCATTGCTTCATTCCCTACCGTAAACTCGACTTGCACCTGGAGCTTTATGATATGAGATTGTGCACCTATTGCACCTGTTACACGACAATTCTTCACTGGCAATACTGGTATTCTATTATTTTGACTCAAGTACTTGTAAAAATTTGCACTCATGACATTGGTTGACGCACCAGTTTCGACTATTATCTGTATTGGTGCTCCGTACATATCTGCTTGCAATATAGCCTGCATAACACTTTTGTCGGTTCGGTTACATTTCTGCGGTATGTCTACAAGTTCCTTTTCTATTTTTGTTCCTTCATTGTATCTCAGCATACAAAGTTTATGGCTGTCATCTGTGAATGTGCCCTCACTACACCATCCTGCAGCCAACAACGGAGAGCGTATTGTGGCTGTCTTTAGTTTAACGGATGAGCATTAGTGGGTTGACAGTTGTCTGTCACTTCCACTAACCTCACATTGTGGTTCTGGTTGTTGTTGTTGCTACTGTTGGGCTGGCCGCCCTGCCTCCCCGATGGTGTATTTTGATATTGTGTATGGCTCTGGTTTTGCGTTGGTCGGTTGTAACTTCCTGACATGTTCTGTGACGGACCTGGGTTGGAGTTCCATTGTGGCGCTGTGTTTCGTTGCCACTGTGGTGTCGGTGGTTTCGGTTGTTCCACCATTGCGAATTGCCGTTACCATTATATCCATTACTCATGCGTCCATCATGATGTCTCTTTCGATTTTGACGATTATAACCGTTGCCGTTATAACCATTGCCATTGTTTGTGCCTCGATTCTATTGCCGGTGCTCTTGCCTATTACCGTTACCATTTGGTACTAAGTTACTACCGTTACTGTGGCTGCTATTGTAATCGGCTTTTTGTTGATTACAGCCTGCATGGTACCACTTGTTTTCGGTTTTCATATCTTCGATCAATAAGTCAACAGAATCCACTATTTCCATGAATTGTTCTATATCATGCTCTGGCACATTGATGAAATATCTTTTAATTTCACTGGGCAACTTCATTTTTATTAATCTGATTGTCACGATCGGACATTGGCTCGTCCCAGTACCTGGTTTTGTTTATATACTTTTCGAAATATTTGCATAACGTTCCCATCTTAGGATTGTACATTTCTGGACTGTACAACTCCTTTCGTAGTCTTTCTTGGACGCTATCGGACCAGAATTTTTGCAAGAAAGCACCTTCAAACTGTTGCATCGCTAGACATTTTTCGGACACGTCGGTGGCCCACAGTGCCGCGTCACCTTGAATAAAGGAGACCACGAACTGTATTCTTTGTCTTTCCGTCCATGCTCTTAATAAATACCACAGGGTGGACATTTGGTTTTTCGCTATTGAAGGGTTGGAATGTCCTGTGTTTTATTACATTGTCCTCTTTTTTGCACATCTGATTGCTACATTCTGTGACACTCATTGCTTCCTGATGTGCGCTACACGGTATCGCATGTTGTTCGTGATCATAATTCGCATTAGGTTGCGGTTGCGCACTCTCACCCTGCCTACCGTCAGCGTTATTATAGTAATCAGTAAGCGGAGTCTGATTCATTATCTGTCCACCACTGTTTACATTGCTTTCCAACACAGACAGTCTCCGCGCGACCTCCTGTTGCCAATTTGGCAACTCCGCTGTCACACGGGATTTGATCTTTGTTAATTCGGCACGTAGTGCGGCAGCGCTAGCGTCAATATTTACACTCGCGGCCGCAGTCGCTTGTTCTACAGCTGTTTTTACGTCGCTTTCAATCTTTGCAGATATCTCGCGATCCTTTACTTCTAGCCATTCATTTAATTCTTTTTCTACTTTTTGAGCTTGCACTTTCAAATATGCGTCAATACTTTTCCGTGCATCTATCTCCACATTATCCACGCGGTTGGTTAAAGTCATCTTCAAGCCTAACCTGCGATATCTGTAATTTTTGCATCTCGCCGGCTAAGCTTTGCACAAGATCGGGGATTTCTTTGCAAGCGTCCCGCATCTCGGCAAGTTCGCTTTGGATACTATCTAGCTTCGCTTCACTGCGCTGCTCTTGCTCAATGAGCTTTTGTGTTAATTTTTTCTCCTGCTCATGTATCATCTAAGCCAGTTTTTCGTCTCTTTGTTTTTCCCTCTGTTCTGACATTCTTTCTTTTTCCCTTTCTTTCTGTTCTCTTTGTTGCTCTTGCTCATAGAGCATCTGAGCCAGTTTCTGATCTCTTTCCCTATCTCTTTCTTCTAACCTGCGCAGAAATTCTGCAAATGGGTCTGCAATCGGTGAGCATACTGGTGCCCCGCTTAATCTAGCACATGATTGGCCCCCCTGCCCAGGCAGTGGAGTTACTCTATTCCGATTCTACTGTGGAGCGTCATTCACTGTCCACAGATCCTCGCCCCCGACTCCGGAAATTATGTTATCCGAGGCGGTGGCTTGGGATTCGTTTACGTATTGCAAATGACCCTCACTTTCCATATTAACAAAATTTTGTTCGTCTGGTACGGATGCTTTAGCTTGTCCTATCTTACCCATAATAAATTCACTTTAAGCCACTGACGAATCTTTAACACTGATACACACACGAATAATTATCCCCGCCAAAAATAAACACATAAATACACAAAACGAATAATTATCCCCTCCAAAAATAAACACATAAATACACAAAACGAATAATTATCCCCTCCAAAAATAAACACATAAATACACAAATGCACACAATTTAAATTGCACTTTACTTACTATTTTTTTTTCTTTTTTTTTCACCCAAGGTATCTCATGTGCATATGGCTTCGATATTCCGCACAGAGCTACACAGGATGCTTGCACAATAGGCCTCACCTTTATTTTTCTTTCTCGTAATCCCTTTTCTTTTCTACACTTTTTCTTCTCCAGCTCTCCTCAGGGTGTGGTTTTGTTGTACATGTAAAGGAATTCATATAGGCGTTAATATTTTACAACAATTAGATACATACATAATTACATTCATTACAATAGAGTCAGATTGATCTGGCCCCAAAGTTGCGGCGCCGATCTCGCGTCCCTCGGCCGTCGTAATGTAATATATTATTATTGTTATTATTATTTTTTGATTGTTGCCGACTTACGTGGTGAGCCTCAATAAAAATGATATTTCATTTAATTTTGATTTACAATTAAATGCTTTCTTGAAGTTCTCCTTTTTAACAATATTAATCTCAAATTATTTGCTACATTAATGAATGTTAGACTCGCTGAATCTTAAAACATCAGCATATAAGCTGAACAATGTAATAAACCTTTCATATTAATTTCCTCGACTAGTCAGCTCACTTTAAAGCAAAAGAACTTCAGTTATTAATTACAATTGCGGCCCACACACGCGCGAGAGTATTTTTTCTTACCTCCGTTAACCATTATATTGTAGTCGGAGTCCTGGCTCTGGCTCTCGGCTATGGTACTGAAAATAAGAATCTTAAAGCTACGTATTTCTGCAACTTCATGCAGCTGTGGAGAAAAATTAATATTATGTTAATAGCGGGCGAGTATTTCGTTTCCGAAAATTTTTCATAAATTAATATCGCCACGTAATGGCGTCGTTGGCTGCATCAGCCGCTGCGATTATTGAACTGTAAGTTACTTGAATGCAGGTTAATTCAAGGAAGGCAGACATGAAATCGGGATCACCTCTTACAAATTAAAAGTGCACAATAATATTAAATCAATATATATATATATATATATATATATATATATATATATATATATATATATATATATATATAATCTGCTTAACTCATACAAATATGCTTACATTTGCCAGCACTCACAAGATGTCCGTCTATACACAATCAAGACAAGAGAAGAAGTGAAGACGACTAAAAAAATTAACAAAAGAGTGTATCTTGTCGTCTCTTTAGATCACTTTGTTATATTTCTTTGCATTGCACTTCTTTGCATTTCTCAACAGAGGAATTATTGTTTTACGGCTACATGATAAAAATATATTATTCAATTTTTAAATGTCTCTTCTTTATAAGTACTGTTTTTTAAGTCTTTTCGTAATATAGCACTGGAGGCGCTATATACTCATAAAATATTTATTCTCATCTATTATGTAGTGAAGTTCATAGTCAGTGTAAAATAGTGACTTGTCTTGCTTCCAAATTGTTCGATAATTGAGTAATTCAACTCATGCTTGCCAATATTTCAGGTAATGAAAGCTATTTTTCCGTGAGCTCCCTCTCCTGGATTCGATTCTCCTTGGCACAGCTCACAACCCAATTTGGATTATTATACATCAATGGCTAGTTTGAACACCTGATTCACTTTAGGGTTATGCTTTTGCTGTAGCTTGCTTATTATTGCTAAAGTCTTCTTTTGTACTTTCATCACAGTTCCAGATAGTTTTCTATTTCAGTAAGTTCGATAAATGAGCATCTTTCACAGCCTAGCCTCTTATAAAGCTCCTATAGAACCCAGCCAAATCTAAAAGTGATCATAGATGCTTAATATTTCTAGTCTCTGGACAGTCTTTTATAACTTGCATTCTTTCTGGACATGGTTGTATTCCCATTATTCCCACACTGTGTCCCAAAAAGTCAACTCTTGTCACCAAAAGTATGGTTTAGAAACTTTTATTAACCTTTTTTCTTCCAGTCACCTCAAAATATAAATCAATAATTGTCAACAGTCTTCCCAAGTCTTGTAGACTATTAATAAATCATTGACATACATTAATAATTCTTGCACTAATTCCCTCCCTAATAAATATTGAGCAGGAATGAAAACTGACACAGGAATGTCCAATTCGGTAATGGAGTAATTCAATCATGCTTGCCAAGACTTCAGCTAATGAAAGCTATTGTTCTGTGATCACCCTCTCCTGGATGCCATTCTCCTTGGTGCAGCTCACAACCCAAGGTGAATTGTAATACTTCCATGGCATTTACTTTAAACTGAAAAGATTTTCTTTCAAATAAGAAGGCTGTGTATGGTCTTGAGTGTTCATGTAATGCTACCTGCCAGTATCCTTCCATGACGTCTATGGAAATATGAAATTCTGCTTCATCAAAGTTAGATAACATCTCTTCTGTACTCATGGTTGTAACCCTTTCTGTCTCTTTGTGTTTATGGAGTGATCATGAATCTAAAACTAAATGAACACCTACCACAAGTCTCTTAACTACCCACAACAGACCCTAAAAATACATTGATTATGTTGCTGTCTATCTCCTTTCGTATTTCATCTCTCACTGCAATTCGAAGGTTTATTGGTACTGGATATGACTTGCAAAAGGAAAAAAAACTGTGTCATCTTTTACTTTAAACTTACAGAAGTATTCCTTGATTAGTCCCAAGTTATCTGTGACCACATCTTTATGTTTTAACAGAATACCTTCTAATTAAGATTTCTGTTCTTCTGGCACTACAGGTGATTCTCTTACTATCCATTTAATGCCAACTCCTATTGATTTAATGCTTCCCTTCTTTTTCTTGTTTATTTTCATCTGTTGCAATAATATCAGTAAACACAACTAAATGAATAGCTCCTCTGATGATGGGCCTTGCTTAGATTTCAATGGATTACTTTGGAAAGCTACACTAGCTACCTTTTTACCTATTTTCTGCACAAATATTTTCTGGTTGAAATCCAATTGATAATAATTATCAGGTAACCAATCTTATCCTAACAGGATATCTATGGCACTAGCAACAATGTTTGATGGAAGTTCCACTTTTTAATCGTAACTGGTAGTCATGTTTCTTTTTTAATTTGCTTCCCTTTATTACAGGTGGTTCCAGTAACACACACTCCCATTACTGGTACTAGGAGGCAACAATATTTCTTCCTCATTAGCGCTAGCCATTGTGTAAGATTAATGATATTTTATGCACAGAATACAGGTGAACATCAACTTTCTTTCCAAAAATGTCACCCAGCACTATTGGTTTACAATGTTCTTCCTTAGCTGTTACTTTTCCTTCTTTAAACAACTACTCAAAAATAGGTCTCAGCCATGTGAGGATTACTGTCTTCTCTGAATGAGGGCCTACTATTCTATTATTAGTTTGACATGGATCTTAGCGTCAAATCTTTTTCCTGAACTTTAGGGTGAATTTTACAGCAATTTATCCACAAAGCTTTAATGGAGCAAAAATTATGCTTATATCTTTTTTAGTAATAGGTCAAATTTCGGACAACTTTTTCCATAACGAATCATATTTCGACCAAATTTTTTTCCAAAAATCCAAATGTTTGTCGTATTTTTAAGTACACAAGAATATAAACACGAAAATTTTGCTCACATGACAATGTTTGAGGTAATGTTGTCACAATTAAACACAATTACTACAAAGATTTATTTATCGGGTTTATAGTAGACAAGCAGTGTAACACATTATGTAGTCTGTTCACTGATATAAAGATTGTTGCACAGAGTCTACAAAACATTCTCGAAGCCAACAAGGGCGGCTTCTGGCGTAATAAACGTAGCACAAGTAGTCACCCCATTCAGTTTGAATACAAACTTAGTCCTATTCGACGAAACCAGGGGAGAAGTTCTTCAGAATGACAAGGAAATATTATTTTATAAACTATATGAAGTTAAGGTTAATGGGGGAAATGGCTTTAATGTGTAATTACACTGCAACACCTCCAAACACAGTAGCTGCATGATTATGAGTGCTGAAAAGGACAGCAGACGAACGCTGTTATTTGAGAAGACATGTCCATCTTCAGAGGTGCAAGAACTTGTTTAAGATGGTGGTGTCTTGCAACGTCCTATTGGAGAAGCTGAAGAATCCCCACTTGAGACAGTTCTTGAAGTACAAAACAAATCCAGTTCCAGATGAATCTACGCTGAGAAACGACTATTTATTTATTTTTATTTGTTGTATTTTTTTGCATGGAGACACCAACTGGTGTCTTTATCTGTGTGCTACAAGGAAGTGCTCGACAAAATACGAATTAAAGTTGTTGACCAAGAGATTAGGGCGTCTACCGGAAATCACCAATTTGGTTAGGGGTTAAATTGTAAATACTTTTGTTGGTGTTCTTAAAGTTGACGGACCTGGAGAAATGATTCTCCTAAGGGTGTGAAGCTCTCAGCAGAATAAACAGCTCGACAACTGCGTTTGCGTTTGACAACTCAATGAAGCTACTGTCGCTAGTTGGTGTGAATAGAGACCAATAAATGGTGCTTCATACATGGCTGTAGCAGCCTACAGACTTCAGAGTCTCTATCCCAGTGTGGCACACATCATTTGCCTTGCACACGCATTGTACAGAGCTGTAGAAGAGGTGAAATTAAATTGCACTGATGTGAGCCAACCGATCTCCTCTAGCAAGAAAATCTATGTGAAAGCTCCACTAAGAGTACAAAAATTCAAGAACAGGGAGCTTCCCTCCATTTCCCCCTCAGCTTGTACTTACACAATGAGGTTCTTGGGTTAGTGTTGTTTAGTATTATTGTACCTATTACACCAAAACAAGACGATCTTTTCTGAGCCTGATAGTGATTAATAAAGTGCTATCAGAACTGCGAAAGAGTTCTTTACAGATACGTTGTCTCTTAACTTGGCATACATCAACGCGCTGTGTCGTCTGAACAAGACACAGGTGCAAAGATGCGAGCTGGTGTCAGTGCCATAGAGACTCTCCACTTGCGCGAGTTCCACCTGCGCCACTGTTGGCGCTGAGGGTAAAGATATCGACCTCGCTTCAGCCAATTGCTGACCGATTACAGTCCGCCAATGACCAGACGACAATGGAAAGAAGCCTGCTCGGACGATAGAAGAGCAGCTCTCGCCCACTTGTTTATAGATCATCGTCCAGGGCTGACTTGGACAGGGAACATCATTCAGTGAAGTCTTAAAAGTGAACAGACAGTTCTTGTAAAAATTTCATTTGCTATGTACTGTGAAGTTTACCTTCAATCATTTGCACTTAGCCATTGAGGGCCTCTTTTATCTTATATTACATGCAGTATTGCAGACTTAATCATTCAACAAGTCACAAAGCCAAGTAAACCTTTTTAACTCATTTGTGTGACTTTGTTGCTAATTTGTTGGAGTGTTGTTGAACCTTCATTCACCAATCCTGTCACCTGACCCTGGGGCACAGTTGTGTAATAGTGGCAGGGACAAATTGTCTTAGCGGTGTACTGAACCAGAAGCCATTCCACAAACTCTCAAACTCGGCCTGCCGTAACACAGTGGCAACTCGGCCTCCACAGCAGTATCGACGAGCCCTTTACAAAACTGGTGACGTGAGTTTCCAAAACAACGCCAACTTTCCAGTGGTATCAAAAGGCATCACATGACTGTAAGCTGATGGCACTCAACTGTGTGATGCCTATGATGTCTATTGTGCAACATAAGCAAAGTGAGATGCATTGAGCTCGTGTTCATCTGATCAATGAAGTGAACAATAAACTGCAAGGTGTTCTCCAGTCAATCAGCGTATTAGTACTTACATTACTGTTCACACAACAAGTTGACACTCGGCACGGTGGCTGATGGGAGCGACAGCTGCTGAACATACCTTCACATCAGCCACCTTCACATCAGCCACCACACTAAGTGTCAACCTAGTTTCTGATGATGTTGTTTACATTACTAGAATGAATTGTCTGTGCCTCGTTACTTCCTTGATTATTTCTCCTATTATTATTCCACATCCTTACTTCACAATACTTTGTATTACTTTTTCGTAAAAATGTGTGTGGATACCTTTCCCTTCATTATTGTCTGGTTGGCAGTTGTCACCTTGTGTGTAGTCTCCTCATTCTTTGTTCAGTATATCAATACCTTTGATAAATGTCAATAAACAGTTTGCCGTCATCAGCTAAGATATTATATTTCTTTCTTCACATAGTAAGGTAACCTGTGCACCAACTCTTTAATTACAGGCTGTCCTCTATAAGATTGTCCACGTATTTTGAGCTTCTTAGCTACCACTCAATATATAGGGTGTCCCAAAATAAAGTATACGCTCTTTGAAACAGAGAATATATTTAATTAAAGAAGACAGAAATATAATTTTTATGGGTAATAATTAAGAAGGCGGTGAAAAACATAACAATGATTTCTTCTGTTTCAGGATTGTCAGCGAACATGGCGTTATCGTGTGAACAAAGGAAATGGATGCTAAAGTGTTACTGGAAAACAGAGAATGTGAGTGTCGTATGCTGACATTGGAGAGCTGAATTTGGAATAACACCACCAACAAGAGTAACAATTCTAATAATCAGAGATAAGTTTGAAATCGAAGAAACAGTGCACAATGAGAAGAAGGGACATAGCGGACGAAAGAGAAGTTCAACAGACAACGGCAAGTTCTGTATCGTTATAAGAGGCACAGGGGAAAGCTAGTGTGCAGGGGTTTACTCCAGTTCACTACTACCAATGTCACATCATCATAACATCTGTGCTTAACATACAAAGGATTACACCATAATATAATTGTGACATTAAAAACTAAAATAAATGCTCCAAACTTCATCAGTGTAGGCTTAAGTACATTATTTTTAACATTTTAAGGTCTCAGAATGATCAAATGAATATGAAGGGCTTATTTCAATAGTCATACAAGTCCATTTTTGTTCATTCTGAGATACAGAGTCCTAAAATTAAATGAGCGCTGAAAAATCTGCAGTTGAGATACCAGAAATATTCATTTATACTATTGAAATAAGCCCTTCATATGTCAGGCAAAATATACGATCTTAAGAAAAAATAGTGGCACTAAATAATAGAACTAGAGAGCTAAAAACTGGTCATAATATACAAATGCACATCATGTACATCACAATCAAAAGTTATTTGGGTATTTATGAAAAATTAAAGGTTCTAAATACTAGACTTAGAAACATGAAAATCCATGTGTAACCTCAGTTACATGTAAACATCTTATTATGTAGCACCAATAAGTTACCTCTATTGATTTTCAAATTATTTACTAAAAACCACATTTGGAATGAAGTCCTTACTCATAATTGATTATCATTTGTATTTGTAATAGAAAGTTGTACTTACAGTACATGATTGCAATAATGCAGTAATACAGCTATAGCAAGTTTCGAGACAGTTCATAAATAACTATGAGAACAAGGAATCTTAAAAAGGCAGTTCAGAGGTCATGTTCTACTGTCGATTCCGCTTTAAAAATTTGTAGCCAGCTAAAACATTTTAATAACTAAACCAAACTTAATTCTATTTATATACTAATTGAGAAGATTACAAATTGTTAAACAATTATTATTAATTAATACGTGTCTGAGAAATGGGCCTTTTAGATTCTGATACCTGTCCCTAGGATGACCGATAGCAAATGTTCCGTTTGGTGGTCCAATGTGGCCATATATAAATATGGCCAGAGAGGCAGTTAGGAGAGACACTTTGAACCACGATATCAATATGTTCATGTCAGTCAAATGCCTGCTTGCCTGGTGTCTTGGACGACGTCAGAGCTTGGCAGAGTTGAATGTGATTTTTCCATAAAAGCTGGAAGTGAACCTGTGAAGATATTTCACTATCCTGGTTCCCTTAAATTTCACAGAAGTAACTGTGTGTCGCCCACAATGCTGACAAAACCAGTGGCAAGTGAGGAAATTATTTTTCCGCTATATTGGCAAGGAAGTAACTTTTGGTGATTAGAAATCAGGATGATATACCATTTTACTTGGAAGTTCCCATAGTGGTCATCTCTGCACTGTTAATAGTGCTGTTTCTGAAACGAATATTATTATTATTATTATTATCAGGGATATTATTATATTTTGTACATGTGAACTTTTACAGAATATAGCAATCAGTTAAAACTCAAAAATTTTACTAATAGTCCTAGTTACTGATCCTGCTGAGTAAACAGCAAAGAGGCACATTTTCTTTCAGTGAGCATAAAGAGGAATCTGGACTTGCAGACTGGAAATTATGCTCAGTATGTTCTCCACTACTTTCTGCCAGACTGCAAAAGTAGTTTCCAGGCTCTTGTAAATATCAAACGAAGGTGAAAAGCATGCACACAAAATTTAAGTGCTTATTCATAACGACATAACAAAAGAAATGACCATTTGAATATTTACCCGCGACCCCACGAACTGTCAAGCTGGCGTATATATACTTCGTTCAACGTCTCTGTTTTTGGATGTAGACACTTTTAAATTATTTCACAGTAGGTACTACTGTCACAAAAAAGTAGTATGAATTAAGTACAGCTCACCACAGTTGCTCTGTAGCATGGTGTGTAGTGGACACTGATGGCAAGCTGGATCACTGTGCCAGGTGGACTCCATTACAGAAAGTTAATGGGTGGCTGACACATTCACTTCTCAGTTCTATGACATAGTTGTGGAACCAATGAAACAGTTTTAGTCCTTAGAAATTGTGATTTACGATCTTCCCACTCATTCTTCAACAGCAGAATTGATGGCTTTAATAATTACTCATCAACCAAGCAGGTATTCTAAAGTTTCTTTATTGAATTGCTGGTAATGGCTCGTGTGCTACTGTAATCTCAACTATTGGTCACTTAGTTAAGGACAACAACAATATTTTTCGATGAAACCCCCTTCAAAATCGTTATTTTTTTCTGGGTTTCTGTTTACTGTATTTTTCTTATTCAGATTTACAGCACAGAAGTAGTCTGGGCTCTTCAATGAGTTTTCAGGATGAAGTGTTTTCCCTTTTGTGAGACAGTATGTTTAGATTACTGCCATTATTTCAATTTCTGATCTACTTCTTTATTGAGTGTTCTGACAATCATGTAATTCTTCTTTAATGCGGACTTATTCCCCACTGCACCTCCTCAGGTGGTGGAAGCTGTAAACTTTGTTAATTAGTTATTAATTAAGAACAACCTCTACACAATTCTCATATTCTTCAAGTTTAAGATAGACCTTCTCTTTCAGCCACTTTAGCGAGACCTGAGGTACCTATGAAGATAATATACTAAAACGTCTTGTAACTAGACATTTGTAACTACACTGCGTTTTCTCTAGTTGTTTGCGTATCTGTTTTTAATATTTGATAAGTATTATGTTTGTGCACAGGCTGCCTTAGACTATACTGGCGGTGGTTTTCTTTTAAAGCAACGAACAACTGTGTATGAAGAGACATGTAACTATTAATACAATTTACTGTTTGGAATAAGGCCCACAAGATGTTTCAGTTATGGAAACAGCTAATGATCTTCTTCTGCTACATTTTTTTCCTCCAGGATAATCACCCCACCCAACAAAACCAAATCTTATATAACAGTGAAAGAATGCACAATATGAACAAAGGTACAGTTTTTCAGAAAGACATTTATGTAGTTTACTCAACAGATAAAATCTGCATCCATATACATGCCAAGTAGTTTACCAGATATTCATTGGCATTAAACCAAGTATTTGATAACTTAAAGGACTCACCGTTTTGTAGTTTCAGTTTGTTCACATCTTTTCCAGAATTTGCAGTCATTGTGTCATCTGCATTATGTACAGATATACATGGCAAATTACTCTGAAGATCATTAACAAACATTGCAAATGACAGTGACTGAAGAATTGATCCTTAGGCAAAGGTTCCAAGTCGTGGATGTCATAATGCTTGGTATCTCCAGTTTACTAAATCAAATACATTACTCAGATCAGCTAGAGTGCCTTCAGTAGATGGTTTTGATTCAAAAGAACTTGCACGAAAGAAATAACATATTCACATCTTTGAATATGGACCCTTGGGGCCTGAAACCACACTGAGACCTAGTGAATTATGAACAGTGTGTATAAAAACAATCATCTGATTTCGCACATCAACATTTCTGAAACTAAAAATAAAATATACAATGAATTTTGTTTTTTGATGGATGGGATACTCAAAAAAATTTTTCAACTTAAAAGGTCATCTTTTTTTATTAAAGTTGGGTATGGGAGTGAACATCTTGTAGCAATCACTTGGGAACATCCAGTATGCTAATAAGGAAGTTATCTGCTTGAGACAGCATTCATTTTAAAATCATTTTTGAATGAGTAACATCAATTTTGAAATCTTTTTTGAGCTATATTTGTGGCTCTGTAGCAAGATCTAGTACACGTATGCAAGCTGTCATGCCACCTCACATTAAATTAGAAGTAACACTGAATCATCTGGCAAACTGATGTCACTGCAATATTTGTATATGTTTGTTTCACTGATGCAGCACTTATTTTGTAATCAGAATTTATAAAGCTGTGGAGAAAAGTAATTACTCTGTAACAGCGCCAATATGAACACTGTCATATTTGCATAGGATTTTAATGATGGACAAGAGTAGTTTTAACTCTCTAAAGTTCAAAATAAATTTCCATTTAGCCATAATACTTACACTCAATGACTAAAGCAAGACCTTATTATCACTATACCGAAATAAAAAATACCTTTACAGAATTGAGTGTTCTGCTGTAATATGAACTTCAACAAGTCCATTCTGCCAGTAACGATACTGTTTAATCATTTCGTCGCTTTGAAAGATGATATGTTACTCTGTTACAAATAAATGATTATAAAGAGTTGTTGAATGTTAAAAAGATGTCCCTGTCACATAGTTTAAGAATATTTTGTCACTTTAGAAGGTATTCATTTACTTAGTTGAAGAGCAAGCACATTATTTTGGCATGACGCTAACTTTTCATGTAAATAAATAAACGATTCTAGATCTGTGCTGTTGAATGAATCAGAGTAGAATGAGAGCAGATCCACTAATCATAGTTGCCGAAACTTGTAGATGATGGTGGAGGAGGTGGAACGCCACTTAACTTTCAAAAGTTAGGTGTAAGTTGGTATAACAACATGCAAATTGCATGTTTCCACACGTATGTTGACTTATGATGAGTGGTAGCAGGGGATCTACTTGCAAGAAATTCATGCCAGTAGAAACCCAGCTTTAGAGCCAGGTATGGACTTTTGATTACCAAGAGCAGGGGAACTGTCCTTTGTAGCATTGTGACAACAGTATGAAAGATTAAATTAGTGTTCAGTAACATTAACATCATAGATAGCTTTTTCACCCTTTCTGCTTCTACCTAATTTTATGTTAATGAAAATCCAAGGAGCTGGGATAGAGACCATGATGTGGAATATGAACTAGAAATAATTAAAATACAGAAACATTATAATTGAAGTTAAACTTTCAAACCGCTGTAGAAATGACACCACTGGTCAGAATAACTTCAAATTGATATGGAATATTATCAGAGAAGGGGGAAAACGTATGGCAGAAGAAAAACAAATAATTACAAAATGTAGCAAAAGAGGGCGCTGTAAGAATCATGATTTAATAGTGGTCGACTAAAAATGAAGAATGAATCATACAACGATACCTAAGGTGTATGTTTGACTTTAAACAAACTGTACTACTCAGTGTGCATGGGTGTATAGTTGTGATACTGTTAGTTAAGTAAGCCCATCCACCATGGCAAGGTCATACCACATAAGATGGGAAAAATCGGTTTTTAATGTCCTGAGGTCAAAATCGCATAAAAGGCATCACTCACATGGGTTTTTAATTGTTGTGAGGCATAAAACCACATAAAAAGTATCAGTCACATCGGTTTTTAATTGTCCTGAAGCCAAAAACCGCATAAAAAGGATCAATCACATCGGTTTTTAATTGTCCAGAAGCAAAAAACGCGTAAAAAGCATCAATAAAAATCTAATCGTTTTATTAATTTCCATGTAATTGGCGCAAAACATGTGCAGTATGCTGTCCACCGTTTTCCACAACACTATGTCTATTGACACACAGTCAACATGGGTTCAAAAAACATCGTTCCTGTGAAACACAACTAGCTGTTTATTCACATGAAGTGCTGAGTGCTATTGACAAGAGATTTCAGACCGATTCAGTATTCCTGGATTTGCAGAAGCCTTTTGACACTGTACCACACAAGAGGCTCGTAGTGAAATTGCGTGCTTATGGAATAACGTCTCAGTTACGTGACTGGATTTGCAATTTCCTGTCAGAGAAAAAATGGTTCAAATGGCTCTGAGCACTATGGGACAACTTCTGAGGTCATCAGTCCCCTAGAACTTAGAACTACTTAAACCTAACAAACCTAAGGACATCACAAACATCAATGCCCGAGGCAGGAATCGAACCTGCGACCATAGCGGTCGCGCGGTTCCAGAATGTAGCGCCTAGAACCGGTCGGCCACCCCAGCCGGCCCTGTCAGAGAGGTCACAGATCATAGTAATTGACGGAAAGTCATCGGGTAAAACAGAAGAGATTTCAGGCTTTCCCTAACGTAGTGTTATAGAGCTTCTGCTGTTCCTTATCTATATAACCCCCCCCCCCCCCCAACCCATGAACCATGGATCTTGCCATTGGTGGGGAGGCTTGCGTGTCTCAACGATACAGATGGCCGTACCATAGCCGAAGAGGGGCAGCAGCCTTTTCAGTAGTTGCAGGGGCAACAGTCCGAATGATTAACTGATCTGCCCTTGTAACACTAACCAAAACGGTATTGCTGTGCTGGTACTGTGAACGACTGAAAGCAAGGGGCAACTGCAGCTGTAATTTTTCCAGAGGGCATGCAGCTTAACTGTATGGTTAAATGATGATGGCGTCCTCTTGGGTAAAATGTTCCGGAGGTAAAATAGTCCCCCATTCGGGTCTCCGGGTGGGGAACTACTCAAGAGGACGTCGTTATCAGGAGAAAGAAAACTGGCGTTCTACGGATCAGAGCGTGGAATGTCAGATCCCTTAATCGGGCAGGTAGGTTAGAAAATTTAAAAAGGGAAATGGATAGGTTAAATTTAGATATAGTGGGAATTAGTGAAGTTCGATGGCAGGAGGAACAAGACTTTTGGTCAGGTGAATACAGGGTTATAAAAACAAAATCAAATAGGGATAATGCAGGAGTAGGTTTAATAATGAATAAAAAAATAGGAGTGTGGGTTAGCTACTACAAACAGCATAGTGAACGCATTATTGTGGCCAAGATAGACACAAAGCCCATGCCTACTACAGTAGTACAAGTTTATATGCCAACTAGCTCTGCAGATGATGAAGAAATTGATGACATGTATGACGAGATAAAAGAAATTATTCAGGTAGTGAAGGGAGACGAAAATTTAATAGTCATGGGTGACTGGAATTCGATAGTAGGGAAAGGAAGAGAAGGAAATGTAGTAGGTGTATATGGAATGGGGCTAAGAAATGAAAGAGGAAGCCCTCTGGTAGAATTTTGCACAGAGCATAACTTAATCATAGCTAACACTTGGTTCAAGAATCATAAAAGAAGGTTGTATACGTGGAAGAATTCTGGAGATACTAGAAGATATCAGATAGATTATATAATGGTAAGACAGAGATTTAGGAACTGGGTTTTAAATTGTAAGACATTTCCAGGGGGAGATGTGGACTCTGACCACAATCTATTGGATATGAACTGTAGATTAAAACTGAAGAAACTGCAAAAAGGTGGCAATTTAAGGAGATGGGACCTGGATAAACTGACTAAACCGGAGGTCATACAGAGTTTCAGGGAGAGCATAGGGGAACAATTGACAGGAATGGGGGAAAGAAATACAGTACAAGAAGAATGGGTAGTTCTGAGGGATGAAATAGTGAAGGCAGCAGAGGATCAAGGAGGTAAAAAGATGAGGGCTAGTAGAAATCCTTGGGTAACAGAAGAAATATTGAATTTAATTGATGAAAGGAGAAAATATAAAAATGCAGTAAATGAAGCAGGCAAAAAGGAATACGAACATCTCAAAAATGAGATCGACAGGAAGTGCAAAATAGCTAAGCAGGCATGCCTAGAGGACAAATGTAGGGATGTAGAGGTTTACCTCACTGGGGGTAAGATAGATACTGCCTACAGGAAAATTAAAGAGACCTTTGGAGAAAAGAGAGACACTTGTAAGAATATCAAGAGCTCAGACGGAAACCCAGTTCTAAGCAAAGAAAGGAAAACAGAAAGGTGGAAGGAGTATATGGAGGGTCTATGCACTTGAGGACAATATTATGGAAATGAAAGAGCATGTAGATGAAGATGAAATGGGAGATATGATACTGCGTGAAGAGTTTGACAGAGCACTGGAAGACCTGAGTCGAAACAAGACCCTGGGAGTAGACAACATTCCATTAGAACTACTGGAGGCCTTGGGAGAACCAGTCCTGCAAAACTCTACCATCTGGTGAGCAAGATGTGTGAGACAGGCGAAATATCCTCAGACTTCAAGAAGAATATAATAATTCCAATCCCAAAGAAAGCAGGTGTTGACAGATGTGAAAGTCACCGAACTATCAGTTTAATAAGTCACAGCTGCAAAATACTAACGCGAATTCTCTACAGACGAATGGAAAAACTGGTAGAAGCCGACCTCGGGGAAGATCAGTTTGGATTCCGTAGAAATGTTGGAACATGTGAGGCAATATTGACCTTACGACCTATCTTAGAAGAAAGATTAAGGAAAGGCAAACCTACGTTTCTAGCATTTGTAGACTTGGAGAAAGCTTTTGAAATGTTGATTGGAATACTCTCTTTCAAATTTTGAAGGTGGCAGGGGTAAAATATAGGGAGTGAGAGGCTATTTACAATTTGTACAGAAACCAGATGGCAGTTATAAGAGTCGAGGGGCATGAAAGGGTAGCAGTGGTCGGGAAGGGAGTGAGACAGGGTTGTAGCCTATCCCCGATGTTATTCAATCTGTATATTGAGCAAGCAGTAAAGGAAACAAAAGAAAAATTCGGAGTAGGTATTAAAATCCATGGAGAAGAAATAAAAACTTTGAGGTTCGCCGATGACATTGTAATTCTGTCAGAGACAGCAAAGTACTTGGAAGAGCAGTTGGACGGAATGAACAGTGTCTTGAAAGGAGGATATAAGATGAACATCAAGAATAGCAAAACGAGGATAATGGAATGTAATCGAATTAAGTCAGGTGATGCTGAGGGAACTAGATTAGGAAATAAGACACTTAAAGTATTAAAGGAGTTTTGCTATTTGGGGAGCAAAATAACTGATGATGGTCGAAGTAGAGAGGATATAAAATGTATACTGGCAATGGCAAGGAAAGCGTTTCTGAAGAAGAGAAGTTTGTTAATATCGAGTATAGATTTAAGTGTCAGTAAGTCGTTTCTGAAAGTATTTGTATGGAGTGTAGCCTTGTATGGAAGTGAAACATGGACGATAAATAGTTTGGACAAGAATGAATAGAAGCTTTGGAAATGTGATGTTTCAGAAGAATGTTGAATATTAGATGAGTAGATCACATAACTAATGAGGAGGTATTGAATAGAATAGGGGAGAAGAAGAGTTTGTGGCACAACTTGACAAGATGAAGGGACCAGTTGGTAGGACATGTTCTGAGGCATCAAGGGATCACAAATTTAGCATTGGAGGACAGCGTGGAGTGTAAAAATCGTAGAGGGAGGCCAAGAGATGAATACACGAAGCAGATTCAGAAGGATGTAGGTTGCAGCAAGTATTGGGAGATGAAGAAGCTTGCACAGGATAGGGTAGCATGGAGAGTTGCATCAAACCAGTCTCAGGACTGAAGACCTCAGCAACAACAACAACAACATCTATATAAACGATTTGGGAGACAATCTGAGCAGGCGTCTTCGGTTGTTTGCAGATGACGGTATCGTTTATCGACTAATAAAGCCATCAGAAGATCAAAACAAACCGCAAAACGATTTAGAAAAAATAGCTGAATGGTGCAAAAAGTGTCAGCTGACGCTCAATAACGAAAAGTGGGAGGTCATCCACATGAGTGCTAAAAGGAGCTCGTTAAACTTCGGTTACATGATAAATCAGTCTAATCTAAAAGCCGTAAATTTAACTAAATACCTAGGTATTACAATTATGAACAACTTAAATTGAAAAGAACACATAGAAAATGTTGTGGGAAAAGCTAATCAAAGACTGCGTTTTATTGGCAGGACAATGTAACAGACCTACTGAAGAGACTGCCTACACTATGCTTGTCCATCCTGTTTTGGAATACTGCTGCCTGGTGTGGGATCCTTACCAGATAGAACTGATGGAGTACATCGAAAAAGTTCAAAGAAAGGCAGCACGTTTTGTATTATCGCGAAATATACGAGAGAGTGTCACAGAAATGATACAGGATTTGGGCTGGAAATCATTAAATGAAAGGCGTTTTTCGTTGTGACTGAATCTTTTCACGAAATTCCAATCACCAACTTTCTTCTCCGAATGCAAACATATTTTGTTGACACCGACCTACATAGGGATGAACGATCACCACGATAAAATAAGGGAAATCAGAGCTCGTATGGAAAGATACAGGTGTTTATTCTTTCCGTGCACTATACAAGATTGGAATAATAGAGAATTGTGAAGGCGGTTCGATGAACCGTCTGTCAGCCACTTAAATGTGATTTGTAGAGTATCCACGTAGATGTAAATGCAGATGAAATTAAAATCGAGGAACAGCATGTTCCACAACTGATCGAAGTGTTTACAAGGTCATGTTCTGAATGTGTTGCCCAATGTGTGCCTTCAGTACTCCTAAGTTTGCAATCGGAACACTGAACACAACATCTTTCAGATAGCCCCACAGCCAGAAGTCACACAGATTAAGATCAGGTGATCAGGAGGGCCAGGCTGTGGAGAAATGATGGGTGATAATAATAACATTCCCGAAATGGCACTTCAGCATGTGCTTAACTAGATTTGTAATCTGCGGAGGTGTGCCATCTTGCGTAGAAATGATCCCATTCACATATCCATGCTGTTGGAGAGTTGGAATGATGTGGTTGTGCAAAAGACACTCATAACACTTACCAGCGATGTTACAGGTAACAGGAATGGAAGCACCTGCCTCTTCAAAAAAATATGACCCTATGATATATGATGCCATAAACCCACACCACACAGTGACCTTTCCAGGATGAAGTGGTACTGGTTGATTTCCATGTAGATTTTCCATTGCTCATATTCGAAAGGAGGAAAAGCCGTGTACCAGGCATATTTATACCAACTTCAGGGGTCGTGCACATGACAGGTGATTTCACTTATGTATTCTGATACATACAGCACTATCTATTGGTCAATTTTCACACTATTTTTTTGCTTATCCCATACGTTTTCCCACTTCTCTGACAATAATGCATTGCAACTTGACATCATTTACACCAGTGGTGTTATTTCTACAGCGTTTTGAAAGTTTAATTGTAATCACCCTGTATATACGCCTTAAAATAATAGGTGATATCATAAAATTAGTTTCAACTGTATAAAGTTGGGTTTCCATAAACATGAATTTCTCACCCATACATTTCTCCACTATCACCCATGTGAGTCAACTTAACATGCGGTAACATCCAACTTGCAACCTGGCTTGACAACTTACACAAAAGTTGTGAAATATAAACGCTGTTTAACTTTTTTACATGATGTCATTTCTCCCACCATCGCCTGTGAGTTTCAGTATTGCTGCTAGGTTGATCTGGTCTCTGTCTGTCCTCGTTTGTTGGACTGTGCACATATTTAAATGTTTGATTACATACATGTGTAATTAGTGTCATAACAAAATACTGCTCTTAGTTTTCAGTTAAGTTAATGAATACCTTATAAAGCAGCATAATTTTCTTGAACATGCCATAGAAGTCTCAGTCTAGGATCCAGAAATTTCTTATCATTTATTTGTAATAAAGCAACATAGCATCGTAAGAAGTAACGACTGGATTCAAGAATATTGTAACTGGGGATATGGATTTACTGATATTCATATTACTGCAGAACAGTCAATACTGTAAAGGTGGTTTTTATTTCAGTATTGTGATGGCAATTTTTTCACATTAGTCATTGAGTGCTAATATTATGGCGAAATGGAAATTAATTTGTGGCTTTACACATTTAAAACATTGCTGCTCAAGAAAGTAGATAACATACTAATTTTAAAATAGTGTTCTTTGGAATGCAATATCTGTATTGCAGGGTCTCAAAAAATATTCAAAATTGATTTTACTCATTCGAAAATGATTTTTGAACGATATGTCGTCCTCGGAGGGTAACACCCTGATTAGCGTATTGGATATTTCTAAACGATTCCTACAAGATGCCCTTTTCCGTATCCAATACTTGTGGGCCCATTTCTGCTGCTTTAATGACACTATAAGTTCTTCATCTGCAAGATGAGCAACTCACATACGAATCATTTCACTTGCCGCCATCATAAAAGTCTTGTAAGTTGCGTTTCCAGCTTCAGCATATGGAAACGCTAACTTGGTTGAAACGGTAGCAATGGAGGGGGGAGGGGGATGCACATTTAAGAAATTCTTGCCTCTGGAAATTTAGTTTAACTTCAGTGCTTTGTATAATAAACTGTTATCTATATATGTACTTACTAGCAGTGAGTTGAACAGGTTATCACAAGCAGTAATTAATTTATGTTTATTGGAAAGAGAACAAATCTACGCTCGTAAGAAAGGTTTTACATATGGAGCAGAGACCACGAAACAGAATGCAGTCTACAAATACATATTTGTTACAAAATAATCCCTTTGGCTACATAGCGCAAGTGAAGAGTACAATATGCAGTTCTGAATATACGGGAAAATTGAAGCCACTACCAGATTCGCAAGAAGAACTTCAAAATATTTACTGGAAAGAGAGAAAACTGAATAATATATAAAAAGTCTACAGCTAGAGTGGAGACCACTACGATGATTACGAACGAAACGTAAACATGCTTGTCATAAGATGATCAAAGCTAATATCGTAATATAAAGTTTTACTACGTATCTTATGTGGAAATCACAATACATTTGTGTATAATACCAGGAGTAAATAATAATGGTTACTACAAAACGTAGTTTAGCCTCAGGCGAGTAGCGCGGATTTCTATCACCTGTTCCGAGCCCTAAATTTACCACCTTCCTTTTTTTTGCAACTAAGCAAAAAATAATTGAGACCTTCGACAATGCATAGTGATATTTGGTTAATACGAGGGTCACTCCGAAAGAAGTGCACACTATTTTTTAAAAAATCTATCCTTTATTCTACATGTTTGAAAGTTTTACAGTGTGTAGATACATCCTTTAGGAACAATATTTTCATATTTCCACATAATTTCAATCCCTCTCAACGGCCTTACGCCATCTTGGAACCAGCGCCTGTATACCCCCACAGTAAACTTCTGGACCAACCTGTTGGAGCCACTGTTTCGCAGCGTGCAAAAGGGAGCCATCATCTTCAAACCTTGTTCCACGAAGAGAGTTTTTCAGTTTCTCAAAGAGATGATAGTCACATGGAGCCAGGTCAGGACTGTAAGGCTGGTGTTTCAGTGTTGTCCATCCAAGTTTTGCTATCGCTTCCATGGTTTTTTGACTGACATGTGGCCGTGCATTGTCATGCAAAAGCAAAACATCCTGCTTTTGCCGGTGTGGTCGAACACGACTCAGTCGAGCTTGAAGTTTCTTCAGTGTCGTCACATATCCATCAGAATTTATGGTGGTTCCACTTGGCACGATGTCCACAAGCAAGAGTTCTTTGGAGTTGAAAAACACCATAGCCATAACTTTTCCAGCAGAAGGTTTGGGTTTGAATTTTTTTTCTTGGGTGAATTTGCATGATGCCACTCCATTGATTGCCTCTTTGTCTCTGGTGCAAAATGATGGAGTCATGTTTCATCACATGTCACAATTCTTCCTAGAAATTCATCTCCACCAATCTCGTACTGTTCCAAAAGTTCGCTGCATACCGTTTTTCTTGTTTCTTTGTGAGCCACTGTCAACATCCTGGGAAACCACCTGGCATAAACCTTTTTAACGCCAACACTTTCAGTATTCTGCAAACACTTCCTTCCCCTATCCCAACGTAGCGTGACAATTCGTTCACTGTGATGCGTCTGTCAACAGTTACCAATTCATTAACTGTATGCACATTGTCTGGAGTGTGTGCAGCACGAGGCCTGCCGCTGCGAGGACAACCCTCAATACTGCCGTACCCGCTTTCGTCACGTAACCTGCTTGCCCACTGGCTAACTGTACTGCGATCGACAGCAGCATCTGCATACACCTTTTTCAACCTCTTGTGGATGTTTTGCACTGTCTCGTTTTCACAGCACAGGAATTCTATGACAGCATGTTGCTCCTGACGAACGTCAAGTGTAGCAGCGATCTTGAAGACATGCTGTGACGGCGCCACTCACGGGAACAGGTTGAACTAAGTTTGAAAACAAGCAGGAAGGATGTATCTACACACTGTAAAACTTTCACACATGCAGAATTAAAACTGTATTTCTACAAAAATAATGTGCATTTCTTTTGGAGTGACCCTCGTACTTATAATCAAAAGATAGAGATGTTAGAATGTATTTTTCCTGCATTACATATTAAGTGTCTGCTATGCTTTCCATTATGTGAAACAAATAGTTCTCGAAGATTATTTACATCACTTGTTTGTGTGAGTTATCTATAGCAGCAAACAAATGATACGGTTAAGAAAGTTTCAACAAAGAAAATATATACAGTCATACAACGAGAATTACATAATTTAATGCATCTGAATCTACAGGGAACTGGATTTCATAATAATAAATTATGGTGTCCTGATTTAAGTTTGGGGAGTTCTTGTACATATATTACTTTTCTATATACTATCAGTAGGATCTTAGTAGGCATTTCCACTGCACATTACACTAGGTGCATCCAGTCTGCGTATGGACAAGCATGCTCTAGTTCGTCTGCCTACTACTAGTTGATGGGATCAATTCAGTTAAACCATGCCTTGCCACGTTCAGGAGAATATCACCACTCACAAGCGCTTACCTTGCTGTATAAGCTTTTCATAATGTTAGAGAAAAAAAACAGTAATGAATATTCACGCCAATAAGCGACATCAAGGAGGAAAGTGCTAGTAGCATAGGAGAATGGGAATATTTGTACGGGGGCAGAAGCCAGTCAACCTATTACCACAGCACTTTTCCTACAGACTAGCGATTTGGAATACCTAATAAGAAACCGTTGCAGAATCTAGAGCGAAAAGCAGGCATCCTGTGACGTATGGGAAACAAATAGATTTCTTATTTCGCACCTCTGATTCTCGAGGGTGTCATTACATATTGACTTATACACCTTATTATCTTGCAGTGCAGCCATGAATTAGGTTGTAAAGGTAATAGGTAGTTGAGGAAGGCTTTTTATTAAAAAAATAGACTTACCTGTGGCTAGGGCTAATGTCAGTGGAATATGGCATAGTAGTTGTTATAGAATATACTTGTCCAGAGATTTAAAGCAAATCTTTAAGTATTTCTCGAATGGTGGATAAAGCGTTTCTTTCAGGGATTGTGATATGGTTAAGCATACTTTTTTTCTAGAGATAGAACACAGCCAATCAGCTGCAAATTGGCTGGTTTATTAAAACCGCTTTACCAGAGTTTCAACTTCTATAAAAACGTCTTCTTCAGAAGGCAATATAGACAGTGTAAGCAAGTTACCAATGGGAACACACACACAGATACAATCATATGATATTTTTTTAGCTTCTATTTTTGAGGGTGAATGGTACCTATTAACTTAAATTTCAGGAAATTCGCTGTAAAAGTTATCAAGATATTGCTGACTTTGTTGTTGGCAAATCTAAACTTCTGTGTCAGCACAAAAATCCAAAATGTCTCGATCAAGGTAAATTCAGAACGCTTCCTGAATTTGCCAGCAATCAGAGTCTGAAGTTTTCAACCAGTTGATTGCATCACTCAAGAGTAGATTTGGGAACCAATCTGCAAAATTTTTCAAATCATTGGAAAAATTTACTCTTGGGCATCCTACAGGTGTCGATTAAATTGTAAAATTTTACAAAAGAGATTTTGATGGAGAGAGATTGATAAGTGATAGAGACATGTTTTTGTAAGTTTTGAATAGATAAAATGAGCACAAAAAGAACTTGAGAGGAGGTTTGCAGTTCTTAAAAAAATTTGAATGGGCAATGGGACTAATTCCTAGATTTGTGCACTTCCTTCGTTTGCCTATTACATTTATCATCATTTCCTAATGAATGAAGGTTTTCGTTTTTACATTCATCGAATCTTATTTAAGATCAATCGAATTAATTATGTTGTTATTTTACATATTGCTGAGAGTTACTATATCACAAACGAATATTTAGACACTTGAAAAACACAAGAAGAAAAACGAACATTTACACACTTGAACAACACAAGCTTATTCAAAACCAAACCAAACAAAGGCACATGACCAAAAGGCAAAAGATTACACACTTGTACTGTGTAACCTCCCCGCAGAAATAAAGTCAATGATAATGAGCCAAATGTTAACTCCCCAGAAAATATCGTTAAATTGAAAAGGAGCCAAGTGTAACCTCCCTACAAAATACAATAATAATTAAATGAATTTTTTTAATATTGTAACCTCTGAACAAAATTAATCTTAATGTAACCTCTGAACAAAATTGGCTCCGACTTATGCTCTCTATGCAAAGAAATGCATTCACACTTAATATTCCCACAAAATTCTTTTTTTCATTTAATGTCAAGTTCGAAATAGAAAATTTCTAAACACCAAAAATAATAAAAAAGTTTCTGTAACCTGATAAATTTTATAAGGACAGCAGTGCTGACTTTCGGCCCTGTATTCTGAATAAAAAAAAACAAAAAAAATTCTTACCTCAATAAAAACTGCACCTGTATCTGCTCTTAATTATACATTCCTCGACACAGCTTCGTGCAATGCTAGCGTATATATATTTTTTTTATTCTTGGAGGAAATGCATAGGAAATATTCTTTAAATTGAAATGAATGTTTTTCTTTAAAAGAGTTACTTTATAAAAAAAATTATTATTGGGGCATTTTTTGAACAAATTAATTACAATTAACATACATTATTAGATATGCGCAATGCTGCTTCTTTACCTTCTACAACAATACTCATTGTCCAGAGTCCTGACCAGAGTCGTGAGCAGAGCACACCGCCGATGCATGCCGACTCCCGCTCAGTACAACTGTCCACTCGCTATCAAGCCGACTACTGCCGACTCGCTACACACACTGTCGACTCGCGCGGTCAAGCGCAGACTAGCAACAGCTAAAGATAAACTACTCTCTCGTCAGAGATTCTGTCATGCCTCGCCCATCGCTGGTAATGTATACGTCTTTCATAACCCTCCACTGGGGGGGGGCAAAAATTTGGCAGCGATGGTGAGTCATTTGGACTTGCCATAAGCAACAAATTTTTCTTAACTAACTAACTTTACAATCACAGAATACATACAGATATATAGGTGCAGAACATGAAGTAAATATAGTGAACATGCACTGAGTACAGAACATATCAGGCAATGACAAAATATATATACAATGAGTACAAATCATATTAACAAATGACATAAAGTGCACACACACTGTAGTACAGAACATATCAGCAAATCACAAAAATGTATATGCAATGAGTAGAAATCATGTTAACAAATGACAAAAGTGCACATGCACTGTAGTTCAGAACATGTCAGCAAATCACAAAATGTATAGGCAATGAATACAAATCACGTTAACAAAATGATTTTTACTATGTTACAAGAATTAGGATAGGAAAGGGAAGGATTGCGGCGTGGTTGTAGCACTTTAAGTTGCACGCAGCTGCATTGAAAGTCTATATCTTTCTATAGAACCACAACACCAAGTGAGACAATCTGAAGTTCTTTTCCTTGAAGTATTAATCAGAGTAGCCAAGACACTGAAATGTCGTAGTAATATTCCATGTTATCATTTTGGTAGTACATTATGTACACCAAACAGAGGGACCATAATAACATCTCCATTGCTCACGGTGGTGGACAGCATGTCGTGTCAACACCACGTTCTTGTAAGGTACACCAACGTAGAATTAGTGCAAAAACCAAATATAGTGCTCCATGATCATGAGGATATACAGGACAAACGGATATTGCAGTAATTCCAGGTAATTAGGTCAGAAGGTGAAGGATATTAAGTCACATAGTAGTCTTCATTGAGAATTACACTAGTCTAACAACTGATTTGAGTAATTGGTGGCACTCGTCGCCCAGTTACTGAACATTTCTGTACCATGTATGTAGTATTACAGAATAATGTTCATAAATCGTTTGTTTACAGAGAACATTGGCACTCATTGCCTAACTACAAACCATCAGAAGTCATCATTGAAAACAGGAGCTAATAAGTGGCATAGTATTACAGAATAATGTACATAAATCGTTTGTTTACAGAGAACATTGGCACTCATTGCCCAGCCACAAACCATCAGAAGTCATCATTGAAAACAGGAGCTAATAAATGACATAGTATTACAGAATAATGTTCATAAATCGTTTGTTTACAGAGAACATTGGCACTCATTGCCCAGCTACAAACCATTAGAAGTCATCATTCAAAACAGGAGCTAATAAATGGCATAGTATTACAGAATAAAGCATTTTTTTGTGTTAGCAATGCATTGCGTTGGGATCGATAATTACTAACAATATTTGCTTTTGAGTTGTTGTTGTTGTTGTGGTCTTCAGTCCTGAGACTGGTTTGATGCAGTTCTCCATGCTACTCTATCCTGTGCAAGCTTTTTCATCTCCCAGTACCTACTGCAACCTACATCCCTCTGAATCTGCTTAGTGTATTCATCTCTTGGTCTCCCTCTACGATTTTTACCCTCCACGCTGCCCTCCAATTTTTTTTTATAGCTTTTGAGTTATTGCTGCAAATAAAGATGTGTAACATCATTCGTCATGAGTCAGCTGTAGCAAGGTTATGAAACAATTAGAGTATATGTGATCACATTCATAAATGACATAGGTTTAATGAACAACTGCTTATAGCACATTAATTTCATGAATAATTTCTCCTGCAAAATATACAAAAATGGATTATTAAACTGAAAGAAGAAACGCATATTATGCTGAAAAGTAGTGATCTTCGAATTAACAGTTAGTGAAATGTGTATAAAAAAATATGTGTTCTCTAGCTGTCCTTTCCAAAACCTTCAGTCATCATACTATGCGATATAACACATACTGTCAAAACGAACTGCAACAAATACTTAAATAAATACATAGCATAAATACATAAACTTCAACATTATCCTCATCTGTAAAGAAAAAAAACTTCATTATCCATATTATCATAACTCCATTATTATCATCACCTGTAAAGAAAAACTTCATTATCCATAGTAGCATATTCTTCATCATTATTCATCATCATTCATTATCATCTGCAAAAAAGTCACTTCATTATTCACTATAAAACTATTCCTTATTTCTAGCATATTTCCTCACTAAAACTAAAATGTGTAGTTCTGTCTGACAACCTGCATCAATCGCCTCGTATTCTGAAAGAAAAAATTAGTTAATACTGCTATTCTACGATGTGTATAGTATATTCTTGTTAATGCTTTTTAATTCTGATCCATTTACTCTTCCTCACGAGGTATTGCATCTTCTTTCGTTCATTCCGAAGGTGAAATTCCCATTTCTGTTTAATTTATTTCTTTTACACGTTATTTCTTTCTGAAAATGATGAACAAAGATTAATGTCTTGCATTAAAATCATATACTCACTAAATAAAAACTAGTTTATAATAACATAATTGAGCATACACCATAGCATGACAGAAAACGTAATATGTGAAAAACATAGACAGTGTTCAGAGGAAAAAATGTACAGTGTATCAAAATGTAGCAGCAAAAAAATGTAAAAATAGTCACGATGTTGAGATATCATAGGGTAAAAATGCTAAAGTCAATTGGTGTTTGTTGTATCTTAAATATTTCATAGTGCATAGAAACAAAACAGGAAAACAATCATACATACATTAAAAAAAGATGACAAGAAATGTGACCTTCTTGTGTTCAGCTTGTATGTTGTGTAGTTAATAGAGGCGAGAATTAAAGACTTTAATGGAGAGAGAATTTAATAAAATTAATGTCACTAGATAAAATTGCATAATTATTCATAAGATACGTAAGTTCATCTGGAAAAATGTGCATGGTCTGATGTGTAACGACAAGAAAAGCGACCTTACCTTACCTTGCCAAGAAAAAATACGACAATCATCAGTAAGTATTCATGTGAATATAATTGCATAAGTGGTCATAAAAAATTAGGAAATGGCATTACAGTATGATAAATCCTAAGGTATGTTCATTCAATGAAGGGTTTGATATGGGATATGTGGTGGTTCCCTTTGGATTTCTGGTTCTCAAAGTTTCGACATGTACAACATTGGGGTGAGGAATGCTGCGAATCCGATATGGACCTGCGTATAGAAGTTCAAATTTACTACACCTACCTTTTCCTCTATTGGATAAATAGTGTGTATGTACTAATATCCTCTGTCCAATGTGAAAGTCACGGCGTGTACAAACCTGTTTTTGCTGTCTTCTCCGGCGCTCTGTGGCACGTTTGATGTTGTTCAGCGCAATGTCAATTATTTCATGGTGTCGTAATCGACGAGATGTAGGAAAGGTTACTAATTCTTTAATTTTGTTAGGTGGTTCAACATTTTTCAGTATAACAGACGGAGATAGCAAAGTAGATTCATTTGGTATGGAATTAATTACATCCTGGAATGAGAGTATGTGTGTGTCCCAATCAATATGTCTTTTATGGCAGTATATTCTACACAGTTTACCAATTTCTTTCATTAATCGTTCACAAGGGTTCGAAGAAGCATGGTACCTGGATATATAGATCGGAGAAATGTTTCTAGCTCGTAACATACGTGTCCATATAGCAGATCGAAACTGTGATCCATTGTCGGAAATTACTTTCAATACATGCCCTACACGAAACAGAAAATGTTTTAGAAATGCTTTCGAAACAGTTTCAGCAGTAGCTTTGCGTAACGGAGTGAAGGTAACAAATTTTGAAGTGAGTTCAACAGCGACAAAGATGTAGCAAAAACCTCTATTAGTTCTGGGAATCGGACCAAAAATGTCTACAGCGGCCATATGTCTCAATTTAACAGGTACAATGGGATGTAATGGAGGAATATGTGAAGTCATGTCTGACTTAGCTTTTTGGCAGATTTTACATGATGCTAAAACTCGTCGTATACGTTTCTCCATGTTGGTAAAATAACAGTTCTGTCTCAGTATAAGAAAACATTTTCTGGCTCCGTAATGTGCGTAACTTAAATGAGTATACCAGATTAATTTGTTAAAAAGTTCGTCAGGAATGCATAATAACCAATTGTTGCTGTCAGGATGAGAGTGGCGAAACAGAATGTCATTGCGTACAGTGTAATGGTTTCTAATGGTAACATTATTCCTATCTTGCCAAAGGTGTTTAATTTCTTTCCACACGTTGTCTTTACTCTGCTCTTGTGCTATGTCTTGTAATGACGACGAAATGAAATTTTCAAATGCAACTTGTTGAATGTACATGACGCTGAAATTTGCTTTGCAGAAGTTGGTTGCGATGTCTTGCTGATTGTTGCTGAGAGAACGAGATAGTGCGTCTGCTACAATATTTTGTGTGCCGGGAATGTGAACAATTGTAAAATTAAATTCCTGCAAATAAAGTTTCCATCTACTTAATCTGTCGTGAGTAAATTTAGCCGAAAGTAAAAACTGTATAGCTCTTTGGTCTGTGTAAACGGTGGTACATCTTCCATAAAGGAAATGCCGAAATCTTATAAATGCCCAAACAACACATAATGGTTCAAGTTCAGTAACAGAATAATTTCGTTCAGCAGGTGACAGAATGCGACTTGCAAAAGCGATGTTCTTAATTACTGTACAACCATCTTCTTCAATTTCCTGAAAAATATGTACGCCTAAAGCGGTGTTAGAACTGTCAGTGGCAATGGAAACATTTCTAGTAAGATCTGGGTGCGATAAGAGTGATGCATTAAACAAAGCATGTTTCAAATAACATTCTCGTGAGCAAAATTCTGCGTGTCAAAATTATTGCTTGCGTTACTGGAATATGCAACCTGTACTGTATCTAGTCAAATTCTATCTGACGTGCTATTATTTTCGGGAGGATGCTGTGTCTTTTCGACTATTTGTACTGTTCTGTTATTTCTTCCAGATGTATTACATTCTGGATGATACCTACTGTCTGGTTCATTCATGATAATATGTTGTTGCTGATCTTCTTGCTGCTGATAAGACCGACTGTTATTAAATGTACGCTGAAAATTGTGCTCATTATTTTTACGTCTGTCATGATAGTCATTTCTATATGGTGCAGTGCGACAGGAATTGAAATACTGTTTTCTGTACGTACTGATTCCCTTGTTGCTGTGCGTTACTAGTTGTTGGAGCTGAGGCTACACATGCACGCGGCGAAACATTAAAGCTTGGTTGACCTTGTACATTACATTGTTGGTTAGGTATGCTAACCGGCTGCCTTTCATGTTGTTGCGGTGAAAAACGTTTATTGTTACCAAAATGTGTTTCCTGTTGCTGTTAATTTTACACATACTGATGATTACAATTTTATCTGTTATTAAAATTACGGCGATGGTTGTCATTTCGGGAGTGTCTAAAGAGAACTGTCACTTCGGTAAAATTTGTCGTATCAGGTTTTCTTTACTCATTTTTTAATTCTAGATAGAGCGATAGTTGAAGAGCTGTTTTGATAGATATAAAGGATAGTAGAAGAGAAAGCAGCAGTGCAGAAAACTAAAGATGAAACAGCACTACTACGGCCCGGAGCCCTGTGCACGCTACAGCATATATTTATTAAAGCATAATGAATCCCCTGAGGTTGATTACGCGCTACAAATAAATTTTAGCTTTTGCGTTACAGGCAATGGCGGTAAAAATTCAGAAGCAAATTGTTGTATCCAAGCCAATGCTAGTTTCTGCATTACACGCAATAGCGGTGAAACTACAAAAATAAATCGACGTATCCAGCTCAAAGCGTGTACCTGTGCTCTGTCATTTTTAAATACCTTAGATTCTTTTACAGATACAAACTGCTTACAATCAACGTCATCGTCACTGAATGTGTGAACAGGTTCACGGTTGCACAAGAATCCGTTTGTCTGTATCTTTTCGGATTTTAAGTCGCATAGTCTCTGTAAATTACTTAGGTTATACTGGCTGTGTGAGTGTGACAAATGTTCGGAATGTGCCTTATGCTGTGACGTGTTAGTGACTGAAACATTTTTCATTTCTGTTACTTTAATACTTTCGTCAATTTGACTGATCTGTTGTTCAAATTTCTTATTGATTTCCGTATCCAGAGCGTGTGAAAGTTCTGGTGACTTTAAATTAAACTCGTCGCGTATCTGTGTTACGTTTTCTGAACATTGTTCAGTGACTGCATTAATTTCATCTCTAAATGATTCTGTTGTGGCTGCATGTGTATTACTTAATTCTTGTGCAACAGATCTAGTTTCTTCACTACTGTTCGTAGCACAAGCCTCAATTTCGTCTCGTAACTGTTCTTTAGTATCATGACGTTGCACGGTAATGGCTGTAATCTGTTCACTAAGTTGTTTGTTCTGTTCATTAAGGTTGTCGTGTTTATCGTTCGGCTGTTTAAAACTTCCATTAAATTGTTTGCACGATTCATTAAGTTGTTTGAAATGGTTGTCGAATTTTTTATTACGTTGTTTGAAACTTTCATTAAGTTGTTTGCACGATTCATTAAGTTTGTCGTATTTTTCATTAAGTTGTTTATTCTGTTCACTAAGTTGTTTGAAATTTTCACTTAATTGTTGTTTGATATTCTCGTTTTGTTTTTCATTAAGTTCTAGCATTAATGCTATAATTCGATCCATGCCAAAATTAGCTACTGTATTCTTTGTGTTGTGTAATGGTGCATGTGCATTTGTCACGTTGTCTGTACCGGTAACCATTTGGTTATTCTGTGATTCTTGAAAAGGTTTGCTAATCAGATGTGCACTGTTAGTCACTACCTCAGAATCAAATAAATCTTTCGTATTTTGAGTATACTGTTCATTTGCTTTAGAAACAATTATCTGTTCGCTATGTAAATTTTGCAAATCGGGCGTGTCAAACTGGGCAGCGTTCATTGTAACAGAACGTGCAGCGTCATCAATTGTCGTGAAATTAACCGAGGATACAATTGAATTTCTTTGTTCATCATTAGGATCAAAATCATTACAAGTGGTCGGTACGCACTGATTGTCTGTAAACGGACGATTGTCATCATTACACTGCGTGTCGCAAGTACTATCGGTCAAATTATTAGAGTCAGGTATTTCGCTCATTACACATCGCGATGTACTGTTAAGTCTTTCGCGGCATTTTTCACAAATCAATATTATTCACAAATGAAATAAAGACAATGCAAAATTCAATAAACACAAATACAACAAAGAGCAACAAATTGCCGATGATCTGTGAAAGAAAGTGACAACATTAGTAAATGCGTTGTGCCAGATGCAAACTACGTTTAAGTAAATCAGAGCAGATATATGACTACTTCTCAGAAGATTCCCAAAGAAATACGATCCTGGCCGGATGTCGCCAAGTGTAACCTCCCCGCAGAAATAAAGTCAATGATAATGAGCCAAATGTTAACTCCCCACAAAATATCGTTAAATTGAAATGGAGCCAAGTGTAACCTCCCTACAAAAACTTATAATAATTAAATGAATTTTTTTAATATTGTAACCTCTGAACAAAATTAATCTTAATGTAACCTCTGAACAAAATTGGCTCCGACTTATACTCTCTATGCAAAGAATGCATTCACACTTAATATTCCCACAAAATTCTTTTTTTCATTTAATGTCAAGTTCGAAATAGAAAATTTCTAAACACCAAAAATAATAAAAAAAGTTTCTGTAACCTGATAAATTTTATAAGGACAGCAGCGCTGACCTTCGGCCCTGTATTCTGAATAAAAAAAAAACAAAAAAATTCTTACCTCAATAAAAACTGCATCTATATCTGCTCTTAATTATACATTCTTCGACACAGCTTCGTGCAATGCTGGTGTATATATATATTTTTTTTATTCTTGGAGGAAATGCATAGGAAATATTCTTTAAATTGAAATGAATGTTTTTCTTTAAAAGAGTTACTTTATAAAAAACTTATTATTGGGGCATTTTTTGAACAAATTAATTACAATTGACATACATTATTAGATATGCGCAATGCTGCTTCTTTACCTTCTACAACAATACTCATTGTCCAGAGTCCTGACCAGAGTTGCGAGCAGAGCACACCGCCGATGCATGCCGACTCCCGCTCAGTACAACCGTCCACTCGCTATCAAGCCGACCGACTACTACTGCCGACTCGCTATACACACTGTCGACTCGCGCGGTCAAGCGCAGACTAGCAACAGCTAACGATAAACTACTCTCTCGTCAGAGATTCTGTCATGCCTCGCCCATTGCTGATAATGTATACGTCTTTCAACTGCCAACTGCTGAAAACAAAGGTACAGAGTTCAGTTATTAAATTTCCAAAGATGAAAAAAAAACAGCACCACTCTCCCTTATTTACTAACTTACAGAATCCGGTATTATTACACAACCATTGAAATCTAACTGGAAACAATGGTTTCGTTGATATGTCAGTAAGTTGTCCTTCAGTGTCCACTTTTAAGCCTGTAATTTCACTACGTGAACAAAGATGTGTCTTATACGAATATGCTACGTTTGTCGATGAAATTTAGGATTCTAGGCTAGCTGGATAGCAGCTACGCTATCAATATGTATAATTGGTGTTGATTTCAACTGATTCAATTGTGTGAAAAGCTTCTTCATCCGGACGATCCCTCAAGCAGCTTCGCTAGTGGCTACAATCTCAGCTTCAGTTGTGAATATGGAAACAGAAGATTGCCTTTGACTAATCCAGTAGATAGGTGCCTCAGAATAAGGACAAAGAACACCTGATTTTCAGCGCCCTGTGCCAACATCTCTACTAGGATCAGATCATTAAAAAAATCCCCCTTTTTGAGTTTTTTTATAAACAAGCCCACAATTTTTTGAACCTCTCAGGTATTGTAGAATCCTCTTAAATCACGACCTGTGGTTTGTCCAGATTTTTAGATACCACACTGACAGCATATGCGGTATCAGGAACTGTCCCACACATCAGAAACATTAGTGTTCCGACAGCTAGTCTGAACCGAAATTCAGAGTAATGATGACTTTCTTCTGCATCACTGTCATTTGCAACCGAGGTAGATATAGCCTTGCACTTATTCATGTTGAAGTGCTCTAATATTCCACACAAATGAGACTGACTTACGTGAACAGATCAGTCTTCTTGTTAATCAGTTTCCAGTCCTAAGAGAAATGATGCAGGTGATGAAGTAATTTTGAAAGCTTCTGTTAAATCACTGATAAATTATTGTAGTTACAATTCACTGTGAGCTGCAATCAAACCATCATCAACATAAAGCACAAGCAGTATTTTATTTAAAAAATGGCTCTAAGCACTATGGGACTGAACATCTGAGGTCATCAGTCCCCTTACTTAGAACTACTTAAACCTAACTAACCTAAGGACATCACACACATCCATGCCCGAGGCAGGATTCGAACCCGCTTCCTTTGCAGCAGCGTGGTTCTGGACTGAAGCGCCTAGAACCACAAGGCCACAGCGGCCGGCGAATATTTTATTAGAGCCTTTCTATCTCATGATAATACAAGAATCAGCTTCGGTCCTCTGGAAGCCAAGTTTAGAGAGATGATTACTGAACTTTTCATTCCAGCAACAAAAAGCCTGCTTCAGTCCATACAGATCTTTCTTTAAGCTACATTCTCTCCCAGACCCATCATCACAGCCTTCAGGTTGCTGCATGTATGTGGTTTCTTTCAAATCATCAAAAAGAAAAGCTGTTGGAGCATCAGCTTGTGAAAGTTTCATGCTCTCAATTGCTGCAACACAGAGTAGTGCTTCATTAGTAGACACTCGAGTTACAGGACTAAAGGTTTTATCATAGCCAACTCCACTCCTCTGAGAGTAGTCCTCCACCACCAATCTTGCATTGAATTTATTGACTGATCCATCAGCATTTGTTTTCACTTCATATACCCAACTGTTTGGAATGACCCTCTTTCCTGGTGGCAGTTCAACAAGGTCCTATGTTTTATTTTCCTGTAGAGTTTTTATTTCACAATTCATGGCTTCCTTCCAGCCAGACTTCATGGCTTCACTGAATCTTTCTGGTTCTTGGAACCATGCTGAGAGATGCATCACACAATCTCTAAACTATTGTGGAGCACTGAGAGTTGATTAATCACACAGAGGAAGTGAGGCTCCTTCATTTATGTCTTCTTGATCTTCCTCCTGAGTGTATTCGTGTATATTCACACGTGTGTTATCCTCATCAATAATGGATTGGTCATCAGTCTGATGTGTTGAATCCTGATGATTTAAAAGTAGTCACTGGGGAAATTAAAAGTTTCTCAGATTTCAAATGCATCTCTTCAAAGATTACATCTTGTGATCTAATGAGTTTGCCCTCCTCTTTACAATAAATTCTGCAACATTCACTGTGATCGTATCCAATAAGAATTCCTTTCACTGCTTTTCAATCCGTCTTCCTTCTCTGATGTTTCGGAATATAAGCATAGAAGGTGGAGCCTGTCTTCTGCAAACGTTTCAGTCTTGGCTTCTTGCTATACCATAGTTCATATGAGGATATCCCTGGACTATTGGAAGGTCTGTTCAGATCAAGATGTAGGTTGCAGTATTCACCATCTTTGCCCAAAGCCTTTGTGGAATATTTCCATGTGTATGCATTATGGCTCTGCCAGTTTCCACGACATTGTGAAATTCTGTTCCATTGTCACTGAGAAGTTCCTTGAAGATATATCCAGCAGTTTTTGCTTCAGCTATGAACTGACACAACTTATTTGCAACTTCAGATTTTTCTTTGATGAAATTTAGTCTACTAAACTTCGTATAATCATCATTAAAAAGTACAAAATACCGATATCCCGTCATTGAATTCTGAAACCGACCACACAAGCCTGTGTGAATAAGGCATCCAGTTCTGAAGTTCTCTTCCTGGAGCCAAATGGCAAACGATGAGCCTTGCCATAAATAAGCCTTCACACAGTTTACTGTCCGTTTCCTGATTGATGTTTAGCTCGCCGCTACATACAGACTTCACATGGCGCTTCTTTTGGTGTCCAAATCTTGAATTTATTTTTAGATACAAGATAGATCATTTCTGATTTAGCTAGCTAAAAATACTGGAAAAAAGAGGACGATCTGATTCTAAAGATGAATATATAAGGGCAACTAGTGCATACAGGGACAACCATAATCCTTACTGTTGTTTTAGCAGAGTATGTCATTAGCTGCCTTTTGAACTGGAGATGTTATTCAGTTCTCTAATGTAACGTAGGTTCCTGCTGTGAGAAAGACTTCAAGAAAATGGTTAGAGTGGAACAGAAAGAATTTTGTTATGATGGGAATCGGTGTTTCTGTCATGTTTTCAGATAAGAGCTTTAGATCGAATAGAAACATGAGGGACAGTGTTTGTTGATAAGACAGTAGATAAGACTTGTCTCTATGAAGCCAGGATAGCTGTGGAAACGATGGTGAAATATGATCAAAGAATCGAACATCATGGATATAACGATCAGAGGGGTTCACAACCAGGTCCAGGCACCATGGGATATCCTGAGAAAGGCCTTGTATGATAATATTGCTGTAATCCGTAATTGGAATTGTAAGTGTTGAGGAGTAAATGAAACAAGAATTTTTCACTATGACAAACGAGACATAACGAAGCCTCTGGTGATTAGTATATGAACTAACAAATCTGTCTATACTAAAGACACTGCTGCTGTTTATAGGAAAACCATGGTACTAACACTCCTATCAGTAACTGTTGCCTCTAACAACAGGCTGAAGCTTTTTTTCCTCTGTGGAATGACAGTAACACTGAGGGCTCAAGTAATCGTAGTTTATGGTATAATTGTTTAAGTTAAATCTTACAACTAAATTTTGAACCACTTCCATTTGTCCAATTGCCTTCAAATCCTCCGTAAATACCTATGCAGCTCCCAAGACAATGTGTCAACTGATGAAATGACCATGTCGACAGGATTATCCGGCCTGGCTGCTGCTTGCCACCTCCAAATTTGTGCCGCCCGTGGCCATGCCACTCCCTCATCTCCCCCTGTCCCCCCCCCCCTGCCATCCCAGCACCCCTCCATACAATGCAACTGCTAAACCTATCTCACAAATCTGGTATTGTGGAAGAAGCAAAATTACTATAGAATGATGTTTTGAGGAAAAAGAAAAACTTATGGTGGAATAACTAATTTTACTTCTTTCTAGAAGTTTTGTTGTATTTGTATTAAGATTCACTGGGTACATCTGTTCACTTTGGTCTTTAGGTAAAAGCAACTACTCAGTGATGCTGAGGCCGTCATCCAGATGGTGCAAACTCTGATGATGGCCCATAATTAAAAGACCAAAGCTGGTCAAAAGTTAACATTGGCTGTGATGAAGACTATTTTTAAATAATTTTATACAGCTTTTCATTTTATTATGAATGTATTTGTATTTCTTAATGTTCATTTCCTCCATACCATGGTATGATAGATACCATACATGGGTCGTGTGTTAAACATTGGACATCTCTGCACACACATATCCATGAAATGACATCATAATATATACCACCTTATCTCCTATTTCAGTGACATATAACTTGGTGGTTCCGCTGTCTGTAGAAATCTGGACACCACAAATAAGAGCTAAAGAGTTAAGAGCTTACAGTAACACAGTGGCACTTTCTTGTAAATGCAGTACAAGATATTATACAACAGTGTTGTGAAAAGTTTCTCGTTTATGACGTGACTGAGCAGTGAGTGCTGAATGAATATACTGAACCTTCTAATTGTGTCAGTAAATTATCACATCATGCCAAAATCACAGTATATAGAAACTTACAGAAACGAGTGGTAGGATATGTTGGATATTAAGGAATGGATGCCACCAGTTGTAACAGAGACAGCTACAGCATTTTACAAGGCAGAATAAGGGCAAAATTATACTATTTAAAATGTATTTTCCAAGAATGTTTGCCTATCGAAGTCGCAGGTTCCAAACGATAGACATCGAACATGCGATTCTAAATCGATCATGCGACTGTGGTTATGAGCACGTTTATAGTGGTCACTACAGCAACGAAAAAAAAAGAGCGTTACTGAAATAGTTGTAATTACAAAGGAAACGACTTACCTCACTCGTCGTCGACGTTGTCATCGTGACAGAAAGTCCATTTGATGTGTATGCTACGGGAAGCTTTCCCATTTTGTCGCAACCTGAGTAGATTCTGCCAATGTCACGCAAAAATACGGGTAGAGTGTCACATTTCTGACAAAAATTCAAACAATTTTCTACATTGCATAAGCATGGAATTAGATTCTTCCACGTGAGGCAATCGGCCAAAGAAACATCTACAATACCAGACATCCCACTCACTACCGATATAAATCGTTTGCTTTTTTCCTAGTAACTCGCAAATATCATAACACCCACCACCACAGTCGATTTAGAATCACATGTTCGATATCCATCATTTGGAGCCCGCGGCTTTGTTAGGCAAAATTCTTGGAAATTACCATTTAAAACATCATTTTAAAGTTCTAAATAATACTTTCCAGCATCTTTTTCATTTAGTAGTAATGTGAGACTCAAATCATGTTTAAAAGAGTTAATGAAATCACAGGTGCAAAAAAGGCTGAAGTTAGATCAGCACTGTACATTGCAACAGATTTTGCAATAATGAGTACTGATTATCTGCCACAATTATAGAATACGGTATTTTCTTTGAGTGACAGTAAAATAGTGATCTTCATCTGCATGTGATATAATGTATGGGCATAACTGTGAATATACTCAACTCGCATTTCACTTTTTGTTAGTGTGAGATACGGGCAAACAGAAATTCAATCTTACTATAGATGAATTGACTGACATCTCAGTATCCAAATTATTAGCAGTTGCTGGGCAATATTACAGCACACAGATGAACGAAATTTTTGGGTATTGTTGAGCTACTAAAATGTAATTATGCGTCTTTAGGAATAAAATAACTTGATACAAAAAATATGCGGGGGCTCGAAATAGACAACACCAGCATGATGCATGGTGTTAAACAGTGGGGTATATGTTCAGATGAAAAAAGAATTTGAAAATTATTGTTCTTCTGCTTTGCTTCTGTCATTAACAACAGTTTGAACTTTCTCATTCTACAGATGAAACTGAGTCCAGAAACAATGAAGTACTTATGCATGAAACTGATGAATAATTCTCATGTTCTTCTCAGTGCAACTTAGAAAAAGTTTAGGCACATGCACAATTATTGTGAATAAATTCGCAATACTTGCACCTTATACAGTACCACAAGGATACAATCATTAAGATACATTCTGTGATCGGTGGAAACTGGCTACATTCTGGCAGCTGTCGAATGTTCATGGGTGCTGCCAACGTTAGCTACATAACAGTGTTTTGCTCTGTAAAAATAGGTAGCTGTTATGTAGTAGTGTTGAACAGTAGTGCGGTGTTGTGCATAGTGATTGTTTATATTATTTACTAAATTGGGCGAAGATGCTATACCTGGACCTGATCCTTCTAGTGACTCGCCATCAACTTTTGTGTCACTTCAGCAGCTCATTAACTTATTACACATTCTTATCTTCCATGAGCTGTAAGCTGGCTGCTCTTGGAAGAAGGAGGCAGGGTGTGTCTTAGCAGCGAGTGTGGTACGAGCCAAATGCAAGCATCCACCTCCAGCATCCTCCGTGCAGGAGCCAAGTAAAAGTATGTGATCGAACTAAAAACAAAAACAATAAATTTTCAATCCGAGACTGTGGAACCCACTAACTTATTAGATAGTTTGGCCAATTTAGTTCGGTCCACAAGAGGCAGCATAATAAATCCCACAGCTTAAATTGATCCCCCTCAAAGCAATATTGCTAATCATATTGATCCATCCTCATATCTCTGCTACTCAGTCGAAAATGAACTAAAACTCTCCAGTCTCTCCGATGACGAAAAGAAAACTTTATCAGACAGATGACTTTACAATAAAGCTGGCAGAGGAGTTTCAAAATACCCATGCAGATAACTTTGAAGTAATCCACCAAACGACATTGCTAAATATTAGAGACACCTTGAAAACAGTGAAACATCCTACTACTGGTTTGGTATTAGTTAACGATATGAGTTTTAAGGAAAATGACAATATTGAAAACCAGAGGGGAAACATTAGCTACATAAAATGGATAACTGAGACATCCAATTCTGAGTTCTGCCAAGAAGTAAGTATAGTGATGCCAGAGGTGAAAATCATTTTACAGAATTCGTTTCACTCTCAAATGGTTCAAATGGCTCTGAGCAATATGGGACTTAACATCTGAGGTCATCAGTCCCCTAGAACTTAGAACTACTTAAACCTAACTAACCTAAGGACAACACACACATCCATGCCCTAGGTAGGATTCGAACCTGTGACCGTAGCAGTCGCGCGGGTCCATATTGAAGCGCCTAGAACCGCTTGGCCACACCGGCCGGCAGTCTCACTCTCATTTTCAGTGTTAACTCTAACATGCTCCAGTGCAGGAGCCAAGAGAATTTTTAGCCAGGTAAACTTGGTGAGAAAACAAAAACAACTCAGAAACAGAGTTAAAACGAATTTACTCTCTGCTATTACGACTGTAAGATACGGATTGAAACGTTACCATTAACTGTTCTTCATATGAAGTCCCAGCAGAAATAGTGAAGCTTCTTGGTACAAATGCCACATATGGGAGGGTGACCAGTGAAATCTGCAGCACCAACAAAAGAAATGAGCCCGAGGAGAACTATACTTATTTTTTCTAGATGAGTGTTTTCTCGTATTTTCATTTTTTTATGTATTAAACACATTGCTTGTGGCTTAATCACTGTCTTGTAATGTGTAATTTTGGACCCACATGAAAGGAGGGATTTTTTGTTGTATGTATTATTTGTTAGTTGCAAGGCAAATTCAAGTACATTTTTTATGGGTTCCATTGCTTTACTGTCCCCAGCCTCTCAAATAGTCCATTCTCCGAGATATTTACGCAGTTTTATACCACTCTTAATATTTGTGTTCCATTCTCTGATTATACTTTCTCAAGCCCACAATTGAACAGCAATGGGTTCCGATAGTTCGCCCATAAATTTAACTTACGAAAATGTATTTGTAAGGGTCACTTTTATAATATTCGTTGTTTTCTCATCCAAACCCATTTCTTCCAGGACTGTTAACAGAGATTCTCTAACAATCGAATCATATGCTTTTTTGAAATCAATGAAGGAGATTATGTATGTCTTTGCCTTGATTTTTGGCATGCCATGATGTTTCTGAGGTTTAGTATTTGTTTTGAACATGATCTACCCTTTCTGAAACCTCCCTGGTATTCCCTGATTTGCGAGTCCATTTACGGCTATACCCTGTTCAAAAGGACCTTAGAAAGAACCTTCTATGTTATATCCAGCAGTGATATTCCTCTGTAATTGTTGGGGTCTGTCTTCAAACCTTTCTTGTGGATAGGGAGGATGAGAGCTGTTCTCCATTCTGTGGGGATCTCTTCTTCTTTCCAGATTTCTTCGAAAACACACTGAAGGGATGTAATTGCATTTTTGTCAGTTTTTTCTATAGTTTGGCTACTATTTGGTTTTCTCTGGACGCTTTGTTGTTTTTAAGTTCTGAAATGACCTTCTGTAGTTCTTCAGCCGTCGGTGGTTCTGAATCCGGCTTCTCACGGTTATTTGGGATGGATTCAAATTTTTCAAGGATGGGTTCACAATTCAAGAGTTTCTCAAAGTAGCTTGCTAGTAATCTGCAATTTTCTGCGTTATTGTGAGCGATGGTCCCATTTACATCTCGAAATTGGAGAGTGGGTGCTTTGTATCATGATTACCTTTGTTTGAAAGTTCTGTAAAAGCTTCTTGTGTTGTTTTTAGTAAATACTTCATCAATTTGGAGGAGAGTTTTGTTTTCATGTGTCTTCTTAATCCTTTTTACATTTTTATCTACCAGTTTTCTAACTCTAATGAAATTCAGTCTGCTTTCTTCTTATTTCTGTGATTGCCAGTTTTGTCATGCCCGTTTTCTTGTTTCAATGAGGGCATCACATTCTAACGACCACCAGACATGTTTTTTACTTTTTGTGTTAGGTGCTATCTGTTCGGCTATAGTAATGAGGTTTTCCTTGACATCCTCCCAGCTTTGTGTCTGAATGGTGTCTGTTGCTTTTGTGAATTCATCTGATTTTAATATCTTTTCCGAAACACTAAACATGAATTTCAAAGGCCAAATGGAGAAACTTGAGCTAAAGGAAAGAAAAAAATTAACAAACATCATAGGACCAAAATTTTAAGACAGTAAGATTATATTAATCAAAAATGAAACTCTCTACTAGAAAACTGAAAAACTTTCAGATACTATGCGAAAAAGGAGGATGAATTTTTATGGACATTCTCTCAGAATGAATTCCAACAGATTAACCAAACAAATATTTGACTTTTTCCGTAACCGCAAAGCGAAACCCAACTAGTTTAAAGAAACTGCGAAAGACCTTGTAGAATTAAAGATTTCAGAAAATTCACTTATCGATCGAACAGCTAAATTAATTACTAAAGATGAAGACATAAGGTTACAAGACAAATCTACACAAAAGTCGAAACCCTTCATCTCGGAAGAAGAGAGGAAAAGAAGATCAGAAAGATTGAAGAAATACTGGGCCCTAAGAAAAGAACAAAGCACAAAGAAATCATTGATCCAGCGTACCCCAAAGAGGGCGAAACAAAAAATGAAGAAGAAACATATAAATTATAGTTAAACCATTTTTGCGATAATGTTTTAATCTTCGACCATAGATGGTCGAAGGTTTTAATATATTCATTGTATGACAGTTGGCAACCCTGCGACTACTTTTCAAATGAGCGCCAATTTGGAATAGATATTGAACATATTATATTTTAGCTTCTCGCACATTTTTCTATGTGGACATTTAGTAGTAAATAAATCTCACAAGGTATAAAAATGTATAAATTTTAATATTCGTGTTTACTTACTATGTAGCATTGATACGATGCCGGAAAGTTGTTCGTTCCAAAATAACGGTTTGCTGTTTCCGAAACATTGTTATTTTGTGTTTGTCATTGCTGCTTTTGGTTTGTTGAGGTGAAATAATAAGTGTTCGATGTTTTATGATTGTGTTGTTTGTCGTTTAGATTTCTGTACACCGTATTTTGTAGAACTATCCTCGTAATTGGATATACCCTTTAGAACAACATTGTTTATCATTCACAGTGACGACGACATATGAAAATGATAATTTTACTTCAGTAGCTGACAGTAAAGCTCAACGACTGACTTGAGTATGTACGAAAGTATTTGTAGCTATACCGTGGTTGCTCGTAAATAGTGAAAGCTGATTGTTTTAATATCGTAACTGCGAGTAGAGTCCTTGATTAGGTTTGAATTTAATTACTAGTAAACCTTGAAGTTCAGGTATGAAACCTTTACAAATAATAGCGAAATAAATTTACAATTTTTAGTTTTGCCATCAGTCTGTGAATACATAACAAACCCGAAAAAAGCCTATGTAAAGAAGTAGATTAGTAATCGCATGGTTTGGTGTGAAGCAAGCAATCCAGAATATTGAAAAAAAAAAAAAAAACAGTGATTATTCGTTTGCCAGCTTTCTAGTAATAATTATTTCACTGAGAATTGCAACAAATTATCTAACAGTAAATATCATACGGTATCTATTAAATACTGGACAGTGATCATTGTTTATTTATCCGACATACTTGTGTATCCTTTTATGTGGATCCCTTCAGTGCCTTAATGACATATCATTTCGTTTGGCTGTTTTTCTTTGTTTACAGGGGTCATCCCACATTGCTATAGAAATTGTCCTCACAATACGATGAAAATAAATAGCTCGAAATATAGAAATGTATAGAATATGTAAGATTACATTTATCAGTGGTCGTCCTCGACATTATCCATCTTGGCATTAGCCTGAAATGATTTAGGAAAATGATGAAAAACGTTAATTAGGATGGCCAGATAGAACAAACTCCATCCTACTGAGTATGAAGTTAGTAACTGAATAATCACACTGCCACATTCGATTGGCCCCTATTGTGCAGTTTGCTCCAGATACTTATGAAACATTGTCACTAACTCCTGTCTGTTTAGAAAACTGACTCTGGACCTTTGCAAGTCACGTGTATGTCTGCCATAAAAACTGTGTGAGCTTCGCATCCGCCCCCCCCCCCTGCAACCTCCACCCCCCACTGCAACCTCCTCCCCGCACCCCCCCCCCCCCCCCCCCCCCGACCCAGTGTGATGTTGAGCTCAGGAAAATTAAAAGGCACACACTGTAGATCTTTTTCTTTTAAAAGAACTTCATTATGACCATATATTGTGATGTGACAGGGTGCTATAGTTATCCCCTTCCATTATTAACCACTGTTCAGACTCTTGTAAATGATCCATAACTGTGCACATTACTTATGAAGAATGTTTCAGCTGTCTTTTTAAACAGATATATTTTAGTAATCTCTCTCATTTTCTTGGATAATGTATTATACAATTTTATTTTCTGATAGAAAATGCTGTTTTGAGGTTTATGTTTGTTTTTCCATTTGTAAATGCAAGTCTGAATTGGCTCTTGTTTCATTATTATGTATGGAACTACAAGCTGTTACCTGCAGATGGTCTGACAGATCAGTTGTCTTGTCATGACGGGTGATGAGTAACATTAGCAACCCTCACCTGTCTGCCTGTAACCATAGCTTGTAATATGCACTGCCCCTCCTCCCAACTTATGCAATGCACGAGATGGCTGCATTGCTGCCAAGCAGTGTGTGTGGAGGGCCATGGGCAGGAGCACACATCTATGCATTGTACTATTGAAGTACCAACACATTATATGGTATATAGCTTCCATTTTGCTACAGATTTAATATTTTTTTTAACATGATATATGTTCAGTGATGTAAAATTGCTTCAGTGTTGGTTGTGAAAAGGTAACGGGCAAACATACTTTTATTTTTATAATATTAGTAAGGGATAGTGGATACTTAGTAGACCAGATGTTCTGCCCAATTTGCACAACAGATTATTGAATGTAGGCCTACTCACTCAGTACAGTAAGTATAGCCAATTTTTGTAATAATTCTTTACACTGAGCCTTAACTTCCTCTTAGGTATTATTCTTATGGCCCTTTTCTGAAATTTAGAAATGGTGTTCAGAATATCATACCTAGCTAAGAACTGAGTGTATGTAGGAATAGAATGTCACCACAGGAGATTGGCTGTTACACACTGATAATAGAACCATAAGAACATAACATGCCGATGACATTCTTTTGTCAGTATATTTATGTATTCATTCCACGTTAATTGATAATCAATATTCATTCCTAAAAACTTTGTGTTTGTTACAGAATCCTTAGATCTCTTTTTATGCAGACATGCACACTGTTTTCTTTATGTTCATTGTTAATTTATTACTTATGGCCTAATTGTAAAAGATAAGAAATGAGTAGGTATAGATACGTGTTCCAGTCTATGTGGTGAAGTGTTGCTTAGACACCATACACGCCTGTACTGCCCAGTTGTAAAAGATTAGAAGCCAGCAGATATAGATATTGTCCCAGTCTCTGTTCTGAAGGGGTGCATATACAGCACACATGCCCCATTAACAAACAGAATAAATGAGTCCTTCAATTCAGGTATTTTTCCAGAATACCTAAAGCATGCACAAAGTTGTGCACTAAAGAAAGGTGAGGTGTAAAGTATTGAAAACTACAGGTCAGTTCTACTGCTATCTGCGCCCTCAGAAGTTATTGAATCTATCATGAAAGATAGTTTAATGATTTACATGAATAATTACAGTTTTTAACTAATCACAGTTTGTAATTTGGTTTTTGAAGTGGGAGAAGCACATTATCAAATTACAGAATTTACAAAAGTAGTACTGGGAGCTCTTGACAGAGTTGATTGTTTTATAGGCATATAAGCAGACTGGTCCATGGTTTTTGACAATATTGGCTACAAAATACTATAAAAAGCTAGAAGCAGTAGGTGTAAAAGGAGAAGCAAATGGTTGTATCATTCTTACCTTGAAAAAAGGGTGCAAGTGCAAGAGATAGTTTACACATTTGCTGATGTTAAATTTTTTCTAAAACAATTGTTAGACAAGAAACATATATACATAGGTATCCCTTAGGATAGTGTACCGGATCCAGTTCCGTGTTTAGTATGTATCAGTGTTCTTCCAGATAGTATAAGACATGAAGAAAAAATTCTTGTTGATTATAACAGCGACATCATAATAACTGATAAAACACCACAGCTTCTATTTGCTAAAGCAAATGAAATCCTCAAGGATGTTTATAACTGGGCAGTACATAATAAATTAGCATCACACACGAAGCATGCACTTCAGCATAAGGAGTAGAAACAATTTGGTCACATTATGCATAGATGATAAATCAATAGATTGCATAATAAACTTTTTAGGGATGAATACTGATTGTCAGTTAACAGGGAATGAACACTTGAAGATACTGGCATGCATCAGCATGCTACCAGGCTTGCCATAAGTTCTGGAAATCAGGGAATTTCAAACTTATCAGGGAAATCTGGAAAAAAATACCATTGGAAAAATCTTTTTGTCTCAGTAGATGAAGTGGTTTGTTCACTGAGATGTCATGCATTGTTACTGGTTGGGCGGAGCTTAGTACAAGCGCCACTTCCCAACTTTCTCATTTTTACTGCTTCTCCCCTTCCTACCACTCCCCTTAGCCTGCAGTCAGTGCTGCCACCACTTCTTGCCACTAGTCTAGCAGCTGCCGACAACAGGCAGGGATGCGTGGGGTGTAGTTTGTTTGGGCCTGATTCTCAGAGATTGTTGACACGGGCCGTAGACGGTGGTCACATGTGCACGGTTGTGTCCGAGTGATTGTGTGAATGCGTGTGTGTGATTTCGTTTCCTGACAATGGCTGTGGCTGAAAGTTTAATTGTGAGAGTGTGATTGTCTTTTCTGTGTGTCTGCCTGGGGCTCAGTGATAGTCTTTATGGTGAGTTGCTACCTATCTTCATTAGTATTGATTCTCAGAGTATTTGTGTGTGCTATCTGTTGCAAGGATTGATCACTGCAGTCTCATTTCATCAACATGATACATGAACAGCTGACCACACGAGCGGACTTCCATGATGGACCAAAACCGCAGGCCATTTCTGCAGGTATCACTAATGGATCTGGCCTGCTGAACTGAAGCCCATAATTTTCCACTAATATGCAAGCCCTGCTTGTTGTATCTGGTCTCACTAATCTGCCCACAGGCTGGGCCTGTTTGTGTATGGCATAATGTGGCAGATTTTCGTAATTTATCTAAGGACCCAATACTGCAGTGCTTCTCGGCAGGCCAGAGGCCACAGGCAATGGATTTCAGGAATTGTGACTGTCTCACCACAGGTACATTGTACAGTGTGGCACTTTATAGACATTTTATTTATTCTAGTACATTTTGGCACTTTGAAAGTAATTTATATATTACAGAGTATGGATAATAAGATAAAAAAAATTGTGGCAGTCCCTGGCAGTTTGTACGTTACGTATTCATATATTTCTCTAAAGAAAAATTACACAACACCTGTAAAATAATAGACATAACAAAATGGGTAATAACTGACAATAACAAATATAATAGGACTAACATTTTATTGGCAGTCACATACAGTGTTGGTAACACAAGCCTTCTTCCCAAGATGCCTACTTTTTTATGAGGTTATTTCTGGAATCAGTGAAGGTATTTTAAATCTGTCTTGTGACTCCAAGGAAATGTGTATTTTTGTCACAAAATGTGTTATGTTTTGTCGAAATAAAATAACAACAGTGGTCTTAATGGAACACATGTACCATTGGGCTTGCTTTCTCCATCTAAAAACATTTCATTACAGAAGATGTTGATGTTACTGCTGAAGATTTTTGATCACACAGGGGAGAAATACAGAAGTCCTTAAATTTTTTTGTCAACTTATGTCTTTACTGACCCTTGAGATCTCAAAATTTGTTAAGGAAAAATGCTAAAACTTGTCCGGAAATCGGTGAAATATCAGGGAATTTCACTTGGGAAAACTTGTGGCAACCCTGGATATGTTCTTAAGAGTTTTTGTCATCGGTATGTAACAACCAATGCCTTGTGGTGACATACTCTTCCAACATACACTCGATTCGTAACTGTGGCATACTTTTCTGGGGCTGAAGGCATGAAACATGGACATGATTTTCGAACTGCTGAAAAGGGCCACAGGAGTAGTAACTAGAAGTAGTCGGGTTTATTGTAAAGAGCCATACTGAGTGAGTTCCTCTAAATTATCTGAAGTGTATATCGAGGAAAACATTACTAAATAAATTGCTAATAGTTCTATACATAGCTATTAAAAAAGAGCCATTTTGGACTTACATTTACCAAGGAGAAATAAATAAAAACCCAAAACAGCATTTTCTATTGGAATAAATAAGTGGTATGTACTACACAATCAGAGACTACTTCGAGGGCTCAGAGTGGTGATTAATAATGAAAGGGGGGGGGGGGGGGGGGGACAAGTACATCACCCTGTCCCATTTCAATACATTATCATGGTTCACTGCTTTTGCAAGAACATCATTTATCAATATCTAAACTGCATGTCATTCTCCTGTGTTCAGCATCTCACTTATCATAGAAGGATGCTGACTTAGTTTTTCAGGTGAACAAAAGAAAGATGTGGAGTCAGTTTTCAGAACAGACTGGAGCTAGTGCAAGTGGCATATCTGCATCCTTAGGGCCAGAAGTCATCAGTGGAAATGCTTAGTGTGTATGGCAATGAAGAGCAAAACTGTTTCGTATTATAAGCTTTAGCAGAGTACATAGTGACCAGCTGAATGAGGTGTTGCAGCTGTTAAGACACTGATCTCATATTTGGGAGGATGGAATTCACTTTGCCCGGCCATTCTGGTTTGGATTTTCCACGGTTTTCCTAAATCGTTGCAGGAAAACGTCAGGATGGTTCCTTCAACAAGGGTGTGGCTAACCACCTGTTCTATCGTTATAGAGCACAGTTATGTATCCTGTGCAGTTATATATTGAGCTACCCGTGACAATTGCTATATCTTTTATAAGAATGAGTGATCCCCTTCAATTTACATACAATTGCTACATCATTGTGAGGTGAGCATTAGATTGGGGGGGAAAAAAATTAAATGAAACATCCTTCAGGGTTTCATTTGGCTTTTCTAAAAGGGGTTCTTCTGTTCTGTGCATGAATATGCTGTTGCTGTCATAAGCAAAGACAACTTTTTCTCCATGTCTTGTACTGCATAGAAAGTGATTGCTGTAGGCATAGTCCATATCAGTTCAGTAAGGCTAGGAAAAAAATCTTACCTTTACAGTCTCAGATGTTATTGAATTTAGCATATGTTAAAATGAAGGACTAAGTAAGGAACACACATTTTTTTTGTTTTCTCAAAAAAAAATTTGTGCTCCGAGATACAGCCCTCCAAAGATGACACTGTGCAAACCATGTAGAAGATGCAAATTTTGGAAAAAATTTAAAATGCTGTACACCTGAAACAGTTCCAGGTATATTGTTTTTTCTTTTTTTATTTATTTTTTTATTTTATTTTTTTTAAATTTGAAAGATAGTTGCTTTATGATTACAAAGAAACCCTCCATTTGTAGATATGTGTCAAAGTTCTTTTACTATAGTGTTCTGAACTTTTTTATAATTTATGGAATTTTTTTTTTAAATGCTGATCCATAAATGTTTTATTTTTTTCTGTTGATTAGTACCATATAGTTTACTTTCCTTGAAAAGGAGAGCTTCCACTTTCAGGTTGAACAGGTTTTATAAACAATTGAAATTTTTGGCATACATATAACCTGTTTTATTGCCACATTATCACATAATCGGCTCATAAAAATCGAAACCTAGCCTTATTTAACATAATTTTAGTTTTTAAAGATGAGTAAGAGAGACGTTTTTTGAGCATTTTAAATGGTTGAAAAATGTATGTGAAAGGTCCAAAGACTTAAAGGTTTCAATTTATACAACTTCTGTGTACTCTGTTTTGTACTGAAATTGGCCAGTCAGTGAACTAAAAATGTCTTCCACTGCTTCAGTATCTTCCTTTGATATAGAGTGATGCCTTCCTGTTGAACCAATAGGAACTGGAGCACTTACAGTCTTCAGAACATTGTGAACAGGAAGTCATCACTGATGGTGTTGTTGCTGTCCTTAAGCTGAAAACCTATAACCAGCAGCTGGTCCATGTGATAACATCAAGTTCACCACAATTTTGTTTAATCATGAACTGGTGTCTATAATCTCTGCAATCCACCAGTCACAGTCATACAATAAAATGCCATAAACATCCACCTTCTCAGGTTGTGAATCTCAATGTTATCCTGCTACTTCTGAGGTGTTGGCCGAACAAACGATATTTCTTCTTTCTTTCTCTTTAAAGTGCCCATCACTTTTGAGTCCAATAATTTGTCTTCTTTGTTCCTTTCACAGGAGTAGTTTGGTTGGACCATTCTTCTTTTTCCTGCTCACAGAATTCTTCGATTTGATCTTTGGATAAAAGAATGAGGGCTGTGGATGTGTTAGATTTCACGACTCTTGTAAAATCCTCAGCATTCTGAATCGCAGCTGTATGTGGTCTGGAAAAATTGTTTTGTAGCATGGTGCTACAGCAGGCCTCCTACAACACAAGACCCCTTCCCATGACCAGTAGCACTGTATACCCAGTCAGTTGGCACAAGCGACTTACTCAATTCAAACAACCAGTAATGAGTTTTAAAATGACTAGGAGCACCATCACAAATAATGATGATCTTTTCTGCCCCTGTGTGCAGTTGAAGAATTTTGCACATTGCTAGCAAAGTATCTGCTGAGTCATGTTGCGTGTCATCACTTATAGCTATAACACTTGTGGTTTTGTTTTGAAAATACGTCACTCCTGTAAACAGTGTAACCTAGTAATTACTCCAATGATATAACCTTGTACTTCTTGTGGGAGAATTACAGACCAGTTCTCAGCAAAATCACAGTGAAGAAATAAACATAGTTCTTCAGCCTGTACACACCCTTTCACTTCTGAAATGTGTTGTTGTTGCAATTTCTTCAGATGCTAGAGTGTTACTGCTTACACTGACTGTTTACCAAGTTCATCAACAAAACTGTCAAAGTCAACAGTTGTCTTAATTAGTTTATTTTTCCCCCATGCTGCATGTGTAATTTCTACAGAGTTATCTGCTACATCTACCAGGCCAAGTGTCTGTAAAGACAGTCCTCCCTTTCCAGGGCAGTCACCACATTCTTGAAACAAACAAGTCTCTCACTTTACGTCGCAGTCCACTAATGATTCCACACACCCAACCAGGGTGTCATATGTCACGTGCTCCAGTAAGTTCTTCAAAGTTACCGCACAAAGTTCAAAATTCATGCAGTACACACATAAATAGACATCTCTAGGTGGGTGTGAAACTACCCACTTAGGTCATAGTGCATCAAATTTTGATCTTCCAATATGTGAAGTTATATAGTTGCTCTTATAAACTGCAAAAGTTTCTTTAATACTGCAAGTCATATACCTCTTCATTTTCACAACTTTTTGACCTTCAACTGTTACAGTTATAGTGTCTTTCTTGTTGGCACTCTGGAAATCCCATTTATCTTCCAGATAAAATGACTGCACTATTTGAACTTGAGCTGCTTATACAGGGTGACCATAATAGGGATCTGCTCGTGATAAGACTCCTTTTACAGACCTCACATTTCTTGATTTGCCTACCATGTACTTTGATACTGATGGAATGTGGTTCACAATTGTTTTCTTTGAAAATGTCTGTTGAATAATAGTTAAAACTTGCACCTTTTCACTGTAGGATGCACAATATTCAACAGCTGAATTGATATTTGTGATAAAATCCTGGCAAGAGATGCAAGAGTGCTTTGGTTCATTTTCTTCTGAAGATGTAATTTCTACTTTGAAGAGTGTGGTCAGTTTTGCTGTAGTGTATTCATCATAGCTTCGGTAATTCTCTGCGCTTTGGGTTGATGCATAGAGCTTCTGACTTTACTTCACTGACTACGGTTTCTTAACAGGACTAACACCTACCTCTGTAGTTGCCTGATTCAGGGTATTTAATTCTTCCTCCGTTGATGTAAAATCTGCATCAACTGCACCATGGGAGGCTTCACCTTGTTCAGATACTATCATTGTTGTTATTCTGTCAAAACGTTTAGAACACAAAAAGTTGTCACTTTGAAACAGAGTCTTCAGATGAGACCTGTTATTCCCAACCTGAACAAAGCCCATTTTTTTGTTTGTCTTATATGTCACTCTTTTATGGATATGCAAATAGTCAGCACACTTCACTCTCCTGTGGCCCCAGTCAGAAGACATTGCAAACAATCCTTTTCACATAACACACTGCAACTGCGTCAACTGGCTACTTCCTCACAAAAACACAGAACTCACTGGATGGTCTCAGATATCTTGGAAGCCTCTTCAGTAAACAAATTAGCATTGAAAGACTACTATACGGAAACCTGCAAGTGAACAACCACGACAAAGAAACTGACAAGAAACTACAACAAAGTGTAATAAATATCTGTAACAATGAAAGTGAAAAGAAATAACTGCAACAAAGAAAGTGATAAGAAATAACTGCAATAAATACAATACTAATAAACATTGTAACAAAGAAATTAGTAAGAAACAACTTCAATGAAGACATACATTAACCTTGAAAGTTAAAAAAAAATAGATTTTTAAAAATAAACCCTGTCCAACTTAAAAGTGGAAGCTCTCCTTTTCAGGGAATGTAGAACTATGTGGTACTAATCATCAGGAAAAAAATAAAAATTTTATTGATTTGCATTTTTCAAAAAAAAATTTTTTTCCATAAATTATAAAAAAAGTTCAGAACGCTATGGCAAAAAATCTTTGAGGATAAGTCCGAACGGATTATTTCTTTGTAATCATAAAGCAATTATCTTTCAAATAAAAAAAATCCCAACAAAATATCTAGATTTGTTCCAAAATTCGCATCTTCGAAATAGTCTTCACAGTGTCATCTCTGTAGCCCTGTATCTCGGGGCAGGAATTTTTTTGGAGGGGGGGGAACCATGTTTCTTACTTATTCCTGAATTTTAACATATGCTAAAATCAGTAACATCTGAGACTATGAAGGTAACCCCCCTTGCTTGAAGTGATATGGATTATGCCCTAAGCAGGAATGGCTAGAGGACAAATGTAGAGATTTAGAAGCATATTTCACTAGGGGGGAATAACATACCCCATACAGAAAAATTAAAGAGGCCTTTGGGTAAAAGAGAAGCAACGGTATGCGTATTAAAAGCTTAGATGTGAAACCAGTCCTAAGCAAAGAAGGGAAAGCTGAAAGGTGGAAAGAGTGTATGGAGGATCTGTACAGGGGAGATGAACTTGAAAGCAATTTTTTAGAAAGAGAAGTGGACGTAGATGAAGAAGAGAGGGGAGATATGATACTGCGAGAAGAATTTAACAGAGCTCTGCAAGATCTAAGTCAAAAGAATGCCATGGGATAGATGATATTCCAGTAGCCTTTGGAGAGCCAGCCATGACAAAACTCTTCCATCTGGTGTGCAAGGATGTGTGTGAAAGGTAAAATACCCCTAGATTTCAAGAAGAATCTATTAATTCCAATTCAAAAGAAAGAAGTTGCTGACAAGTGTGATAATTGCTGAACTATCAGTTTAAGACGTCATGCTTGCAAAATACTAACGCAAATTCTTTATAGAGGAATGGAAAAACTGTCAGAAGTCAACTTTGGGGAAGATAATTTTGGATACTGGAGAAATTTAGGAACATGTGAGGCAATATTAACCTTGCGACTTATCTTAGAAGATAGATTAAGGAAAGACAAACCTACGTTTATAGCATTTGTAGGCTTAAGAAAACTTTTGACAGTGGTGACTGGAATACTATCTTTGAAATTCAAAAGAATACAGAGCACAAAAGGTTATATGTGTCTTCTATGGAAACCAAACGGGAGTTATGAGACTCGAAGGACATGAATGAGTAGCAGTAATTGAAAAGAGAGCATGACAGGATTATAGCTTATCCCTGATGTTATTCAGTCTATGCTTTGAACAAGGAGTAAAGGAAATGATGGAGTAATTTGGAGTAGAAATTAAAGTTGAGGTAGAAGAAATAAAAACTTTGGTGATTGCAAGTTGTCAAGAGACAGCAAAGAACTTGGAAGAGTTGTTGAACAGAATGGACAGTGTCTTGAAAGGAGGATATAAGATGAACATCAACAAAATTGCAGCAAAGATAATTGGCTGTAGCTGAATGAAATCAGGTGATGCTAAGGGAATTAGATTAGGAAATGAGACACTTAAAGTTGTAGATGAGTTTGATATTTTGGATGCAAGATAATTGACAATGTCCAAAGTAGAGACGATATAAGATGTAGGCTGATCGGTTTATGGGACACATTCTGAGACATCAAGGGATCACCAGTTTAGTGTTGGAGGGCAGTGTGGGGGGTAAAAATCATAGAGGAAGACCAAGAGATGGATGCAGTAAGCAGATTCAGAAAGTACTTATTCAGAAATGAAGAGGCTCACATGGGATAGAGTAGCATGGAGAGCTGCATCAAGCCAGTCTTCGTACTGGAGACCACTACAACAACAATATCCTGTGACCAAAAATCACATAAAAAGCAAAATGATATTGGTTTCTATTGTTGTGAAACTGCTGCAAGACATGTTAACCCCACAGCCAGAAGTCACATGGATTAAAATCAAGTGACGTGGATGACCACATTCTAAGGAAATTATGGTTGATAATAGTAGAATTTCCTAAATGCCTTTGCACTGGGTGTGTGATGTGTGGAGGAGAACAGGGTTGCATAAAAAAGATCGCGGCCACACCTCCACACTGTTGGAGAAATGTAATAATATTGGTGCGCATCAAAGATGGTACAGGTAACAGGTCCCGCAGAACTCATATCCTCAAAAAAATACAACCCTGCAGTAAACGATGCCATCACCGCACACCACACAGTCACCTTTGCAGAATAAAGTGGTACTGGTTGATATGCATGTGGATTTTCCATTGCCAATTTTCTGCAATTCTGCATGTTGGAGATGGAAATGGGCTTCATCTGATCCACAGAATGTTCCATTGCCATTCATTGTCCAATTCCATGTGAGCAAGGAGTTCCAGATCAAGTATTCATCTTGCTTGTAGGTCAGCAGGAAGCAACTCCTGAACATGGGTGATTTTGTGTGAACAGCAATGCAGGATATTTTGTAGGATTTTATGCGCCATGCTTGTAGGCATGGCCAGTGCTCTGGCAGTTCCCTATGCTCAGCATGTTTGCATGCCGCTGCTTGACTCCTCCTGCAATTCTGTGGCCACTACTTTGATGGACATCAGTTCAGCTACTTTCCTCCCTCTGCCACACTCACACTGCACTTCAAAACATCCTGTCTTTTCGCATTTTGTAACGATTTTCTCCTGACCCTTAGCAGACATTCGACAAATGCCTTTTTTCATAATCTCGAGTGTCTGGAACTTCTGCAGTGCTTCTGGCATGCAGTCACCGTTCTTGTAAAGAGCCTTATCAGCAGTGTGTGACCCTTCGTGGAGACAGCCATGTTGGGTGTCTCGGATGCAAACTGAGCAACAGTCATGTGACGTGCATCAGTCGGTTTGCATATTCGGGTGCTTACAATACCATCTAGTCATAAAATTTTTCTCAAATTTTGTTTTTGGTGCATGACATTTCGCTCTGCGTCAGTAATATGCTGTTCAAATCTGATAATATGCTGTTAAAATTTGATGTCATTCTGAGCAGTGGTTCTCTTTCTACGATGTTTTTAAACTCAAACTTTAATTATGGACACCTTATGTACTAAGAACAGAACAGGATCCAATACACTGCCCTTAGAGACATATTTGTTTATATGTATCTTTTCTAATAATTGTTATACTAAAAACCTATCATGAGCAGACAATCTGAACTATCTCTACCCTAACGCTAAGCACCCTGTTTTGCACATAAGTTTGCTGTTTCTCTTACGCTTAGTACTTCTAGCTTGTAAAGCCGTATTTTATGAACAGTGTCAAAAGCCTTGGAGAAGTCTATGAATATGTCTGTGACACAATCATCCTTGTAAAGATCTTCAAGTATCACTTTTGTGAATTCTTTAATGGTCAATACTGTTCTTTTTCCACTTTGGAAGCCGAATTGTGCTTCATTAAAAAAGTTGTAATTATTAATGTAATGCATTAGTCTAGCTTTCATGATACATTCATTTAATTTTGAGAATGCAGACAGTAGTGGAAATAACTTGTTGTTTTTAGTGCTCGCCACACCTTTCTTTAACTAAGGGCACATTTCATGTGTGTTTCTTGTACTTGAAGTAAAGGACTAATTTATTATGTTTGTTATGGAGCTTATATGCTGTCTATGCACACCTTCAGAATAGAGACTGGACCTCACCTGTGCCTCCTGGCTCCTTATTTTTTAATTTCTGTCTTGTTTTCCTGACTTTAAGCTCTGTTGTGAGAAACATCATTTTGTTTGCTGTGTAAGTCATTGGAGGTGTACATGCATTCTAAGAAGATTTGATAGAAACTTCTTTACAATACCGAATAAATAATCATTTACAAAATTTGCCAATTCCAAAGGATTTTCAGTTATTCTACTCCCATCTGTATTCATGTGTAATTGTACTTCTGTCTGTCTTTTCCAGTCTCTTGTTCTGTGACATCCCATATTACTCTGTTTTTATTTTCTGCGTTATACAAGTATATTATTTTGTCATTGAATGTTTTTTTTCTCCAGAAAACAATACTCCTCTGTATATTTTTTATATCTGTGACAGTAATCTAGGAACTGTGGATAAGTATATAGAACTTTTGTAAAGAATGGAGAAATTTTAGTTTTTGGGAGGAATTTCCGATACCTGCAATTATCGATCGATTTTCCTTACCTGCTGCTGTTGAAGTGCTTACTTTTAGGAACATCTCCTCAAAAACTAATTTAAACAATGTACAGAATTCAGGGAACTTAGATCAACATTGTCATACTTCATCATATGTTTGATTTGCCAGTGCCCTAGAAAAAAATGTAGTTTATATTCCAAGAAGATCCTTTTAAAGCCTGAAGTTTTGTGACTTTTATCAAGCCTATCTTTAGTTTCATTATGTATAGGGTGCAGCCAACTGCAATTGGTGGCTCATGTCGGTACCAATGATGTGTGTCGCTTTGGATCAGAGAGATTCTATCTGGTTTTGGGCGGCTAGCGGAAATGGTAAAGACCGCCAGTCTTTCTTCCGAGATTAAAGCGGAGCTCACCATCTGCACCATCATCAATAGAACCAGCTGTGGTCCTTTGGTGCAGAGCCGAATGGAGGGTCTGAATCAGAGGCTCAGGCTGTTCTGTGACTGTGTAGGCTGCAGATTCCTTGACTTGCGCCATCAGGTGGTGGGTTTCTGGGTTCCACTTAACAGGTCAGGAGTCCACTATATACAGGAGGTGTCTACATGGGTAGTGGGGGCTGTGTGGAAGGGACTGGGTGGTTTTTTAGGTTAGAAGGTCTCTGGGAACCATAGAAGTGGGCAGGTAAAACACAGTAAGGTAGGTGTAGAAACGATTGGTATTGTAGTTGTAAATTGTCGTAGCTGTGTTAGGAAAGAACCATACCTCCAAGTCCTAATAGAAAGCACTGAAGTTAAAATAGTTATAGGTACAGAGAGCTGGCCAAAGACGGAAATAAGTTCAGCTGAAATTTTCTCAGACGATCTAACAGTGTTCAGAAGGGATAGATTAAATACAGTTGGTGGTGGAGTATTTATTGCTATCAGAGGTATCTTGCCTTGTAGCGAAATTGAAGTAGATAGTTCGTGTGAAATAGTATGGGTAGAGGTTATACCTGACAATTGGACTAAACTATTAATTGGATTGTTTTACTGACCCCCAGACTCAGAAGATATAGTTGTTGAACATTTCAAAGAAAACTTGAGTCTCATTTCAAATAAGTGCCCAACTCATACAATTATAGTCGGTGGTGACTTTAATCTACTCTCGATATGCTGGAAAAATTATACGTTTAAAGCCAGCGGCAGGCATAAAACATCATCCAAAATTGTACTGAATGGTCGCTCAGAAAATTATTTTGAACAATTAGTTCATGAACCCACTCGAAGTGTAAATTGTTATGAAAGCAATAAATAATCCTGGACAAATAGTGAGTATTGTGACGAATACAGGGATTAGGGCGACCACAAGGCAGTTGTTGCTAGGCTGAATACCATAACACCTACAACCATCAAAAAGAAACACAAAGTATATCTATTTAAAAAAGCTGATAAAAATGCTCTTAACGCCTTTTTAAGAGACAGTCTTCACTACTTCCGATCTGATCATATAAGTATAGAAAAGTTGTGGGATGTTTTCAGAGATAGTATCGACAGCAATTGAGAGATATATAGCACATAAATTAATAAGTGATGGTACTGATCCCCCATGGTATACAAAACAGGTCAGATTGTTGTTGCAAAAACAACGAAAAAAGCATGCCAAATTTAAAAAAATGCAAAATTTCCATGATTGGCAAATTTTACAGAAGTTTGAAATATAGCGTGTACTGCAATGCGAGATGCTTTTAATAATTTCCACAAGGAAATTCTGTCTCGAAATCTGGCAGAAAACCCAAAGAGATTCTGGTCATACATAAAGCACACCAGTGGCAAGACGCAATCAATACCTTCACTGCGTGATAAAAACGGTGAAGTCACTGATGACAGTGTTACTAAACCAGAGTTATTAAACACGGTTTTCCGAAACTCCTTCACCAAAGAAGATGAAGTAAATATTCCTGAATTCCAATCAAGAACAACTGCCAAGATGAGAAACATAGAAGTAGATATCCTCGGTGTAACAAAGCAGCTTAAATCACTTAATAAAGGCAAGGCCCATGGTCCAGATTGTATACCAGTCAGGTTCCTCTCAGAGTATGCTGATAAAATGGCTCCATATTTAGCAATTATATACAACCAGTCGCTTACAGAAAGATCCGTACCTGAAGACTGGAAAGTGCTCAAGTCACACCAATACCCAAAGAGGGAAGTAGGAGTAATCCGCTAAATTACTGGCCTATATCACTAATGTCGATTTGCAGTAGGGTTTTGAAACATATACTGTATTTGAACATTATTAAGTACCTAGAATAAAATGATTTATTGGCACATAGTCAGCACGGATTCAGAAAATATCATTCTTGTGAAACACAACTAGCTCTTTATACTCATGAAGTAATAAGTGCTATCGGCAGGGGATGTCAAATTGATTCCATATTTTTAGATTTCCAGAAGGCTTTCGACGCCGTTCCTCACAAGCGTCTTCTAACCAAACTGCGTGCCTGCGGAGTATCGCCTCAGTTGCGGGACTAGATTCATGATATCCTGTCAGAAAGGTCACAGTTCATAGTAATAGATGGAAAGTCATTGAGTAAAACAGAAGTAATATCCAGCATTCCCCAAGGAAGCGTTATAGGCCCTCTATTGTTCCTGATTTATATTAACGACATAGGAGACAATCTGAGTAGCCATCTTAGATTGTTTGCAGATGATGCTGTCATTTGCCGTCTTTTAAAGTCATCAGATGATCAAAAGAACTTGCAAAATGATTTAGATAAGATATCTGTATGGTGCGGAAAGTGGCAATTGACCCTGAATAAAGAAAAGTGTGAAGTTATTCACATGGGTACTAAAAGAAATCAGCTAAATTTCGATTACGTGATAAGTCACACAAATCTGGAGGCTGTAAATTCAGCTAAATACTTAGGGATTACAATTACAAATAACCTAAATTGGAATGATCACATAGATAAAATTGTGGGTAGAGCAAACCAAAGACTATGATTCATTGGCAGAACACGTAGAAGGTGCAACAGGTCTACTAAAGAGACTGCTTACACCCCACTTGTCTGCCCTATTCTGGAGTATTGTTGTGCGATGTGGGACCTGCATCAGGTGGGGACTGATGGATGACATCGAAAAAGCAAAAAAGTACAAAGAAGGGCAGCTCATTTTGTATTATCGCAAAATAGGGAAGATAGTGTCACAGACATGATATGTGAATTGAAGTGGCAATCATTAAAAGAAAGGCGTTTTTCGTTGCTATGGGATTTTCTCATGAAATATCAATCACCAGTTTTCTCCTCCGATTGTGAAAACATTCTGACATTCTGTTGGCACCCACATACACAGGGAGAAATGATCATCACAGTAAATTAAGAGAAATCAGGGCTCGCACAGAAAAATTCAAGTGTTCGTTTTTCCCGCATGCCGTTTGAGAGTGGAAGAGTAGAGAGACAGCTTGAAGGTGGTTCATTGAACCCTCTGCCAGGCACTTTATTGTGAATAGCAGAGTAATCACAGAGATGTAGATGTAGAAGTAGATGTGACAGTAATTGTCAGAGAGGTAAAGATCTTTTATAAATACTTTAAAATTTTCTCTGTTGATGTCTGTAAGTACATGATATAAGAGAGATTCTGAACTTTTTGATACCATAGTAGGAGGGGTTTTATCATTTTGCCATGCCAAAAGTGTTAAAAATGTTTAGAAAGTTATTACTAATTTCACCCTTGACAGCACTTATATAAACACATGGGCCTTCACCCTATAAGGTAGTAACTTGCACATTCATATGGTAATAGAACTACATGCTTTATTTCATAGACTCCACACCAGTGCTGTGTAATGCATGTCGCACTACTGTTGAAAGACTGTTATTCAACTTCAATATGTTGTATTTTTAATAGACTCCAGATTCTGCTGGAAAACAAATAATTCTGAACAAATTTTTGTGGTGTTTGTGCAATCTGGAGTGGTATATTCTATTTTTTGTGTACAAGCTGAAGAAATCTCTATTGTTGATATACTTTGAAAGGTGGGAAGCCTGGTGTCATGATTTATCCTAGAAAAGGCCTAGTCCTCCTACTTGTGACAACAAATATTTGACAGTGTGTGGCCCGACACTCACCTGCTTTAGCCTCGCTAATTAATACCACCATCTTCCTTTCCCAGTCCTGTTGAAGTGCAGACGATGCCCATTGTAGCTCCACCTCCCAACATTCTCCACTGGCGCCAGTGCAATGCATGACTTGTCAGCAGTTATCAGTGCCATTTCCAGCTGTGCGTTAACTCACCATTAAGTACTGCCAAGATGAGGCTGATTGTGCTGTTCCAGCTGTCTTCACATTGGTGCTACTTGTCCTGTATGCCCCGTTCAGGTACCTACACTTCTGCCATAACTGCTACCTAGCGGCAGTATTATCTTTGTCCTAACAGTAGTGTTATTCTTATTCTTCCAACTCATGAGTAGAGTCAACTGCACCATCTTGAGGCTCCTCTGCCCTCAACTCTACTAGCTGGAACCTGTCAGTGGTAGACACAACAAAACTGTCCGATCACAGCCTCCCCTACTATCCTTGTTACCAACTGCTACTTCCCAACTAACCCATTCACCATTGCCATCCTTCATCATCACTGGCTCCATCCTAGCTTCATTGAAATGTGTGTGAAAGGCACATATCTTCCTTTTCTGCTTCTCTATTAAACTGTTTCTGCAGAATGTTTTGGCATTCCAGACATTCTCTCTCTCTCTCTCTCTCCCTCTCTCTCTCTCTCTCTCTCTCTCTCTCTCTCTCTCTCTCTCTCTCTCTCACACACACACACACACACACACACACACACACACACACACACACACACACACACACTCATGTTTTTCAGGATTTGCCCATCATCCATGTTCTGGTGGGCACTAAGCACAAGAGAATCTTCTTTTGGTTGTATCTTGATGACATCTTGTTTGTGTTGTTACCTTGGTTCCCTTCTCAGATTTTTTGTGTTTTCTTTACGGCCACCGGTGCTGACAGCTTTTAGATGGTAAATGGGAGACCAGTCTTCACTTCTCTCCAGCTCAGATGTCATTGGGAGCAGCTGAATGAGCTGGCAGTGGTGCAGCCGTGTGGCTGCATGGGCAGCTGGCATCATGGTCTCGACAACTCTGCAGCATTTTGGCAAGGAGATAAACGTTGCTCATGGCCACAGACATTGAGACAACAAGGCCAACCAGGTCACCAGTGATAATAACCTCTGCTGGTGTGCTGCTAGGTGCAGCAGCTGCTGTAGGACAACTTTGTGCGGTGTCAGCGCTGATGGTAGCTGGAGCGCTTGCACTCCTGCTGACAGCCGCTGTGGTGTTGTCATCTGAATGGCAGTGTATTTCCTCCCTAGGGAGATCAAACCACTGTCTCTCTGGTTTCTGTCTCGAGCATACTGTCTGGCGTGCAGGCACCATCTTCTTCCACTTCCAGGGGAGGAGACTGTTGTGGCAGCATTGCTGGCCATCATGTGCTTGATGTTGCTCGAGTCCTCTGTCGTCCATGCACCTGAGTGCAGACGGTGAGCAGAGCAGCCAGTCTTCAGTTAGCAAGGCACACTGCACTGTTGAACAGTTGCTGACTTAAAATCCATACAGCCACAGTAACTTGCAACATGCATACCACCATTGTTTTTGCACTTCGATTTGTGCATCCTTGGTAGTGGGCAGATCTCTCTCAAATGGTTACCTGCACAGTTAACGCTTGCTTCAGAGAAGGAGCAGCAGTCTGCCACCTGCCTCACCCTGTGGCAGCGAAATTTCTGAGGTCCTCCTCTCTTCTTGCAAAGTGACTTGACAGTCACTGTGGTGTAGGCCACTCTCTTCAGCTGAAACAGATTTGTCCAGGTTGTCTACAGCAATCACCAGGAGCAGTGGTGTCTTTTTCTGCATCTGGTGGCCCTTGATGCATGACACAGTATGCTCTGTGAATCTGAGACCCTCCAGTTCTTCTTTAAGGAAGTCTGGGGTTGTCAAGTGCGGAAACCTCTTGAAGATTGCGTAGATGAGCTTTCCCAAAATTGTGGCTGTGTATAGAAGGGCAGCAATGGGGCTGCCGCCTTGCTCATCACCTCCTCGAAATCGTCAAAAGTTAGCGTGCTGTCTTGCTGGTTAACTCGCAGTCATCCACTGCTTGAGATGTTGCAGGAGCCCCCTGTAATTGTCTTTGACTTGTGTAATGATTTGGTTTGATCAGTTGTGCCTGTATCAGCTGCAGGTGATACATGGGGGGCATTGAACATGGACGCTACAGGTGCATGTCCCACCATGTTTTTTCAGTCACAGCTGCCTTCTTTGAGCTGGTCTTTGAGGCCACAACTGGTCTTCTCATCTGTGTTGATTTTTTGCTCACAGGCTGTGGCTTTGGCCTGGAGCAGCTTCTCTTTTCTTGATTGAGGCAGAATAGCACTGCCTGTGCCACACTGCTCTTCCAAGCTGCCTCGGAGAACTTGGAATTACATGTCAAGGCAGGAGGATGGTCATCATTTACCACAGCACCCACAATGAATCCCACTACTCACTAACTTTTGTGCAGCAGCTTCCACAGTTTCCGTTCATAGTCAAATAAAATATCTATAGGTAAGGGAAAAAAAAAAAAAAAACATAAATATATGAAACTAAAAGAAAATCCTGAGATGTATTAAATTTAGTTTCCTGTAAAAGAATGTAACCTCCAAAAATGGGATGAGTTCACTACAAGCATGAGTTCAGTACAGTCATATGTATGCACATAATCAAAATGTTTATTTCATTCCATGTAGTTCCATGCTTACCCATCATTACTAATTCATTCACAAATTTCCGTGCCATAGTCTTTTATCACCTTCTCTTCACGGAGTTGCTGTGTGTTCATACATCTCCGAAACAGTGAAAACTAAAAGAGAACAGCTGAAACAACACTGTGTCGATACATGCACAATAAAAACCATAGATCTATAGTCTTTCAGCAAGTAAATATACTTTGTAAATTTCACAAGTAATTAGCATTTCTGTGGGGTAAAGTATTCGCTTATTAATTTATTCATATTTTGTGTTCTGTGAATTCCATCATACAGGAGATCTTTAAGAAATGTGGAATAAGTCAAACTATACAGTAACAGGCAGAAGGAGCTATTGGAGGCAGTGTATAACAGAAAACTTAAAACTATTGCTAATCTATTCACACTGAACATTATAAGAATTGCACTATAAATGTACAAGTACTGTGCACAAAAAAGAAAGCAGCTACTTTGAAAAAGTCACTTAGCCTCCTATTCCATTAATTAGTTGCTGTTTTTATCTGCTACTTCATATTAATCATTTGTATAACTTCGCTATCTCAGAAATATTATAGCTATATTGTGGAAAAATTACAAACTTCTTTAACATTAGCATTCCGTTTACTGTGAATATTTGCAACCCCACGGTCAGTTGTTTTGAGAAACTTTGGGAGATGTACCTAATAAGGAACACTTGCGTTTAAGTTTTGAAAGCTTGGGGACTAATTTCTGCTGACCATACCAGGACATGAAAGTCCATTTTAAATCCTAGACATGGATGCATAAAATACTAAGAAGTTATTTTTAATTCTAATATTGTATTGTGAATTACCACAAATACCATTATGTATTTAATATAAAAGTCTAAGAATATAAAAGTTTCAGAATGGTCTTAGCTTCAAGCTGTTTGGTTATCAACTTTTCAAACAGTTACAAAATATTCTTACTATACCATTGTGTTACATACATACTTTTTTTGGTTATATCTGTGAAGCCCAAGGAAATTATATCACTGGACAGTTTTGGTTTATCATGATGTTTCCAATTTCAGTTTGTTATGCATCTGGGTCTGTATTTAGAAGTTGCAGTAGTGCCTCATCCAGTGTGTAGCCTAGCCATTGATCTCTACTTCTAATACATGTGAGTTAGTCATATTGGCATGCATAATATGAGTCTTTATAAGATTAAAATTAAGGGTTAAACTGGTTACCATATATCAGCTGTAATCCTGTTCCATTATCCTTATTGCTCTGTCCTGTTATAGGTGTGTTTGGGATCTTATGAGTATACCATACATTTCATCAGCAAACATCACTATGTGTGGTTCTTTTTCTTTCTTTCTTTCTTTTTTAATGATTTCTCTGTTGTCCCTGGTAAATGTGTGTGCAGCTCAATAACAGGAGCAGATCAGACAGAAAAACATCTTTCAAGTTGATTTTTTAAAAATTAATAATGTCCTAAAATTTCTTTTCTCTTCAACCAATTTGATGTGTGCTAGTAACACATTATAAATTATAATTCCAGAATGATTCATGTGTCTTTGCATACAAGTTCATTCTATTCATTATGTGTGGAGAGCCGTACAGTTGTGCTTGAAATAATGTTGGTAACCAGTGTTAGTTTGTAGATATCCAAACACAGCGCTGACCACAAGCACACACTTGTAGGGGGTGTACCAAAATTTTGATAAAAACCAAGTTTATAATAAAAAATCATAATTTTCATATTGATTCATAAAATGTAGAGTGTAGGGTTATGTATGAAATAGCATACCTGGTAAGTGGTCTTCACAGCGTAGTGGCATACACACTTTTTATTTGACATTTTCCGTAGCTGTTTTGCATAAATGTGGCTGTATTTTCTTGGTACAATGCTCCTTCATGGTGTGGGTGGTCTTGGACCACAAAGAAAAAAGTCCATGTTAAATAACATGATCTGGACAGCCAGTTCTGATCACCCCAAACTGGCAGATTATGCAACCAGGAAATGACTCATGCAATACTTGAATTGTTTTTTGGGCTGTATGGCATTTGACACTGTCTTGTTGAAACCACATATCATCCATGAAACCACATATCATCTGCACCCATGTATTGCAATTTAGACAAAAAAAAAACTCAATTATCATTTCACAACAGTGAGCACCACTTACTCTTGTTGTCTGAACAGCCACATTTTTGGAAAAGAATGGTCTGATGACGCTTCCAACCCAAAATCCACAGCAAACAGTAACACATTGTCAATGCATTTTATTTCTCAACAGTAATTTGAGACTTTTCTGTACCTGAAATAAGACAATTTCATTGATTAATCAACCCATTTAGATCAAGATGAGCTTCGTCACTGAAAATAATTTCCAAATAGACAGTTCTTGTGTCAGCTGGACTTTGTAACCATTAAACAGCCAGTATTTTGCATGAATATGTTGTAGAGAGCTTTTTGAAATGACCAATTCTTGACCACAGTGTTGATGGGCTGAATTGATGTCCCTGGACAGTCTGCAACACTCTCACAAATTGCTTCTATGTTTGGAGTTGTACAACTTGCTGAAGGACAGCCAGAGTGTTTAAAATCACAAGTTTATGCAGTTTCTCTCCATTTTTTTAATTAGTCTCTTCAAAGTTGATAAAGTTAAGTCACTATGCTGACCATATTTTGCACGAAAATTTGTAACTGTTGCTGCCAAACTTTCGCTATTTTTAAATTATTGCTCAACAATGAAAACACACTGTTCTTTCATTTAGTGCTCCATTTTTAATAACCTTGTACTTTCCTGCTCATATATAAATATGAAAATTTTACTGCGCAGTGGTGTCTGCAGTTACTTAAAAAAATTCTTCAAAAAGCTTTCATTTGCTGAATGAACTTTAAGAAGAGGAAAACTCCCATGGAACATGATTTTCCAGACAGTAAACTCATGACATGAGTCTTTCTCAGAAAGTGTTTACATTATCAAAAGAGAAAGGAAGACTGGGCTGGGGGCTGGGGGTTCAGAAAGGGCTATTGTATATAAATAAAGGGCTTCACTGCATTACTAGGGAGACTAAAATCTTTCAAGCAGCTGAGCAGTAAGATTGGTTTAATGGAAACAGCCACATACTGTGAAGCCACGTACATCTATCTATACATCCACATGATTACGCTGCAATTTATAATTAAGTGCCTGGCAGCTTCATTGAACCACCCTCAACCTATTTCTGTACCATTCCATTCTCGAATGGTGCGTGGGAAAAACAATCACCTGAATCTTTCTATGCAAGCTCTGGTTTCTCTTGTTTTGTTGTGATCATCATTTCTCCCCATATAGGTGGGCACCCACAGAATATTTTAACTATTGGAGGAGAAAGTTGGTGATCAAAATATCATGAGAAGATCCTTTAACAATGGAAAACACCTTTGTCTTAATGGTTGCCACCTCAGTTTTCATATCATGTCTGGAGCATTCTCTCCCCTATTTCTCGAATATACAGAATGAGCTGCTGTTGTTTGAACTTTTTTGATGTTCTCCATCAGTTCCATCTGATGTGGATCCAACACCACACAGCAGTACTCCAGAAGAGAGCAGACAAGCATGCTGTAGGCAGTCTCTGCAGTAGACCTATTGCACTTTCTAAGTGTTCTGCCTATAAATCTTCTCAGTGTTTGATTTGCTTTCCCTGAAACATTATCTGTGTAGTCATTCCAATTTAAGTTATTTGTTATTGTAATTCCAAGGTATTTAGTTCAGTTTACAGCCTTTATATTTGTGTAATTTATTGTGAAACTTAAATTTAGTGGATTTCTTTTAATATTCATGTGGATGACTTCACACTTTTCATTATTTAGAGACAGCTGCCACTTTTTGCGCCAGACGGATATCTTGCCTGAAGTATTTTGGGGATGGTTTTGATCATTTGATGAGTTTACGGGATGGTAACTGACAGCATCATCAGCAAACAGTCTAAAAGGGCTGCTCACGTTGTCTCCTATGTAGCATATGTAAATCATGATCAGCAGAGAGCCTTTAATACTTCCTTGGTGAACGCCAGATACTACTTCTATTTTACTTATTGACTTTCCATCAATTAGTATCAACTATAACCATTCTGATAGGAACTCACTACTCCAGTTGCACAACTGAGGCCACACTCCATAGGTATGCAATTTCATTAGAAATTACTTTTGAGATGGCATCAAAAGTCTTACGGAAATCTAAAAACATAGAATCAGTTGGATGTCTCTTGGTGATAGCACTCATTACTTTGTGAGAATAAAGAGCTAATTATGGTTAGAAAGAACAATAGTTTCTGATTCCTTGCTGACTATTTGTCAATAAATTGTTTTCTCCAAGGTAATTCATAATGTTCAAACATAGTATATGTTCCAAAATACAATTGCAAATAGACATTAGTGATATGGGTCTGTAATTCAGTGGATTACTTCTATTTTCTTTCTTGGGTGTTGGTTTGACTTGTGCAACTTTCCAGTCTTTGGGTACGGATCTTTTGATGAGTGAGCAGTTGTAGATGACTGCTAAGTATTGAGCTATTGCATCAGCATACTCTGAAAGGAACCTGACTGGTATACAATCTGGACACGAGACCTTACCTTTGCTGAGTGATTTGAGCTGCTTTGCTGCAGCAAGGATATCTATTTCTGAGTTACCCTCATGTTGGCAATTATACTAGCTTCAAATTCTGGAATATTTACTTCGTCTACCTTGGTGGAACCTCTGGTTCTTTTAGTTTATCCAGGTCCCATCTCCTTAAATTCCCACCTTTTTGCAGTTTCTTCAGTTTTAATCTACAGGTCATAACCAATAGATTGTGGTCAGAGTCCACATCTGCCCCTGGAAATGTCTTACAATTTAAAACCTGGTTCCTAAATCTCTGTCTTACCATTATATAATCTATCTGATACCTTTTAGTATCTCCAGGGTTCTTCCATGTATACAACCTTCTTTCATGATTCTTAAACCAAGTGTTAGTTATGATTATGTTGTGCTCTGTGCAAAATTCTACCAGGCGGCTTCCTCTTTCATTTCTGTCCCCCAATCCATATTCACCTACTATGTTTCCTTCCCTCCCTTTTCCTACACTCGAATTCCAGTCACCCATGACTATTAAATTTTCGTCTCCCTTCACAATCTGAATAATTTCTTTTATTTCCTCATACATTTCTTCAATTTCTTCGTCATCTGCAGAGCTAGTTGGCATATAAACTTGTACTACTGTAGTAGGTGTGGGCTTCGTATCTATCTTGGCCACAATAATGCGTTCACTATGCTGTTTGTAGTAGCTTACCCGCATTCCTATTTTCCTATTCATTATTAATCCTACTCCTGCATTACCCCTATTTGATTTTGTGTTTATAACCCTGTATTCACCTGACCAGAAGTCTTGTTCCTCCTGCCACCGAACTTCACTAATTCCCATTATATCTAACTTCAACCTATCCATTTCCCTTTTTAAATTTTCTAACCTACCTGCCCGATTAAGGGATCTGACATTCCACGCTCCGATCCGTAGAACGCCAGTTTTCTTTCTCCTGATAACGACATCCTCTTGAGTAGTCCCTGCCCGGAGATCCGAATGGGGGACTATTTTACCTCCGGAATATTTTACCCAAGAGGACGCCATCATCATGTAATCATACAGTAAAGCTGCATGCCCTCGGGAAAAATTACGGCTGTAGTTTCCCCTTGCTTTCAGCCGTTCGCAGTACCAGCACAGCAAGGCCGTTTTGGTTATTGTTACAAGGCCAGATCAGTCAATCATCCAGACTGTTGCCCTTGCAACTACTGAAAAGGCTGCTGCCCCTCTTCAGGAACCACACGTTTGTCTGGCCTCTCAACAGATACCCCTCCGTTGTGGTTGCACCTACGGTACGGTACGGTAGATTAAAACTGAAGAAACTGCAAAAAGGTGGGAATTTAAGGAGATGGGACCTGGATAAACTAAAAGAACCAGAGGTTGTACAGAGATTCAGGGAGAGCATAAGGGAGCAATTGACAGGAATGGGGGAAATAAATACAGTAGAAGAAGAATGGGTAGCTTTGAGGGATGAAGTAGTGAAGGCAGCAGAGGATCAAGTAGGTAAAAAGACGAGGGCTAGTAGAAATCCTTGGGTAACAGAAGAAATATTGAATTTAATTGATGAAAGGAGAAAATATAAAAATGCAGTAAGTGAAACAGGCAAAAAGGAATACAAACGTCTCAAAAATGAGATCGACAGGAAGTGCAAAATGGCTAAGCAGGGATGGCTAGAGGACAAATGTAAGGATGTAGAGGCCTATCTCACTAGGGGTAAGATAGATACCGCCTACAGGAAAATTAAAGAGACTTTTGGAGATAAGAGAACGACTTGTATGAATATCAAGAGCTCAGATGGAAACCCAGTTCTAAGCAAAGAAGGGAAAGCAGAAAGGTGGAAGGAGTATATAGAGGGTCTATACAAGGGCGATGTACTTGAGGACAATACTATGGAAATGGAAGAGGATGTAGATGAAGATGAAATGGGAGATATGATACTGCGTGAAGAGTTTGACAGAGCACTGAAAGACCTGAGTCGAAACAAGGCCCCCGGAGTAGACAATATTCCATTGGAACTACTGACGGCCGTGGGAGAGCCAGTCCTGACAAAACTCTACCATCTGGTGAGCAAGATGTATGAAACAGGCGAAATACCCTCAGACTTCAAGAAGAATATAATAATTCCAATCCCAAAGAAAGCAGGTGTTGACAGATGTGAAAATTACCGAACTATCAGCTTAATAAGTCACAGCTGCAAAATACTAACACGAATTCTTTACAGACGAATGGAAAAACTAGTAGAAGCCAACCTCGGGGAAGATCAGTTTGGATTCCGTAGAAACACTGGAACACGTGAGGCAATACTGACCTTACGACTTATCTTAGAAGAAAGATTAAGGAAAGGCAAACCTACGTTTCTAGCATTTGTAGACTTAGAGAAAGCTTTTGACAACGTTGACTGGAATACTCTCTTTCAAATTCTAAAGGTGGCAGGGGTAAAATACAGGGAGCGAAAGGCTATTTACAATTTGTACAGAAAGCAGATGGCAGTTATAAGAGTCGAGGGACATGAAAGGGAAGCAGTGGTTGGGAAGGGAGTAAGACAGGGTTGTAGCCTCTCCCCGATGTTGTTCAATCTGTATATTGAGCAAGCAGTAAAGGAAACAAAAGAAAAATTCGGAGTAGGTATTAAAATTCATGGAGAAGAAATAAAAACTTTGAGGTTCGCCGATGACATTGTAATTCTGTCAGAGACAGCAAAGGACTTGGAAGAGCAGTTGAATGGAATGGACAGTGTCTTGAAAGGAGGATATAAGATGAACATCAACAAAAGCAAAACAAGGATAATGGAATGTAGTCTAATTAAGTCGGGTGATGCTGAGGGAATTAGATTAGGAAATGAGGCACTTAAAGTAGTAAAGGAGTTTTGCTATTTAGGAAGTAAAATAACTGATGATGGTCGAAGTAGAGAGGACATAAAATGTAGGCTGGCAATGGCAAGGAAAGCGTTTCTGAAGAAGAGAAATTTGTTAACATCCAGTATTGATTTAAGTGTCAGGAAGTCATTTCTGAAAGTATTCGTATGGAGTGTAGCCATGTATGGAAGTGAAACATGGACGATAAATAGTTTGGACAAGAAGAGAATAGAAGCTTTCGAAATGTGGTGCTACAGAAGAATGCTGAAGATTAGATGGGTAGATCACATAAGTAATGAGGAAGTATTGAATAGGATTGGGGAGAAGAGAAGTTTGTGGCACAACTTGACCAGAAGAAGGGATCGGTTGGTAGGACATGTTCTGAGGCATCAAGGGATCACCAATTTAGTATTGGAGGGCAGCGTGGAGGGTAAAAATCGTAGAGGGAGACCAAGAGATGAATACACTAAGCAGATTCAGAAGGATGTAGGTTGCAGTAGGTACTGGGAGATGAAAAAGCTTGCACAGGATAGAGTAGCATGGAGAGCTGCATCAAACCAGTCTCAGGACTGAAGACCACAACAACAACAACAACCTTGGTGGAGGAGTTTTGGAAAACTGTAACTCAGCTATAGAGTGGCTCTGTCATCAGTGACATCACCATTTTTTTCCTGCAATGAAGGTATTGATTGCATCTTGCCGCTAGTGTACTTTACATATGACCAGAATCTCTTTAGATTTTCCGCCAGATTTCAAGACAGAGTTTTGTTGTGCAAACTATTAAAATAATACCGGTATAACATTGAAGTTGGTGCTAAATTTTGAGCTTCTGTACAACTACACCATTCGTGGGGATATTGCGTTCTTTAAATTTGGTATGCTTTTTTCGTTGCTTCTGCAACAGTGTTCTGACCTGTTTTGTGTACCATTGGAGATCAGTACTATCTCTTATTAATTTACTTGGTATATATCTCTCAATTGCCATCGGTACCATTTCTTTGAATTCAAACCACATATTGTCTATGCTTGCATAGTCAGATCAGAAGGAGTGGAGGGTGTATCTTAGAAAGGTGTAAAGTAAATTTTTATCCACTGTTTTAAATAGAAAGAAGAGAAGTAGATATGTAAAACTAAACAACTCAAAGAATGCCCAATAGTAACAGAAGCACACAACGCTTTTACTTATATCAAGAGTGTTGTGTCTTCCAGAGAATCGATAAGTATTGTGTTGCATGGACGAAAGAAGAGTGGGATTCTGAATGAGTAATAGATGTGAATGGTATTATGATGTAAGTAGTAAATGGCAAACTTGAGAAGACGGTGTTCGTATTGACTGTCAGTCCTCCGTCATTTCTTGAACTTATAGATTCTGGGTTTATTCACCTTAATGTGAGGCCATACATTCCAATCCAAAATGGGCACAGCATCATAGGCAGCAAGAGATGTGCAACATTGTGAAATGTGACCAATAAGCACACAAAGAGGGATTACTTGTAGAGTGGCACTATTATGTGTCAGCTGTTCAGACAGTCAAGCTTTAGGCTTTAGCAGGTGAAGCCATTTTGAACAGTTGTACCTGAAAGTACAGCTTCAATGCTTGAGTTCTCGTGCACCAGTAGTGATCTACAACTAATGGAGGGTGCAAACAAATATACTTTGCAGACCAAAATCTTATCTCTTCAAGCAGATCATATAAAATCAAACATTATGCCACTAAGAATGAAATAGCCACCATTTCATTTAAGAAGGAACAGTTGATAATAAACAGAAGTGCTGAAGGAAAGAACACAATGCCCTCTGAACATGGAGCATTGCCTTTTGTCAGTGAATTTGAAGATGTCTTGGATACTGGTCTGTCTGTGGAAACCAGTAAGCTCCTGGTACAACTCTCATCCATCACAGTATCCCCACCTCATTGGAAAGTTAATATAAAGGTAAAGGTAAAGTCAAAACACACTGGTAAGATTGTTGCTATAATAGTACAAAATGACACCTATATGTTTCATTCATTTGTGCTTTATGACCCAGTTGAACAAGAGACACTTATTAGTCTTCCACACACATCTTTCAGTACTCCTCATGTCTGGAGGTTTAATGCACACTATGTGCTGTGATATTCTACTACCATGTGCCCCAGGAGTGAACTGTTTAGAATCTCTTGTTGACAGGATCTATGTTTCGAACAGGGGGCAGAACGCAGGCACTTCTGCACTACTGCTGGAGCAAACAATGCCTGTCACCTGGGCTTTGAGGTTACCTATACTTGAATCATTCCAGTGACTAATAGAGAAGATTGAGAACACCAGCCTTGCTCATTGAGTTTTAATGACTCTCACAATAAGCAACATTTTCTCCAGGACTGATCATGATCCCATGTTTCTAAATTGAGTGGAAGCTTGAACCAGAGAATTTGAAGAATCTGTGACAAGCTAGGCTGAACATCCTAGATTTGTGCCACATGATTAAGAATTTTGGGGTTCCCTAAATGGGTCAATGTGCTCTGTTCAACAGAGACTGCTGTCCAGGTAGCTGACTCTGTGTGGTTTGCACACAATGTTTGTTGGAATTAAGCTACTCACCATTCAATTCAGATAATGATAGCTGTAAGAGACCTGGAGGTATCAGGGCAAGATTTAAAATAAAATAAAATAAAAAATAAAAAATCTCCACAGAAGACAGTGTTAAAATCCTAGTGATTAACTGCCTAAGCATTAGTAACAAAGTGCCTGTGTTGAAATTGCTTCTGAGAAACAGTGGAAGTTAGATAATATTAGATACTGATAGCTGGCTAAAACATGAAATAGATAATAGTAGATCTTTTCATAAAATTTTAATCAGTATCAAGGGAGAGTATAAACTTATATTTGGATCTTTCTGTTAACCACCATATTCATCCCCTCCAAGTGCAATTGAGATCTTTAAAGAAAATCTCTGTTAACTAATATGTAAGTTCCCCAATAATACTGTTATCATCAGTAGAGACTGTAATCATCCAACGATTGATTGGGATGATTACAGTTTTGTAAGTGATGGACATCACAAGATATCCTGTGAAAAATTTCTAAATATCTCCTGTAAAAGTTTCCTAGAACAGATGGTTCAGAAGCCCACATATGTATCTAAGAAACCTGACCACTTTGAGGATGTCCACGTTGAAACTTGTTTCAGTGACTGTGATGCAGTAGTTGCAACAATTATTACCAGAGTACAAAGGACAACTAATACATGTACAAAGTTTGATATGCTCAGCAAACTAGATAAAGAGACAATAGTGACATATCTCAACAAGGAACATGAATCGTTCTGCTCTGGACAGGAGTGTGTTCAAGAACAGTGACTCAAGTTTAAAAAGAATAGTTGAGCACGTACTTGATGAGTACACAGTTCATTGTGAATGGGACCCTTGTGGTATTAAGTCACTATAAACAAACATCTAAAGAAACAGAGACTACTGCATAATATGCATAAAACAAAGAATGGGGCGATAGGTAGAGATTGTGAAATGAAACTCTTTTGGTTGTTGAGAAGGCAATATGTGAAGCCTTCAATGACTCCCTTAGCAGAGCATTATCAAAAGATCTCTAACAAAACCCAAAGAAATTTTGGTAATATGTAAAAGCTGTTAGTGGTACCAAAATCCGTGACCAGACACACTTGTGGATGTGGCAGGAAGTGAAGTTGAGGGTAGGGGAAAAAGAAGAAGAAGCAGAAGAACGAAAGAGAGAGAGGAGGTATCTGAACTCCATCTTCAAATGTTCCTTTAAGAAAGAAAATCCAAGAATATTGCCCCAATTTAATTCTGGCGCCACAGAGAAGAGAGCAATAGAAATTAGTGGCAGTGGTGTTGAGAAATAGCTCAAATTGTTAAAATTGAATAGTTAAAATTGAACAAAGGTCCATGACCCAGCAGAATCCCTATCAGATTATATATCAAATTTGCAGCTGAGCTGGCAACTTTTTTTGATCATTATATATTGTAGATGCCTCAAACAAAAACCTCTATCCAGTGGTTGGAAGAATGCACAGCTCACAGCTGCCTACGACAAGAGCTGCAGAAGTGATTCAGAGCTACCATCCAATATCCTTGACATCCATTTTTTATTGAATCTTATAACATATTATAAGCTCAGATGTCATAAGGCCTGTGGGATAGAATGATCTCCTCCTTGCCAACCAGCATGGATTGCGAAAACATTGGTCATGTGAAACCTAACTAATGCTTTTCTCTCATGACTTCCTGAAGCTCATGATTCAAGGCAGTCAGATAGATTCAGTATTTATTAACTTCCAAACCATTTATCTGTGTACCCCACTAACACTTACTAACAAAAGTACAGCTGTATGGGGTATCAAACAAGATACATGGCTAGATTGAGATTTTCTTCGTAGGGAGGAGATACACTGTTATCTTTGTTGGACAGTCATTAGCAAATGTAGAAGTAACTTCAGGTGTGCCACAAGGATATGTGTTGGAAGCCTTGCTGTTCATGTCGTGTGTTACTGACTTGGCAGATGATATTAATTGTAACCTAAGACTTCTTGCAGAAGATGCAAATATCTAAATAAAGTACCATCCAGAAAAAAAGCATCACAAATAATCAGTTAGATTTTGATAAGAGAAGAGACCTTCTTGCAGAAGACGCAAAACACTTTACAAATATTCAGTTAGATCTCGATAAGATAAGAGATTGCATACAGGGCACTCACGTGACCCATCCTAGAATGTTGCTAAAGTGTGTGAGACGTACATGAAATGGGATACTAAGACTAAGAAGGGCAGCACGAATGGTCACAAGTTGATTTGACTCATTGGAGTTGAGTAACGAGATGCTGCAAAAACTGAAACTGGCAGAAGCTTGAAGATATGAGACGAATCTAGGAATATACAACAACCTTCTATGCATCGCTCACATAGGAGTAGTGAAGCTGAAATTAAACTAATTACAGTGTGAACAAAGACGTTTAAACAATTATTTTTCTCATGTTCTGTATATGAATGAAATGGGAAGAAGTCCTAGTAACTGGTCAGATGGGAAGTACTCTCTGTCGTCATTTCACATTTGTTTGCAGAGTAGTAATGTAGATCATTGTCTTCCAACAGTGTTACATTATGCTCTTCTGCCCTTAAGGAAACTGGTCGGTGGTGGTAATTAATTGGTAATTTCATCTCAATTGATCACTTACTGACCTGGATGCTCGTAAGAGACTGACCAGAAACTGAAAGGAAGCTGCTTAGATTGATGTTGGAAATAATGTCCATGGTTGGATAGATCACTTCACCAGCACTATTCACTCCAATCTCTTCAGAACTCTTCAGAAGACAACCTGTTTGTTGATTTGAGAAGTCAGGAAGAGATACCTTGCTGGGTGAATGTTTTAAGTGCAAACCATTCCTGAAAACCCTTGAAGTCTTTGAGTTAAAGAGGGCAAAATATTGTTGTATGAATGAAAGCATGAAGTTTCTGAACTGTTCCACCAAACCAGTACAAGTATTGGGGAAAATTTATACAATCAGTGAGGGGGTACAAAGTGTCAAATTAATGCAGTAATGCAAAATAGGGTCCTTCAGTCCATAAAAAGACACTGTCCAGACTTGCAAAGCACTTTGTTCAAATTGCTGCTGCCACAAGGCAAGATTCAGTCTTTCGCCATCAGCAAGCAGTTAATGAGAGGAGCAATTGAGACTTAAGTTCTGTGTCAATGAAGTTTACCACCAACTTTTGCCTGTGTGGGAGGTGGAATCATCATTGTCTGCAGCACTTGATCCAGGATCTGAGCTTCTTGTGGAAAAAGCTGTTTTTATATCCATCACATTTTGAAAGGATCATACCTGCCCAAATCGTTATTGTATATTTCATGAGGGTATTTTTGATCCGTCATTGCAACTACAAAATTGCATGATTTTTTCATCAGACGCGTTCCGCGTTATTGAGGTAAAGCATCATCAGTGGTCTGTAATTAAGTTTATTTAGAGGCCAACAGGAAATGCTTGACAAGGCGACATTAAATTCTTCATAGTGTCTGTAGTTGCTTTATAATTCATGAGGGTATTTTTGATCTGTCATTGACAACTACAAAAACGCATGATGTTTTCACCAGACGCGTTTTGCTTTATTGAGGTAAAGCATCATCAGTGGTCTGTAATAAAGTTTATTTAGAGGCCAGTTAGAAATGCTTGACAAGGTGACATTAAATTCTTCATTTTCTGCTCTTCCTTTCACCTCCGTGCAACCACATGACAGTTGCAGCTAACAATTAAGAGATCGGAGCAATGGTTAGAAGACATGGTTTTAAATTTTTGACTGAAAAAGCAACATGTAATCTTTTTAATCATTCACATCTTATTTTTAATGTTCTTGATCCAAGTATAGCGAGCACCGTTTAAAACCTCTGGATCTCACTTCAGATGATAGACTTCCTTGGTTGACACACCAGATGTACCTGAAGGCATTGTCCCTCACGATACTCAACATTTTTAAGTAAGGCTGCAAGACATGGGGAACAGACAGAAAACATATACTCCAGTCTTGTATGAGATGTGTTCAAATTAAGGTTTTGGTTTTCTCTTATCAGGTTAGAAACAGACAGGAACATGAGGTTTAGCTTAAAATAAACAGGCTTTCTTTGTTTGTAGGGGACACAGATGGCTGCACTGTACAGCACATAGAACTAGTGGCTGCGGTAAGTGTTTTTAACATTAGAAATGGTGACTTGTTCATTATAAGAACAGAGAGTAGTCATTCATTTTCTTCACTTTTTGTGTGACTATTTTGTCAGACAGAAAATCTCAGACCTTAGAAATTGTACCTTTTGTATGAATCCAGCTCGCAGATCTTAACACAGTGTATGGGTATGTTTAGTTGCCCTACCTGGAAACCTGTGACTGAATCAGCCTGGCCATGGGTGTATTCAGGATTAGCCTCTATGTTGAAGATGGAAAGTTGTTACTTTCCAACAAGTAACACCTCCTCATGGTGTGAGAAGCATATGAAATATATTCAGTAATGTGGTCACCTGAACACCATGCCATTTCTTAGGCATCTATCAAATGATATTTTGAAAACTATTTGCAAACAGCATGGTCCTGTGAGATCTGTCCAACAACAACCTTTTAGAAATTGGAGTATGAGGTACCTTGTTATGTAAAGGTTGAAATAAATCACAACTTGGCTTTTTATTAGACTCAAAACTATTGTAGATGTAACAATTTTTGCAGGACTCCAAATTTCATGTTTATACAGACTTTTTACAGTATTTTAGTGAGTTGTAACCTTACTTTTGAGCCAGAAAGTCATGCCCCAAAGGGAGAATGAGTCGTTGGAAGTGATGGACGACTAGCTAGCTGTGGTGTTACTACTCAGTCACTGAGATGGAATGAAGTGGCACGGTGTTGGCCTGTAACCCAGGGCTATATACGAACATGATACAATGCACCTGTTCATTCTGCCTCTGCTGTACACATTTTAATGGAGTGTAAATTTAATAGAGGAGCTGCCCTCTACTTTAGCTGAGAATGGACTAGTGTTGTACTGCTTGTTTTGAAATTTTTTGTGTTATCTACATTCCAGGCTAAACTATTAGGTTGGAGAGTTTCATGTGTTGTATAGTGGCTAACTATTTCTTTTTTAGTCTAGTAATCAGCCAGATCCAAAAATTTGCAGTTATATTTTAGTCTCTTTGCTGTTTGTACCTTCCCACATTTACTCTCAAGTTTGAAGACACGGCGTAGTTTCAGGTTCTTAATTTGTGTGTGTGTGTGTGCTGGAGGAAAATATTTTGCAATCAATTAAAACACTTTTTAATATTTTTATTGTTTTTCATTGTTTTTGCCTCAAGCTATTTTGGTAAAGGGACTAAAGACCAAAACAAATCATATTAAGTCTTTTTAAAATGACCAGCTAAATGAAGTGCATCTTTTTTTCAGGCAATGGCAGATGAAGATATGGTTGAAGTGCCCGAAAAACTTTCAAAATGGTTCACACATGATGAATGGAAACAGATGTCTTACTATGAAAGGAAAAGAACTCTTAATGTTTTGGAGAATTATCACACACTGACTGGTTTGGGTGAGTATTTTATTCTGTTCCATATGTGTGAGTATAAACTGTTTTTTGCAATTTTAATAGGTATCTGTGTACTAACATAATTTTCCATAGTATATATGATAAGATAATCATTCGCTTTCTGCTGATATAACCATGTAAACCTCAGATATTATCTTGATGCATTCATTTATTTTTGTCCTTTTTCTGTGAATAATTATGAATAGAATGTCCAGTATAAATAGAATCTCTGGCTGGCGTGTAGTTATTTGAAGTAGCAATTTTGGCTATGGACGAATACTAATAAATGAAAGTACAAATAGCCTTTTTCTGTGTTTCATTTAGTTGTACTTCCAGCTGTTGAAATAGTTTTCACAAACTGCCTTAAGGCCTTTTCAGATCTTTGTGAAACAATGCCTTGTTTGGTTATAGTAAACTCAAGTGTCTAGAAAAATTACAGTGGTCATAGTGCATTTATAAGATGAAGAAATTGTCTAGATCACACTTCATTTATCCACATCAACTCTAAATTATTTATATTGGCTAACTGCCATTTTGTCATAAAAATGAGACAAAAGGAATTAACATATTTATTTTTAGCTTCTGTAAAACAGGAAAATCACACATCATCACAAACTTGTAAATATCTTATGAGAAAAGCAAATCACTCACTGAAAAGCAGAAGGATTGAGTCATCGACAGACACACACAAAAAAGAAAGAAAACTTACCAGCCTTCAGAGGAAGAAAATTTGCCAGCTTTTGAAGTAATCTTTATTTGAGCTAGCATACAAATATACCAAGGAAAACACACACACACACACACACACACACACTCCTGTGCCCATACATGGCACTGGCTGGATGAACTATTACGAGCTAGCAAGTGTTCTTTCTTTTTTCATGTGTGCCTTTTGTTGACTCTAATGCTCCTCCTGTTCAGTGAGTGGTTTCCTTTACTGCTGAGGTATTTACATTCTGCCATAACTTAACTACAATATTTCACCACAAACTTTATAGAAACAATACAGACGAAGAAGAAATAAATAATCAATACGAAAAAAAGTCAACTTTTGTATTGAAGTGGTCCATGTACAAGCATTGGTCACCAATTTTAGCAACCCACTCAAAAAAGCAAACTAATCAACGTGTCATCAGATGGTGATCATTGCATGTGAGAAGCACACTCACCATGTATAAAATGGCAACAGACAAAAAACAATGCAAAATATACAGTCCTCCCTAAACATGTTGTTGTTGTTGTGGTCTTCAGTCCTGAGACTGGTTTGATGCAGCTCTCCATGCTACTCTATCCTGTGCAAGCTTCTTCATCTCCCAGTACCTACTGCAACCAACATCCTTCTGAATCTGCTTAGTGCATTGATCTCTTGGTCTCCCTCTACGATTTTTACCCTCCACGCTGCCCTCCAATGCTAAATTTGTGATCCCTTGATGCCTCAAAACGTGTCCTACCAACCGATCCCTTCTTCTAGTCAAGTTGTGCCACAAACTTCTCTTCTCCCCAATCCTATTCAATACCTCCTCATTAGTTACGTGATCTACCCACCTTATCTTCAGCATTCTTCTGTAGCACCACATTTCGAAAGCTTCTATTCTCTTCTTGTCCAAACTGGTTATCGTCCATGTTTCACTTCCATACATGGCTACACTCCATACAAATACTTTCAGAAACGACTTCCTGACACTTAAATCTATACTCGATGTTAACAAATTTCTCTTCTTCAGAAACGATTTCCTTGCCATTGCCAGTCTACATTTTATATCCTCTCTACTTCGACCATCATCAGTTATTTTACTCCCTAAATAGCAAAACTCCTTTACTACTTTAAGTGTCTCATTTTCTAATCTAATACCCTCAGCATCACCCGATTTAATTTGACTACATACCATTATCCTCGTTTTGCTTTTGTTGATGTTCATCTTATATCCTCCTTTCAAGACACTGTCCATTCCGTTCAACTGCTCTTCCAAGTCCTTTGCTGTCTCTGACAGAATTACAATGTCATCGGCGAACCTCAAAGTTTTTACTTCTTCTCCATGAATTTTAATACCTACTCCGAATTTTTCTTTTGTTTCCTTTACTGCTTGCTCAATATACAGATTGAATAACATTGGGGAGAGGCTACAACCCTGTCTCACTCCCTTCCCAACCACTGCTTCCCTTTCATGCCCCTCGACTCTTATAACTGCCATCTGGTTTCTGTACAAATTGTAAATAGCCTTTCGCTCCCTGTATTTTACCCCTGCCATCTTCAGAATTTGAAAGAGAGTATTCCAGTTAACGTTGTCAAATGCTTTCTCTAAGTCTACAAATGCTAGAAACGTAGGTTTGCCTTTTCTTAATCTTTCTTCTAAGATAAGTCGTAAGGTTAGTATTGCCTCACGTGTTCCAACATTTCTACGGAATCCAAACTGATCTTCCCCGAGGTCTGCTTCTGCCAGTTTTTCCATTCGTCTGTAAAGAATTCGCGTTAGTATTTTGCAGCTGTGACTTATTAAACTGATAGTTCAGTAATTTTCCCATCTGTCAACACCTGCTTTCTTTGGGGTTGGAATTATTATATTCTTCTTGAAGTCTGAGGGTATTTCGCCTGTCTCATACATCTTGCTCACCAGTTGGTAGAGTTTTGTCATGACTGGCTCTCCCAAGGCCATCAGTAGTTCTAATGGAATGTTGTCTACTCCCGGGGCCTTGTTTCGACTCAGGTCTTTCAGTGCTCTGTCAAAAGTACATCGCCCTTGTATAAACCCTCTATATACTCCTTCCACCTTTCTGCCTTCCCTTCTTTGCTTAGAACTGGGTTGCCATCTGAGCTCTTGATATTCATACAAGTGGTTCTCTTCTCTCCAAAGGCCTCTTTAATTTTCCTGTAGGCAGTATCTATCTTACCCCTAGTGAGACAAGCCTCTACATCCTTACATTTGTCCTCTAGCCATCCCTGCTTAGACATTTTGCACTTCCTCTCGATCTCATTTTTGAGACGTTTGTATTCCTTTTTGCCTGCTTCATTTACTGCATTTTTATATTTTCTCCTTTCATCAATTAAATTCAATATTTCTTCTGTTACCCAAGGATTTCTATTAGCCCTCGTCTTTTTACCTATTGATCCTCTGCTGCCTTCACTACTTCATCCCTCAGAGCTACCCATTCTTCTTCTACCGTATTTCTTTCCCCCATTCCTGTCAATTGTTCCCTTATGTTCTCCCTGAAACTCTGTACAACCTCTGGTTCTTTCAGTTTATCCAGGTCCCATCTCCTTAAATTCCTGCCTTTTTGCAGTTTCTTCAGTTTCAATCTGCAGTTCATAATCAATAGATTGTGGTCAGAATCCACATCTGCCCCTGGAAATGTCTTACAATTTAAAACCTGGTTCCTAAATCTCTGTCTTACCATTATGTAATCTATCTGATACCTTTTAATATCTCCAGTATTCTTCCAGGTATACAACCTTCTTTCATGATTCTTGAACCAAGTGTTAGCTATGATTAAGTTATGCTCTGTGCAAAATTCTACAAGGCGGCTTCCTCTTTCATTTCTTCCCCCCAATCCATATTCACCTACTATGTTTCCTTCTCTCCCTTTTCCTACTGACGAATTCCAGTCACCCATGACTATTAAATTTTCGTCTCCCTTCACTACCTGAATAATTTCTCTTATCTCGTCATACATTTCATCAATTTCTTCATCATCTGCAGAGCTAGTTGGCATATAAACTTGTACTACTCTAGTAGGCCTGGGCTTTGTGTCTATCTTGGCCACAATAATGCGTTCACTATGCTGTTTGTAGTAGCTAACCCGCACTCCTATTTTTTTTATTCATTATTAAACCTACTCCTGCATTACCCCTATTTGATTTTGTATTTATAACCCTGTAATCACCTGACCAAAAGTCTTGTTCCTCCAGCCACCGAACTTCACTAATTCCCATTCCCATTTCCCTTTTTAAATTTTCTAACCTACCTGCCCGATTAAGGGATCTGACATTCCACGCTCCGATCCGTAGAATGCCAGTTTTCTTTCTCCTGATAACGACGTCCTCTTGAGTAGTCCCCGCCCGGAGATCCGAATGGGGGACTATTTTACCTCCGGAATATTTTACCCAAGATGACGCCATCATCATTTAATCATACAGTAAAGCTGCATGTCCTCGGGAGAAATTACGGCTGTAGTTTCCCCTTGCTTTCAGCCGTTCGCAGTACCAGCACAGCAAGGCCGTTTTGGTTAATGTTACAAGGCCACATCAGTCAATCATCCAGACTGTTGCCCCTGCAACTACTGAAAAGGCTGCTGCCCCTCTTCAGGAACCACATGTTTGTCTGGCCTCTCAACAGATACCCCTCCGTTGTGGTTGCACCTACGGTACGGCCATCTGTATCGCTGAGGCACGCAAGTCTCCCCACCAACGGCAAGGTCCATGGTTCATGGGGGGTCCCTAAACATATCCTCTTACAATTACTCAGTTGTTGATTTAACAATCCAGTACACATCCGTTTGGAAGAATTTACCAATGTCTAGCACTCATATGAACATAATAAACTAATGAAAATTACAAGTGAACAAATGAAAATGGAAACATATCCCCCAACTGACTGCATTCAGCCTGATTTGGACAAATAAAAATGAAAATTTTATTCCAGAATCCAAAGAACAGATAAAAATGTATCTCTATGAAAACCCTTGTTAGACAAGAATTGAAAATTGAAACTTCATTAAAATATGTAATGGGGAATCATTTTCAAGGAAGGAGAAGAGCAAAAGGATAACATACTAAAATATCTGCATACCAAGATTTATATAAAACAGAAAATATATATGCATCAGTATTGTTTACTTACCAATTAGGGAAACAATTCATAACCAACATAAGAGAAATTATCACAACAGAACAAAAATTGTAGACCTGAACTGACATACTTGACAATGCCAGTCTGACAAAACGTGTGACAGCAGTGATGGAATTAGACAGCAATATTCAAAATCTCATCTCAGCCACTGACTGCAGTTCTGCTGTTGTAACCAGAACGAGTATACTGATGATGCCAAAACCAGTATTTTAAAAGCTGCAAGTGAATTGAATGGCAACTATCTCCTACTTCCACTCAGTTGACATTACCAAACACCACATGCACTCTGTCAAGCTACCACTCATTACAATAGAACCTTATTGAAATCTGATCTTGTTTCTGGAAACAGTTTTCATTTACCATAGATCAAAATCTTTGAATCGCAGCAGTCTGTAAACATTTGTTTTTGTGAAGTTATTTATAGGGCAAGCCAACTCACATCTGAAACTTACCAGGGAATGGAATGCATCCTTCATATTAAATACAGTGATACTAATTGCATCATTCAAGCCTATATTGATTTCTATGAACATCAGCAGCATATACAGCCAAACACACCTGCTTTTTTGAACTAGACATGTGTCAAGTACCCCAACGCTCTCTGAAAGTACTACGCACATTTCCTGAAGACATCTGTTGACAATGCACTATCCATGTGAAATGGAAAGATATTACAGAAGGTAACAATATGAGTCTTATGTAATTCATAAACAAAGAAGGTGCAGTAGCCCTTATAAGAGAAATAATCTGAAGGGACATTGCTACTTCAATGCTACAAAAACAACCTTCAGGATAGAAACGAAATCTACAAAGACTACCAAATCATACAAACTAAATACACTGCCATTTTGTGCAGTCTTTGAAACTAATGGACACTGGGCACAGGAGTAGAAGAAAATGACCAGCATGAAGGAAAGCGTAGAAAATTTGAAACAATTGTGCTGCTTCCTTCACTTAAATATAGGTCAAGTATTAAAATATGTAGCAAAAGGGACAAAACATTTTGTTCAAAATGCAAACAGTTGCATCACTGCACCATTTACTTGAGAGACGACTTAGATGTTATGACAGTGAATAAAATTCAGAATTTGATTTCCGATTATATTCACTTTCAGATAACAAGAATTCAGATCATTGGACTGATGGGCCTATGTACACCTGACACAATTTGTCCCAGATTTAGTAAGCCAGTCTACATTCATCATGCATTACTTGTCAATGAATTACAACTTAACCACTGTCATTGGAAAGATGTACCAGTTTTGAATACATATTCACTGCAACCAACTATTTCTCATGATGTCTTTTCACTTGCAAAGTTGCACACATTGCCACTGGCTGATCCTAAAGGTGGCTCACCAGATCTTTAGACTGAACTTCTCATCGGTGCAGACTACTACTAGAAGCTGATAAGTACACCCCCGATCTGTATCTCACCTTCTTTAGTACAAGTCCCTTCCATTTTTGAGTGGGTGTTAAGTAGAAATAAAAGCGGAATTGTTGTTAACCAAATCACTGTCAACATCACACCTGCACTGCATGTTCATCATGTTTGTAATTTTTGGGGACTTGAGACTGCAGTATCTCAGAGTAGTTTCATGCCTCTTATTCCACTGAAGATGCAGAAGAGTTGTTTCATTTCGTAGAAGTGACCTATAACGTCTCCAGTAACACCACAATAGCTCAGAAATGATTTTATGCATTGTGCAGAAAGTTGCAAAGCAACACATACTATACAGCTAATTATGAAACAAAAAAGATGGAATTCTCTTCTCAAGACCAAGTGCAGATGGTGAATTTAGATGTTGAGGGAAAAATGACTTTCTGCTTACCTCACCCCGTCATGAAAATGATGCTCCATGCTTTAGTGACATGTTAGACATAAGAGAAAATTTCTTTCATGACATATTAAACATACTGCTTCATTTCATATTACATTTATACTGTATAGGTGATGTCAGACATGCCTTTCTACAGCTTTCATTCATTATAGAGACCTGACACAATTCTTTTGATTTTGAGTATTTCCCAATGATGACAACAACCATCAGATCACCAACGAAATGGCTATGTACTGGTTCTTCTGCTCCATGTGTGTATGGACAATTTTGCAGCTTCCATTGATGATGAGGGGTGCATCAGTGCAATATATGACCATCTAACTGACTTTATGAACACCATAACATTATTGACATCAAAATGTGCTGTGAATTGTTCATAATTGCATCAGCTATGGCATCATTGAGATGTACCACTTCTACAGAAACACACATCTTCGGAATCGACTGGAAGGATGATTTTGATGCACTTCACACTCCATCTGCTGACATCTTTTGAAGAGTTCTAAGCACAACCAACAATGTAACATCTTGTCCTTCAGATGATGTCATGACCTTTTGATCCATCTGTGAGTGAATAAAACTATAAAAGAACTTGGAGTAGAAGACGGAGCCTAGAACTGTAATTTGGCCATAGCCAACCAGAGCTGGTCATTGACTAGGTGATCTGTGGAAGCAACCAGTTCCCTGTCATCAGACCTCCTATGCCGATGTCTGGGACAACTTTCAGAAAGTTACTACAGCCCAGCCTACTGCCAGTTACAACAGCCAACTCAGTCATTGTCCCTGTTTCCGATCATTCGGCATGACATACAAATGCAACCACTACCATGAACTCAGCATCGAGCTCCAGCATTTAAACACGACCTAACCAGCCCATCATTGTTTGACCAGTTGGGCAATGAAATTGCACCCAGTCTGTGTCAGCCACAGCCTTGGGGTCTTCACTCTGTGGCACCAGTGCCCTATCATCACTGGGTTGCAAATAAGGGACCACTGCCTGATTGCATAAGCTCTGGTGGCCAACATACTGCCACCATCTCTATGGGACTGCCTGCCATGGTATCTGCCATTGGAGTCTGTCAGCTCTTATCCTGCCGCTAAAGGGAAGATTTCGCTGGGTGCCCTGTGTCAATAGTGAGGCAATGTCCAGCCTTACTGCCATTGTTGACTCAGCTCCGCATGCCTGCTATGCGAGTTCAGTGTGCCACCTCTCAAGTAGTGTGTGTCCACCATGCGTTGTACCAGCCCCGTTTGCCACTAAAAGTTGGAATATTATGAACTGACGCTAAACTGTACCAAAGATGAAGATGCACTCAGATGACTATCCAGATGAATGTATTAATAAAGAACTGTTTATGTTTCCAGAATGACATTTTCACTGTGCAGCGGGGTGTGCGCTGATATGAAACTTCTTGGCAGATTAAAACTGCTTCTGTAAAGTTTGGAAGGTAGGAGACGAGGTACTGGCAGAAGTAAAGCTGTGAGGACGGGGCGTGATTTGTGCTTGGGTAGCTCAGTTGGTAGAGCACTTGTCCGCGAAAGGCAAAGGTCTCGAGTTTGATTCTCGGTCCGGCACACAGTTTTAATCTGCCAGGAAGTTTAAACTGTTTATGTGCTTGTGGAGGAACCAAAAAATTGCTGAATACCGTAACAGAACACAGCACACCCTAAGCATGGAATGGAACCAAGACATAAGCAGAACAAGAACCCCAAACAGGCATGAACATTTGAATAGGGGACAATCAACAAGACTGCTGACATGTGTTGCAGGACCATTGACACACATGGTGCAAGACCATTGACAGTTAACACATAACAATAGAAAAATTACAGAAACATTGCATAATAACTTTGAAAAGCTCAGCGCAAGATACATAAATACACTGAACTAAACCAAGAGACAACATAAAGTGTGATCTCAAGTGAATGAGCATGCTGTGTTCTTGTAGGGGAATGGTGACTAGTCACTGCCCCAGACAGCAATGGGAAGACCAGGCATTGGGAAGACCAGGCATCGGGAAAACCAGGCATTGGAGGGCCTTTTGTCAAAACTTCCAGGAGATGCAACTCAAGACTCAGAAATGCAAACAGTGAGATTGGCAGTGCCAGCCTGAATGGGCAGACTGGCAGCAGGGCTGGCAGCGACTGCAGGGGAGGTCATGGTGGCTCCATAGTGGACAACTGGGCTGGCCATGGAGGGCTGGGCATAGAGCAGATGTTGGCACCGACAAGCTGGGCAACATTAAGGGGCCAGACTGTGATGGAGTTGGCGTCTGTTGGCGACACAAGCAAGCGCTGGGCCGAGAGCGGATGGGCACTGCAGAACTCTGATCATGCAATTCAAACACTGTGGGAAAAACTGTCTGTCATTTACCAAGAGATCGTCACATGATCCGTTTGATCGGAAGTGACTGTGCACAAAAATGCACATCTAACCATTCTACTAACAAGTCATAGTCTATGGCCTACAGACAAGAGCCCAGGAAAAACTGACAAAACAAACTAAAAATTTTTATCTCAGACTTGAAAGAAACTAAGCACTCTGTTAGGTACTGAACTGCTGATTGCAAGAAAGTTTGATTCCAACTGTTGATGGTATGTGGCCCAGTCTTCATTCTGACCATCAAACACCTGAAAATATAGCACAAATGCGAGAGTGGCTTGCCAAGAAGTGGTTGCTGGAGTGAGAACCTGAGTGAACTGAGTGATGCCCTGCAGGAGGGTCTGAATTCTCTTACCCACAATTGAACAAACTGAGTCAAAGACGGTTTTGATGATTGGACAGCCATGTTGGGTGGGGGGAATACACTGCTAGCAGACTGAAACTGGAGTTTTAAAGGATTGATAATAGCTCAGACCAGCAGCAGCAAATAAGGGAAGACACACTGGTACAACCAAAGAATGACCACTAGGAGGCACATAAAAATAAGACGACGACAAAGAAATTTGTTGCACTATCTGGTATAGATTGAGTAACTTTCTCCATAGGAGAAATCACCCAGTGCGATGAGGCACCAACGCTTACAGACTGTGACAACCCAACAAGCATGAAGATGCTGTCCTATTAAAGCAAATAAGTACACAAATAAAAATCCAGCCATTTGAAAACAACAGGAAAAAAACAACCTGCAAAATGGAAAGCCTGTTCCAGTAGAACAAACAAGGAGACAGCAAGAAACACTGAACCTTTTACATCACTGCCATTGAAGTGTATGGCAGACGAGAGAAGACAACATCAAAACACACTTGTGTTACACTTGTGAAACAGACTCATCACTAATTAAATATGACAGACCAGCAAAGAGCACTGAAAAAACACACCACCTTTACCTTATTGCCACTGAAGTACACTCACAGTGAGGTATATGACCAGCAGGAGTAGTACACATACTTTACAATAACAACTGCTTATTACAATCTTGAACGAATTGTGATACAGCTACTGAGAATCAATGTCTACACAAGTTGGGAGCTATAATGTCGTGACGAGAAGTGTAGATTAATAATGACACAGTCCTACTTGGCAGTGTGCTCATCGGTAGTCACATGTGAGAACTGCAAAGTGGTGTCCTTGGGAACAGCTGACAATGCAGCAGTAGACATGGCTCATGGTGAGGGTGAGGCAACACCTTGGCGGCAGCAGTTGGGGTCCATAGTGGAGACTCTTATTGTACACCTGCAGACACATAGCTCTGGTGTTCTGACCTTGAGGTTCTCCATGAGATACATATCCCATGATGAATCTGCAATCTGACAATTACTCACTGCTCTCTTCCCTAATGATCCCAAATGGGCACGTGGCACCTCCATTCTTCGGTTGCAAATCTATGACACTGTCACAACTCATATGCAGCAAGACAAAACTTGCTCCAATCAAAATGGTTTATCTCCCATACCTGTAACTACTTGCAGCACTTTTTGGGACAAAGCTTATACGGTATTTCTTCCAAGCTACAACCTGTGCACTTGAGGTAGGCAGAGAATGGCCTACTGGTTCAGGGATCATATGTTTCAGTCCCTTCTTCAACTTAAGTATGCACATTGTCATGTTCAAACTAAGAGAGGAATTTTGGATCTTACATGATCTGCAGACAGACAATAAAGTTTTGTATGTGTGCCTGCCATGTAAAGGTAACAAAACACACCTTACCAGCAAATAGAAGCCCCACTCCCCGCAGATCACTTGCAGCCACAAAAACATTCCACAGTTATGAGAATAGACTTTATAGGCCTTCTATTGACCAAGAATGATCATATTGTAACAAATGCTTCATCGCTGTTGTCACTTGCTGTACTACCTTTGCTGTCCTAGAACTCTGCTCAGATGTCACTGCTGACAAATTTCGATCAGCATTTGAGTGGTTCATGGGAAGGAGAGGGCAACTGAGGCCATATTTACATGTAAGGCTCCAATGTTTCACGCCGTCGGCAAACACACAACCCTTCCCAGAATAATATCTCAGGGAAGTTTATTGTTCTGAGGGTAGCATGGTGAAGAAGATGGTGGGAAAGAGTGATAGTGACTGTTAAATACTGTCTACGGAATGTTTTGGGATATTTGCAGGTGACAGAGGACTGCTGCAATACTACTCTTGTTGGTGTTGAGACTATGATAATGTCACGATCTTTTATGTAGTGTGTTGGCAATTTCTACATCACCCTGACTCCAGCACACTTTATTACCGGAGAAAAACTGACCACAATAACTATCACTCCAGAAGTATGATGGTGACAGACCTGAAGAATGACTATCATTATAGACAGAAATTTACAGAGGGTTCCTGGAATCAGTGGGTAAATAATATGTTACATCACTGCGAAGTTTTCATGAGGTTCGTCAGAAGAAAGGATCCTCAGTGCCAAGAGCTGATAATCTGGCTTGGTTATGTGAGAATGCCTGTCCACACCACTTGTGGAAACAAACCTGTACTTATCAGCTGCTGAAAGGACGAGTTGAAAAAACACACACCATGGAGTGGTGCACCCCTGATGGCAACACAATCACACTCCTCATTCAACTGGTCATCCCCTTAGAAGTCAACCAGTTTGGGGAGGATGTAACTGTGTGTGATAACATCTGTGATTAGGATATAGTTCTTTGACTGTGTATTATGTTTCACATGTACATTCTTTGAAGTCAATAAAACATGGCTTTCAGTGAAATATCACTGTTCTTAATGGTAGCTAAACCATTTTCTGTACACGAATCCATGATAATCGTAAAGGACCACTTGAGAAACTATTTCGCTCTGTGTCATGTGGAGCTACATGCTGAACATTGGACCACAGGAGATGTAATAGACTTATGAAATTCCTCATCTAATTTGGATACCTGAGTGGTTTTCAAGCTTTGAAATGTGTGCACCAAGCACAGAAAGCATTTCAGAACTGTCAGGACTTTCTCCTTTGCCTATAGTGTCTGTCAATGAAACGATACTATGTCATGTATAAGGGCATGTGGGAATTCAGAGCAACGAATCAGCAGATGCAGCAGCCAGTGAGGCCCACACAATCTACTTTGACACACTGTTATGTTCTCTTACATGGAGCAATGTGGCTTTTGAGACATATGGTCAAGTGCCATTGGGAGGAAGCACAGTTGGAAGTGAGTAGCAACAATCCATGTTCGCTGTAGCCACCCACCTGGCTATGATAATAACTCCTAGCCATTGGGGCAGAATGAATTCCCGTTAACACCCTCTGGATGGTTCACTGTCTCCATACACATCAGTCCCTTCCTCAGCAAAAGCACCTACATGCTGTATAGGCCACATTTTGAATGAGAATACGCAGTTGGCACATAAGAGGGCAATCCATGATTTGGGCAGGGACTTACCTTTTATTAATAGTGATGAAACGCAGTGTCTGTTTGATATATCCTGTGACTAGTGAGTGTGAGTGTGAGTGCACCGAGTGTGGTGTTGCTGTGCATGCATGTTTGAATCGGCCACTAACTGTATCAGCACGGGCTGGCCACTGTAGGCGTGCACGCATTTTGATCTCCATCACGCCATCTGCCACCTTTTTTTAAAAAAAGAAAGAGGTGGAGCCCCTTCACACCTACACTGGCATGATGGCCAACACAAAAGGTCTACTGCCGTCTCTGCATAAGGGTTAGTTAAGTGAGGTCTCACAGGATGTGGGTACTTCAGTGGTTGCGTATGTCCGGTTAAGGTTAACCATTAATACGCGCTCATGTGGGGGCTGCCGGTGACTCATGGGTATGTATGCATGGGGCAGCACTAACTGGGTCCTCTTGTATCTCCTTCCAGTGGGCCATTCATGTCAGTATACTGTGTCTTGTTATGTGGGATGCATGGGAGTCTGTTTTGCGTTATTGTTGAGTGCTTCATGAATAAAGCCATATTTGTGTTATTTGGATGGATCTGCTGTGTTACTTGGTTACTACATGATTGGCAACAAGGATGGGATGATTTCCACGTGTGCAGTTTCTTGAGGTTTATTTATAGTGGGCACTGTGCTGCCAGCCCTGATTGAACAGCTTACTTTGGTCATGTCCACTTTGTCGGCTTCTATTAAGAGACGGGGTATCGTTCCACCTATGTTCCCTGCCTCCAGTGTTTCAGCTGAGGATTGGTATCATTTCCTGTGTCAGCTTAACCCTTTACAAGAGCCAGCAGCTCTTACCTTTGATCACATGTACAGTTTATTGTCCAACTACCACCGCAAACGAATGTACCTCATAGCAGTGTGAGTTGAATTTTACCGGTGCCGCAAGGAACCAAACCAGTCACACATGACCTCGGAAACCAAACTTCATGTCCTTAGCTGTAACTATCAATTCATTATTGATGTCAATAATGACTCTTATGCAGACTCTATGGTTTGTGAAGCAATTGTCTGTCTACCTCCGGATGAAGAAGTGCACCAGAAGGCTTTACTCTGTGAGTTGGCATAAGTTTTGCAAATAACACAATCTTTCGAAGTTTCTCGGGCAGCAGATGACCAAATTGAAGTACAGGGCAATGTGGCAATAGTGTCACAATGTGTACCCACTAGGATGATAGATAGCTTGTTTGAGGAAGTGACAATGGCAGAGGAAAAATGTGGGCCCATCACAGAACTGACCAAGGCCGGGCCAAGCAGCTATAACCACCAAGGTGCCAGCATCAGCATTCTCTGTTTCTGTCTGGTTGTTTCTGTTTTGTCCAGCATGAACGTTTGGCAAGCCCTACTGGTAGTGCTTGCCAGAAGAAAGGTCACATCGCCTCCATGTGCCATTTGCTGTAGGTTGCTCAGTATATGGACACGGACGTAAATTGTATGATTTCAATACTTGTGGCTTCACCCAAGTTGTTTCTCGAGTTAAGTGTTTTTTGTCAGGTGATCCGGCTGAGGTCAACATAGGTGCTATAGTAACATTATTGAATTGTCAACCCAATGTGAATTTAGGCTCACCACCGTTGACATCTGTTCTGCGGAAGTTGGACAATTTACGGCACCTGCCTCTTACAAGTCAGTGGTTTGCTCCATTATATTTGCTGATGCCAGTGTTGAGAACTTGTTTGTGATGGATGCATTTCAGGCATTTGCATTTTCTGTCATCGACGCATTTCACCTTGTGTCCAATCTGGTACCATATTGTCAGTTGGGGAGTCTTCAGAAGATTTAGGGTGTGCTATGAACTTTTCTCCTCACATTTATTTGAAATCCATGGCTCAGCCTCATTTTTGTTATGGGTGTCCTATTCCTGTTGTCCTGAAAGATCAAGTTAAGCAGAAATGGATAGACTTCAATCTTTAGGGGTGGTGCGACTTGTTATGGCTAGCGAATGGTTGTCCCTGCTGGTTGTAGTTCGAAAACCGTTGGGGAAACTTTGCCTCTATGGCGACTTTAGTGCTATGGTCAATGTGCGGTCGATTGTGGATATGTAATGTCTCCCATGCCAGGAGGAACTTTGGCAAAATTATCAGGTGGCCAGTACATTTCTAAAATTGATTCATCTGAAGCACATCTGCAGATTCTGCGTGAACAAAATCTCGGTGAGTTCTGGTTTTGAATAATCCTTATGGTCTCTCCTTTTGGTGTGGCTAGCGCCTCTGCTATTTTACAACAATTTTTAGAGCAATTGACTTTGCCTGATCTGGATTGCACACCACCTTCAATGCTGTGTACTGTTCTTGTTTCACTACAATTACGAAATCTGTTTTCAACCCACGTCTAAACATGCCTTCCTGTGGGTCGTAATCCCGACTTTTATTATGAAGAATTGCTTTGCTTTCACCTTGATATTGACATGCAGGCACCAGTCGAGAGTTTCCCAATTATGTGCACACGTGTAGGAGCTGCCAACCTGTTTCTCTGCTAGGTGATTTGGTTTGTGAAACAGGGCTGGCCAGATAAACCACCAGGTCATGCCTCAGTCCACCTGTACAACTACTTTTCCTTAAGGTGTTGCCCCTCTGTTTTTGATGGTGTTTTGCTGTAGTCCATGGAAGACCTCTCTCCAAGAGTAATCATGCATGCAGTGTTACAGCATGATGTTCTACACCTTCTCCATCAGGACCATTGGGGAGTGTCACACACTAAACTGTTAGCTAGGAGGCATGATTTTTGGCCCAGGATTGATGGTGAAATTGTCCATTTTGTTGTGGCTTGTGAGCAGTGTGCCCAGCAACAGGTGGCTTCCAGGCTGTCTGTCCCTCTGGCCCACTCCACGTCACCCTTGAGAATGCATTCATGTTGACTTTGTGGGTCCCTTATTGAATTTCTATTGGCCCTTGGTTGTGGATGCATTTTCCTGGTTTCCTTACATTCTCTGGTGTGTATTGAAGCAGGGTAAGTCACAATTCATATGCTTTTGAGGTTTTTTTTCTATTGATGGTTTGCCTTGTACCTCTGTTTCCAGTAATGGGCCCAATCAAATGGTGAGGTGGAATTACTGGTGTGTACATTCAAATCCCAAATGGAAAAGTTTGTTCTCAATTCTTTACTGGACAACACCCTTCTCTGTTTTCTGAGCACCTATTACTTCCCGCATATGGGGGAGCAAAGCCTGGCTGAGTTGCTTCATGACTGGCTGCCACACATGCTCCTTCACCTTCTGTGGCCTGTGCCATATCTGCTGCAGTCGGGTTTATCCAGTCACATCACACCAGCATCGCCAGTGTGGGCGCGAAGGTTTGGTCACTGGTGCAGGTGGATACTGGCCACTGTTGTCTGTAGCCAGGGATGCAATCTGTGTGATGTTGGTTTGGCTGATGGGTTGATGGAACTCCACTTTGTTCTGGTGAAACCTCACTTTGTTCAGTTGCGCCCTCACATGCCGCTGGAATCTACCAGGTGACCGCAGTTCATCCTGTCGCCCTCCATCCTGCACCTGTCATTGTCTGCTGCAGTGGTGTTTCTGTCCCATTCCCTGTCTCCTCCCTCTCCCCCACCCCCTACTTTCCGAGATTCCAGCTGACCGATGCTGGACACAAGTCTGTCTCCAGCCTCAGATCCGTTGCTGAATCCTGCTGTTCTGGTTGGGCCACCTCCATTGGTCCTCCCTGCTTTGCATCAGCCATTATGGCCAGCAGTTCCAGCCCTACTGCCTCCGCACTGGGATCTGCCTGCTGATGACGATGTTGAAATGGCCATGACACCCTCTTCTCTGCAACCACTCTGGATCCGATGGATTGTCTCTTGTCGGGCTGCTGGCATCTCCTCCAGCACCTGGGCCCCCACTTCGCTGAAGGGAGAGGTGTGATATATCCTGTGACTAGTACATGTAAATGTGAGTGCATGAAGTGTGGTGTTGCCATGCTTGTGTGTGTGATTCAGCTGTCGCATGCTGGAGGCCACTTTTGGGGGTTGTGCAAGCAGCGAGGTCTCCACCATGCTGATGACTCACACATATACATGGTGTTGCAAAAAGGTACGGCCAAACTTTCAGGAAACATTCCTCACACACAAATAAAGAAAAGATGTTATGTGGACATGTGTCCGGAAACGCTTAATTTCCATGTTAGAGCTCATTTTAGTTTCATCAGTATGTACTGTACTTACTCGATTCACCACCAGTTGGCCCAATTGAAGGAAGGTAATGTTGAACATGTGCCTTTACAAGTACGACACAACATGTGGTTCATGCACGATGGAGCTCCTGCACATTTCAGCCGAAGTGTTCGTACGCTTCTCAACAACAGATTTGGTGACCAATGGATTGGTAGAGGCGGACCAATTCCATGGCCTCCACGCTCTCCTGACCTCAACCCTCTTGACTTTCATTTATGGAGGCATTTGAAAGCTCTTGTCTACGCAACCCCGGTACCAAATGTAGAGACTCTTCGTGCTCATATTGTGGACGGCTGTGATACAATACGCCATTCTCCAGGGCTGCATCAGGGATTCCATGCGACGGAGGGTGGATGCATGTATCCTCGCTAACGGTGGACATTTTGAACATTTCCTGTAACAAAGTGTTTGAAATCACGCTGGTACATTCTGTTGCTGTGTGTTTCCATTCCATGATTAATGTGTTTTGAAGAGAAGTAATAAAATGAGCTCTAACATGGAAAGTAAGCGTTTCTGGACACATGTCCACATAACATATTTTCTTTCTTTGTGTGTGAGGAATGTTCCCTGAAAGTTTGGCCGTACCTTTTTGTAACACCCTGTATATGCACAAAGCAGTGCTAACTGAGTCCTCTTGTATGTCAATTCAATGTGCCGTTTACATCAATGTACCTGTATCTTGTGACATGGTAGTCTGTTTTCCATTATTATCGAGTGCTTCTTGAATAAAGCCATATTTGTGTTATTTTGACTGGTCTTGTGTGACACATGGTTACTACAGTTGTGTATTAAATTTTAGCCTGTTTTTCAGCTCCTACCAAAAGTATTTGAATGTATGTTCCTTGGATTGGCTATAGAAGCCAGTTAAGATTAATCAATCTTAAGCTTTTTTGAATACATTTTTGTGTACTTATCCTTCATAAGCATTTTGCTGTATTTTTGATTTCATAATAGCCATTAAAGACCAGATTACATATAATGTCGCAGCTGGTGTTACATATAATTGCTAATCAGTGGTAGCCTCAAGCCTGTGAAACTGTTGATTACTCACCTATACATTGCCTAGTCTAAAAGGTCTCCTTTATGTTATCCAGCCCTTTAAGATCCTTTCTCACAATCCTGAATCTTAGGCCTGCTTTCAGATATATTAAAAAACTATTCTTTCAGTCCATTCTCATCCATCTTAAATAGGTGTCCATAAAATTTTAGTCTTCTTTTCTAATTTATGTGATTAATTTTTCATTTTCCTCTTACAGTTCTTCCCTTCTTCCTAGTTCATACATTCCACGCAAGATATTTGGACTCATTACCATACAGAGAATCTTTCTCTAGCATTTTCTGTCTCTCTCACTCCTAATATTCCTGTCACTTTGGGGCATTCACTAGCATAATCACACTGTGTAAATCACACGGTTGTAGTGACTTAGTTTAGTCCCTATTGAGATGGCTTTTCTAGTGTGTAAAGCATATATCCTGCAAAAAACACTGGCCGTCTTTATCTCACCTGTTGTTGCTGGCATCTCCCTTGATAGTTTTCAGTTGTACTACTCCGCTGAGATATTTAAATATGTCAACTCTTTGTTTCTTACTGTTCCCTCTCTTCAGATAATGAGGGCAGCTTTGATGTTTGTCACATATTTTATTTTTCAAAGGAAATTTGTAGTCTGATTTTTATTTATTTATTTTTGTTCTGCTTGCTGCGTAAGGATATTTATTTTCTTCTTAACTGTACCATCGTTCTTAGACGGTATTGCAACATTGTTGGCAAATACAACGCAGTTGATCTTGATACCACTTTTGATTCCTCCAATATGTACTAGGTTGAGCTGACCTTTGTTGCCAGCTTTTTCCTTTTTTCAGATGATCTTCTCCAAAACACAGCTGAAGATATTATGCACTATTATAGCTAAATATATACCCCTGGTATAATATCAAACTCTTTGGAGACTCCCCATAAATTTTATCTTTGGCTGTGTCATGAGTAATATCTTCTTGGTAATTTCCTTTAGTTTGGCACTGTTATGTTGAATAACACTTATCCATTGGACCTTTTTTGAAGTTCAAAAGACTACTACAGAGATAGTTTTCGAATACTCTTTGCCAGCTCAGGGTCTACCACAGACATTATCTCTCTTTCCAGAAGCTTGTTTGATATTCCACAAGCTGATGATCTGTTTGCCCTAATAGCGTTATGCTGTTCTTTGGATAGTATTTTATTTATCACAGGGATGATGTAAATGTCATGATAGTTGTTGGGATCCATTCTATCAACTTCCTTATATAAAGGATGAATCAGGGCACTTTTCCCATGATCTGAGATTACGTCAGTATTGACATCTTGGATATTTTGGAATCCATCCGGATGTTCACGTCATTCTCGCATGATATTTCAACAGCGTGCCTCGCTGTCTTCTTCAGGTGCTACCTTAGACTGGTCCTTGGGTCGATTAAGTCCAGTATTTAAGCCTGGAAGGAGCTGGGCATTCTCTAATCGGTCCGCACCGTGTCGAGTGTTCCATCTGTGGTGAGATGTTGGGTACTCTGTCTTATGACTGTTACTATGATTACCACTTCTGTTTTGTGCTTGGCGCTCCACAATCGGTCCACGCCGCATTGTGTGTTCCATCTGCGGTCCGCAACTGCCAGATGCGGCTACATTGGCCCTCTCTGGTTGCCGGTCTTCCGACCGCCGTCCGCGCCTGGCGTGGCCATCTTCTGAAGTTGAGCTCTTGATCTGGGGTGTGTCAAATCTGGTCTCTAATGTCTGACACCTTGTCTCACAGCTGTTCTCTCGGTCTCCACTTCTATTTCTTGTAGAATCCCAGAGTGTCCTGCGTTGAGTTTTCACAAGCTCAAGCGCTGGATTACAGGCAGTGCAGATTTGGTATTCCGAGTCATGTTGATTAGATTATCTGTGACCTTAATCTCAGTGCTTCTTTAATGACACTGTCCCAAAATCTTGAGGTCTGTGTCACAATCTTGGTGTCATTGTAATCCATTGAATGACCAAGTACCAGACAATGCTCTGTTATGGCTGATTTAGTCGCCTGTCTGAGTCTGGTATGTCTCTGGTGTTCTTTACACCTGATGTCCACAGTTCTGGTGGTGTGGCCAATGTATGACATCCCACACTGGCATGGTATGTTGTAAATACCTGGCTTGCATAGCCCCAGGTCATCATTTACATTCTACAGTATAGCCCCAATTTTGGTGGGTGGGCAAAATATGCTCTTGATGTCATATTTCTGGAGAATCCTGCTGATTTTGGCAGAGATAGGCCTGGCATATGGCAGGTATGACATCTTCTTTGCCTCTTCTGGTTCTTCTTCTGGATCCCTTGGCTGATTGGCAGGTTGAAGTGCCTTCTGGATATCTCTAGAGGAGTACCGATTCCTGCTGAACACTGATCGTAAGTGTTCTGTTTCTGTAGCCAAACTATCAGGATCTGACAGAGTTTGTGCTCTGTGGACCAGTGTTTTGAGCACTCCATTTTCTGTGCCAGATTTTGCCCACCCACCACAGTTGGGGCTATGCTGGGGAATGTAAAAGATGACCTCGGGCTACGCAAGCCAGGTACACAACTGGCCATTAAAATTGCTACACCATGAAGATGACATGCTACAGACGCGAAATATAACCGACAGGAAGAAGATACTGTGATATGCAAATGATTAACTTTTCAGAGCATTCACACAAGGTTGGCACCAGTGGCGACACCTACAACGTGCTGACATGAGAAAAGTTTCCAACTGATTTCTCATACACAAACAGCAGTTGACCAGCGTTGCCTGGTGAAACGTTGTGATGCCTCGTGTAAGGAGGAGAAATGTGTACCATCACTTTCCGACTTTGATAAAGGTCTCATTGTAGCCTATCGTGATTGCGGTTTATCATATCATGACATCGCTGCTCGCATTTTGGTTGAGATCCAAAGACTGTTAGCAGATTATGGAATCTGTGGGTTCAGGTGTGTAATACAGAACACCGTGCTGGATCCCAATGGCCTCGTATGACTAGCAGTCGAGATGACATTCATCTTATCTGCATGGCTGTAACGGATCGTGCAGCCACGTCTCGATACCTGAGTCAACAGATGGGGACGTTTGCAAGACAACAACAATCTGCATGAACAGTTCGATGACGTTTGCAGCAGCATGGACTATCAGCTCGGAGACCATGGCTGCAGTTACCCTTGATGCTGCATCACAGACAGGAGCGCCTGCGATGGTGTACTCCACAATGAACCTGGGTGCACGAATGGCGAAACATCATTTTTCAGATGAATCCAGGTTCTGTTTACAGCATGATCATGATGGTCGCATCCATGTTTGGCGACATCGCGGTGAACGCACATTGGAAGTGAGTATTCGTCATCGTCATATTGGCGTATCACCTGGCGTGATGGTATGGGATGCCATTGGTTACACGTCTTGGTCAACTCTTGTTCGCATTGACGGCACTTTGAACGGTGGACGTTACATTTCAGATTTGATAGGACCCGTGAGTCTACCCTTCATTCGATCCCTGCGAAACCCTATATTTCAGCAGGATAATGCACAACCACATGTTGCAGGTCCTGTACGGGCCTTGCTGGATACAGAAAATGTTGATTGCTGCCCTGGCCAGCACATTCTCCAGATCTCTAACCAATTGAAAACGTCTGGTCAATGGTGGCCGAGCAACTGGCTCATCACAATACGCCAGTCACTACTCTTGATGAACTGTGGTATCATGTTGAAGCTGCATGAGCAGCTGTACCTGTACACGCAATCGAAGCTCTGTTTGACTCAATGTCCAGGCGTATCAAGGCCGTCATTATGGCCAGAGGTGGTTGTTCTGGGTACCAATTTCTCAGGGTCTATGCACCCAAATTGCGTGAAAATGTAATCACATGTCAGTTCTAGTATAATAAATTTATCCAATGAATACCCATTTATCATCTGCATTTCTTCTTGGTGTAGAAATTTTAATGGCCAGTAGGGTATTTACAACATACCATGCCAGTGTGGGATGTCATACATTGGCCCGACCACCAGAACTGTGGACATCAGGTGTAAAGAACACCAGAGACATACCAGACTCAGACAGGCAACTAAATCAGCCATAGCATAGCATTGTCTTGAACTTGGTCATTCAATGGATTACAATGACACCAAGATTGTGACACAGACCTCAAGATTTTGGGACAGTGTCATTAAAGAAGCCATTGAGATTAAGGTCACAGATAATCTAATCAACATGACTTGGGATACCAAATCAGCACAGCCTGGAATCCAGCACTAGAGCTTGTGAAAACTCAACGCAGGACTTTCTGGGATTCTACAAGAAACAGAAGTTGAGACCGAGAGAACAGCTGAGAGACAAGGTGTCGGACATTAGAGACAAGATTTGACCCGCCCCAGATCATGAACTTGACTTCAGAAGATGGCCAGGCCAGGCACGGAAGGCGGTCAGAACACCGGCGACCAGAGAGGGCCAATGTAGCCACGTCTGGTGGGCACGGACCACAGACGCAACACATAACCGACCGATTGTGGAGCGCCCAGCACGAAACAGAAATGGAAATTATAGTAACAGTCATGAGACAGAGTACCCAACATCTCAGATCGGGTCTGACACACCTCAGATGACGACTACAACCGTTTAGGATGGCCAAAATGGGCGCGGATGGCATTCGGAACATCCACGACTGGAGGGGTCCATTGAAGATGAGTCTGGCGGGTGCGGACCACAGACGGAACACTCGAATCGGCGCGGACCGATAAGGGAACGCCCAGCTCCTTCCAGGCATAAACACTGGACTCGATCGACCCAAGGACCACTCTCAGGTAGCACCTCTAGAAGACAGCGAGGCATGCTGTTGAAATATTGTGCGAGAATGATGCAAACTTCCGGCTGGATTCCCGAATATCCAAGATGTCAACAGATCTCCAGGAAAGCATGACGAATTACATCAATATTCCTATATTTTCCATTTCTTGGACTGAAGCTAAGTCTTCCTCTGTGGCTTTGTTAATCATCAAATCCTCTACTATTTTACACAGTTCTTTTCCTTCTGGTGGGACTGAATCTTTCTTCTGGAATTATTCTTGGCCATTTATCTTCAGGTTCCTCACAATTTGAGAAATTTTGTATGTATCTGGCAAAGATCTCACAATTTCTGTCCTTGTGTCTCCCAGTTTCCCATCTTCCCTCTCAAAACACAGGCCTCACGGTTGGTACCCATTTAACTGTCGCTTGGCAGTCATGCGGGAGGTGTGGCTGATGAGCTCGCAGTTGAGTCCTGTAACCCACAGCCGGTTAACCAATCAATCCTGTAGCAGGTTGCACTGTTATTCTTCTCAAATTCTGTCTCCATGCTTCAGAATTCTTGGATATTTTATTTATTTTTGCTTGTCATTAGGTTTTTTCCTTCTGTTCGTGCATCTCTTTGTTCTTCTTGAATTTGGTTTCTGGTTTGTCTATGTATAATCTTTAATTGGCATCTACTCTCATTTCAGTTGTGTCATCACAGTCTTCAGTCCACCACTGGTGCTAGCATGTTTGTTGTATGAAGGTGGTCTGATAAGTCTGGTAAAAAAGTAAGAAAAAATTCTTGTTTCATGAACAACTCGCCTTGCTGTACAGAAAAACAAATCATTACAGTTTCGGAAAAATTGGGTGCTGCCCCCCCCCCCTCCCCCCCCCCAAGAGAAAGATCATCACAAAATGAGGAAGTCAGGAGCACATTGGTCCACTGCTGTCCATTATGGAAGCAATTATTTGGCTTGGCATTGATTGATAGAGCTGTTGGATGCCCTTCTGAGGGATATCAAGCCAAATTGGTGCATTAGATCACCAACATCCCAAACTGGTTGGAGGACTCTGCCCTTAATGCTCCAAATGTTCTTACCTGGGGAGTGATCCGGCAATGTGGCTGGCCAATGTAGGGTTTGACAAGCATGTAGACAAGCAGAAGAAACTCTCATTGTGCGGGCAGGCATTATCTTCAGGAAATGTTAGCCCAGGATGGATTGCCTTGAAGGGCAACAAAATGGGGCATAAAATGTCTTTGACATAGTACTATGCCATAAGGGTGCCACAGATGACAATGAAACAGGTCCTGCTATGAAAAGAAATGGCACCCCAGCCCATCACTCCTGGTTGTCGGGCTGCATGGTGGGGGACAGTCAGATTGGTAACTCACCACTGTCTAGGTGGTCTCCAGACATGTCTTCGGCATGGATTCTCATTGACTGGAGTAGACATGTCTTCAGCGATGAGACTCACTTTGAACTGAGCCCTGACGACCAGTGAAAAAGTGTCTGGAAATGCCCTGGACAGCAGTGGTATACCAACCTGCCTCTCACATGCTGTGTGGCCCAGCAACAAGAAGTAATGGTCTGGAGTGCAATTTCTTTTTATAGCAGGACTCATTTGGTTATCATCCGCAACACCCTTACAGCACAGGACTTTCCATTGTTTAATTTTTGCCTGATGGCTTTTCTTAGATCCTAATCCAGTGCTGTGTTACATTGTTACTATATTCTAATGCATCACTATTCTCCCTGTCTGTCCTTCTTTCTCTTTTTTCCTGTGTTTCTCTTGTCGCCTTACAAACTGCACTGTATGCTCTGCTTATGAGCCACACTGTATCAACCATCTTAGCTGCGCACAGCAGGTGGCTGCAAGACCATGCCGATTGTTGGTGCTGCACCTTACATCCCACATTACTCCTGCCAATATCATTAATCCTATATCTCCAAATTGATCACTCTCCCTGCGTCACTCCCCTGTATTTTCCCGTGGTATTTCTGACATCTTTCCGGTGCCACACAATCTTGTATCTCATCCTACAGACCCCTCCCCAACCCCCACTCTTTCTCTTTTCTATCCCATTTCATGCCCACTAATTCCACCTCATCCAGTCACATATGCCATCCTACTTCTTCATACTTATCCACCCTCAGACATATCTTTTCTTTGATCTCATTGTGACTCAGTATAATTTTAGTGAGTTTTCACCTTTCGTTATCGTCGACTCCCTCGATTTCATCTTGTTTCCCTATTTTACTTCCGTTTCATCCTTCTCGTGATTTTTCACATGTACTTGGGTGTATTTTTGTGAATTTTCATGGATCCTTGCTTCTTCCATCTGCATCAATACAGAAAAGTTTCCTTATCTGTAGCCAGATCCCAGTCCCACATTGTCTCCCAGTCCTGCATTGTTGCTTGGCTCATGGAGTCCTCCCCAAATGGCCTTACCATCAAATTACCCATCTCAGGCTTCCACCCCTCCTTCCACACTGACCTCCACCTGTTCAGATTCTTCCAATCCTTAGCTCTCATCAACATAGTCCTGCAAAACCATGTCAGTCAGGCACAAACCTCCTTGCAGCACCTTCTCTCCACCCGCAAAATTCTCCAGCTGTGCAATCCCAAATTTCTGGAATCTGTAACACACACTGAAAGTCTTGCCCTCCAGGAACTAGAGCAACATGCACAATGTCACTTCAAAAAGCTCTCCACCCTGCTCACTTCCTACTACTGCCTTGGAGTACTACTGTCCACCACTTCTACAACAGGCTCCAAACCTCCTCCGTGTCCCCTCATAGCTGAGAAATCCTGTCTCACAGACCTACTGCATTTACACAACCCTCCAAAACTCCCTCCCACCACCACACAGAATCCAGAACCTAAACAGATCCTGAAACAGTCATGAACCTTTCCTCCAGAAGCCTTAGCGCCACAGAAATATGAGCCCTTTCGAAAGACCTCACCTTTTCACCACTCCCAAATTCAATCATGCAGGACTTGTTAAAGACCTTCTCACCTTGTCCTGGTCCCTTTAGTGCAAACATGTTTTTGCTGCCAACCCACTAATCAGACTCAACCAAAAACCATTGTCGAACCCTGCCTAACTCAGTTCACTCCTCCATCCAACCATGATCCACCACCACTGCCCCCAAATCACTCCCTGTTAACTTTCCAGTATTTCTTAACCTCAAAATTTGCCTCACCATCATTACCCAAATCCCTCAAAATTCAAACTAATCTTACATCCACATAAAGAACTGCAGTCCACCATCTAAAATCTTTTCCCGACCTTATAATCCTATCTGCGGATAGAGGCTCCATCGCTGTTGTTTTGAACCGCAAGCATTACCTATCAGAAGAACTCTGCCAGCTGTCAGATACATCCACCTACAAACCATGCCATAGTGACCCCATTCCAGAAATCCAGCAGGATCTCCAGTCACTCCTCAAATCCTTAGGCCCATCCCAGCAACTTTCCCTGGAGTCCATCTCTCAGCTCATCCCTACCACTCCCTGCACTCTACATGCTTCCTAAAGTCCATAAACCCAACCCCCCAGGATGTTCCATTGTGACCGGTTACTGTGCCCCACTGAGAGAATGTCTGTTCTCATAGACCAACAGCTTCAACCTATTACCCAGAACCTACGCTCCTACATAAAAGATACCAACAATTTCCTCCACTGACTCTCCACAGTTCCTGTCCGATTACCACACGGTGCCTTGCTCATCACTATTGATGCCACCTCCCTTTATACTAACATCACTAATACCCATGGCATTACCGCTATTGAACACTATTTTCCCAGATGCTCAATGGATTCCAAACCAACAACCTTCTTCCTAATCGCCATGACCAACTATATCTACACCCACAATTATTTCTCCTTTGAAGGCATTACCTACAAACAAATCTGGGGTATGGGTATGGGCCCTGGCTGGCACCATCCTATGCAAACGTATTCATGGGCCATCTAGAGGAATTCTTCCTAAACACCCAGAATCCTAAACCCCTCACCTGGTTCTGATTAATTGATGACATCTTTGTGACCTGGATCAAGGGTGAGGACACCCTATCCACATTCCTCCAGAACCTCAACACTTCTCCCCAATATCCTTCACCTGGTCCTACTCAACCCAACAAACCAACTTCCTACCTGTTGATTTCTATCTCAAAGAAACCTACATCAGAACCTCCGTCCATATCGATCCCTCTAACCACCAGCAATATCTCCATTTCGACAGCTGCCACCTGTTCCATACCAAGAAGTTCCCTTCCATACAACCTAGCCACCTGTGGTCATTGTATCTGCAGTGACGAGCGGTCCCTCTCAAAAAATACCAATGGTCTCGCTGCCTTCACAGACAGTAATTATCCTCCCAACCTTGCACAAAAACAAATCTCCCATGCCTTATCTTTCCAGTCTCCCACCACCTCCCAAAGTCCCCTCGTAAGTCAGTACCACCCAGGACTGGAGCAATTGAATTACATTCTCTGTCAGGGTTCTGAGTACCTCTCGTCTTGCCCTGAAATGAGAAATGACCTGCCCATTTTCCTTCCCACCCCACCCACAGTAGTATTCCACCATCCACCGAGCCTACACAATATACTATTCCATCATTACACAACCCCTGCTCCCAACCCATTACCTCCTGGTTCGTATCCCTACAATATACTTAGATGCAAGACCTGTCCCACACATCCTCCCACCACCACCTACTCGAGTTCGGTTGCAAACATCACCTATCCCATCAAAGGCAGGACTACCAGTCATGTAATCTACAAGCTAAGCTGCATTCTTTGTGTGCATGACAAACAACAAGCTGTCCATCCACATGAATGTCCACCGACGAACTGTGGCCGAGAAACAAATGGACCACCCTGTTGCTGAACATGCCGCCAAACATGACATCCTTCAATTCAGCAACTGCTGTGCCATATGGATCCTTCCCACCAACACCAGCTTTTCTGAGTTGTGTGGGTGGGAACTTTCCTTCCAATATCCTACGTTCCCCTAAGCCTCCTGGCCTCAACCTTCGTTAGTCATATTTCTCACCCATCTAGCTCCGTGCCTGTTCCCATTCCAAAACTACACAGCCCTCATTCCACCAACACACCCAATCTCCTTACTTCTATCCTTTTCTGCTACCCTCCCCCCCCCCCCCTCCTCCCATCCCCCAACCCCACTCCCTCCTGTCCCCTGCCCTCCATCTAACCTCCCGACTGCACCTAGCTGCCCTACCCTCTCTCCACCTCTTCATTGCACATTCTCCAGCAGCATTTCACTGTCCCCCACCCCTGCTCTGCTATACCTCCCATGCCCCAACCCAGCCTCCTTCTTACCCACACCCAGTTGCCACTCCCATCATGCAGAGCTGCTGTTGCTTGCAGTGCAACTTCAACTGCTAGAGGCTGCAGCTGTGTGTGTGAGTTGCATTTGCATGTGTATGGATATGTGTGTGTCTGTCATCTGTTTTCAACAAAGGCCTTGTTGACCGACAGCTTATATTGTGACATTCTTTTTGTTATGCCTATCGGTGACTCAGCATCTGCGTTAGATGGTGAGTAGCAACTTTACGTTTCATAATAACTAAACATGTAATAAATATTTCTGAGCACGTGTATTTTTTTTAAAAGGATAGATTGTGTATGAAATTAGGGAAGTTTGGAGGTAAATTCAAATTACTCTATATGTTTGTGTGTGTGAGTGAGTGAGTGAGTGTGTGTGTGTGTGTGTGTGTGTGTGTGTGTGTGTGTGTGTGTGTGTGTGTGTGGGGTCTATTTTTGACAAAGGACTTGTTGGCCAAAAGCTTGTTTTGTGACAGTCTTTTTGGTGTGCCTATCTGTGACTCAGACTCTCCACTGTATGGTGAGTAGCAACCATCCTTTTCATAATATTGTTACATTCCATCCTGGATTTTCAATTGTTAAATAATATTTTTGGTTCATGTTCTTTGATCATGTTGTTGTTATTGTGGTCTTCAGTCCTGAGCCTGGTTTGATGCAGCTCTCCATGCCATTCTATCGTGTGCAAGCTTCTTCATCTCCCAGTACCTACGGCATTCTAAATCCTTCTGAATCTGCTTAGTGTATTCATCTCTTGGTCTCCCTCTACGATTTTTACCCTCCACGCTGCCCTCCAATACTAAATTGGTGATCCCTCGATGTCTCATAACATGTCCTACCAACCGATCCCTTCTTCTAGTGAAGTTGTGCCACAAGCTCATCTTCTCCCCAATTCTATTCAATACCTCATTAGTTATGTGATCTACCCATCTAATATTCAGCATTCTTCTGCAGCACTACATTTAGAAAGCTTCTATTCTCTTCTTGTCTATACTATTTATCGTCCACGTTTCACTTCCATACATGGCTACACACCATACAAATACTATCAGAAACGACTTCCTGACATTTAAATCAATACTTGATGTTAACAAATTTTTCTTCTTCAGAAACGCTTTCCTTGCCATTGCCAGTCTACATTTTATATCCTCTCTACTTCGACCATCATCAGTTATTTTACTCCCTAAATAGCAAAACTCCTTTACTACTTTAAGTGTCTCATTTTCTAATCTAATACCCTCAGCATCACCCGATTTAATTTGACTACATACCATTATCCTCATTTTGCTTTTGTTGATGCTCATCTTATACCCTCCTTTCAAGACACTGTCCATTCCGTTCAACTGCTCTTCCAAGTCCTTTGCTGTCTCTGACAGAATTACAATGTCATTGGCGAAACTCAAAGTTTTTATTTCTTCTCCATGGATTTTAATACCTACTCCGAACTGTTCTTTTGTTTCCTTTATTGCTTGCTCAGTATACAGATTGAATAACATCGGGGATAGGCTACAACCCTGTCTCACTCCCTTCCCAACCGCTGCTTCCCTTTCATACCCCTTGACTCCTATAACTGCCATCTGGTTTCTGTACAAATTGTAAATAGCCTTTCGCTCCCTGTATTTTACCCGTGGCACCTTCAGAATTTCAAAGAGAGTATTCCAATCAACATTGTCAAAAGCTTTCTCTAAGTCTACAAATGCTAGAAACGTAGGTTTCCTCAATCTTCTAAGATAAGTCGTAGGGTCAGTATTGCCTCACGTTTTCCAACATTACTACGGAATCCAAACTGATCTTCCCCGAGGTCGGCTTCTATCAGTTTTTCCAATCGTCTGTAAAGAATTCACGTTAGTATTTTGCAGCTGTGACTTATTAAACTGATAGTTTGGTAATTTTCACATCTGTCAACACCTGCTTTATTTGGGATTGGAATTATTATATTCTTCTTGAAGTCTGAGGGTAGTTTGCCTGTCTCATACATCTTGCTCACCAGATGGTAGAGTTTTGTCAGGACTGGCTCTCCCAAGGCTGTCAGTGGTTCTAATGGAATGTTGTCTACTCCGGGGGCCTTGTTTCGACTCAGGTCTTCCAGTGCTCTGTCAAAGTCTTCACGCAGTATCATATCTCCCATTTCGTCTTCATCTACATCCTCTTCCATTTCCATAATATTGTCCTCAAGTACATTGCCCTTGTATTGACTATATACTCCTTCCACCTTTCTGCTTTCCCTTCTTTGCTTAGAACTGCAGTATCTATCTTACCCCTAGTGAGATAAGCCTCTACATCCTTACATTTGTCCTCTAGCCATCTCTGCTTAGTCATTTTGCACTGCCTGTCGATATCATTTTTGAGACGTTTGTATTCCTTTTTGCCTGCTTCATTTACTGCATTTTTATATTTTCTCCTTTCATCAATTAAATTAAATATTTCTTATATTACCCAAGGGTTTCTACTAGCCTTCATCGTTTTACCTATTTGATCCTCTGCTGCCTTCACTATTTCATCTCTCAAAGCTACCCATTCTTCTTCTACTGTATTTCTTTAGCCCATCCCTGTCAATTGTTCCTTTATGATCTCCCTGAAACTCTGTACAACCTCTGGTTCTTTCAGTTTATCCAGGTCCCATCTCCTTAAATTTCCCTCTTTTATCCCTTTCTTCAGTTTTAATCTACAGTTCATAACCAATAGATTGTGGTCAGAGTCCACATCTGCCCCTGGAAATGTCTTACAATTTAAAACCTGGTTCCTAAATCTCTGTCTTGCCATTATATAATCTATCTGGTGCCTTTTAGTATCTCCAGGGTTCTTCCATGTATACAGCCTTCTTTCATGATTCTTAAACCAAGTGTTAGCTATGATTAAGTTATGCTCTGTGCAAAATTCTACCAGGCGGCTTCCTCTTTCATTTCTTAGCCCCAATCCATATTCCCCTACTATGTTTCCTTCTCTCCCTTTTCCTACTTTTGAATTCTGGTCACCCATGACCATTTTCATCTCCCTTCACTACCTGAATAATTTCTTTTATCTCATCATACATTTCATCAATTTCTTCATCATCTGCAGAGCTAGTTGGCATATAAACTTGTACTACTGTAGTATGCGTGGGCTTCATGTCTATCTTGGTCACAATAATGCGTTCACTATGCTGTTTGTAGTAGCTTACCCTCACTCCTATTTTTTTTATTCATTATTAAACCTACTCCTGCATTACCCCTATTCGATTTTGTATTTATAACCCTGTAATCACCTGACCAGAAGTCTTGTTCCTCCTGCCACCGAACTTCACTGGTTCCCACTGTATCTAACTTTAACCTATCCATTTCCCTTTTTAAATTTTCTAACCTACCTGCCCGATTAAGGGATCTGACATTCCACACTCCGATCTGTAGAACGCCAGTTTTCTTTCTCCTGATAACAACGTCCTTTTGAGTAGTCCCCGCCCGGAGATCCGAATGGGGGACTATCTTACCTCCGGAATATTTTACCCAAGAGGACGCGATCATCATTTAATTATACAGTAAAGCTGCATGCCCTCGGGAAAAATTACGGCTGTAGTTTCCCCTTGCTTTCAGCCGTTTGCAGTACCAGAATAGCAAGGCCATTTTGGTTAGTGTTACAAGGCAAGATCAGTCAATCATCCAGATTGTTGCCCCTGCAACTACTGAAAAGGCTGCTACCCCTCTTCAGGAACCACACATTTGTCTGGCCTCTCAACAGATACCCCTCCATTGTGGTTGCACCTACGGTACAGCTATCTGTATCGTTGAGGTACGCAAGCCTCCCCACCAGCGGCAAGGTCCATGGTTCATGGGGGGGTCTTTGATCATATTGTTCTTCATTGGCATCCCAAATATCTTACCCTTTTTGTTGCATGAATTAATTTTGTGTGTGTGTGTGTGTGTGTGTGTGTGTGTGTGTGTGTGTGTGTGTGTGTGTGTGTGTGTGTGTGTGAAGCTACCTTAAAGAATATTAAAATTCAGTATGCTATTATTCCATCTTACGGTAATAATACATTAGTAATATAGTCCAAGTTTACTGGTCGTATATTGTGAACAAAAAAACAAATGTAAAAATCAAGAGTTTTTTTGCCTGTAAAGATCTGTATTTAGTTCAGTTTCTTGAAGCTATTTTGATTTAATTTTTACTCCATCTGTTTCTTTTGAAGTCCTTATGTAACTAGTAATATTATTACAACTTTATTATTCATTCATTCAGTTATATGATTGAAGCTTTTGTAACTGAACAGCTTAGTTTAAAATGTCAAGTAATATTTTTTGCATGGATAACAAACCCCAAAAATGTTGCAGTGCAGTACATTTTATTTATTAGTGTTTCCCCATTTGATTAAACCTACATTTTTCATTTTAGTAGAACTGTTGACGTTTCTTAGAAAGACTGAAATGTGTCTCACAAATAATTATTAATTTTGGTTTATAAGTGTGGTAACAGTTGTGTTCCAATAGACATGTCATCATGTTTTTCATTGTTTTAGGTATTAATGTCCCTAAACCTGATTTTATGTATCCTGCTCTCCACAAGACACCCAGACCTCTTACCCAGATAACTCCAGTGTACAGCACAAACAAGGTACAGTCTTCTCAGTAAAATCAACTGATAGAATTATAGTTACCTTTAGAGTTTTGTTTCTGTAAGTTTTGTAATCAAACCCAACAGAGGTGAGAGGGTACAGGAAAGTAACGAAAACAAGAAGTACATGACATGAAAAGGAAAAAAGTGTATACTTAACTTTCACACTGACACACACAATTGAATTTCAGGAGAGCCACATAGCTGTGGCATTGTAGCACAATAATTATTTTCTTTCTATTTATTATTTGCTGATTACCCTATGTTATTGAGCCTTTATCCTGTGTTAGAGTAACTGTATTCTTATGGATTATGGTGTTAGCACATTACTAATTTACCTCCTGTTTAAAGAAATGGTTGCAGGCTTCTTGCTCTTTTTTGTATTCATGTGTCATCTCATTGTTTGTTAAACTTCCTAGCCAACTAACTAAAGTAGTTAATTAAGTAACTAACTAAGTAACTAAGTCCTGGCAGAATTCCATTTGTTGACAGTTAAAATATTGTTGGAAAGCCAAATAGAGAAACACAAACAATGACAACTGTAAATTTTTAGTAAGGATAATTTACTGGATTTCAACAAATCACTTGGTTTACAGTTTGGAAAGGCTAACTATATTCAGTTTTGGATTGTGAAAAGTACGGTAATATCAGTACTTAAGTGAGTAAAGGTAAAATAATTTTTTGGTGTGGAAAATGCTGGATTATACCTACATGGACAAAAACTCGATAGAACAGGTAGATTAAATTGTGCAGTAATCTTGTGAACACAATTACAAGGTTTATATCTAAAAACAAAGATGATGTGACTTACCAAATGAAAGTGCTGGCAAGTCGACAGACACACAAACAAACACAAACATACACACAAAATTCAAGCTTTCGCAACAAACTGTTGCCTCATCAGGAAAGAGGGAAAGAGAGGGAAAGACGAAAGGATGTGGGTTTTAAAATACGTGGGTATTAAAATATGTATTTAAATACGTCTGCTTGTGTCTGTATATGTGTGGATGGATATGTGTGTGTGTGCGAGTGTATACCCGTCCTTTTTTCCTTTTTTCCCCCCTAAGGTAAGTCTTTCCGCTCCCGGGATTGGAATGACTCCTTACCCTCTCCCTTAAAACCCACATCCTTTCGTCTTTCCCTCTCTTTCCCTCTTTCCTGATGAGGCAACAGTTTGTTGCGAAAGCTTGAATTTTGTGTGTATGTTTGTGTTTGTTTGTGTGTCTGTCGACCTGCCAGCACTTTCATTTGGTAAGTCACATCATCTTTGTTTTTAGATATATTTTTCCTACGTGGAATGTTTCCCTTTATTATAACCAATTACAAGGTTTGCGTTTGCAGAACTTTTTGAGAACTATCTTCTACTTCCAATCCAGAGGGAATCATTGCCTTGGTAAAACACATGGATTGAAAGATAGCAAAGAAGCAAAGAGAAATGTATCACTGATGAACCATAATACTTTTTGTAGTGTTGACAGATTGCCAACACTATGCACATTATTTAAGGGAGGCGGCCATTAAGCAAGCAGGCGGACTTGATGGTCTGAAACAGGATACTTCATAAATGCTATAAAGAAAAATACGTAGCTGCTGGAATACTTAACTTTAATCCACCATTTGTATACAGTGTTCTTGATGAGACATTTCATACGATAACTATCAAACTATCAATTGCTATGGCACCTTGCTAGGTCGTAGACTTTGACTTAGCTGAAGGCTATTCTAACTATCTGCTCGGCTAATGAGCGATGCTTCGTCCGTGTAGTCGCTAGCAGAGTCGTCCGTACAACTGGGGCGAGTGCTATTCCGTATCTCGAGACCTGCCTTGTGGTGGCGCTCGGTCTGCGATCACACAGTGGCGACATGCGGGTCCGACATGTACTAATGGACCACGGCCGATTTAAAGGTACCACCTAGCAAGTGTGGTGTCTGGCAGTGACACCACACTTTTAAGCATCAGAATAATAGCCCATTAAGATTTCATCATCTGGTTTCGTGTGTACTGAAGACATCTTCATTCCTTACAGTATGTGTCTTGCCACATCTATCTAACTCTTACCTCAAACTAAGGGAGAGGGTATAGTTATTATAACATCTGAGAACAACAACTTTCAAATAGAGGTCATGCCACCCTTTCATAGATTTTCCATAGTTTCCCAATATCTGTGAATATTGGTACAGTACCTTTGAATATGACATGGACAACTTTCTTCTTCATCTTTGCCCTGTACTAGCTTGTTTTCTGTCCCTAATTACCTTGTCATGAATGGAACTCCAAACCCAGATCTTCATTTCCATCCAAAAAATTGCTGTTAGTGAGTTCAGTAAACAAAAAGGGTACCAATGAGCAGGAAAAATTTTTGTGTCTTATGATAAAGCAACAAATGGTTCATAAAAGCCTGTCCACTCTACTATCAAGAAGTTAGCAACAAATTCAAAGTAGCCAAAACGGAAATGTATTTCCTTGTCAACAAATCATTTTTCCCCCCAGTCTTCTAATAGTTTTATTCTTGCACATATACATGGCCTAGTCACATTAATGTGACCACTGCCTATGTTTGATGTCAATAACTATTCGCAAATGGCAGGTGTGAGCACTAAGCAGTGAAGGGCACATAAATGCACGGTAATAATATCTGTTGATTCAGTTCTTCAGGTGGGCTGAGGAACTTAGTTGAATATATACAGTCTGAATGAAATCTGAAGTTGGTGTACAGGATACAACAGCAGCTTCACAGTGAAGGATGCATGTGCAGGTTTCCTTAGTGTGTGCAGCAATGAAGAACAAAAATATGTTTTCTATTATAAATTATGTGAAACAGATTATGTGTAAATCAAGGAATATTGTACAGTAGGTATTTACTGAATGAGTCAGTGCTGCTATTATGACACTGACGTTATATTAGGGAGGATGGAGTTGCTCTGTCTGGCCATTCTGATTTGGGTTTTTCATGGACGCCTACAGCTGACCACCCATCCTATCTTCATAGACTACTTATCCTTTCCTTATAAAGCATTTTATGTATGCTGTGTGTTGTTTGTTTTGACATATTAATTTGCATTGTATTACCTGACAAGTCCTATGTCATTGTGAGATGATCCTTCGAAGAATAAAGATAACTAAATAAATAGTAAAGAGTGCTTTTAAAGGTACTAACCAAATACAAACTACCAGTTGCTACCATTGACACCAGTGGCACCAGAAAAACTGCATAACTTAAGAAGAATCGCAGTACAACTACAGAAGATACGAAGTTTCTCTATCAAGTTAGACCATCGACAAAAGCTTGAAACTAAACTGTAGCCTCAGGGCACAAAAAAACATAGCTATCCTTTATTGAACCAGTGTTCATTAAAAACCAAAAAGGTATTTTTTATTTGCTCCAATAAGACGTTAAAATCATCTGCTTCTTTTAGCAATTGAATATGTACAGTGTCCAATCACATCAATGTGTCTACATGCAAAGAGCCTAAATAATCACCTTTTGCTTCACAGACCACAGCAAGACATGCAGCAAGAGAGTCAATGAGGTTCTGGAAAATACCAACACGGACATGGAGCTATGCCAGCTCCAGAGCCTTGGCCATCGACACTAGGTTTCTTGGTTGAGGACACATGGCGTGAGCAGCCCGATTGAGGTGGCCCCATAGATTATCAATTGGGTTTAAGTCCAAAGAGTTTGGTGGCCTTAGGCGTTTAGTAAACTCATCCTGATGCTCTTCGAACTATGCATGTACAGTGCAGGCTGTGTGACAGATTGCATTGTCTGGTTTGTAGAAGCCATTGATCCAAGGAAAAAAAATGGCATGTATGGGTGGACATGGACCCAAGAGTAGAGGCATAAGTGTGTTGATCCATTGTGCATTCTAGAATGACGAGATCACTCATGGAATACCACATAAACATTCCTCAGGCCATAGTGCTCCCTCCTGATCTGGACCCTTCTTATGATTGTTGCAGGGTGTTTGCTTTTAGATGTTTCATGCTGATGCAGCATAAAATGTTATTTATCTAAGAGGGCTACCTGTCGTCACACTGTGGAAGTCCAGTTGTGATATTGGCAGCAGCAGTCAGCAGTCAGCATGAGTGCATGAACCAGGAGCCTACTAAAGGTCATTGAGGAGACACTGTTGGTAGCCCCTTGGTTCATCTGGGTGGTCAGTTGCTCAAAACTTGCACATCTATTTGCCCATACATATCTCCAAAGCCATCATTCACACCTGTCATCTTTAGCCCATGGTGCACCATAGTTGTCTCGGTGCTGGTTTTGGATAGTGGCATTTTTCCATGCACGTTACTTTTTAACCGCGGTGGCAAGCATACAGTTTACGAAGTTACCCATTTTGGAAATTCTTCCATCATTGGGCTCCATTTCTGCATTGCAACAACAACTGCAAATGTATTTTAGTAATCTTTTTCATTTCCTTTGAGAATTTATTGTACAGTTTTATCCTCTGATACAAAGTGCTGTTGTGAGTTTTTTGTTTGTTTGTCCTGGGTAAATGTCAGTCTAAACAGGCTCTTGTCCTATGAGTATGTATAGGACTGTTAGTGCTGTATTTTGTAATGTAGGCTGGTAGATGTACTCACTTGATGCAGTAAGGATTGCCAGTTTTTTAATCAGATCTTTGCTACGAGCCCAGATACTACTTCTAGTTACTATTCTCACAGCCCTTTCTGCAGTTTAAAGACTGTGTCCATATTTTGTGCCTTTGATCTCCATAAAAGAATTCCATAGCTAAGAACTGAGTGCATGTAGACACAGTATGTCACCACAAGACATTGGCTGTTACAAACTGATGCTACCATCCTGATGCTGCCACCCTAAGAGCATAACATGCTGATGACACTCTTTTTGCCATTATCTTTGTGTTCATTCCATGTTAACTGACAATGTTCATCCCTTAAAATTCGTTACACAATCATATTTATCATCTATGCTTAACATGATGGAGTTGTTTCCCTTTTCATGCTGAACTGTATGGTTGTTTTCTTTGTGTTCAATACTAACTTATTAGATACTACCAAATAATAAACATCCCTGAGTATTTCATTTGCTTTCTCTAATAGTATTTCTGGTGTTTTATCAGTGACTATGATTCTGCTGTCAACAGCAAAGAGAACTCTTTCTTCTTGTCTTACACATTGTCTGGAAAGTCGTTGAGATATACAGGTTGACCCAAAAGTTCACTAACATTTGAAAATGCACTAATTCATGGGATAATGTAGGTTGTGAGGTAAAAATTGATACAGACGCCTGAAATGACATGGTGTTTTTTTTTTTTTGAAATTATTTATTGCATTCAGAGGATTGGCCCCATAGTAGATGGCCAGTACAAGTGTTGCAGACAGTTCATGAATAAATAGAAATTGTAGCAGCTTCATCTGTGCATAGTGAAGTCAGCGCTCGTGAAGTCACATGTTGCACTGGTGTTCCACGTACCACATTCTGGAGAGCACTAAGGTGTACCCTTCAGTGCTATCCATACAAAATCCAGCATCAATATGAACTTTTAGCTATCAATTTTGTGATGCAGAGAGCAGATGCAGTGTGGACATTTCAAAAAATGGGGAGAGATGACAATTGACTGTCTAAAGTGTTGTGGATCAATGAAACCCGTTTCACACTCCAAGTGTCTGTTAACACCCACAACTGCATTAGGGCTCCTGAAAATCCTAGAACTTCCATGGAAACCCCATTGTGTGACAAGAAAGTCATGGTGTGGTATGAATTTACCACATCAGTGTGATCAGACCCTTCTTCTTCAACGAAAGGTGTGGTTGTGCTTTTCAAAATGCCAGCATGACAGGTGTGAGGTATGCTGATATGTTACAGAATTGCATTATCCTTAGTCTGGGTGATAAACACCTGCTTGCAGGTGCAACCTTTATGCAGGATGGTGCTCCACCTCATATTACTAAATGTGTGAAAGATGTCCTGTGGACATCATTTGATGAGGATTGCATGTTGAGCTGCCACTTTCATCTTGCATTGAGTCCCAGGTATCCAGACCTCAGTTCTTGTAATTATTGGTTGTGGGGGTTCCCTGAAGTCGCAAGTCTACTGCAGCTCTCTGACCTCATTAGGGATGCTAAGAGATAACATCGACGGCAATTTCTCACCATACCTACCGATATGCTATACAGTGGCCCTCGCATACCGATATTGTTGATGAATGATGGTTGACATGTTGAACATTTGTTATCAAGAACATCTTCTTTGCTAAAAATCAATTTTTGTACTAATTATAGGTTTTTGTATCCTGTGAAGCACTGAATTTTCAAATGTTAGCAGACTTTTGGGTCACCCTGTATATTAAGAACAGAACTGGCTCCAACACACTACATCAGGAAAAACTATGTTTATATATTTCTAATTGGATAATGTTGTCAAACAAAATACTCAGATAAATGTCAGTAATTACAAGAAAATAATGTCAGATACATACACAGCACAATTAGTTAAGTGACAATAACAATAAACAGTTACATAATGACCACTTACAAGACAAATACCCTTCATAATGAGATCTTTGACATAGGCCATAAGTAATTAAATAGTTAGGTAAATGACAATAAGCTTTTCCTCATCAGTATTTCAGTTGGTTGAGTTCTCCACTGCACTGCGTATGTACAGTATATGAGGACAGAATGTGTCAGCCCCCCCCCCCCCCCACTTGCACTACACCTCATCCCACAGCAAACACTGTGCACTCTATCTGCTCCCCGCCACTTGACAGATGCCAGTTACTGTCTCCAAGTAGTACTAACATAGCATGGGAAACTTTTTGTCTAGCTAGAATTCAATTTAACTGTGATTGTCCTCAATACCACTAAAACAAGATTAACATTACAATAGCTTTATATTAACTATTAAAGCTTTCAAGGAAATGTCTTCCCAAAAATGATACAATTTAAAGATATTTCGGAAAAAGATGTGTATTACAGAGATTTAAATGGAAGTGGGAGTGGACAGAATTATGGAAACAGCTGTTCTAACTGAAACTACTGCAGCAACTGAGATGGCAGCACTATCATGGGCAGAGCTACAATTCATACATCATTTATACTTGGTGTGTACACCACATATAGCTCAGTGCTCTATCTAAATATTAATGAGAAGAGGCCTTTGAAATTAAAGACTGTCAAAGGTGGCTCATGTTTATCACCCAAACTTATGCAGAGCTCCATTTTGAGAAATTCTCGAGTGACAACTGCATTGGAAGAATTTGTGTCAAAAAAACATATGACTCCGTCATCAGCTGAAGTAGTGAAGAGAAAATAGTTTAAATTTTGCAAACGTTCTGAAAAACAACTGAAACAATTCAGTCCTAAAGACAAACTTGATCACTTTCTAATGAATTTATTGCAAAGTGTGAAATATGATTTCCCCAAGTTCGTGCAGAAGCTGTTATGCATGTTTCATGGAAATGTTGCAGTTGAATGAGGCTTTTCTATTAATAAAGACATTTTGGTTGAAAACTTAGAAGAAGATATCATTGTTGCAGAAAGAAGTGTTTGCAATGCCATATATTTGTTGGGTGGTTTACGTAATGTTGAGAAACAAGAGAATGTGTACATTAAAAAACCAATGATACTATCTCTCAGAATACATCCTCAAAAAGAGTAGAAGTCTTAAAAAAGAAGAAATCTGATGAAAATGAAGTGGCCAATTTTAAAAGAAAAACTGTCCAAGAAATAAAAGAGCTTAGAAATAAAAAAATTAAAAAAATGGGTATAGAAAAGGCAAAAAAAGCAGCTGAAGTTTTAGATGCTGAAATTCCAAGTTTAGCTAGGAAGCTTCGACAGTGAATATTTAACTGTGAATTTAACATTGGAAATAAATTTTGTACTTTCAGAATTGTAATATTGTCTGAGGGATAATTGTAAGTTTACACAACATTACTACGTTAAAACAATTTGCATTTTTATTGATATGATGATAGATGTATCAGAAAATAGTCATATCCCATCCTGTGTGTAACTCTAATGTCTTTACAGCATTTGACAAATAGTATACTAAAATTCATACATAATTACATTATTCATGCTGACATACAGCTTAAGTGATATGGGAATTATTACATTCAGCTTTCATTTCAGCTAGCTTTCAGGTTCCTAAAATAGTGTTTTTGTCATTGAACTATGCAATTTTTTGAGATGTCATGTAAATAACTAAAGAGGTAATGAAAAAGTCATGAAAACGTCACGAATTTGATCCTCTTAAAATCTGTAGACACCTAGATGCTTCTCAGATTCTTTTTTTATATCTTCTTTGCTTTCCTGACTTTTGTTATCTTACTTCCTAAATATTTGTATACTCTTGTTTGTTTCATTTTATTTCCTAACCTGTGTAGATGTTGAACAGGGGTTGTCTAACACCTTGAAGAATTCTAGCTTCTTTTGTCTCTTTCATATGTTTACTGATGCTGTTTGTTCTTTGTATTGTTCCTTAATTTTCTTCTGTCTCTAAGTCTGTTCTAGCCATTTTTAGAATTTCCATCAGTTTGTTCCAGTTGACAGTATAAAAATTTTTCCTGAGGTCTGTGAGAGCTATGTAAATTTTTCTGTTGGCTATAAAGCTTTTTTCAGCTATAGCGAGAAGACTTCTCCATTCTCGAAAACCAAATTGGTCTTCTGTCAAATTGCCACCTAGTTTGTTCATAGTAAATCTGCGTATTAGACTTGTTAATATTTTGGAAATGAGTTAAGAGTCTCAGAATACTGCGATCTGCATGTGGGTGTGGCTGCTTTGCTCCTATTTGGAATCATTATCATGGTATTTTTCTCAAACTCTTCTGGGATAATACCAGTTTTAATTGGGATAATACCAGTTTTATATGTGTTGTTAATTAAGATGTATGTCAGATGCTTTGTTTCTGCGTCAAAATCTTTAAGCTGAAGTGACCTCAGTGTTGTGAAAAGTGTGAGCCAAACACAAACTGTATACTCTGCATCATATAATCTCTGACATACATGTATTCTTTGCTTTTCATTAGTATTTTGTTCATTAGTACTCTGTTGTTATAAATATTTGGTTGCTTGGACTGAAAAATGTCATGTTGCAGTTACGGTGTCTAATGTCACTCATTAAGTGAATCTGTTTAAACTGCTACATTTTGGTGACTCCAACGTGATATCCAATGCTAGCTGACACCTTGTACTGTACCATGTTGTGCACCAAATGCAAAACATACGCTTCAGCCATGCCGTGCATCTTCCATGTATTTCACCATCATAACTTTGTGATGCAAGATCTGCCACCGACTGCTTCCCTGCCTACAAGTGCAGTTATCAACTGCATCTTGGCTAAACCACCGCTATGCTGACAACAGAACCCAGTTTTATGGTTTACACCTTTGGAGTACCACTTCGTGCTTGCCCACAAAACTGCTGACAACACAAAGAACAGCTACATTGTCTCTGCATTAAATGAGAACATGGCTACATAGGTGCTGGACATTCCAGGATCACCAGCAAGCACCGATTGTTACACAACCATCAAGAATGCCTTGATCACCAGCCTCTGGCTGTCTGAGATGAAACGTCTAGGGAAATTACTCTGTACTGAAGAGCTAGGTGATTGCACTCCTTCGCAGGTACTGTGCTGCCTGCAGATTCCAGCGAGTAATGCCGTCGGCGGGGACATCTTATGTAAAGTCTTCCACCCAGTGCGCAGAAGATACTGATGGTAGCTGCAGATCTCAGTGCACTGTTACTGACTGCAGATTACATTGTGGAAATGTACCCATTCACATGTGTCACAAGTGTATGTTTGGAGCCTCGAGCAGATAATACTCTTGCTGCATTGCAATCACAGATTTCTGAACTTAGTGACAAAGTCATTGCCTTGCAGAAACAATGTTGGAAGTCAGTGGTGATGGCAATTGGCTCACCAGACAGCAGGCATCAACTGTTCATTATGGAACATTATATGAAGCTGCAGTTCTTAGTGAACACAACTGCTGATGTGTCAGTATACCCAGCTGCGTGACTGCCTTGCCACAACAGCTACGGCTGTTGCCTTTCTGCTGCCAACGGTTCACTGCTCTGACATATAGGAGTGTCACACTGGTTTTGAACCTAGGCCTCCGTGGTAAGTTCAAGTGGCAATTTATCGTGGCAGATGTGGTACAGCCTGTACTTAAGGCAGATTTTTAGCCAGGCTCCTACGTCACCTCTGTCATGGATGTGTGTGCTGTGTAGATGATACTGCAATGCAGACAATTGCTGGTGCTTTATTGTTTGTAGTGTTATTTAAGTAGTTTCGGGAAGCCATTCGGTAAATATCTACAGGACCATCAGTTCAACATTTGACGATGGATTATATACTGGCCATACCAGGCCTACCAGGACCGCCAGTTCATGCTCAACCTCCCCATTTAACACCAGAGAAGTCGAAAGTAGCAAAGCAGGAGTTCTCTTTTATGCTTGCACAAGGCGTCTGCCGTCTGTCAAGTAGTAGTGTTAGGCATCTCCACTCCACATAGACCTGAAGAAGGATAAGAGATGGCGCCCAAGTGGGGATTATATCAGGAATGTCTGCGATTGTTGTCCAGTACTGCACGTTGAAGACATTGCGTTCTACATCCATGGCCATCTTCTCCACTTTGGACTTGGTGCATACATTCTATCAGATACCTGTCGATCTGGACAATGTACCTAAAAACGATGTTTGCACCCGCTTTGGTCTCTTTGAATTTACCAGAATGCTTTTCCGACTGTACAGTGCTGTACAGACCATTCAATGGTTCATGGATGAAGTGTGTATGTGGAACAGCTGAGGTCCAGTTCCTGGGTTACACCAACACCCAAGGAATACAGTTGCCAGAGGAGAGAGTCAAGGCCATTACTAAGTTTCCACAACCTTTCACAGTTCAAGAGATGTGATGATTTCTCGGCACCGTCAACCTTTATCGCCATTTTCTGTGCTACCATGAACTCTTAGCCACTCCATTGAATGACTTGCTGCGAGATTCACTGATGCTAATGATAAATTGCCCTTGATAGCTAGGTTGAGTTGACATTTACTGAAAGTTAAGACCATAGAGGCTACTCTGTTAACGCACACAGTTCTGCAGGTGCCTTTAGCTCTAATGGTCAACACATCTGCTGGTGCAGATGGTGCCATACTGCAGCAATGAGTGGAAAAACACTGGTAACCAGAAGTTACTGCCGTCACAACAGAACTGTGCAAGCTGCGATTGCGAATTGTATGCAGCATATGCTACTATCAAAAAGTTTTGCCACATGCTTGAGAAACAACAGTTTACACTGGCCACACATCACAAGCCACTGATGTATGCTTTCAGCCAACATGCAGATGAAGCATCACCACACCAACTGCAACACCTTGATTACATAGGACAGTTCAGCTCTCACATTATCTACATCGTTGATGAACCCGCTGCAATGGACATTGGATGCTCGGACTGATAATTTGATTGCAGCTTTGCAAAAAGCCTGTCATTATGCAATCCAGATGCCAAGTCCATTTTAACAAATGGTACCATTAGCACTAATAGGGCAGTGGTGAAGGGATCGTGCAATATAATGACAATCGTGAGCCAAACACAAAGTGTATACTCCACATCATATAATCTCTGATATACATTTATTCATTGCTTTTCATTAGTATTATGTTGTTGTTAGTATCTATTTGCTTGGACTGAAAAATGTCAGGTTGCGGTTATGCTGTGTAATGTTTTGAATAGTAAATGCGCAAAGTTGACACTTGGCTCGGTGTCTGATGGGAGCAAATGTATTTGGCAAATGCCTTTACGGTTACTCCCAGTAGCCATCCCGCCAAGTGTCAACTTCGTTTGCGCATTTAATAAAGTAAACCTGTTTAAATGTGCAGCAAAGCACTTCACTTGCAGTGTTATCAGTGTCACTTGTCTTATTTTCTTTCAAATCACTTAATGCTTTTTTGAATTTTTCTTTTGTAATTTTTGGCTCCATTTCCATTTGCTCACCTTTCCTTTGTTTCATTTAATTGTTCTGGCTTGTAATGCAGTTCTTCAATATACTATTTCCATCTGTTAACCTGATCTTCATTTTCTATAAGAATCCTTACAGCCTGTGAGCAGACTGAATTGTTGTGCATTTATTTACCAAAATGCTCTTTTTATTCGCTTGTGTGTCTTTTCTGTGTGTTTTTTTTTTTCCACTGAGCATGTTAATCTACTACTTTGTTTGATTTGGTTCCTTCGTTTCTTTTGGTTCATTATGTAATAAATTTGATAGTCTCCTGTATGCGTTGGTTTTGTCCGTGTTTAATATCTACTTGGGTGGTTTAGAAATAGTGTATCTTTTATAGCCAGCTCTTTTTCTCTTTTATTTCTAGTTCCTGATCCATACCTTCCTGTCACTTCAGCTTCGTGTTTGTCTCCTACCACAGCATTCCAGCCACTCATAATAATAAGATTCACTGTTCACTTCCACATATTTCAGAACTTCCTCAGGTTGTTTTTACACTTCTTTTATTTCATCACCAGTATATCCAGATGTTGTTGGCAAGTTTGGTTGGAGGACAGCTAGACCTACAGGTTCTGCTTTCATATTGGATTAGCACTATCCTGCTGCTATACAGCTTTCGATGGTTTTTTCCCCATTCCTTGAACAATACTGTACCAACTCCAGTTCCTTTATTTTGATAGCTTGACTATATTACACAGTTATTATTGCTCCAGAAATCCTTTAATTTCACTCATTCCTAGTACCAGTATATCTATGTATGCGTAGGCTTGTCATGTCACATTTTATGTTCTCCAGTTTAACACAAACCTCTAGTAATCCAACTTTTCATATTGTCACTTTTTATTTGGTGTATTTGAATTAGTTTTATGACTGTCTCTGCCTGAAGCACCAAATGGGGAAGTATTTTACCTTTGGTAAATTTGGTGTCAGGGGTTTACATGATAGATACAAATGGTTTGCTACCGTGAGACAACAAGTACAAGACAGACATACGATGACTTATTGATATATGATTATCTATTATCATAAGAAAAGTAGGTCATTTGTCACATACCCTTGGAACCTTGTCATTTGTCACACACCCTTGGAACCTTGAAGCAGAACAAAATCTTTCATTTTTGACCTGTTGAAATAGACAAGCCCAAATATTCGTAGCTGACGTGGGTCTTTGTTAACCAAAATGCTTTTTTATTTTATTGTATGTCTTTTCTAAGTTTTGTATTGTGTAGTTTTGTCAATTTCATCACACATGGTTTACAGCTGGTCCTCTTTCGTTCTTTTTTCCGCCTGTTGACGGAGCATCTTAGTCTATTACTTTGTTTGATTTGATTTCTTTGTTTCTTTTGGTCCATTATGTAATCAATTTGATAGTCTTCTGCATGCCTTGGTTTTATCCATGTATAATATTTTCTTGAGTGGTTCAGAAGTAATAATTTTTTTATAACCTTCTCTTTTTCTCTTTTATTTCTAGTTCCTAATCCATACCCTCCTTTCACTTCAGCATTTCGTATGCCTCCTGTCAGAGCATTCCAGTCACTCATAATAATAAGATTCGCTGTATCTTCCACATATTGCAGAAATTCCTCAAGTTGCTTGGACGTTTCTTCTATTGCATCATCTCTATATCTAGATATCTGCATTTCCACAGCTTCTGTTACGGTCATTGATAGACCTCGTTGTTGTTGTTGTTGTTGTTGTTGTTGTGGTCTTCAGTCCAGAGACTGGGTTGATGCAGTTCTCCATGCTACTCCATCCTGTGGAAGCTTCATCATCTCCCAGTACCTACTTCAACCTACATCCTTCTGAATCTGTTTAGTATATTCAACTCTTGGGCTCCCTCTACGATTTTTACCCTCCGCACTACCCTCCAATACTAAATTGGTGATCCCCTGATGCCTCAGAATATGTCCAACCAACTGATCCCTTGTTCTTGTCAAGTTGTGCCACAAATTTCTCTTCTCTCCAATTCTTGTCAATACCTCCTCATTAGTTATGTGAGCTTCCCATCTAACCTTCAGCATTCTTCTGTAGCATCACATTTCGAAAGCTTCTATTCTCTTTCTGTTTAAACTATTTATCGTCCACGTTTCACTTCCATACATGGCTACACTCCATACAAATATTTTCAGAAAAGACTTCCTGACACTTAAATCTATACTTGATATTAACAAATTTCTCTTCTTCAGAAACGCTTTCCTTGCCATTGCCAGTCTACATTTTATATCCTCTCTACTTTGATCATCATCAGTTATTTTGCTCCCCCAATAGCAAAACTCATTTACTACTTTAAACGTCTCACTTCCTAATCTAATTCCCTCTGCATCATCCGATTTAATTCAACTACATTCCATTATCCTTGTTTTGCTTTTGTTGGTGTCCATCTTATATCCTCCTTTCAAGACACTGTCCATTCTGTTCAGCTGCTCTTCCAGGTCCTTTGCTGTCCCTGACACAATTACTATGTCATCGGCGAACCTCAAAGTTTTTATTTCTTCTTCATGGATTTTAATTCCTACCCCGAATTTTTCTTTTGTTTCCTTTACTGCTTGCTCAATATACAGATTGAATAACATCGGGGATAGGCTACAGCTCTGTCTCACTCCCTTCCCAACCAATGCATCCCTTTCCTGTTCCTGAACTCTTGTAACTGCCATCTGGTTTCTGTACAAATTGTAAGTAACCTTTCGCTCCCTATATTTTACCCTGACATCTTCAAAATTTGAAAGAGAGTATTCCAGTCAACATTGTCGAAAGCGTTCTCTAAGTCTACAAATGCTAGGAACATAGATTTGTCTTTTCTTAATCTATTTTCTAAGATAAGTCGTAGGGTCAGTATTGCCTCATGTGTTCCAACATTTCTATGGAATCCAAACTGATCTTCCCCGAGGTCGGCTTCTACCAGTTTTTCCATTCGTCTGTAAAGAATTCGTGTTAATATTTTGCAGCCATGGCTTATTAAACTGATGGTTCAGTAATTTTCACATCTGTGAAAACCTGCTTTCTTTGGGTTTGGATTTATTATATTCTTCTTGAAGTCTGAGGGAATTTCGCCTGTCTCATACATCTTGCTCACCAGATGGTAGAGTTTTGTCAGGGTTGGCTCTCCCAAGGCTATCAGTAGTTCTAATTGAATGTTGTCTACTCCCGAAGCTTTGTTTCGACTTGGGTCTTTCGGTGCTCTGTCAAACTTTTCGCACAATATCGTATCTCCCATTTCATCTTCATCTACATCCTCTTCCATTTCCATAATATTGTCCTAAAGGACATTGCCCTTGTATAGACCCTCTTTATACTCCTTCCTCCTTTCTGCTTTCCCTTCTTTGCTTAGAACTGGGTTTCCATATGAGCTCTTGATATTCATGCAAGTGGTTCTCTTTTCTCCAAAGGTCTCTTTAATTTTCCTGTAGGCAGTATTTATCTTACCTCTAGTGATATATGCCTCTACATCCTTACATTTGTCCTGTAGCCATCCCTGCTTAGCCATTTTGCACTTCCTGTTGATCTCATTTTTGAGACATTTGTATTCCTTTTTGCCTACTTCATTTACTGCATTTTTGTATTTTCTCTGTTCATCAATTAAATTCAGTATCTCTTCTGTTACCCAAGGATTTTTACTAGCCCTCGTCTTTTTACCTAATTGATTCTCTGCTGCCTTCACCATTTCATCACTCAAAGCTACCCATTCTACTTCTACTGTATTTCTTTCCCTCTTCCTTTCAATCGTTTCCTAATGCTCTCCCTGAAACTTTGTACAACCTCTGGTTCTGTCAGGTTATCCAGGTCCCATCTCCTTAAATTCCCACCTTTTTGCAGTTTCTTCAGTTTTAATCTGCAGTTCATAACCAATATAATGTGGTCAGAATCCATATCTGCCCCTGGAAATGTCTTACAATTTAAAACCTAGTTCCTAAATCTCTGTCTTTCCATTATATAATCTATCTGAAACCTACTATCTCCAGGCTTCTTCCGTGTATAAACCCTTCTTATATGATTCTTAAACCAAATGATAGCTATGATTAAGTTATGCTCTGTGCAAAATTCTAGCAGGCGGCTTCCTCTTTCATTCCTTACTCCTATTCCATATTCACCTACTACATTTCCTTCTCTTCCTTTTCGTACCATCGATTTCCAGTCACCCATGACTAAAATTTTCATCTCCCTTCACTATCTGAATAATTTCTTTTATCTCATCATAAATTTCATTAATCTCTTTGTCATCTGTGGAGCTAGTCGGCATGTAAACTTATACTACTGTGGCAGGCGTGGGCTTCCTATCTATCTTGGCCACAATAATGCGTTCACTATGCTGCTTGTAGTCGCTTACCCACATACCCATTTTTTTTTATTCATTATTAAACCTACCCCTACATTACCCTTATTTGATTTTGTATTTATAACCCTTTATTCACCTGACCACAAGTATTGTTCCTCCTGCCACCGAACTTCACTAATTCCCAGGGTATCTAACTTTAACCTATACATGTCCTTTTCTGTTTTTCTAACCTACCTGCCCGATTAAGGGATCTGACATTCCACGCTCCGACTCATAGAACGCCAGTTTTCTTTCTCCTGATAACAATGTCCTTCTGAGTAGTCCCTGCCCAGAGATCTGAATGGGGGACTATTTTCCCTCTGGAATATTTTACCCAAGAGGACACCATCATCATTTAACCATACAGTAAAGCTGCATGCCCTCGGGAAAAAATTACGGCTGTAGTTTTCCCTTGCTTTCAGCCGTTCGCAGTACCAGCACAGCAAGACCTCCTTAGGTCCCATTTACTTATGACCTCGCAGTGTGTAGGCACCTTGAGGTAATAAGAATACTGTGGGAAACCACAGAACAGGAAAGATTACCTTGTAAATTTCAAGACAAGACCAAATATTTGTTGCTGATGTGCGTCTTTACCAGTATAGCATACAGCATTTTAATTGTATGCCCATGGCTTATGTTATGGTCTCTTATTGACCTTCTTACGCTCTACTCATTTGTTTTCTTTTAGAAAGACATGGCAATTATAGATATGCCGGCTAGGTAATGTCATTACATTAAGTTATTCAAAAAACATCTGTGCTTGGTTCACAGGGGCTAAATTCTACAATGCACCTGATAGCTTGCTTTTGTCATTAAAACACTGGTCTGAAACTCAGGTTTGAGTGGAAAGATGCAAAATATACATTTAATAGGAGTTCTTGGCTAATACTACTCCTCACCATGAACAGCAGATAAATGACATGCCATTTGAGCAGTTCCCACTGTGGATATTTCAGCTGATGTTTTGATCCATGTGAAGTCTCCAAATGTTTCATTGTTTTGTTTTCATGACTGGAAGGATTTGCTCTGAACATATATTCAATTTTACTGTCATTTTTCTGTAGCACATTTGTCTCAAACCTAGTGGAACATCTTTCCATGATGAGTCTGACACTATGTTTCTGTTTGCACATATTCAAGATTGGTACATTTGATGAGTCTGTTGTCATCTTCATACAGCATGACTGACAGTATTAATAACGAACAGGAAATGTCAAAAGACAGACTCCTGAGGTACACCCTTTGTGACTGAAAGGTAATCTGACTTTTATTTATCTGCACCAACTGTTTCCTATAGCTCAGATATGATTTTATTAGACACAAAGTGTAGTGGTGGAGTTTTCTGATAGGAATACTGCGAAGGACCATATCGGATGATCTCCTGACGTCCAACAAAGTGACCCAGATTACCTCATCAATTTCAAAACAATTGCATGTCTTTGCTATTAAGCTTTCAGCTTCTTTGACTGTAAAAAATCTGTATCTGAACCGATACTTTGGGAAGCTACATGTATCATTAGATTCAAAATTGTGGCTTATCTGTTTATGCATGGCGTATTCTGTTGTTTTTTATTTAATCGGAATACGTGACATAGATCAGTTACATAACATTTGTTATGAACTGGTCTAACTACAATTATTTTCAAACATTCTGGATGCTTCCTTCTATTTAAGATTGCGTTAGTATCTTTAGTCGATTGGTTTACAACTTGCCTTCTGATATATTTAGCAACATAATTTGAGAGGCCATAGTAATCCCCTGCTCTGGAATTACTGGGCTTAGCTATTACAGTTTGAATGAGTCTCAATTACTATTCACAACATAGAGCAGATATTGAGCAACAACAGGCAGATTTAAAAGTACACTGTTGGATACTTTTAAGGGGCATGGCAAGATGTAGAACACACACACACACACACACACACACACACACACACACAGTGAGCAGTTATCTTGGTTGGAGTGGGTAGTGGGTTAAAGATGTTGGGTGGGGAGAGGAAGGTGTAGCAGAGTAGGGGTGGGAGCAGATCGGTAGTGCCACCTGTGTGAGGGTACAGGAACATTTCAGGGACAATATGGTGGGCTGCTAGGTGCAACATCAGAAGGCCGAACTTGGGAGAGAGGAGAGAAGCAGAGAAGGGGAAAGCACTGTACAGGTATGCTTGGGGGATAGATGGCACGTTTGGAGCTGAAGTGAGAACAGGGAACAGGTAGAGGCAGATGGAAGAAAGAGACTTGTGAAGGTGGAGGACAGAGGGGTCATTGAGGTTATGAGAACAAAGGATACACTGTAGAGAGTATTTCAACCTTTACAATTCAGAAAAGCAGATGTTGGTGAGAAGAATTCAGATATCGTGAACTGTGAAGCAATTGTCGAAGTCAAGCACACTGCTGCATAGCGTGGCGAACAGAAGGCGAGAAACATTGTCAGACAATATGATCCAACTGAGTAGTACTGTGTCATGAGGGGGTGCTCCTTTGTAGCTGGTCAGTGAATATGTGGGGTTTGGTAGGTTTGATGTGGACAGAGATACCAATGAAACTGTCCAAGAGGTGGACGTTGAAGTCAATAAAGGTGACTTGTTGGACTGAAGAGGACTAGGCAAACTGAATGGGGAGAAAGTTTTTAGTTCCAGAAGGAATGTGCTAGGCAAACTGAATGGAGAGAAAGTTTTTAGTTCCAGAAGGAATGTGCTCAGATCCGGAAGATGTCATCAGTGAATCTGAACCAGTTGAGGGGTTCAGGATTCTGGGTTGCTAGGAAGGATTCTTCTAGATGGGCCATGAATAGGTTGGGATAGGATGGTGCCATGTGGGTGCCCATTGCTGCACTATAGATTTGCTTGTAGGTGATGCCAAAGGAGAAGTAATTTTGAGTGAGGATATAATTGGTCAAACAGTGGAAAATCCGGGATGGAATGTAACAATATTAGGAAAAGGGAAGTTGCCACTCACCATATAGCGGAGATGCCGAGTCGCAGATAAGCACAACAAAAAGGCTGTCACAAATAAATAAAGCTTTCGGCCAGTAAGGCCTTTGTCAAAAATAGACGACACACACAGATTCTCTCTCTCTCTCTCTCTCTCTCTCTCTCTCTCTCTCTCTCTCTCTCACACTCACTCACACACACACACACACACACACACACACACACACGCAACCGCAACTCACACACATGACTGCTGTCACAGGAAACTGAAACCACACTGCCATTGTGGTTTCAGTTGCCTGAGACTGCAATCGAGTGTGTGTGTGTGTGTGTGTGTGTGTGTGTGTGTGTGTGTGTGTGTGTGTGTGTGTGTATCTGTTTTTGATGAAGGCTTTACTGACTGAAAGCTTTATTTATTTGTGACAGTCTTTTTGTTGTGCCTATTGATGACTCAGCATCTCTGCTGTCTGGTGACTGGCAATTTTCCTTTTCATAATATTGATGTAGTTGGTCATTGTGATCAGAAATGAGGTTTTAAGTTTGGAGCCAGTCAGTTTTTGGGAAAGACAGTGTTCAGTGGTGGCAATGCCATGGTCAGTGGGGATGTTAATGTAGAAGGGGGTGGATTAAACTGTGACCAGCAGGATGCCAGATTGTAAAGGAATAGAAACTGTTGAGAGTTGCACAAGGATGTGGTTAGTGTCTTTTATGTAGGAGTGTAGGATACAGGTAATAAGCTGAAGGTGTTGGTCCACTAGGGCAGATTCTCTCTGTGGAAACACAGCAGCCAGCCACAATGAAGCATTCTAAGTGGTTGACTTCATGTACTTTAGGAAGCATGTGGATGTGATGGAAAAAGGGAGTAAGGCAAGATGCCAATTGCAGCATAACACTTCATCTGCTCATGGGGCATTGTCTACCTGTACTGAATGCCTTTCTTCTCCAACTGGTTTAGCGGATGCATAATAAGGGCTGTTCATGGAAGGAACTTAGAATAATAATTCATCTTTCCCAAAAAAGCCTGCTGCTGCTTTAAGTTTTGGGGGTTTATAGGGAGTCAGTAGCTGTGATGTTGTGCTCAGTGGATTCAGTGGACTGAATCCCTTTCTTATTAAGGAAGTGTCCAGGCTATCTACTTGTGCCAGAAAAAAAACTGTCTTTTGTGCTTGAGTCCTGTGTCATGCAATATAGTGAACAGGATGCGAAGTTTGCGTAGGAGACCCTGACATGTAAAGTCTTTGACAGTTACGTCATCGAGATACTTTGTAGAAGCAGGGTTGGACATGGTTTTCTGTTGCAGGTACCTCTGCGAGATTGCCGGAATGGAAGAGATCCCAAAAGGCAAGTGGTTTGTATCTGTATAAGCCAAAGGGATTATTGATAACTATGATGCTTTGCACCTCCTCATCCAGCGGGCTCTGCAAAAACATGTCAGCAATGTGTATCTTAGTAAAATATTCGCCTATGAGAAGCTTTGTGAGGAGATGCTCTGGTTAACACATGGGATAGTTTTCTACTTGTGTGTGGACATTGACTATCGATATAGTCTACACGTAGCTGGATGGAGCCATTGGCTTCCTTCACCACTACCAGGAGTGTGGCCCAAGCTTTGGTTTTAACAGATTTGATCACCACAGTCTTATAGAGAAGATTGAAGTTCCTGCTTAATGGCCGTCTGTAAGTAGACAGTAGTGGCTGGACACAACACAGGGTGTCTGCCAGTCCAAAAGTCTTGAAAAAGTAATGAAAATGAACGGATGGTCATGAAAGTAATGAAACTGAGGAGTGGTCATGAAATTTGTTTTGTGTGTCATCATGTGTGTTTCTATAAGGGATTAGCTACTTGGCACTGCCCCATAATTTTATACAGGAGTCCATTTATTATTTATAAAGATTCACCAAAACTCTTAAATAAATTCTGGTATCTACAGGGGACTTGTATCTGCACTTGTGGAAGCCACGTTAGCAAACCTCTATTACTGTGGTTTGGAGCCTTGAGGGGCAGGTGCAAAGGGATAAATTTGAATGTTAACACAAAGCTGTATGAGGTATATACTCCTGGTCAAAATTATATGTAAGCTGTAGCTCTGCCGAAGACTGTGCTGTCGTGTATTACGTTGCTGGGGAGTATCAATTAGAACAGTTGTTCCTTTAATTGCGTTCCCTCCTTCTTCTATTTCAACCTCTTTAAACTGCATCTTTTCTTGGAAAGGTGTTTCTTTAAAAATTTTAGATGTTGAAATTTCAAGTTTACCTAAGAAATTAAGTGGCGAATCTTATACTGTGAAACAAAAGTCTTGTTCTTTCACAATTGTTATATTGTCTTAAGGAGAACAATAATTCCTTAGCTACATTACTATGTTAAAACAGTATGTATTGTAATTGATATAATAATAAATGTATCTGAAAATAGCCATACCCCATCCTGAGAGAAAGTTATATGTTTCTATAGGATTTTAGGATTTCATGAGTGGTATACTGAAAATCTTGCATAGTTACATTTTTCATGGTGACATACAGTTTAAATGATATAAGAATTAAGCTGCAAAATACTAACACGAATTCTTTACAGACGAATGGAAAAACTAGTAGAAGCCAACCTCGGGGAAGATCAGTTTGGATTCCGTAGAAACACTGGAACACGTGAGGCAATACTGACCTTACGATTTATCTTAGAAGAAAGATTAAGGAAAGGCAAACCTATGTTTCTAGCATTTGTAGACTTAGAGAAAGCTTTTGACAATGTTGACTGGAATACTCTCTTTCAAATTCTAAAGGTGGCAGGGGTAAAATACAGGGAGCGAAAGGCTATTTACAATTTGTACAGAAACCAGATGGCAGTTATAAGAGTCGAGGGCCATGAAAGGGAAGCAGTGGTTGGGAAAGGAGTGAGACAGGGTTGTAGCCTCTCCCCGATGTTGTTCAATCTGTATATTGAGCAAGCAGTAAAGGAAACAAAAGAAAAATTTGGAGTAGGTATTAAAATTCATGGAGAAGAAATAAAAACTTTGAGGTTCGCCGATGACATTGTAATTCTGTCAGAGACAGCAAAGGACTTGGAAGAGCAGTTGAATGGAATGGACAGTGTCTTGAAAGGAGGATATAAGATGAACATCAACAAAAGCAAAACAAGGATAATGGAATGTAATCTAATTAAGTCGGGTGATGCTGAGGGAATTAGATTAGGAAATGAGGCACTTAAAGTAGTAAAGGAGTTTTGCTATTTGGGGAGCAAAATAACTGATGATGGTCGAAGTAGAGAGGATATAAAATGTAGGCTGGCAACGGCAAGGAAAGCGTTTCTGAAGAAGAGAAATTTGTTAACATCCAGTATTGATTTAAGTGTCAGGAAGTCATTTCTGAAAGTATTCGTATGGAGTGTAGCCATGTATGGAAGTGAAACATGGACGATAAATAGTTTGGACAAGAAGAGAATAGAAGCTTTCGAAATGTGGTTCTACAGAAGAATGCTGAAGATTAGATGGGTAGGTCACATAACTAATGAGGAAGTATTGAATAGGATTGGGGAGAAGAGAAGTTTGTGGCACAACTTGACCAGAAGAAGGGATCGGTTGGTAGGACATGTTCTGAGGCATCAAGGGATCACCAATTTAGTATTGGAGGGCAGCGTGGAGGGTAAAAATCGTAGAGGGAGACCAAGAGATGAATACACTAAGCAGATTCAGAAGGATGTAGGTTGCAGTAGGTACTGGGAGATGAAAAAGCTTGCACAGGATAGAGTAGCATGGAGAGCTGCATCAAACCAGTCTCAGGACTGAAGACCACAACAACAACAACAACAACAACAACAAGAATTAATACTTTCAACTTTCATTTAAAGTGGCTTTTATGTCGCCGTATGATTAACATTTACGAGAGGTCATGAATTTAGCTAAAGATGTGAAGGAAAAGTCATGAAAAATACCTTAACACATTGAAGCCTAACGGGCTGGCAATCCAATTAATACACAGATCCTGAGGAAACTTGCTACGATTTACAATTTTTTAATAAATTTACTAATCCACTTACCTGTTTAGGCAGTATATCAGCTTAATCTTCCATTGTTCCTCTTTATGAAGATATATATGTTTAGCACAAATAAATTATACAGCGATTTGTAGATACTGTTTTTCAGCATTTTTATTTTCCCCCGAAGTGGACAAAATTTTCATAAGTAATAGGGAATGGTAGACTATTGATTTAAAATAACTTGTCCGCAGGAAATACTAAGTGCTTCATTTATAGGTAAAGTGTTTTATTGTGAAATGTTTTTCTCTGTTTTTTACAAATTAGAGATCTTCACTCAGGTATGAAATCTTTCAAAACACTCGGGAACACAAAGGCCTGTGTTACATGATCTACAGTAGTATCTGGCCTCTTTCCTCACTACCTTTCCTGCAGCTTTCTCTTGTTCCCAATAGACCTTGCATCTTCTAACTGAGTTTGTTTTCTTTTCTGCTGGTGGCAGTTTCTCAGGAAAATGACATGCTGTGAGTCTGTTTGCACTTGCAACTCCTGATGCTGAACGCATGTCTTTATTTAGTTCTGCTCTTCCTTTTTGAACCAATTGCTTTTCTAATTCACAGATAAAATCTGCTAATGCAGACTTTTTTGATATTTTGATGTTGTGAGTAAAAATCTGCTAATGCATACTTTTTTGATATTTTGCTGTTGTGAATAATGTTGACATTCACAACCGCCCTCATAAAAATATGAAGAAAATCTTTTTCCACCATTTTAAAATCTTTCGCTGGAATGGATAGTAACTCATCGGCTGATCTACTCTGTCAACACCTGTTTTAGACAAGTTGTAGACTTGTGAAATGTCTGGCTTTACTACCTCAACATATCCACTCCTGGATTTTACATCGACATGCGAAGCAGTCATCTTACGCTCTGTTGACAACGTTTACATCATGTTTGTCTTTCCATTTCAAGCACAAAAGGTGTTCTTTATGACAAAATGTCATTTCTCCTTTCTTTAGTTTTTGATTTATTGGACAAACCTTTCCTGTTCTTCATCACAGTTCCATCTCCCAATGTATTTCTTTCCCATAATTCTTCAAAGACTGCAGGACTTGTATAAAATCTGTCCATGGATACCACATGTCCTTTTCCCAATTAAGAGGAACATAGCCTCTGCAGCAGGGATTTGACAGAATTATCAACATTTTCTTTTCCTCCAATATAAACTTCAGTACTGCATATGTAACCTATTTGAGCATCACTTACAACATATCTTATTTTTCTCTGGTTTGTCTTTCATATAAACACGGAATACAATTCTTCCTCAAAAAGGACGTATTGCTTCATAGTGATGGATGAAAGACTTTTCTGCATCTTTCTGTGAAAAAGTCCTGAACAGGTCTTATTTTATGCAGAAGGTCATGGTCTGGTTCTTGTTGAGGTATCCATAGTGCTTTATTGTTCACATTCAGCATCCTGAATATGGCAAAAAATCTGTCTCGTGACATTAGCTGAGAAGCAAATGATGAAGAAGCACAGGGTCTTCAGACCAATAATCCCTAAGTTTATGGTTATTTACAACACATACGTGCAAAATAATTGCAAAAAATTGATATACTTCATGTATCCTCACTGCTCTCCATTTATTCCATAAAGATTTTGGTTTGATTCTGTTCTGACACCGAAGTTCAGAAATAGTATCAGTAGCATATATATTTGTCTCTGACTTTATTTTTAGAAACATGCTGTGATCAAAAAATAGCAACAAACAGTCTAGTTCTGTTGATATTGTATTGACAGGAACCTGAATTCCACTCATTTCTTCAAACAGAGGTAATTCAGGGAGTGCATCAAAATGACACCATTCATTATGAAGGACAGGCTGTTGAACTGAATGACAAACCTGACTAATAGAAACTTGTGCATTTCTATCAGCAGCACAGGTTTCATTCTCCCCCTCATGTGAGTCATCGTCATCTTCTGAAAAATCTCCGATGTCGTCTGAAAGATCATCAAGTTCTGAGCGATTGTTCAAGAGTTCTCCGATCTCTAAGTTTGACAGATGATGTCTCTTAACCATATTCACTATTTATATGTTGTTGCACATGGGAAGGATGCACATAGTAGCACAACACTGCAGCTAACATAGAAAAAACAGTATTCCGTGTGTGCGTGCAGTTCATGTAACATTGGTACCATTCATGAAGGACTGGCGCACTCTAGCCATCAACAATGCACTTAAGACAAGCCAAACAATTTGTCTCGCCACTTATAAAACACACGTTTGAATCACAAATAAATAAGTCGGACATACGTCCATCGGATTTTATGGCTAAAACATAGTGAACGTGTCTATTACATCCGTTGGCTCCAATGTGTTAATTTGATCTTCTGAAAACTGGTAGTCATCTTAAGGAGTTGCATGTGTGAAAAACTGTGTTGCACCTCCAGGGCAGGTTTGAATATAGTTGCAAAAGCTGCACAAAGGTTATTGATTTTCCTTGAAGGTAGTGTGTCACCAATGACCTGAACTGCATCAATGACTGAGAATCCAAACAATGAATAAGGATATGGACCGAATATGTTTTCGGCTGAGTGACTATCGACAACAAAAAAATATCATTATTTGTCATGTGATACAGGTTCTGGAAACCATGGAATATCAGGGAATTTCAAACTCATCAGGGAAATCGGGGAAAGATCAGGGAAATTTGAAGAAAAAGAAAAAAAAAAAAAACTGGAAAATTCACATTTCTTTCTCAGTAGATGGTTTGTTTATTGAGGTGTCATGCATCATCGCTGGCTGGGTGCAGTAGAGTATGTACATCGCTTCCCTTCTCCCTCATTCCTACTGCTTCTGCCCTTCCTATCACTGCCGTCAGCTTGTGGTCAGTGCTGCCACTGCTTCTTGCCTCTAGCCTAGCACCTGCCGATGAGAGGCAGGTAGGCCTAAGAAGTGGTTTGTCTGGATCTTATTCTCAAAGACTGTAGACGCAGCGGCCAGAGACAGCAGTCTTGTGTGCATGAGTTTGGTCCGAGTGATTGTGTGAATGTGTGTGTGCTCTCAATTTTACACAAAAGTTATGGCTGAAAATTTAGTTTTGAGAGTGTGATTGTTTTTCCTATGTGTCTTCCTGCGGTCCAGCATTCATCTTTACAGTGAGTTGCTACCTGTCCTCATTATTATTGATTCCCAGGATATTTGAATGAGTTATCTGTTGCATGGATTGATCAATGTGGTATCATTTTATCAACATGCTGTCTGTGGCTCATGAATAGCAGGCCATATGAGTGGATTTCTGTGATGGACCAAAACTGCGGGCCGTTTCTGCAGGTATCTGTAGTGGATTGGGCCTGCTGATCTGAAGCAATTCGGTTTCCACTAATGTGCAGGCCCTGCATGTTGGATCAAGTCTCACTGATCTGCCCGCAGTCGGAGTCTGTTTGTGTGTGGCGTAATACAGCAGATTATCATGGTTTATCCGTGGACCCAGGACTGTGGTGTTCCTCAGCCGACCAGAGGCAATGGGCAATGGATTTTGGGAATTGTGGCTGACTCATCACAAGTACATTGTATAATGTGGCATTTTATCAACATTTTATTTGTTCTAGTACATTTTGGCATTTCAAAAGTAATTTATATAGAAAGTATGGATATTAAGAAGAAGAAGAAGAAAATTGTGTCAGTCGCTGGCAGTTTCTATGCTATGTACTCGTATATTTCGTGAAAGAAAAATCACACAATACTTGTAAATTAAAGATATAACAGAGTGGGTAATGATTGACAGTAACTAACATAATAGAACCAACGTTTTATTGTCAGTCACCTACAGTGTTGGTTTACACAATTCTTCCCGCCTTATACGCTTCTTTCGAGACACCACCTTTTTTCTGAGATTATTTCTGAAATCAATGAAGGTATTTTAAATCTGTCTTGTGACTTCAAGGAAATGCATATTTTGGCACCAAATGTGTTTTGTTTCATTGAAATAAAATGACATCAATGTTGTTAATGAAACACATATACCATTTTGCTTACTTTCTTCATCTAAAAACAGTTCATTACAAAAGATGTTGATGTTAGTACTTAAGATTTTTGCTCATATCAGGAAACACCATCTGCTTGCAAGCTTTTTTTTAAATATTTCCTTGTTTGCACTTTTGTTTCTTGTAATGTAGGTGTAAAGACAGATTGTCAACTTATGTCCTAACTTTCCCTTGAGCTCTAAAAATTTATCAGGGAAAAATGCTAAAACTTGTCTGGAAATCAGAGAAATATCAGGGAATTTCACTCGGGGAAGCATGTGGCAACCCTGTTTATATAATGGGTGCAGTGCACACAGTGGTGTGGAGTAGTCCGCTTGTGTCTGTGCTGTGAGGCAGACTGCCGTTGCCCACGCTGATGGGGTGTGATTGGCTGTTCAGAAACCATCTCAACACATCATGATGCTGTCATTTAGGAAATGGCTTATGAGCATTACCACCCTGCTCCCCCTCGAGCGCCTTCCCCCATCCCCCTCAAAGCGTTAAGCGACAGTTGGGACTTGCTGATTGTGATCCTGCCATGAGATGCTCATTTTCTGCCTGCATGATTTTGAAAAAGAATGCACTATTTTAAAAATATTGTGCAAAGAATGGTTTCCAGTTTGAGGGCAACTGTGTGTACCTCCAGATCAAGAACCAATTGACCACTGTGTCTTGAATTAGAGGTTTTGCATGCTGTGTTCGCACAAGTGAAATTGTATCGGCAACTCAATCCTTGTAAAATGGTTATCCAGGAGTGATATGAGTCACCAGAATGCTTGTAATATTGATGAAATTTGAGTTGCGATCCTACCACGTGGAATATTTGTGAATAGTAATTTAAAGGCAACATGCACATTTCCTCACATGTGAGTGTAACTGGGTGTGGGTGGGGGCCAATTTCTTTACTAAGAAAGATATCTCCAGTGAACTTGAAGAAAGAAAAAGCAAGCTTTGAAGAGTATCATTAGAGACTCAAAAGTCACTGTAAATAAAAGTCCCAGTTTGTTTGGCATCATTAAAAGGTAGAAATGCAGGTCGACAGCTCTCTGCCTGGGGAGTGACCACTGCCTGTATTGGATAAGTACCCTGGATCTGCTGTTGATCCTTCAAAAGCTGAATTTTCTGTCAGAGGATCTCAGGTTTGCTGCTGCTGTTGTTGAAACTGCTACTGGAACTGCTGTTGCAATTGCTGCTGCATGGGGCAGCTGTTGCATTTATATTCCAAGAGCTGGATTAGAATTTATGATTATGCACTTTATTTATGAGCACTTATAGTTCAAAGTCTGTGAATTTGCAGTTTTACACAATTTCTGTAATAGCTCTATTGGCCATCTCATTGGATGGTGAAATTCTGTGCTTATAGATATATTTGTTCTTATTGTATTATCCGCAAATGATCATATGGCATCTTTATCCTTATAGATATATTTGTTCGTATTTTACTATCCGCAAGTGATTGTCTGCCACCTTTATCCTCCATGCACTGGACACATTTCCACTTTAGCTGGTTGTATTATTTCGTAGATGGAACAATTCTAGCACACCAACCAAAGTCTAGTGTTTCATTCACACTCCAAATGCCATTTTATAGTGTTTTCATTCGCTTCTTACATTTTTCACTTTCGAGAGTTTGTTCAGAATGTAGAATGTGTGTAGAGTGTTTTCTGTTCAGGTTGTTGATTTTCTTCCAGCAGCAGTTGTTGATTTTCTTCCAGCAGCAATGGATATATAATGTTTTTATTTTTAAATTGTCAGTTTCATATAATAGCTTTGTAATAACTTAGATTACACAGTCTGCAGTGCACATTTGTATGCCTAAACCTTTGTCACTGCATTTCCAACAAAATCAGATATTTTGGCTGAGATTAGATTTATGCAGTATAATTATCACAGTTTCAAGCTTCATACAATACAAACAACGCCTTTATCAGGAGATAGAAAGCTGGTGTTCTACTGATCGGAGTGTGGAATGTCAGATCCCTTAATCGGGCGGTAGGTTAGAAAATTTAAAAAGGGAAATGGATAGGTTAAAGATAGATATAGTGGGAACCAGTGAAGTTCAGAGGCAGGAGGAACAAGACTTTTGGTCAAGTGAATACAGTGTTATAAACACAAAATCAGATAGGGCTAATGCAGGAGTAGGTTTAATAATGAATAAAAAAATAGGAGTGCAGGTGAGTTGCCATCAGTGTTTTAAAAAGTTATCGAAAAGGCTGTGTATGTAAGATTAATTGATCATTTTATATCACACGATTTGCTATCAAATGTACAATTCGGCTTTAGAAGTCGTTTGACAACTGAAAATGCTATATTCTCTTTTCTCTGTGAGGTTTGGATGGGCTAAACAAAAAGTTTCGAAAGCTTGGCGTGTTTTTTGATTTAACAAAGGCATTTGACTGTGTTCATCACACAATATTGCTCCAGAAGTTGGACCATTACGGAATAAGGGGAGTAGCTCACAATTGGTTCACCTCTTACTTTAGCAACAGGCAGCAAAAGGTCATTATTCACAATGTTGATAACGGCTGTGATGTGGGATCTGAGTGGGGTACTGTCAAGTGGGGGGTGCCCCAGGGATCAGTGTTGGGGCCGCTCCTGTTCCTTATCTATATAAATTATATGCCCTCTAGTATTATGGGTAACTCTAAAATATTTCTGTTTGCTGATGACACTAGCTTGGTAGTAAAGGATGTTGTGTGCAACATTGACGCGGTTTCAAGTAGAGCAGTACATGACCTCAGTTCATGGCTTGTAGAAAATAAACTAACGTTAAATCACAGTAAGACTCAGTTTTTACAGTTCCTAACACACAATTCAACAAAACCTGACGTTTTAATGTCACATAACGGGCATATGATTAGTGAAACTGAACAGTTCAAATTCCTAGGTGTTCAGATAGATAGTAAGCTGTCGTGGAAAGCCCACGTTCAGGATCTTGTTCAAAGACTTAACACTGCCATTTTCACTATTTGAACGGTATCGAAAGTGAGTGACATTTCGACACGTAAATTAGTCTACTTTGCTTATTTTCATTCACTTATGTCGTATGGTATTATGTTTTGGGGTAGCTCTTCCCATTCCAGAAGGATATTTTTGGCTCAGAAACGGGCGGTTCGGGCAATAAGTGGTGTGAGTTCACGAACCTCTTGTCGACCTCTTTTCACGAGTCTGGGTATTTTGACATTGGCCTCTCAATATGTATATTCCTTATTGTCGTTTCTTGTTACCAATATTAGTTTATTTCCAAAAATAGGCAGCTTTCACTCGGTTAATACTTGGCAGAAATCAAACCTCCATTTGGATCGGACTTCCTTAACTCTTGTGCAAAAAGGTGTCCAGTATACTGCTGCATCCATTTTCAATAAGCTGCCACTCAAATTCAAAAATCTTAGCAGTAATCCATGCGCTTTCAAATCGAAACTGAAGAGTTTCCTCATGGGTCACTCCTTCTATTCTATCGAGGAGTTCCTTGAAAAATTAAGATGATTCTCATTGTATTGCTAATAGCGCTTGCTTAAACTTATGGACTGATTTTTTTTCAGGTTCATGAACATTTATTTTTATCTGTTATTACTTTTTATGTTGTAAGTTCATATACTGACACGTTCCATGACCTTGGAGATTTGCTCCTCAATTTGGTCCTACGGAACTTGACATTTAAATAAATAAAAAAATAAAGTGAGCTACTACAAACAGCATAGTGAACGCATTATTGTGGCGAAAATAGACACGAAGCCCACGCCTACTACAGTAGTACAAGTTTATATGCCAACTAGCTCTGCAGATGACGAAGAAATTGAAGAAATGTATGATGAGATAAAAGAAATTATTCAGGTACTGAAGGGAGATGAAAATTTAGTAGTCATGGGTGATTGGAATTCGATAGTAGGAAAAGGGAGAGAAGGAAACGTATTAGGTGAATATAGATTGGGCATAAGAAACGAAAGAGGAATACGCCTGGTAGAATTTTGCACAGAGCATAACTTAATCATCGCTAATGATGTGGATGCTACACATGCAGTTTAAGTTATGTGTTTTCTTCTTTCTGATATATTTTTTCAGTCAGTTTTGTAATAATATTACAGGTGATCCACAGTAAATACTTAATTTCTCACAGCTGGAAATCTTTCATCACTATTTTTAATTATACCAATGGAGCTACTACACTTGAATTTTACATGCACTGTCATCTTCCTTACTTCCCTTTTTAGTGAACAGGGGTACTAGGACACTTGTTCTCTAACAGGGGTGTTATGACAGATGCTCTCTCTGACACTGCAACTGATGAGGTCAGATAACGTGAGCTACTACATCTACATCTACATCTACATCTACATCTACACTCCGCAAGCCACCTGACAGTCTGTGGTGGAAGGTACCTTGAGTACCTCTATTGGTGCTCCCTTCTATTCCAGTCTCGTATTGTTCGTGGAAAGAAAGATTGTCGGTATGCCTCTGTGTGGGCTCTAATCTCTGATTTTATCCTCATGGTTCCTTTGCGAGATACATGTAGCAGGGAGCAATATACTGCTTGACTCCTCGGTGAAGGTATTGTAACAATACGAGTCAAGATAGATGTAACTGAACTTGAATAGCGTATTTGCCTCTATTGGTTACGGTAGAGAGATCGATCTTTTGGTCCTGTCTGTATATTTACATATAATATTGCATGAATAAAGGCTGGGCGAGTGTAAAGCTATTGTTAAAAACGCACGCCGTGCGATTTGTTATGATTTGGTTGGTCATAATAATGACATACTTTTGAATGCAATTAAAATATAACGGCGATACCTGTTTAGTGTTATTGGAAATAATATGTAGTAAATTAATGAGTAAGGTAGCTGATCCTATAAGAAGAGGTAAAATTGGGCATATTGAGCTGTTTTGCTTTATATCGCCAAAGCCGATGATACGGCGTCATTTTTTTTTCGTTTACTCTTAGAAATAAACAAGTAAAGAAGTGCTAATTGTGCATAGTGAAAAAATATAGGGGCGAGTTTTAAATAGCTACGGTATACAATCAGAGTAACAAGAGGACATTTAGTTACATGAAATTGCGGATAGCGAAGTGTGGTCATTAAATCGAGTACACCTACAGGGTGGTCAATTCCGGGATAAATCTATACGCATCTCACGAGGGACGCGTTATTTAGACCGTTTTTTTAATTATATCGCGGAGAGTGGGCTCCAATTTATGAAAAGGAGAAAAACGTTAACTTCTACATGAACTCTTAATAATTGCGGATTGGAGAGAAAAGTGTGTAATTGTCTTATGCCTAACAAACATTCGTGGAGGCGGTGGCTAAACTAGAAGAGTCAATTACAAAATACTGTATCATTATCATTGACTGTTGGTGTCGAGCAACCAAAACTGTTCATCAAAGGGTTTCGATGGAACTTGGGAGTTAGGGTTCAGGCACTCACATATACTCCACATCAGAGTGTGAATGAGTGGTGAATGCGAAATAAAACTGTGAACTAAGTTACGTTAAATAAAACAGAAGAAACAAGACAGTTTGGTCGTATCAGTTATTATTCCGTAAACTGTAACATTTCTTATCGTTGTACGAAGCCTTTATAGACGATCTTTATGACAATTTGCTTCGAAAGGATATCGTTATGAGTTAAGTTTTGGGGACCTGGTCAAGAGGGGGTAGCTCGTAGATCCTAACTAATGCAGCTATTCTGAAATCAGGTGCTTCCGTGACCGTTGTGTGTTGTTAATGACTTAAGGTTACCATATCTCATGCTCTAAGATCGACACACCTTTCCACTTGTTATAACGGTGCCTCATGGCAACAACGACAACGCCGACGACAAAGGAAGATACAGTAGAGTATGTTCTCGAAACTTCAACAAAAGCCCGTACCGAGCTATTGAGCATCTCTCTTGCAGAGTCTTACACTGGATTCTATCTATCATCTCTGTAACGCTTTTGCAATTACTAAATGATCCTGTGACAAAGCGTGCTGCTCTCTGTTGGATCTTCTCTTTGATTAACTGTGGTAGCAGAGCGCATGTTGATGTTGCAAAATATCTGTTTTATTTGATAATTTTTTTTTAAACTTTAAAATCCCACATTTGATTGTTGTGAGTCACTTCTTTATTCTGTGTTTCACCATGGGTGTCTTTGACTGGTTAAGTATGCAGATGTGTCCTGTTAAAGGTCCCTTTTATGTGTGCCAGCCAATTATGAGTTTACATGATGGAGTTGTGTCCTCTGTGCATGCACCTTACAAGTGAAAACATGGTTAAAAAATTGTAGAAACTAAAAAGTTGGGAACTTCAGTCAGATTCAAGAACAGCTATATAGTTGTACTTGCTTTCAAGAAAATGAAGGCAACAATGCATTAAAATGTAAGCAGTGAGTTTACCAAACCTATGTTGTTTATAGTACCAGGGAATTGGCTTTATGTAGAAAATACATTGGGAAAAACATGGAATAATAGTTGAGAGAGAGAGAGAGAGAGAGAGAGAGAGAGAGAGAGAGAGAGAGAGGGAGGGGGTGGGGTGGGGTGGGGAGAGTGATTGGAGGAAAGATGCAAAATTTGTTTACCAGGACTTAAAGAGTAACTGAGCTTATTCGGTGTTTTGAAAATTACACAAGTAATTGACATGACGGAAGTTACAGAAACTACTACTATTACTGTTATTATGAGTAATTATTAGAAAATCCAAGATGGAATATCAATATTAATTAGAATAGATTGCTACACACCACATATGGGAGGTGATTAACTACAGACAGACACAGTTAAATGTAAACTGTTGGGTAGTTTTTAGCTGTCAGACAATGTCCTACATCAGTTGAAAAAACACACATACACATTCATACATGCAGAACTCACACACAATGAACAGTGCACTGAGATGCCAGTAGCTCTCTCTCTCTCTCTCTCTCTCTCTCTCTCTCTCTCTCTCTCTCTCTGTGTGTGTGTGTGTGTGTGTGTGTGTGTGTGTGTGTGTGTGTGTGTGTGTGTGTGTGTGTGTGTGTGTGTCTGTGCGTGCGTGCGTGCGTGTGCGTGCTGACAGATATGAATCTTACCGAACTATCAATTTAATAAGCCATGGTAGTAAAATACTGACACGAATTATTTACAGGAGAATCAATTTTTTACAGAAGACTGGAAAAAAACTGGGCAAAGACAGTCTCAGGAGAGAGGAGTTTGGGTTCCAGAGAAATGTAGAAACATGTGAGGCAATACTGACCCTGTTGAGATAAGTTGAAAAAAGGCAAACTTACATTTATAGCATTGGTAGCTTTAGAGAAAAATTTTGATTGGAATACACTCTTTGAAATTATGAAGATAACTGGAACAAAATACAGGGAGCAAAAGATTGTTTGCAACTTATACAGATATCAGGTTAGAGTTAACGGAGTTGAATTGCATGAAACGGAAGCAGAGGTTAAGAAGGGAGTGACATAAAGATATAGCCTATCTCTGATGTTATTCAGTATATACATTGAGCAATCATTAAAGGAAACCAAAGAAAAATTTTGGAAGGGAATTAAAGTTCATGGAGAAGTAATCAAAATGTTTAGGTTTGCCAGTAACAGTGTAATTCTGTCGGACGGCAAAGGACTTCGAAGAGCTGTTTATTGGAATGGATAACATCTTGAAAAGATGTTATAAGATGAGTATGAATTAAAATAAAGAATTGGTAATGAAATGTAGTCAGTTTAAAATATGTAATGCTGAGGGAATTAGAAAATGAGACACTAAAAGTAATAGATAGCAAAATAATTGATGATGGTCAAAGTATAAAGAAATGGCTATCGCAAGAAAATCTAAGAAAGTCTAATACAATTTAAATGTTTGCAAGTCTTCTCTGAAGGCATTTGTTACATTTGTCTGGTGTTCAGCTGTGTATGGAAGTGATATGTGGACAAGAAGGAGTTTAGACAAGAAGAAAATAGAAACTTTTGAATTGTGGTGCTACAGAGGAATGCTGAAGATTAGATATGTAGGTCAAGAATCTGATGAGAAGGTACTGAATCGAACTGCATAGCATAACTTGACTAAAAGGAGAGATTTGTTGAGGCATCAATGAATCATTAATGTGGTAATAGAGGGAAGTCTCGGCGGTACCAATTGTAGAAGGAAACCGTGGGGTGAATACAGCAAACAGGTTCAACGGCATATAGTTTTGCTTAATTATACGGAGATGAAGAGGTTTGCATAGGATAGAATACACTGGAGAGCTGCATCAAAACAGTCACAACATCATATAACACAAAACTCCTGTACTCAGGCGTGTCTTATTTTTTTCTATGTTTAGGAAAATCATTGATGAGTAATTGAATGCGTCCTTTTTTACAGGTGACAGAGAGACCCAAGGAAAAAGACCAGTACTCTTTCAGGTAGTTGCAATTTAGTTCATTAAGCTGTCTTGCAAAATACATATGGACATTTTGGTTTTAATAATCAAAAAACTAATACTAAAGAAGATCTTTAAAACAGTGTTTAGAATTTAATTAGACTAGTGAAATATTTGTTGTATCGAAGAATATGGTAGTAATCAATAGAAACATGTTTCATTTGTACAGTTTAGATGACACCGTGATTACTAATTATGGTAGTTGCTTGACAATGTGTAGTGTTAATATGCTAGCAAATTTTTTACTTCATTCAGTTTAGTGTAAGAAATAAAGTGTTAAAATGCTTCCTTGAGAGAGTCAACATCATGGTTAAATAATTTATTTCTGTGTAGGGGAAACTATGGGCAGAAGCCATTTGCGTTGTATTAATGTAACAAAAATATGACAGATTAATGCAAAGGTGACTCTACCACATTTACTCAGAGTTAATGCTATTGTGATTTTATCTTTGAGGAAAAGCAGATCACTTTGAATCTTGGGTTTTTATGATGAAAGTTTTCTTCTTTGGGAACTGAATGAAAAGTTATGTAAAAACTATGAAAAACTAGAATTCACTGTGTTCATTTGATCTTAATTCCTATGTGTATAAATGTATTTGAAAATTACTGTCAACTGTTTTCAGCATATCTCATAGCAGTTTGAGAAATTGTATTATTTTGAGCTCAGAGTTATCTAGTGGGACTTCCACCATATTTAGAAGCCTTAAAGAACCTGAGGAAATAATGCAACATTCATCATAAAAAAATTATCTTGAACAATTAGTAACTATCCTGTGGCTGTGAACTTTTTTATTTTTATTATTATTATTTTTTTATATTTTTAGAATCCGTCCAAGGACAATAGAAGAATTGTGTAGTCAATTCCAAAAATTCAATTCTAGTGCCCCCCAAAGGTCTTACAACTCCAGTATGTTCCTTATGTGCTGCAAGTCTAACCTGTGACTGCCTTTTTTCACCCCTCGTGGTCCCAGCCTGTAATGACTGGGTTTGGGCCTGGTAGCCTTATGATTTCCAAGCTGTAGGCTGTCCAGCAATGCCAACTAGTGATGCAAAATGCCTGGGCATTTATATGTTGGGGCAAATGCCCAGGATAAATGCCTGGGCGTATGTCCAAAATTCATAAATGACCAAGCATTTATGCATTCTAAAGATTAATTGATAAGTGGTGGTGCTCATAAAAAAATCTAAACTGATATTTTGTATTGGAAAAGGTGTTTCGCAACACTGCTTTGGTAGTGGTTGAGTAACCAAGTTGAAAAAGCTGCTTGAGAGTTAGGGAAATAAATTAGATTGTAAACATAACTATACATTTTCAGTGGGGGTAGTGCACAATAAAAATAGAAAACAAAACTCAAGTTTAAATGTAATTGTGGAAATATGGTACAGTTTGTATTAAGTTGGCGGCCTGTAGGTAGTATTTTTACTTTTGCTATCACCATAAGTCATTGTGCTCATTGCTTAGTGTTGTGACCTCATGAACCAAGCGTCTCCATCCCGAACGGTTGCCAGCTTCTCTTAGTGCCTGTTGAAGAGGTAGACCAGAGATCTTCTAATTTTATCTATCCATTTGCTTGCTACTCTTCCTCTTGGTCTTATGCCCTCGATCTTTCCCTGCAAAATTATTTTCTCTAGATTTTCTTCATCTCTTCTCACAATATGGCCAAAGAACTGGAGAATTTTTTCGGTGACTCAAACAGAAAGGCACCTGGAGATATTGAGTTGTTCGATAATGGATACATTTGTCCTTCTTTTGGTCCATTTTATGCGTATCATCCTATGCCAGCACCAAAGCTCAAACGCATCAATGCGCTATTTGTCTCTGGCCTTGAGTGTCCATGTTTTGCAACCATAAAAGAAGACAGAAAACGCGAGTGTTTCGACTAGCTGGATCTTCGTGGTGTTTGTTACTGCTCTGCTCTACCAGATCTTGACAAGCTTCTTCACAGCTATTTACCCTAGTGTGATCCGTCTTCTTATCTCATCTTCACAACTTCTCGTGCTGCAGTTGGTTGACCGAAGATAGGTGAAGGAATGCACGACTTCCAGTTCCTTTAATCGATCTGTAAGATGGATCTGTTCTTCCCGATCAATTATCATGAGTTTGGACTAGCTGATGTTGATGTCTAATCCATATGCTAGACTAATGTCCTTCATTCTTGTTAGTAGCTCAGCAACTTCATCTTCGCTGTTGGCTAAAAGCACAGTGTTATCAGCAAAATGATGATTGTTGATAGTTCTCCCACCAATTCAGATGCCTGTGGTCTAACCATCAAGAGCTTTCCTAATGACATGTTCTGCATAGATGTTGTACAGTTGTGGGGATAGGACACAACCCTGTCTCACATCTTCTGATACTCTGAAGGAATCAGACATGCCAGTATTTGTCTTTACAACTGTGAGGAGATTATTGTATAGACTTTTGATCAATGCTATCAAGTGAGGTGGGACACTGAACTCTGCAAGCACCTGCCACAGACTTTCCCAGACAACACAGTCAAGGCTTTCCTATTGTCAAGGAAGCAGATGAAAACTGGAACACAAAACTCTCACAATTGTTCAATTATTTGTCTTATGTTGGGGATCTGTTCATGAGTTCCTATCCTTTCATTCCTTTCAACAAAACCTGCTTGTTCTGTGGATATGTGAGGCTGAATGTATGGCTTCAAATGTTGGTTCAGAATGTGGAGCAAAATTTTACTTGCATGAGATATGAGGGGAATGTAGTTGTAGCAGTACCTGATTGACCCTTTATTTTGTAAGGGGATGAAGAGAGACTTTGACCAGTCATCTGGCCGCCCCCCTAGTTTCCCATATTCTTTACACAATGAATACAGCACATCAGTACCTTTCTGTCCCATTTCTTTGATCATTTCTCCAGATATACGGTCTACACCAGGGGCTTAATAATTCTTCAGATGTTGAATCACATTCTCTATTCCACTGTGTAAGATTGTAGGTTCCTAAGTAAGTTGCTCAACTGCTTGATTGTCCGTACCGTTGTTAATTCCAGAGTACAGCTTTTCACAGTATTGTTTCCACCTCACAACAATGTCTTCCTTGTCTCTGATAGGGTTACGCTTCTGATCGTCTACCACCCACATATGAGGATTAAATTCACAGGTGATGCTGCTGATTTTCTTGATTGCAATTATGATGTTGTTCCATTTCATTACAGAAACCATTAATGAAATGTTCTTTGTCCTTTCTACCGTTCTGTTGTATTACTCTGCACAGGTTCTTGTATCTGTGTTTGTCCTGGGTAGTGTGGATACCAGTTTTCTTCAGATGGCTTCTCTCATCAATTAACTGTAGTGTGGACTGTGATAGCCAGGGATGATTGTTGTGATGTTGGAAGTGATGAGGAAACAACATTCTTCATTCAGTCCCATGTTTTGATGCAGATGCTTCCTTATAGAAACTGTTCTTGTGAAGTTTTGGTCTTACAAGTTCACCACATTTTTGAATATATTCCGAGCTTTTTAGTCTTAGCTGTCTTTCTTCTCTCTTCTTGGTAGATTTAAGCATAATGCGGAAGTGATGAGGAAACAACATTCTTCATTCAGTCCCATATTTTGATGCAGATGCTTCCTTATAGAAACTGTTCTTGTGAAGTTTTGGTCTTGCAAGTTCACCAAATTTCTGAATATATTCCGAGTTTTTTAGTCTTAGCTGTCTTTCTTCTCTCTTCTTGGTAGATTTAAGCATAATGTACAGTCGTCTTGGGTGATGTTGAAACATTGTGTTACAGATGGACATTTCGTTACTCACACAGAAACCCAATAAGTTCCTGTCTTGTTCATGTCTCTCACCAAGACCATAAAGTCCAATGATGGACCGTAAGTGCAAGTCTTGGGTAGTATCTCCAACTTTAGCATTGAAGTTGCCTTGGATTATTGTCTGTTATTTTGTAGGGATCTTACTAAGGACTTGCTCCAGTTGGTCATAGAACTTCTCCATCTCCTCATTTGACACTAGCTGTAGGAGCATAGATCTGAATTATGTTGAGTCTGCATGGAGAGCATTGAGTTTGATAGAGATGGTCCTGTCATTAATGGGTTCATAACCTATAACACAGTTGTTCAAATTTCTAGGAACAACTATTGCAACACCGTTCGAACTTTGGTCACTACTCCCTGAAAAGTACACAGTGTTCCTTCCTTGAGTCACGAAATGGCCACCTCCCCTCCAGTGAGTCTCACTAAGCCCAAGAAAATCCAGGCCACACAGGTCCGTTTCTCCCTCTACTATGGCAAGTTTTCATGTCTGAATTAGCCCACACGCATTCCATGTTGCAATCTTTCTTACAGTGCGTAGGGATAATTTGCACTGTGTTGTTGGTCTAGTGACTTCTCTCAATCCTGTATCCCCCAGAGATCCAACTGGGGGACTTGAAGCTCCGGATAATTTAGAACTGAGCAAAGCTACGGGGTTCTCATGGGAAAAATGTCAGTGGTGCTTTCCCATGCCTTCCACCTCCAATTCCTGTCTGCTCACCGACTCAGTTTCCCGCTGTGGTTGGTTACCCAACCTTCCTCTGAGTTGCTCGGCTTAACAGGGGCACCACATGTAGGTAGAAAGTTGGAGAGTAAAGGTGACAGAGGCTAAGAGAACTCTCTTGCTGAGTTCTTGTAATCGCGTATCATCCCAATTGTTTTGCCAGAGTCTCAAGGTATTCACAGAGATTCCCCCAGGTCATCTCATGGCCCCAATACTTACAGTATAATACTGGAAAAATATTACAGTAAAAAAAGTTTATCTGCAATGATTGTAATTATGGATGGGTCATGTGCCGATTGCAATTCCACGAGTCCAAGAATCGCTGATTCTGTAGGAATCGACTGCTATCAGAATCGAATGATTCCAGCATCTTCGGTATCGACTCTTTGTCATCAAACCTTTTTTATGAATGTTCTCATTTTATTTTCAAAGCAGTGCAGTTATACAAAAGTAATCTCACATGTCACTACATCTGACAATAAAGTATTTTTCTTTTTACTGAAAAGGGTTTAACATTTAATAATACATTTATTATCAAGAAACACATGCCAGCTGTTTAATACATTTGTTAGTAATGTTGTTATCAATGTTGTTACCAATAATCATTATTCAGTAATATTCAGAGATTTTACACGGATTATAAAGTGTGTTACATTACAAAGTGATGACCTAAGGACAATGTTATTTTGTACCAGCTTATCACTACATGGCAGTTCAATGCTGTGTGTGTGTGTGTGTGTGTGTGTGTGTGTGTGTGTGTGTGTGAGAGAGAGAGAGAGAGAGAGAGAGAGAGAGAGAGAGAGTACAGAATAGAACTGGTAAAGATAAAAAGGACATTGTAAATGATAAATATCTGTCAGTAACATGTGTCCATCATTGATATAGCAAATGTAAACAATTTTTGGGGGGGGGGGGGGGGGATGAGGATTTTCTCTCATCTTTCCTTTTCTTCTTAGTGATAAAGGCAATAAATGAAATAAATATGTTTAAATGTAAACATTTACTAACTTCTAATATCGGAAGTGTTGTCCAATCCCTTGTTTTAATTGTTAAATTATACATTCTAGTAGTAAAAATTTTTGAAAAATACTTTTTTTAAATGCCCAGATTTTGGGCCTTTAAAACTGTTTTGGGCAAATTCCTGGGGAATGCTCATTTATAAATGTCCTGCCCCATGGGCATTTGCCCAGCGCACTTCACTACTACCGACTCTCTATTAATGTAAACTTTCAGTATGACCATCATGAGATGTGATGGTGAAATGTTGTGTGCCTCAGAGAGCGGGGTCTTGGCTTAATTGCCTAGATCACAAGGATAGTAAAAACTTCCCACAACCTCAACATCAAGGTTTATGACATGCTGATGGGATGGATGGCTGTGGAGGAGGACAAGTCAAATGCTGGCACCCTCTGCAGCAACTGCTGCACCCCACTTCTATGGACCTCTGTCTGGGTTAGATATTTGTGTCCCTCACACCTTGTCGGATTGAAATTGTTCTAATGGCTCAGACTCACACTCCTGATGGAAGGAGTGGACTGTCAGTGAATTGTAATGCCAAGTCAATAAAAATAGCTCAGGTGGACGCTCCTTCTGAGAAAACACACCACAAGAATAGTGTAAATAATAATAGGGCACAAGTTTGCAATAGTAACAGGCCACAAGTTTGCCAAAGTTCATTTGTAGTAGTTAAGAGAGATACAGGATCTTTTGAATAGATCCCACCTTTCTACATTCATAAAACCTTAGAGTCCATTGATAGTGTATTGAAATAAGTCAAACATCTTTGAAATGGCATTCTGCTGGTCGAAACAACTACATCACAAGTGTCAAAACTTTTAGGTTTCAAAAACAAAGTTTTATAACCTATTTCAACTGAAGTACATAACGCCATTAGTTTTTGCAAACCTGTGTGATATACTGGAAACTGATCCCAAAGGATTCGAGGAAAAATTGGGTAAGTGTTAGTATCCCAGAGGTGAAGAACTTTATAAAGAAAAGTAAATGGGTAACCAGAAAAAACTGCAGTATTTTTTCTAACATTCAATCTCCCATACTACCAGAGTATATCAGATCTTAAAGTTGAAACTATATATCAAACTCTGTGAGGTGTTTTCTGTAGTGTCACCGCCAGACACCACACTTGCTAGGTGGTAGCCTTTAAATCGGCCGCGGTCCGCTAGTATACGTCGGACCCGCGTGTCGCCACTGTCAGTGATTGCAGACCGAGCGCCACCACACGGCAGGTCTAGAGAGACTTCCTAGCACTCGCCCCAGTTGTACAGCCGACTTTGCTAGCGATGGTTCACTGACAAATTACGCTCTCATTTGCCGAGACGTTAGTTAGAATAGCCTTCAGCTACGTCATTTGCTATGACCTAGCAATGCGCCATTATCCTTTGCTATTTATATTGTGATGCATGTACCGTCAGACCGATGTTCACCAATTATGGATTAAAGTTAAGTATTCCAGCAGCTACGTACTTTTCTTGATAGTATAATTACTTTACCTGTTCCAGACCTCACGCTAGCCTGCGTGAGCTTAAACGCGTGCCTTTCGGCTTCCTCCAAACCCCGTGGATTGGCTCCTGCCAAGCCACAACATTTTCAATGCCAAAAATTTCATTACACAACTCTTGGGTGTGCTGGTGAAGCCACATGTAACAGACACTGATCAAAGACACAGGAAACAAATTAATCCTATATATCTCCTCCAAAGTGTTTAAATTGTTCAGTTGATCATCTTGTGTGGAGCAAGGATTGCTGTCTTTATGCCAAGGAAAGAGAAATTCTAGGTATCAGAGGATATCTGTCTTCTGAATGGAGGTCAAGCAACACATTCAGCTCCACCACAGATTCCATCTTGGCCATAATTTCTGTTTGCTATTGAAAACCAGACCAATGAGAAAGAACCTAGCAGTATTTTGGGTCATTAGGGCAAAAGTATGACAAACAATTAAAGAAAGCAGAAAGACATTGGTACAAGGTTTTTGAAATCCATTAAATGCTGCAAACCAGCCACAAGAATGCAGGTGTCAATCAGGAAGACCTCTGGTAAAGGAAGATCGACATCTATCCATGCCGTAATGAATAATGGGAGTATTTGAACTTCCCCAGCTGACATAATGCAAGCAATGATGGCATAAGAGAGCCAACATTCATGTACCAGAAAGGGGCTGTAGAGAGGATGCATATGGAATTTAGTTCAGACAGCCAAGAAGAATGTAACTGCTCTTTCTCTTTGTGGGATATGGGAAGTACCTTGTCAGCAGCTATGGATACAGCCCCAGATCTAGATGGTATTATGCATAGTGTGTTGAAACAGCTGGGTATAGTATCAAAAGAAACTCTTGTTTCATCTTTTAAACTGTATATTGTCAAAGGCCTATATCCAGATTCATGCAAGGAATCCATGATTATTCGCCTCCTAGAACCAGGGAATGATGGTACCTCCACAAACTATTGCTGTAGTTTTCCTCTCACAAGCTGTGCAGTTAAAACCATTGAATGAATGGTAAATCACATCCAGTGTGGTTTTTAGGAATAAACTCATTAACTTCTTCCTGTTTGGCTGCAAGAAGTGTTGTTTTACCCAAGATAACCTGATGCTTCTGGAGGAAGTTTTACAAGAAGCTTTCCTACATAGACATCACCTTATAAGCATATTCGTAGATACTGAAAAGGCATATGACACAATATAGATATGCAGCATACTCAGCCAGCTTCTTAACTGGAGCTTCTGTGGAATGCTACCAGGTTTATAGAAATCATTCCTTGCACAGTGATCATCCCCTTGCCATATAGCTGATATGCTTTCAAGCAGTTTTATACAGGAGAATGGTGTTCTTCATGGAAACATTTTAAATTACACCCTTCTTGCTATTGGTATAAGCTGTGTAACTGACACAGTGAAAATATATTTGTTTGTGTCAGTTTTATGGGTTCCTGCTCCTCCTCCTGTCCTGCATCAACAGCTAGTCACTTACGAGGGCAGTTCCAGATTGATGAACACTTTATTTATTCCCTTGGTTCATGGTGCGCTGTATGATGCATCATTTCAGTTGTATGTATGTGATACTTTGGTCTGCATGTAAGTGATAGGACAATTATTAGAAGTGCAACCTTTGCACAGCACAGCCCATTTTCCCAACTACGTGAGCAGACAACATGGAGTGTAATTATCAAGCACAGTGCTGGCTGAAGTGGTTTCTGTGGAAGGGGGTGTAAACACTATGAATGAAATGAAATGATCGTATGGCATTGTTGGCTGGGAGGCCTCCATCGGGAAGTTCGGCCGCCAAGTACAAAGTCTTATTTCAGTTGATGGCACATTGGGCAATTTGCATGACGGTGATGAGGATGAAATGATGATGAGGAAAACACAACACCCAGTCCACGAACAGAGAAAATCTGCAACCTGGCCAGGACTCAAATCCGGGCCTGCAGCATGGGAGGCAAGCATTTTACCACTCAGCTAAGCAGGCGGACTCATGGATATTTGCAGGTGATTGGTGGCAGTCTGTGCAAAGTGTGCACCATCATGTAAAACCAGGTACAGCTGGACGAGTAACTGGAAAAGTGGCTGCACATCAATGAAGAAAGGTACCTGTTCTGGAAGGAAAGTGACTGTGGTAAAGCCAGTCAGCACTTCAAGGATAGAAAATCATATTTAAGAGAATAGGTGCATCATATTCACAGAGCTGGAGTACTTGCCAGAAGCACTCTGCACTGCATGGTGCATGAAAACCTCAAGTTTGGAAAAGTGTCTGCCAGATGGCTCCCCAAATCCCTAAAAGCAACACAAACACGACAGTGGAAGGATTATACAATGATCTCCTTCAGTGCCACAGCCAGGATCCAGAAGACTTCATGTTGAACTTGTGACTGACAGCAAGACTTGGGTCCCCCTACTTTGAGCTGGAGCTTAGAGCCCCTTCAATGCAGTGGAAGTGTACAGACAGCATCTTACCAAAGAAGTTCTGTACAGTGCCTTCAGAGCCTGGCCAGCCTTTTGGAGCAAGGATGGAATCATCCTAATTGATTGGCTGGAATCAGTGTCCACCATTAACAGCATGGCATATGTGGAGACTCTTTGGATGTTGCATCATGGAATTCAAAAGAAACGGCAATGAAAATGTGTGAAAGGAGTGCTCATGCAACACTACAACCTTCCTCCCTACACAAACCAAAGAACTGTGGCTGCCATTGCTTACCCCTTAATTGCCATCTATTTTAGGCTATGAAGAAGATTTGGGGAGTGTGTATTTGTTTAATCAAATGTGCCACATTTTTAATGACCCAGAACTGCTTATTAATGTCACTATTCTCAATTTCAGTCAGTCAGCTAGGTTCCTGGGGTTCATACATCATAAAAAATACCACAGGCTACCACACTTGTGAGGCCTTAAAATAACAGCATTTAAATCTTTAGTCAAATAAATATGTCTCAGTCTGAGGTGCTGATGGATCCAGTCTACAGCAATTTTATAAAGCAGTCATACAGCTTGTCCAAACATAGCTTTTAGTAGGCATCAACTTAGCAGATATCAAGGTTATCCCAGAGTGTTGAGGAGAGCAGCCTCCTGAAACTCTGAAAAGAGCTACAGTATGTTGTAAATTCTTGGAGTGATATTGCCAAAACTTCGCTACTACCATGACGCTTGGGCTAATGTAACAGCACCTGACACAGATCTCTACGTATTATTTGAATTTTTGCATCTGGAAGAAGATAAATTAACGAGAGAGAACATGACCCACAGTGCTTTTATTTCAAAACAAAGTAAACACTTTTTCAAAGCAAGTCAGCAGAAAAAGTCTACTGTTCACTCTATCAAATGTGCCAAAAACGGGCATGTAAAGAAACATTGCAAACATAAACCAAGTGACAAATATTTAGTATATAGTAGAGAAAATTACTCATGTAACTGTAAGCAAAAGGATCATTTTGCCAAGGAGTGCTCTAGTGCAATGTTTGACAGAAATGTGACAAGTGAGAGACCTGACAAAAAAGTATCAGAAGGTTTCAAACATAAAGCGCTATTCACTTATGAGTTTTCTATTGCCATAATAAATAACATTAATTTGCAGCCCAGTTAAAAAAAACATTTGGTACCAAGATTGTGGTGCCATGCAACACATGACATTTAGAAGGGACTGGTTAAAACATTAAGTAAAATTAAATCTGTCCAAAAGTGTTAATTGACAATGCTACTGAAATAGAAGAAATTGGAATGGGAAATGTTGAATTAGAGGCCTTCGATGGAGAACAGTGGTATGACACAGCTCTGTAAAATATGTTATAAGCACCAAATATACACTCATACTCATAAATCAAGGATAACTGCAGAATGTAGTGCCATACAACGTGGCACTCCACAAAACTGGCACTGATAGCATAGGCACATGGGGAATACACACGACACAGATCTGTAAGTCTACGGTATTGGTGATAAGTTGAGAAAACCATCCCAAAACACTTGTGCTACAAAACGCCACTGTTTCCTGCACATGTACCCTGACATCAATATGGGACATCAATATGGGATATGATCACCATGCACACATCCACAGGCCGCACAATGGGTTGGCATACTCTGGATCAGGTGGTCGAGCAGCTGCTGGGGTAAAGCCTCCCATTCTGGCACCAGTGCCTGTCGGAACTCCTGAAGTGTCCTAGGGGTTTGAAGACGTGCAGCGATACGTTGACCGAGAGCATCCCAGGTGTGCTCGATGGGGTTTAGGTCTGGAGAACAGGCAGGCCACTCCATTAGCCTGATATCTTCTGTTTCAAGGTACTCCTCCATGATTGCAGCTCAGTGGGGCCGTGTGTTTTCATCCATCAGGAGGAAGGTGGGACCCACTGCACCCCTGAAAAGGTGGACATACTGGTGCAAAATTATGTTCCGATACACCTGACCTGTTACAGTTCCTCTGCCAAAGACATGCAGTGGTGTACGTACACCAATCATAATCCTACCGCAAACGATCAAACCACGACCTCCATACAGGTCCCTTTGAAGGACATAAAGGGGTTGGTATCTGGTTCCTGGTTCATGCCAGATGAAAACCCGACGAGAATCACTGTTCAGACTATACCTGGATTCGTCCATGAACATAACCTGGGACCACTGTTCCAACGACCATGTATTGTGCTCTTGACACCAGCCTTTATGGGCTCTCCTGTGACCAGGGCTCAGTGGAATGCACCTTGCAAGTCTCCGGGTGAATAAACCATGTCTGTTCAATAGTCTGGTAGACTGTGTGTCTGGAGACAACTGTTCCAGTGGCTGCGATAAGGTCCTGAGCAAGGCTACCTGCAGTACTCTGTGGCCGTCTGCGGGCACTGATGGCGAGACATTGGTCTTCTTGTGGCATTGTACACTGTGGACGTCCCATACTCTAGTGCCTGGATACGTTTCCTGTCTGCTGGAATTGTTGCCATAATCGTGAGATTACACTTTGTGGCACACGGAGGGCCTGTGCTACGACCTGCTGTGTTTGACCAGCCCCCAGTCACCCTAGTATTCTACCCTTCATAACGTCATCAATATATGTTCTTTGAGCCATTTTCAACACACAGTCATGATTAGCACGTCTGAAAGTGTCTGCACACTTACTCGCTGCACCTACTTTGACATGCACCAAACACACCTCTGCATATGTGGACTGCTGCCAGCACCACCGTGCGACGACCGCAGGTCAAATGCACTGCGTGGTCATACCCTGAGGTGATTTATTTAAACCCGCAGACCACCCACCAGAGCATTGTTTCACCATGTATCAACATTATCCTTAATTTATGAGCATTAGTGTAGAATTTAATTTATTTTCTGTGCCTTACGTCTGAGATAAAGGCTTTGTTCCAAATGCAAATGCAGACATCTCAGTTGTCAAAGCTGATGACAGTTAGAAAACTCGCAATAAGCAGACATGAGGGACAGCTGTACAGAATGTTGTTTCATACAAAAGAGTCTAACAAATATCTGACAGCAGTCTCAATTAAAATGTGTCATGAAAAGTCAGCACTTCAAAAGTCGCAGTGTCAGAGATGTACCAAAAAAATTGCCACTGATTATATTGATGACTGGAGTGAATATATACCCGTTGGTTGTATCTACATCAAACATCACAAATCTCATCTGACAATATGAAGGTTGCTGAAAATACTCTTGATCTAATTCATGTTGACTTGTGTGAAATGAATCTCATGAAGTGATTGTGGAGTACTAGTGAATGGATCATGCAGTGTAGTAACAAGCGTGAGCCATTTGTGAAGTATGTACTTCACATAACATAAGCTATGACATAAATTTATTGTTTGCTTTTCATTAGTATTCTGTTGTTGTTCGTATCTAGTTGCTTGGATACTAGGTGTACCAGTATGAAACGAGCGTGTTGTTGTTGTTGTTGTTGTTTTTTTTTTTTTTTTTTTTTTTTTTTTTTTTTAAATGAAACACTAATTTTGAATTGAAAAGTAAAAACATTTTATTAAAAGTACTGACCATTGCTTTCTATACATTTTGACCTCCTTTATGGCAATTTGTGGATGCCACGCCAATAGAAATGTTCGTCTTTTGAAGCAAACCAATCAGACAACAAAATTTCGACGTCTTCGTAGGAATCGAAGTGTTCCTCAGCCAATGCCAATTGATGAAAACAAATGGTAGTTGGAAGGGGCCAAGTCTGGTGAATACAGCGGGTGGGGTAGCAGCTCCAGCCAAGTGTTTTGACTGTATCCTGAACCAGTTTTGCTTTGTGTGCAGGTGCATTGTCGTGTAAAAAAAATTACTTTGCCATGTCTTCTGGCCCATTCTGGTCTTTTTTTCGATCAATGGATAGTTCAAATTGATCATTTGTTGTCTGTGCGATTAATATTCACAGTTTAACCGGGTTTTAGAAGCTCATGCTATACCACACCTTTCTGATCTCACCAAACACAGAGCATTGTCTTCTTGCCGAATCGATCTGGTTTTGCAGTCGATGTTGATGGTTGTCCTGGATTAACCCATGATTTTTCCCGTTTAGGATCCTTAAAATAAATCCATTTTTCATCACCAGTAACAATTCGATGCAAAATTGATTTTCTTTCACCGAGGAAGTCCAGCCACTCACCTTCCAGTGCGACAGTTCAGTACAGATGTGTGGAAATGCAGTCCTCTGTGTGACATGGGGAATGCATCCAGAAGTCAGTGATGATAGTGGCTGGTTCTCCAGATGGCAGCTGTCGACTGTTCTTCATGGAACATTACAGAAAGCTGCAATTCTTAGTGTCCGCAGGTACTGACATGTCAATATATCCACCTGCCTGGTTACCTCGCTGCAACAGTAATGACTACTGCCTATGTGCCGCCAACGATTCCACCATTCTGAAGCTTGCTTATGTCACACTAGTACTGAATCTTGGGTATCCATTGTAAGCCCTTGTGACAATTTATCGTGACAGATGTGGCACACCCTATTCTCAGGGCAGATATTTTGTCCTTATATGGACTACCTGACCTCCATCATTGTTGCCTCCTTGACACTACTACCAACTTAGACATGGAAGTGATCGCTGTGTAGACGATACACAGTATGGATGATTGCATGTGATTCCCTGTTTATAGAACTACTGAAGCAGTTTCCGGAAATCACTCAGCAACTACCTGCACTAGCACTGGTTCAGCATTCAATGCTGCATTATATACTAATCACACTAGGACTGCCAGTTCTCAGTCAACCTTGTTGTTTAACACCAGAGAAGATGAAAGTAGCACAGTGGAATCCTCCTTTATGCTCACACAAGGGTTCTACCATCCATTGAGCAGTAGTTACAAATCTCCACTGCACATAATCCTGAAGAAAAATAACAAATGCTGACTTCATGCCAGGCCTCACCAACCAACATTGATACCTCTCCTCAGTGCAGCAAGCTGTGAACAATAGGCTGCCATTCCCCCATAAACCTTCCAGCACCTGACTGATCGTATGCCTGCGAGAGTGGGAGCTGTCATCAAGGCTAAGGATGGGCCAACATCATATTGAATTCCAGCGTTACCGATGGAGGGCGCCACGAACTTGTAAGCCATTTTCAGCCAGGTGTTCGAATACTTTTGATCACATAGTATTTATCTTGTACCTTGTGTGTGCCTTCTATCAGATACCTTATCGCTCCAGACAATGAAGCTAAAACTGCCGTCTGCGCTCTGTTCCAACTCTCTGAAGTTACCGGACTGCATTTAGGACGATGCAATGCTGTGGAGACCTTTCAACAGTTCATGTATGAAGTCATGCATGGCCTTGGTTCTTGCTATGTTTACATTGATGAGATCTTGATTATGTCAAGCTCGGAGGCGGAATGCCTAACACATGTATACCAAGTTTTTAATCGTCTCTGTCCAAATTGATTAATTATTGATCTGTTGAAGTATGTTATTGGAGTAGCTGAGGTCTAGCTCGTGGGTTACACCATGAACTCCCAGGAAATACGGCTGCCACAGGAAAGAGTCAAGGCCACAACTAACTTTCCACAGCCTTCAACTATTGAGAGTTGGGGCAATTTCTTGTCACCATCAACTTTTATTGCATTTCAGGTGTCACCATGCTCTCTTACCTGCTACGCTGAATAACTTGCTACAAGGTTAACTGAAACTGAATGATAAACGGACATGGACTGAAGAGTCTTAATTGGCATTTACTAAAGTGAAGACTGCCACCACAGAGACTACTCTATTGACACACAGTTCTGCAGGCGCCTTTCATTCTATCGGTCAGCGCATCTGATACTGCAATGGGTGCCATACTGCAACAGTGAGTAGTCAGACTCTGGCAGGATGAGCCAGAAGTTATCGCCATCCCAGTAGAGTTGGACAGCCTACAATGGTGAATTGTATACAGTATACTCCGCTATCAATTCTGCCACCTGCTTGAGTTGCAACAGTTTACACTGGTTGCAGATCACAAGCCACTGGTGTATGCTTCCCATCAGTGACCAGAGAAAGTGCCACCACACCAACAGTGCCACCTGGATTACATAGCACAGTCAGCTCTCACATTTTTCACATCCAAGGGAGAACTGAATGTACCAGCAGATGCTTCCTCTTGGATAGAAGCAATCACAGATGTGACAGATATTGAAACAATTGGTTTGGCATAGCAGTCTGTCACAGAGGTGTGGGATTTGCGGACACAACCATCAAGTATGCAGCTCCATGTCCAAGCATTGTCACTGAGTGCATTGTAATACTGTAACGTTGCTTCCAAGAGTGTTTGTGACCAATGACTTTCATCAACAGGCAATAGCATCGTTACAAGATTTGTCTCATTCTGAAGTGCATGGTATGACAAGCCTATTGAAGTGAGCTTTTGTGTGCCAAGCATTGACAATGACTGCAGACAGATCAGTCAAAGGGAAAAGTCCTGCTGAACTTTGTATGGACAAAAAATAGATCTTACTGAGTTGAGATGTTTTGGATGTGACTACTGTGTTTTGATTGAGGATCACAAATGGGGAAAGATTGAGAAGAAACCAAAGAAGGGACCCTTTGTTTATGATTTATGTTTGCTGTGCTACAGAATCTACCTACCTGATGGAAAGGATGTTGTTACCTCTGATAATGTGATATTTGATGAAGGAATAGAAAATGAGGAGGTACTACAGTAAAGACCTTCACAGGAGAAAAGAGTGAAATTAAGTGTCCAGAAGAAAACCACTCATCTGATGACTCACTGTGTTATGCCTCTGAAGATTGCAGCATGTCACCTGATTGTATAACACAAATTAGAGTATATACGAAGACAGTAACTCGTTCTCGAAAGAACAGCTACTGTTGATGACCGTGCAGCTTTTCCCTGGAATAAATGATGACTAACTGACAACCTCAGCTGCCGACAGGTGGTGTTGTTATACCTCGATGTGGATGTCCACTGATATAGGGCAATGTCTGATGAATGCAGTTCCCTAATAAAATTGAAAACTTGCATTAAAAGCAAGACATATGCTATAATCCCCAAGTAGAAAAATTAAAAAAATATTACAACTTTTGATCTAAAGACAGCATTTTGATACACTGACGTCCAAGAGGTGATGTACATGAATCAACCTGATGAATTCAGTGATGATGCAAATAGAGTTTGTAAGCTGAGGAATAGTTTATATGCTGTAAAACAAGGTCCAAAAAACTGGAAAGAAAATTGTCAAATTGTCTGATGACTTTAGGATTTGTTAATACTGACAATGATCGTTGTGTCCATTACAGTGAAGATACAAGCATCATTGCTTGCTGATGATGGCCTGGTTATCTAAGGAGGACAGAAAGCATTACTAAAGTTTCGAACATAGCTGAATCAGAAGTTTGAAAAGACATTTGACAGGATATTTCAAATGTCATTTCTTGGAATGGAGATTAAAATAAGTTCATAAGGAATTTATGTACATCAATCAACATACACAAAGAAAATCTTAAGACAGTTTCAGTTTGATGATTCAAACCCAGTAGCTATACCAATGGAGCATAGAGTGGTGACAGTTGAAGAAAATCTTGTGAGTGATGAGTCGTTGGAAAGGATTGAACCCTGTCGAGAAGCTATAGGAAATCTACTCTACTTTTCATCATTATCTCACCCAGATATCATATTTTGCATTAATTACTTTAGTAATAAATAGTGGGTGGTCACTGAAAAATTGCAATAAATTTCACAGAAAATGGCACTGTAGTTCCTCTTTTAAATCTCCGCACAAATGACAAAATGACAGATATCAAAATAAGTGACGAAGGGATAGAAAAGCAACTGAAATCACTGCTGGAACTGATGGGATACTAATTTAATTCTACACAGAGTATGCAAAATAACTAGTCCCTCTTCTAGCAGGAGCGTACCATAGTTCTCTAGATTAGATTAGATTAGATTAGATTAATACTAGTTCCATGGATCATGAATACGATATTTCGTAATGATGTGGAACGAGTCGAATTTTCCAATGCATGACATAATTAGGTTAATTTAACAACATACTTAAGTTAATATAACAACTTTATTTTTTGTGTTTTTTGTTTTTCTTTATTTTTTATTTTTATTTTTTATTTTATTTTTTTATTTTTTTAATATTTTTTTTCCTTAATTTATATCTAAAAATTCCTCTATGGAGTAGAAGGAGTTGTCATTCACAAATTCTTTTAATTTCTTCTTAAATACTTGTTGGTTATCTGTCAGACTTTTGATACTATTTGGTAAGTGACCAAAGACTTTAGTGCCAGTATAATTCACCCCTTTCTGTGCCAAAGTTAGATTTAATCTTGAATAGTGAAGATCGTCCTTTCTCCTAGTATTGTAGTTATGCACACTGCTATTACTTTTGAATTGGGTTTGGTTGTTAATAACAAATTTCATAAGAGAGTATATATACTGAGAAGCTACTGTGAATATCCCTAGATCCTTAAATAAATGTCTGCAGGAAGATCTTGGATGGACTCCAGCTATTATTCTGATTACACGCTTTTGTGCAATAAATACTTTATTCCTCAGTGATGAATTACCCCAAAATATTATGCCATATGAAAGCAATGAGTGAAAATAGGCGTAGTAAGCTAATTTACTAAGATGTTTATCACCAAAATTTGCAATGACCCTTATTGCATAAGTAGCTGAACTCAAACGTTTCAGCAGATCATCAATGTGTTTCTTCCAATTTAATCTCTCATCAATGGACATACCTAAAAATTTGGAATATTCTACCTTAGCTATATGCTTCTGATTAAGGTCTATATTTATTAATGGCGTCATACCATTCACTGTACGGAACTGTATGTACTGTGTCTTATCAAAATTCAGAGAGAGTCCGTTTACAAGGAACCACTTAGTAATTTTCTGAAAGACAGTATTGGCAATTTCATCAGTTAATTCTTGTTTCTCAGGTGTGATTACTATACTTGTATCATCAGCGAAGAGAACTAACTTTGCCTCTTCATGAATATAGAATGGCAAGTCATTAATATATAATAAGAACAACAAAGGACCCAAGACTGACCCTTGTGGAACCCCATTCTTGATAGTCCCCCAGTTTGAGGAATGTGCTGATCTTTGCATGTTACGAGAACTACTTATTTCAACTTTCTGCACTCTTCCAGTTAGGTACGAATTAAACCATTTGTGCACTGTCCCACTCATGCCACAATACTTGAGCTTGTCTAGCAGAATTTCATGATTTACACAATCAAAAGCCTTTGAGAGATCACAAAAAATCCCAATGGGTGGTGTTCGGTTATTCAGATCATTCAAAATTTGACTGGTGAAAGCATATATGGCATTTTCTGTTGAAAAACCTTTCTGGAAACCAAACTGACATTTTGTTAGTACTTCATTTTTACAGATATGTGAAGCTACTCTTGAATACATTACTTTCTCAAAAATTTTGGATAAAGCTGTTAGAAGGGAGATTGGACGGTAATTGTTGACATCAGATCTATCCCCCTTTTTATGCAAAGGTATAACAATAGCATATTTCAGTCTATCAGGGAAAATGCCCTGTTCCAGAGAGCTATTACACAGGTGGCTGAGAATCTTACTTATCTGTTGAGAACAAGCTTTTAGTATTTTGCTGGAAATGCCATCAATTCCATGTGAGTTTTTGCTTTTAAGCAAGTTTATTATTTTCCTAATTTCAGAGGGAGAAGTGGGTGAGATTTCAATTGTATCAAATTGCATAGGTATGGCCTCTTCCATTAACAGCCTAGCATCTTCTAATGAACACCTGGATCCTACTATATCCACAACATTTAGAAAATGATTATTAAAAATATTTTCAACTTCTGACTTTTTGTTCGTAAAGTTTTCATTCAATTTGATGGTAATACTGTCTTCCTCTGCTCTTGGTTGACCTGTTTCTCTTTTAATAATATTCCAAATTGTTTTAATTTTATTATCAGAGTTGCTGATTTCAGACATGATACACATATTCCTGGATTTTTTAATAACTTTTGTTAATATAACACAGTAGTTTTTATAATTTTTGATAGTTTCTGGGTCACTACTCTTTCTTGCTGTCAGATACATTTCCCTTTTCCGGTTACAAGATATTTTTATACCCTTAGTAAGCCATGGTTTGTTACAAGGTTTCTTACGAGTATACTTAACTATTTTCTTGGGGAAGCAGTTTTCAAATGCATTTACAAAAATGTCATGAAATAAATTATATTTTAAATTGGCATCAGGTTCACGGTACACCTCATCCCAGTCTAACTGCTGTAGGCTTTCCCTGAAATTTGCAATTGTTAAATTGTTGACTGAACGTACTACTTTGGAGGACTGTTTAGTATTGCTGAATGGAGCTATGTCATATATTGTAACTAGCTGTGCACCATGATCGGAAAGACCATTCTCAACAGGTTGAGCATTTATCTGGTTAAACTTATCTTGGTCTATAAAGAAGTTATCTATCAGTGAGCTGCTATCCTTTACCACCCGAGTAGGAAAATCAATAACGGGTGTCAAATTGAAAGAACCGAGTAATACTTCAAGGTCAGTTTTCCTATTACCCTCTTTCAGAGAATCTACATTGAAGTCCCCACAAATAATAATTTGCTTCCCCCTGTCTGACAGATAGCACAACAAGGAGTCCAAATTTTTCAGAAATAGATGAAAATTTCCTGATGGGGACCTATATACAGTTACAATTATAAATGTGCCTTTATTTAATTTAAGCTCACAGGCACATGCTTCTATATGTTTCTCTACACAAAACTTTTTTGTTTCTATACTTTTTGCACAATGATAACTTTTGACATATATGGCAACTCCTCCTTTCTCCATATTTTCTCTCATTACATGTGCAGAGAGCTTATAACCACTTACATTTACCTTATCCATATCAGTAACAATGTGATGCTCAGACAGGCATAGTATATCTATTTCATTCTCAGCTTCTAAATCTTCCAAACAAACCAGAAGCTCATCTACTTTATTCTTTAAACTCCCAATATTTTGATGAAATATACTTACATTATTTTTAATTATACTTTTATGAGAACCTTTCCTTATTCTAACATTTGCAGTACTCTCCTGTCTGAGTTTCTCATTGTGCTTAGGCCTAGTTCCTATACCAGTGGTCACATGGTGTTCAGAGAGGCAGATTATGTCAATTGGGTTGGGTGACTTTAGTTCATCAATGCAATTACCTAGGACTGAGATACAACTTGGTGGAGATAAAATTTCTGGTGATTGGTGAAAATTTATAATTGATAGCTGTGATTGGTGATCCAATGTGCTAGAATTGTGCTGTTGAATTTCTTTCCTAAACTGAAGATTTGTTTCAATCCTGACCTCTCGTAGAACTTGACATCTTTCTGTCTTACCTATCCTAAAAAAGGTGCTGCTCCAACACCTGTAACCACTGGTATTTTACCATTCATGGCAGTGCCTCCCCCCCTTAAATTTCATGCTATTACCCCAGCCAGTTTCCCCTTCCCTTTCCTGTTGAGATGTAGGCCGTGCCTGGTATAGTCCCACCTACTGAGATAATCAACAGGAACCACACCAATATGAGCCCCCGCACCCGACACAAGTAGCCGTTCCAACTCCAAATTAACTCTCCCAACAGAAGAGTTCAAATGAGGCCGGTCATGGCGTCTCAGGACAGATACAAATTCAACATTGGTGTGTCTCGATGCCGACGCAATCTTTACCAGGTCACACTCTATACTGTACCCAGGATCTCTGTCGATGCTGTTCCCTGGCCCTCCCACAATAACCACGGTGTCTTCCCTGGTAAATCCTTTACAGAGTGAACCTAAATCCTCTGTCACCTGATCCAGACTAGCACTTGGTTTGAAAAACTTTGTGACCTGGTATTGTGGTCCTAATTCCTCCTGCAGAAGTTGGCCTACACCTCTGGCATGAGAACTGCCTAACAACAAAACTTTCTTCCTTTTCGATGACTTTCCTACATTCTTTTTCAATTTCCTATTGAAAGTTTTTGTGTCCTGTCTACACCTACCTCTGCTTGAGGCTCATCAGTTTCTAACTGAAGCAACAGGTCAAACTTATTTTTGACATTCACCACAAAACTGTCAGACTTAGTTCTAGGCCTGTTCCTTCTGCTACCTGTTGCCACTTCCCACCTCTCTTTGCCCTTCTCCCTCCTTAACCTGTCCAGATCTTCCCTAGCCTGATCTAGCTCAGCCTGAAGGGCAGCAATTTTCCCCTCCTGTTCCACCATCTTCCTATCTCTGCTGCAAATCCTACATAACCACTGATGAGCCTGATCCACTTTCCCAACACCCACGCCACTGCAGTCCCCCCAGTGAAAAAAACTACTGCATCCATCACACCAAACCCCGGAACTAACAATTCTACGGCAAGTCAGGCACTTCTCACTCATGGCAAAAAATAATACTTTAGCTAGAATAAATCTATTAAATTACCGAAAATCAAAAAAAGACGTTACAAGAATTAAGCCTATTCACAAATGTATATAAGCAAGTTTCTGTTTTAAAATTCCGCTGGTTTTCTGAGATATGTATTAAAACAACGAAGGTATACGCTATTTATTATATATTTCACTCGATGGAATGAAAAAAGGGCAATTAAATGAGATACTTTAACTTTGATTCTCCAAAAATGTTACGAGAATAGGCCTATAAACAAATGTATATAGGCAAGTTTCTGATATAAAGTTACGCTGTTTTTCTGAAATCTGTATTAAGTAGAGTAGCAAAGTGTTCCTAACGATTGGAAAAAAAAGGGTAGGTCTTTGCTGTTTTCAAGAAGCTTGGTTGAACAGATGCACGAAATGAAAGACCTTTATCTCTGACATCAGTCTGTTATAGAGTTTTGGAACATGTATAATGCTTGCATACTATGACATTTCTGAGGACAAATATCTCTGTAGTATTCATAATTTTGATGTAAGAAATGAAGAACATGGGAGACCACCAAAAAAGTTCGAAGTCTCTTGAATTGCAAGCAATATTGGATGAAGATGATACTTTGAGTCAGAAGAAAATGACAGGAATGCTAAATGAGGCACAACAAACGATTTCTGACCGTTTGAAAGTTATGGGAAAGATCCAAAAGTGTGGAAAATGGGTGCCACATGAATTGAATGAAAGACAGATGGAAAACCGCGAACAGAGCAAGTTGGGTTTCACAGGATCATTGTTCTAGGAATCCACGTTGAATATTCACAGTTTCACCGGGTTTTAGAAGCTCATGCTATACCACACCTTTCTGATCTCACCAAACACAGAGCATTGTCTTCTTGCCGAATCGATCTGGTTTTGCAGTTGATGTTGATGGTTGTCCCGGATTAACCCATGATTTTTCCCGTTCAGGATTCTTAAAATAAATCCATTTTTCATCACCAGTAACAATTCGATGCAAAATTGATTTTCTTTCATGTCTTTGAAGCAAAATTTAACAAATGGTTTTTTGGTTTTCACAGTATATATAACTGAGCAAGTAGATACGTTTGAAGTTTCGCCCACAAGACCCAGAAAGCAGTAGATATGGGCGCCCAGGCAGATGCTGTGTTCTTCGACTTCTGGATGGTGTTCAGTACATTTTATAATACTTTCATTTCCACATTTGAGATGTGTTTTCCAAAAAAACTGACAAGAATTAATGTCATGCCAAGAAACAGCAACTAGTGGATAACACCTGCTATCAGAGTATCCAGTCGAAAGCTAAAACTTCTCAATTAACTGATAAAAGACAAGCAAGATGAACTTTTTGCAGAATGTCTTAAGACATATAAAAATGTATAAGAAAGTAATTAAAACAGCCAAGACAATTCACAATGACAAAGTAATCTTAGGGACAGCAAACAAGTCGAAAGCAATACGGAATATACCAAAAAAGGAAACAAAAGTGTTGAAAAAGCCAGATGACATTGTATAAAAAGATGATCGTGTTGTGTTACTCAGAAATGGTACTCCAGCAAATTACATAAATGACTATTTCATAACCACTCCAGTCAATCTGAGAAAAAATGTTGCTAGTAATAGTAGTACCACAGTTCAAAGAGAGCAAAGCAGTAATTCAATTTGCTATATCCCACAAATAAATTAGAAGTTCTTAAGATAATAAAAACAATGAAGAATAATCTGTCCTCTGGAACTGATGAGGTACCAGATTCAGTCTTAATTAAATGCACTAGTGTCATAGTAGAACCACTCTCACATATCATAAACATATCATTAACAGAAGAGGCATTCCCACAAAGTTTAAAAACTTCAAAAATAAAACCATTGTATAAAAAGGGTAATATATATGAAGTGGGATAAAGACCAATAGCTTTGTTATCTGTATTTTCAAAAACAATAGAGACTGTCATAAAAAATATAATTACAAATTACCTTAAAAAAATTCAATTTCTTGTCTGTAAACCAACATGGTTTTCGCAAGGGCACGAGTACAGAAAAAGCAATTACCAAATTCATCAAAAACATTGTAATAGGTCTTGACAGTAATAACAGTAGAGACAGAATAAACTTGGACTTATTGAAGACATTCGATACTGTTGATCATGATATCTTGCTAGACAAACTAGAAGCTATAGGTATCTGAGGAGTTGCATTAAAATGGTTTCAGTCATATCTCCACAATAGAAAACAGGTAGTAGAAATTACTTCAGCAAACAATAATAACCAAAGCATTGTGTACAGATCGGACATGTAGACTGTACCAATCGGAATACCTCAGAGCAGCGTTCTAGGACCTCTCTTATTTCTTATGTATATTAATGATATCAAGATCCCAATTAGTGGTACGCACATAACTTTGTTTGCTGATGATGCAAATATTGTTGTAACAGACATAAATAGGGTATTGCCAACATCTGCAACCAGAGTTTTAGAATAGATACAAAACTGGTTTGAAGAGAACAGGCTAACCTTAAATATTTCAAAAACTAATTATGTACATTACAAAAAACAAAAGCAAAAATGCACATTGATAATTATAAAACGAACTCAGATATTCACTCGTAGAATTCAAGAATGTGCAATGACACCCACATAAAAGAGTAAACAAGGCTTTAACACAAAAACAAACCAACATTCAGAGTACTATTTTGTACAGCACACTTCCAACTGAGCTAAAATAAATAAAAAACCATTGTCTAAATTCAAGGAAGCAATATTTAAATTCTTAATGACCAACTGCTATTATAGTATAAACTAATATCTGCAGTAACCTTGTAGCAAGTAACTACATTCATATACTATATGTTAATAGTACCATAATCAAATGCTTGACGCAGCCTCAATGTTAATTTTTCTGAACATAAGTGTTAAATCAATTATTTACTTGTAATGTATTTCATGTAAAAGGCCCCAAACAAAAGTGTTAAATCAATTATTTACCTGTAATGTATTTCATGTAAAAGATCCTTCTCATATTTTTATATTATTACAATAATCAAAGTTGTATTGCCCAAAAATATTGTGATGGGTAAAATGAACTATTGTATTATGTAGGAACTGTACACCCTTATCTTATTTTGTTATACTATGTTCTTCCTACACGATACATTGTTGCTGGATGGATAAACTACTTGTACTACTAATATGTTCAAGGTTCTTTAACATGATGTTAATATCGCTTGTTATAGCTATATTTTTCATCACTGATTTCAGTTCCATTCATCTCAGTATCTTTCTTTATGGATAATTTTTCTAAGTAAGATACACATTTAAATTCTGTGCAATTTTTAACGTAAATGCACCTACCACCACACTTATACAATTTCTTACAAAAATATCTACCCAGTACAAAATTTCGAATAGATGTCATATGAAGATTCTCTTTGACAAGCCAGTGTTCAGTAAAAAATTTCACAGAAGTGTTTTCCATGTAATGTCCTAACAAAATATGAAATTTGTTTAGTTTTTTGGAAAGCAATTGTTCATTTTGATGAAATACCATCATGTCCCCCCATGAACAATGGACCTTGCCGTTGGTGGGGAGGCTTGCATGCCTCAGTGATACAGATGGCCGTACCGTAGGTGCAACCACAACGGAGGGGTATCTGTTGAGAGGCCAGACAAACGTGTGGTTCCTGAAGAGGGGCAGCAGCCTTTTCAGTAGTTGCAGGGGCAACAGTCTGGATGATTGACTGATCTGGCCTTGTAACACTAACCAAAACGGCCTTGCTGTGCTGGTACTGCGAACGGCTGAAAGGAAGGGAAACTACAGCTGTAATTTTTCCCGAGGGCATGCATCTTTACTGTATGGTTAAATGATGATGGCGTCCTCTTGGGTAAAATATTCCGGAGGTAAAATAGTCCCCCATTCGGATCTCCGGGCGGGGACTACTCAATAGGACGTCGTTATCAGGAGAAAGAAAACAGGCGTTCTTCGGATCGGAGTGTGGAATGTCAGATCCCTTAATCGGAATAGTGAGAATTAGTGAAGTTCGGTGGCAGGAGGAACAAGACTTTTGGTCAGATGAATACAGGGTTATAAATACAAAATCAAATAGAGGTAATAGAGTAGGTTTAATAACGAATAAAAAAAATAGGAGTGCGGGTAAGCTACTACACACAGCATAGTGAACGCATTATTGTGGCTAAGATAGACACAAAGCCCATGCCTACTACAGTAGTACAAGTTTATATGCCAACCAGTTCCGCAGAGGATGAAGAAATTGATGAAATGTATGATGAGATAAAAGAAACTATTCAGGTAGTGAAGGAAGACGAAAATTTAATAGTCATGGGTGACTCGAATTCGAGAGTAGGAAAAGGAAGAGAAGGAAACATAGTAGGTGAATATGGATTGGGGTTAAGAAATGAAAGAGGACGCCGTCTGGTAAAGACAGCAGAGGATCAAGTAGGTAAAAAGACGAGGGCTAATAGAAATCCTTGGGTAACAGAAGAAATATTGAATTTAATTGATGAAAGGAGAAAATATAAAAATGCAGTAAATGAAACAGGCAAAAAGAAATACAAACATCTCAAAAATGAGATCAACAGGAAGTGCAAAGTGGCTAAGCAGGGATGACTACGGGACAAATGTAAGGATGTAGAGGCTTATCTTACTAGGGGGAAGATAGATACTGCCTACAGGAAAATTAAAGAGACCTTTGGAGAAAAGAGAGCCACTTGTATGAATATCAAGAGCTCAGATGGAAATCCGGTTCTAAGCAAAGAAGGGAAAACAGAAAGGTGGAAAGAGTATATAGAGGGTCTATACAAGGGCGATGTACTTGAGGACAATATTATAGAAATGGAAGAGGATGTAGATGAAGATGAAATGGGAGATACAATACTGCACGAAAAGTTTGACAGAGCACTGAAAGACCTGAGTCGAAACAAGGCCCTGGGAGAAGACAACATTCCATTAGAACTACTGACGGCCTTGGAAGAGCCAGTCCTGACAAAACTCTACCATCTGGTGAGCAAGATGTACGAGACAGGCGAAATTCCCTCAGATTCCAAGAAGAATATAATAATTCCAATCCCAAAGAAAGCAGGTGTTGACAGACGTGAAAATTACCGAACTGTCAGTTTAATAAGCCACAGCTGCAAAATACTAACGCGAATTCTTTACAGACGAATGGAAAAACTGTTAGAAACCGATCTCGGGGCAGATCAGTTTCGATTCCGAAGAAATGTTGGAACACGTGAGGCCATACTGACCTGATGACTTATCTTAGAAGAAAGATTAAGGACAGGCAAACCTACATTTGTAGCGTTTGTAGACTTAGAGAAAGCTTTTGACGTTGTTGACTGGAATACTCTGTTTCAAATTCTAAAGGTGGCAGGGGTAAAATACAGGGAGCAAAAGGCTATTTACAATTTGTACAGAATCCAGATGGCAGTTATGAGAGTCGAGGGACATGAAAGGGATGCAGTGGTTGGGAAGGGAGTGAGACAGGGTTGTAGCCTCTCCCCGATGTTATTCAATCTGTAGATTGAGCAAGCAGTAAAGGAAACAAAAGAAAAATTCGGAGTAGGTATTAAAATCCATGGAGAAGAAATAAAAACTTTAAGGTTCGCCGATGACATTGTAATTCTGTCAGAGACAGCAAAGGACTTGGAAGAGCAGTTGAACTGAATGGACAGTGTCTTGAAAGGAGAATATAAGATGAACATCAACAAAAGCAAAACGAGGATAATGGAATGTAGTGGAATTAAGTCGGGTGATGCTGAGGGAATTAGATTAGGAAATGAGACACTTGAAGTAGTAAAGGAGTTTCGGTATTTGGGGAGCAAAGTAACTGATGATGGTCGAAGTAGAGAGGACATAAAATGTAGACTGGCAATGGCAAGGAAAATGTTTCTGAAGACGAGAAATTTGTTAACATCGAGTATTGATTTAAGTGTCAGGAAGTCGTTTCTGAAAGTATTTGTATGGAGTGTAGCCATGTATGGAAGTGAAACATGGACGATAAATAGTTTGAACAAGAAGAGAATAGAAGCTTTCGAAATGTTGTGCTATAGAAGAATGCTGAGGATTAGATGGGTAGATCACATAACTAATGAGAGGAATTGAATAGAATTGGGGAGAAGAGGAGTTTGTGGCACAATTTGACAAGAAGAAGGGACCGGTTGGTAGGACATGTTCTGAGGCATCCGGGGATCACAAATTTAGCGTTGGAGGGCAGTGTGGAGGGTAAAAATCGAAGAGGGAGACCAAGAGATGGATACACTAAGCAGATTCAGAAGGATGTAGGTTGCAGTAAGTACTGGGAAATGAAGAAGCTTGCACAGGATAGAGTAGCATGGGAGAGCTGCATCAAACCAGTCTCAGGACTGTAGACCACAATAACAACAACCATCATGTTTGGAGTTAAATCTGAGTGCCAAACCCTACTATTCTTGGTACTTACATTTTTATCAATATTTTTGCATGGGACATATTTTTTATTTTCAGTTGCCACTTTTGAAATTGTCCCACTTCACACAATATCAGTTTCCCTTGTTCTTAATGATGTCACAGATGTCTGTTACCATTTTACTGAAATTCATTGAGCATAGTCTGTTTGAATGCATGCCATCCTTTCCCAAGCATTTGTCACTTAAAAATTTTTTAGATCAACAAATACTGTGGCAAGTCTGTTGCACTGTTCCCTGATACAATTCTTTATTTTGTTTATGTAAGAACTGCTTACTGAACTTCTGCGCAGAGTTCCATTTATAACCAGTCTTGAGTTGGTGTACAATGCTTTGGCTGAACTGATAATGTTTCTGGACTCACTTACAATTGATTTCTCGCTGTCACTTCATACTGAAGTTGTCCCAGAATGAATAAAAACACCATTGAAATTGGCCTTTGTATCATTTTCTTTTTTAGTTGTAGACTGTTTTGCACTTAGTAGGATATTTTTAAAATGTTTGTTGAGCTGATGAGTATGGGTACCAGGGTGAGCATCAATTTCACACATTGGTGAAACTATGTTGTTCAGTACAGAATTGCAAATAACAAAGAATTCATTTTCATTAATCTGTTTTGTGAAGCAATTTCAAGTTTCACCCTTTTTTATGTCACTGTTTTCCAGCTATATTTACTTTCAGATTTTTCACAGTTTAAAGACCGTTCGTCTGTTTTGGTTGTATTCTACCCATGAGAATTTTCACTGTTCCTTTTCGCACTACGCACTGGATTCATAGTTTGCACATGAGAAGTTTCACAGTTTTTTTCTGTGCTTGGCACTGGATTCCCATAAACACAGGATACTGATTCGCTTAGTAACTTGGCATTTGTTTCTGTAATAGATTTAATTTCACTTCTAAGTGATTCAATATCACTTTGCAGGAATTTGATTATTTCATTATTTGATTTGATTGTACTTTCTAGGTTATTTGTTTCATTTTTTAAATATACTGGTTATTTTCACAGAGAATCATTGTTTATGAGTTTTAGATTTACTTTTGCCCATATTTTGTGCAGCCAGACATAGCACTTTATGCATAAGATACCTTCCGTAACTTGTTTCTAGCACTGTTCACATGATGAAGTGATTGTTTTTTCCTTTTTATGACAGAGTGATGTGTCATGACACTGTATACCGGGTGCCATCTTTAGTGTTAGTAGTTTGAGTTAATGCCATTATGGTCATAGAATGCCTGGATAGATGGCTTTGATTAATTTACTGATTTAATAAGTCCTGTCCACACTGTTTCCAAATACTGGCCAAGTTTATGTTTGGTGTCCGCTGTCCCGAGCATATGATGCAGACTGATTTATGCCAATAATGATGATTTGAGGGTTTGAGGATGATTTAGGCAGCCAAATTGTGGCATTCCATGGGTCCCATGGTTAATCTGCAAGGTCTCATTACTGCCAAGGATTAGGTGACCATTGTGGCTGATTGAGTATATCCTGTGGTACTGTACAATATTTGTTCCCCTGTGGGGATGTTGTGTTCCAAGACAACATGGCCCTATTCACACAGTTCACATAGTTCAGTACTGGTGTTATGGTCTCAGGGATGAATTTTCGCATCTGCCCTGGCCACCGGAGGCACCAGATATAAATATTATTCAGCCTTGGTGGTCTACTATGGAGAGAAGAGTTCATCTTCACTATCCACCTCCACCACCATTACCTGAACTTGCCACTATTTTGCAGGAACAGTGGTATAAGATTCTCTTGAAAGCCATGCAGGAATTTTATTTACCCATTCTGAGATGACTGGAAGCTGGTTTAATGCCAATAGTTTTCCGACATTGTATTAGGCATTGTAACGTATTGTGTTCTTGGTGTTCCCATGTTTTTGCCTACTCCTTGTATGACATGAATGTTAGTGATGCTCCTTAGATAGGATGTTGTTCGGAAATTGCTTGGTGTATATTTGATTGCCCTCCGGTAGAGTAGTTGTGTACATTCATCTTCTTTCGTAATTTGTCTGATTTCGAGAGGTAATCCTGAGGGAAAAAGATAGTTTCATAAGTGAATAAGCATAGAACATTCAGAACACCAACCTCAATAAAGTGAAATTTATACCACTTCGTAATTTTACGGCCACAAATTATTCTTAAAGCTGTTTTTTGCATTCTAAAAAGTATGCTATGAGTTGAGTGGCCACAAAATATTATCTCACATTGGAACTGTGGGTGGATCTGTGCATAGTAGTTTGCAGTACTGTTGTAAAATTTAATATTCTTAGACCATAGCACACAGATGAAAGTTTCTTTTATAAGTTGTTGATAAGTTAGTTATGTGCATGTCCCACTTTAAGTCCTCTTGAACCCACAGACCCAAACATTTGTCATACTGTAGTGATAAATGAAATGAAATGTCGTGTGGCTATGGCCTCCTGTCAGGTAGACCGTTCGCCTGGAGCAGGTCTTTCGACTTGATGCCACTTTGGCGACCTGCGTGTCGATCGGGATGAAATGATGATGATTAGGACAACACAACACCCAGTCCCTGAGCGGAGAAAATCTCCGACCCAGCCGGGAATCGAACCCGGGACCTTAGGATTGACATTCTGTCACGCTGACCACTCAGCTACCGGGGCAAGACACTGTAGTGATACTGATATGACTCTCATAATCTCTCATTAGCAACACTGCTCTTGATCCATAGAGCTGAAACTCTTAAAGTTAGTTAGTTAGTCAGTTAGTAAGTAACATATTCCATGGATAATTTTGCACAATACATCATAATGATGTGGAACGAGTCATTATACATTGATATTGAAAATTAATTTGCACATACAATTACATTCTGAACATTTTTTTGAAAGGAAACAGAAGGATATACAGATGTGAATTACTAATTCATGCCTACCACCTTTTACAGATTGCAATAACTGAAATTCTTCTGTGGAATAGAAGGAGTTGTCAAGGAGAAACTTTCTCAGTTTGTTATCAAATTTTAATTTTGTTATCTGTCAGACATTTTACATCTCTGGGTAAATGATCAAAAATTTTTGTTGCACCATTGTGCACCCCTCTTTTTGTGCTAAAGAAACCTTAATGTGGAGTAATGAATATCATTTTTCCTTCTGATATTGTAATATGTACCACATTGTTCCTCTTGGACTGTAGTGGATTATTTACAACAAGCTTCATGAGGGAATAAATATACTGTCAAGCAGTAGTCAGAACGCCCAACTCCTTAAACTGATGTCTACAAGATGACAGTGGCTGAGCACCACATATTATTTGTTGTGGATTGGCCAGAGCGCCAACCCACAATGAGAGGAGACCGAAATGCCCGCGTTTAAGCTCACGCAGGATGGCGTGAGGTCTGGAACTGGACAAGGTCTTTATAGTAGCAAAAATAGTACGTAGCTTCTGGAATACTTAACTTTAATCCATAATTGGTGAATGTCGGTCTGACGGTACATGCATCACAAGATAAATAGCAAATGATAATGGCGCCTTGCTAGGTCGTAGCAAATGACGTAGCTGAAGGCTATGCTAACTATCGTCTCGGCAAATGAGAGTGTAATTTGTCAGTGAACCATCGCTAGCAAAGTCGGCTGTACAACTGGGGCGAGTGCTAGGATGTCTCTCTAGACCTGCCATGTGGCAGCGCTCGGTCTGCAATCACTGATAGTGGCGACACCCGGGTCCGACGTATACTAACGGACCGCGGCCGATTTAAAGGCTACCACCTAGCAAGTGTGGTGTCTGGCGGTGACGCCACATTATTGACACAGGATGTTGTTACACAATGAAGACTCTTTCTTAAAGATGAAGTACCACAGAACATTATACCATATGACATTATTGAATGAAACTATGCAAAATATGTCAACTGTCTGATTTTTCTCTCCCCAAGATATGCAGTGATTCTAAGCACAAATGTGGCTCAAGTCCTTTGTTTCAGGAGCTCCAAAATATTTTTTCCCATTTAAATTTTCATCAATATGTGCCCTAAGAACATTGAAGTTTCAACCCTACCTTCTATTTCCTCACCATGTGTTACATTTATCTTTGGTGTAGTACCTCTACATGTATAGAACTGAATATGTTGAGTTCTTTTTATAAATGAGGGTGGGACTGTTCACAGAAAACCAGTCAATTATAGTTCTAAGAACTTTGTTTACAATTTCTTCTGTTGTTGTATGTATGCTTGTATTGATTACAATACTAGTGTCATATGCAAATAAAACTAATTATAGCTGTTGTATTCTAGACGGAAGATCATTTACATATCTGAGGAACAGTATTGGACCTAAGATTGAACCTTTACGAACCTCGTACTTTATTTCTCCCCAGTCAGAATTAAGACCCTGGACTATGATGTTTGAATCACAAAGTACAACTTTCCGCCTTCTTTTGGTTATATATGACATTACCCATTGGTTGGGTATAGCATCAATCGTATTCAACATTAATTTATCTAGGAGAATACTGTGATTCACACAGGCAAATGCTTTAGATATGTCGCAGAAAATACCAACTGGTGCTAGTTTGTTATTTGTTGTTGTTGTTGTGGTCTTCAGTCCTGAGACTGGTTTGATGCAGCTCTCCATGCTACTCTATCCTGTGCAAGCTTCTTCATCTCCCAGTACTTGCTGCAACCTACGTACTTCTGAATTTGCTTAGTGTATTCATCTCTTGGTCTCCCTCTTCGATTTTTACCCTCCACACTGCCCTCCAATGCTAAATTTGTGTTCCCTTGATGCCTCAGAACATGTCCCACCAACCGGTCCCTTCTTCTTGTCAAGGTGTGCCACAAACTCCTCTTCTCCCCAATTCTATTCAATACCTCCTCATTAGTTATGTGATCTACCCATCTAATCTTCTATAGCACAACATTTCGAAAGCTTCTATTCTCTTCTTGTCTAAACTATTTATCGTCCATGTTTCACTTCCATACATGGCTACACTCCATACAAATACTTTCAGAAACGACTTCCTGACACTTAAATCTATACTCGATGTTAACAAATTTCTCTTCTTCAGAAACGCTTTCTTGCCATTGCCAGTCTACCTTTTATATCCTCTCTACTTTGACCATCATCAGCTATTTTGCTCCCCAAATAGCAAAACTCATTTACTACTTTAAGTGTCTCATTTCCTAATCTAATTCCTGCAGCATCACCTGGTTTAATTCGACTATAGTCCATTATCCTCGTTTTCCTTTTGTTGATGTTCATCTTATATCCTCCTTTCAAGACTCTGTCCATTCCGTTCAACTGCTCTTCCAAGTCCTTTGCTGTCTCTGACAGAATTACAATGTCATTGGCGAACCTCAAAGTTTTTATTTCTTCTCCATGGATTTTAATACCTACTCTGAATTTTCTTTTGTTTCCTTCACTGCTTGCTCAATATACAGATTGAATAACATCGGAGAGAGGCTACAACCCTGTCACACTCCCTTCCCAACCGCTGCTTACCTTTCATGTCCCTCGACTCTCATAACTGCCATCTGCTTTCTGTACAAATTGTAAATAGCCTTTCGCTCCCTATATTTTACCCCTACCACCTTTAGAGTTTGAAAGAGAGTATTCCAGTCAACATTGTCAAAAGCTTTCTCTAAGTCTACAAATGCTAGAAACGTAGGTTTGCCTTTCCTTATTCTAAGATAAGTCGTGTTCCAACATTTCTACGGAATCGAAACTGATCTGCCCCGAGATCGGCTTCTAAGAGTTTTTCCATTCGTCTGTAAAGAATTCGCGTTAGTATTTTGCAGCTGTGGCTTATTAAACTGATAGTTTGGTAATTTTCACATCTGTCAACACCTGCTTTCTTTGGGATTGGAATTATTAAATTCTCCTTGAAGTCTGAGGGTATTTCGCCTGTCTCATATATCTTGCTCACCCTTATGGTAGAGTTTTGTCAGGACTGGCCCTCCCAAGGCCGTCAGTAGTTCTAATGGAATGTTGTCTACTCCCAGGGCCTTGTTTCTGCTTAGGTCTTTCAGTGCTCTGTCAAACTCTTCACACAGTATCACATCTCCCATTTCATTTTCATCTACATCCTCTTCCAATTCCATAATATTGTCCTCAAGTACATCGCCCCTGTATAGACCCTCTATATAATCCTTCCACCTTTCTGCTTTCCCTTCTTTGCTTAGTACTGGGTTTCCATCTGAGCTCTTGATATTTATGCAAGTGGTTCTCTTTTCTCCAAATGTCTCTTTAATTTTCCTGTAGGCAATATCTGTCTTACCCCTCGTGAGATAAGCCTCTACATCCTTACATTTGTCCTCTAGCCATCCGTGCTTACCCATTATGCACTTCCTGTCGATGTCATTTTTGAGACGTTTGTATTCCTTTTTGCCTGCTTCACTTACTGCATTTTTGTATTTTGTCCGTTCATCAATTAAATTCAGTATCTCTTCTGTTACCCAACGATTTCTACTAGCCCTCGTCCTTTTACCGACTTGATCCTCTGCTGCCTTCACTACTTCATCCCTCAGAGCTACCCATTCTTCTTCTACTGTATTTCTTTCCCCCATTCCTGTCAATTGTTCCCTTATGCTCGCCCTGAAAAACTCTCTACAACCTCTGGTTCTTTCAGTTTATCCAGATCCCATCTCCTTAAAATCCCACCTTTTTGCAGTTTCTCTCAATTTTAATCTACAGTTCATAACCTATAGATTGTGGTCAGAGTCCACATCTGCCCCTGGAAATGTCTTACAATTTAAAACTTGGTTCCTAAATCTCTTTCTTACCATTATATAATCTATCTGAAGCCTTCTAGTATCTCCAGGATTCTTGCATGTATACAACCTTCTTTCATGATTCTTGAACCGAGTGTTAGCTATGTTTAAGTTATGCTCTGTGCAAATATTACCAGACGGCTTCCTCTTTCATTTCTTAGCCCCAATCCATATTCACCTACTACGTTTCCTTCTCTTCCTTTTCCTACTGTCGAATTCCAATCACCCATGACTATTATATTTTCGTCTCCCTTCACTACCTGAATAAATTCTTTTATCTCATCATACATTTCATCAATTTCTTCATCATCTGCATAGCCAGTTGGCATATAAACTTGTACTACTGTAGTAGGTGTGGGCTTCGTGTCTATCTTGGCCACAATAATGCGTTCACTATGCTGTTTGTAGTAGCTTACCTGCACTACTATTTTTTTATTCATTATTAAACCTACTCCTGCATTACCCCTATTTGATTTTGTATTTATAACCCTGTATTCACCTGACCAAAAGTCTTGTTCCTCCTGCCACCGAACTTCACTAATTCCCACTATATCTAACTTTAACCTATCCATTTCCCTTTTTAAGTTTCCTAACCTACCTGCCTGATTAAGGGATCTGACGTTCCACGCTCCGATCCGCAGAACGCCAGTTTTTTTTCTCCTGATAATGACGTCCTCTTGAGTAGTCCCCGCCCGGAGATCCGAATGGGAGACTATTTTACTTCCGGAATATTTTACCCAAGAGGACGCCATCATCATTTAACCATACAGTAAAGATGCATGCCCTCAGGAAAAATTACGGCTGTAGTTTCCCCTTGCTTTCAGCCGTTCGCAGTACCAGCACAGCAAGGCCGTTTTCGTTAATGTTATAAGGCCAGATCAGTCAATCATCCAGACTTTTGCCCCTGCAACTACTGAAACGGCTGCTGCCCCTCTTCAGGAACCACACGTTTGTCTGGCCTCTCAACAGATACCCCTCCGTTGTGGTTGCACCTACGGTACGGCCATCTGTATCGCTGACGCACGCAAGCCTCCCCACCAACGGCTAGGTCCATGGTTCATGGGGGGGGGGGGGGGGGGGGGGTGTTTGTTATTTAATGCTTGTAAAATCTGGCGAATGAATGTGTAAGTGGCATTCTTAGTAGAGCAGCCCTTCTGAAACCCAAACTGTGATTTGCTATGGATACTATTGTTGCTAAGGTGAGATACTATTCTAGAATACATCGCATTCTCAAAAATTTTGGAGAATGATGTCTGCAGTGAAACAGCTTGGTAATTGTTGACAACTCTTTTATCACCTTTCTTAAAAAGGGATTTAAAAACGGAATATTTCAGTCTCTCTGGAAAAATGCCTTGATTTAGTGCTGTATTACATATCTAAGATACGACTGGGCTTATTACATAGGAACAAATTTTTAGTGTTATATTGGAAACACCATCAAAATTAGTTGAGCTTTTATTTTTTAGAGAATGCATAACTTTCATAATTTCAGAAGGAGAAGTTAGTGATAAATTCATATGATTGAAATTTATGAAAGTTACATTTTGAACATCTGGTGCGATTTTGCTCTTCAGCTATTTGTGTGGATACTTTCAACTGTATGTAAGAAATGCTTATTAAATGCATTTGCTACCTGTTACTCATCATTTATAGTCCTTCCATTCAATTCCATGGAGCTGTTGTGTCGTTATTTTGCTGGTTACCCTGTCTCTTGCTTCACTACACATGATAGTGCCTTAAGTCTGTTGCCGGAAGTACTGATTTTTGATATTATGTATATGTTCTTTGATTTTTTAATAACTTTTCACAGTAATTTTGAATATTTTCTGTAGTATGCAACTGCTGCAGAATCCCTACTTGTTCTTGCTGAAAGATACATTTCCCTTTTCCTTTCACAAGATACTTTAATCCATCTAGGAACCATGGTTTTTTTATCCTGGCTACTTAGTGTCCTTTCTGACTAGCTTATATGTAAAGCTATTTTTAAATAATGACTGAATTTATCATGGAATATATTAAATTTTATGTTAGAGGTTCATACATCATTACATCTCATGTCATCTCCTGTAAACTATTCTTAAAAACATTTGTCTTGGAGTCATTAATTATTCTATCTGATTTCTACTGATAAATAGTCACTGTAAGGCGCTGTGTTATTTACCATAACTACCTCTGCATCATGAGCAAGGAGAGCATTTGTAAAAAGTTACTTTCTTACTTCGAGCTTCATCAAAGAAAACATTATCAATTAGGGTCCTACTGTGTTTATCCATCCGTGCTGGAAAGTTGATTTCTGAGACCAAATTGTAGGATCCAAATAAGGTTTCCAGACCATTATTCCTATTAGAATCCTTTAGGAAATCTACATTGAAATCATCACAGACAATTAACTGCTTGCTGCTGTCTGACAGATAGCACAGTAAGGAATCCAGATTCCTCATAAATAGTTCAAAATTTACCATTGTTGATATGTATACAGTTACAATTAAAAAGTGAACTATTTTTCAGCATTTTTCACACACTTTTGTGTGCTGATTACTACAAAATCCACTTGTCTTGTTGCTTTTGAATTTGTGTTCTGTCTTAATGTATCTGACAACTCCTCCTTTTCCTATATTTTTACTGTGTGAATAAGCTGCAATTGTGTAATCTTTTATATGTAACATATCTAACTCTTTGGTTTGTGGTGCTCAGGCAGCCACAGGATGTCTGTCTTTTCAGAGCTCTAAATTTTCCAAACAGACAAGAACTCTTCTACCTTATTACTCAATCCTCTAATGACCCTTTTGGTGACATAAACTAACTTTACTTCTCTGTGCATTATTGTTCATTTTGTGGGCCTGATCTGTTATTTTCACTTCTTTCAAAACAGGTTGCTTGAATCCTGATCGTAACATAAAAAACATGCCCACTGATGCCAGTAATAACAGATATCTTGCCACATACAATGATGGGCCCCCATATATTACATGCAGGAAGCTGAGCCAACATATCTTTCCCTGGAATTGTGTTTGTTCGAACATGTACAAGACACATTAATTTAGTTCTCACTAACACACATATTTATTCTTCACTATGTGTCATTACTAGGAATGGTGCCCAGTTTGTCAACTGCAAAAATATATGAGCACACTGAACCATATCAGCATCTGTAATACTTACCAGTGACAGTCCAGTGGCACTTAAATTTGGTACAAAACATGATTCACATTTACAAGGAAGTGTGACAGTTTGCAATCAGTTTTGTAATAGTTAATCAAAGAAGAACACAATAGTGTAATATGACTAATTCAGTCCATTATGGCTGCCACAGTGTCCAATAATAAATAGTGCCAATGAAAATTCTTTCCACACTACTTGTTAATTGTAAAACAGTTCAGTTAAAATGTTTATTAATTTAGTTTACAGAAATCATTCTAAAATTATTTAACAATGAAGTTTGCCATTGTCACAGAAATGTAAATTTGGGTGTCTGTTGTTGTGTGTGTGGGTGTGTGTATTTTTGCTGAAAAAAGAGCTAGTGCTCGAAAGGTAGTGTGAACACTGTGTTCTATTACACGTTTCTGTGCTGCACATGTCAAGCTACTGCAGGTGAGTGGTCAGCTTTCTCTTATTTTACATATTGCTCCAGCCAGGAGATTCAATTATTATTAAACATTAAAGTTCTTGGGTTTCATGGATGTCAGTGCAGTATTTTTGTGTACAGAATATGCATGACTGTGGCATGAGCCAACACTGAGAGTGCAACTGACATATGTTTTACTCATGGACTTTCCAACTGCCAATTTTTGGTGATGTCCAATTGCTTATAGGTGGTTGTAAGAATCATAAATACTATATATCAAGTCAACATCCCTTTTCCTCAACGCATGCTAATTATACAAGGATGAATGAAATATTGTTTTAAAGGTTTGTAGCTGGCTTAACACATTGCATACCGATTTTGTGCTCAAACTTACTATCTGTGGAAAAATTTAACGTAAGAGACTTTTAGCTATCATAGGCAAAAGCGTACCATAGATGCCCATCTTCATACCTATATTTGATGAAGCTAATTTATTAATCAAGAATAAGAGACTCTCTTTTCATATTATCTTATTACGAATACACTTTCATTTGTTTTAAAGTATTTATTAACTGGGTAATTTGTATACAGGGTTGTCATAGATAATAACTTTGACCACTGCAGTAGTCCTTTATCTCAGCCCATTCTACAAGCTGATTTTTCAGAATGAATATCCATTCTGAAATGACAAACAGATTTGTCATTGTCATCTTGAATTGTGATTTAACTATTTGTAACGTGCTGGGCTGAATCCTTAGTTCACGTCACAACCGGATGTAGTGATACATCCGTCTCACCTAAATCACACTGCAATTAAGAATCCAGGAGCCTAGATTATGTTTTCCAAAATCAAAAGTCAAGACCGTATTCATTGTTGAACACTTATGACAACCACAGTGTGATTTATTTGTTATCACTCACACACACAATATTCATGTGACCAGGCCTCTTACACTTAATAATCGTCACATTAGGTAGGTCAAAAACTTCCAGTATTTAACAGTGTTCACAATACGTGGTAACTGTTCAAAGCCGAATACAATTACACTTTTTTGGTACCGACCGGAAAAATTAACCGACTTGCCGCACTTTTACTCCATGAGAATCTGACCGAGAACTAACTGAGAACTGCACCAGCTCGGACCTTATATAGATGAGTGCTTGAATATTTTCCAGGGTTAAAATGATCCTTTCTAATTGGTTTTGAAGTTAACTATTGGGTTTTATTACTTAAATAACATGAGTGAGCTGTATCAATTTCTACCCTGATCAGGAGACCTCACTACCCGTGAGGCCATTTTCTAGGATGGCCTTCGGCTGTGCGTCTGAGGTGTGACTTGGGAGGTTGATTTATTGAGGTTGTAATAATTGTACCACAAAGGCCTATAACGACCTTGCCTAAAATCAAAATACCTAATAGCACACCTTATACCATTAAGCATAAATACATATTCTCTGTATGCTTCCCTAAATTGACAAATTAAATCGTCCAAATTTGGCTTATAGTACCACAGTTCTTCTAAAACAATAACAGCTGCAGAATAATTAATTCTGTTGCCATAAAATCTTATAGCTAATTCATCAAGGAGCGAATCGTTCCTTATTACAGTCGATGCTACTTCTGTTGGTGGAAAACAACACTTTGTTGATACTATTTTATCTGTTTGGTCTATTTTGGAGTATTGTGTGTCTGAGGAACCTTTTGCACAAGGCAATTTGACGCATCTACATTGTTACATACAGCTCAAAGTTAAAATGTGTTTAAACGAAGTTCGATCTGGTATTGAGTTTATGTTTGGCAGTATTAATAACGTTTTTGATGTTCAAAATTCCAGGAGCCGCAAGTCGGCTTTAATTTATATAACGAAGTATGACTCTCTTCCAATATCTAATTGTAGTGATTCCAGTTTGTCTTTTAATGTTTGGTTGCATAGGTGGGCTGATCGAACTAGTAGGATCGATTATACAGATCCTTTTTTAGTTAACAACTGGCCTCGTATTTGTTTTATTGAGAAGTATTTTGATTCATTTCAGGCTAATTGGTTGGTTGTCAAGTCGTTAAGCGAGTGTCATCTTAATTATAATGGCTGGGCGGGCCGCGTGGTCGGTGGTATAACAAGGCCTTTCGGTCCACGGAAGTTCGTAAAAAGCAGTTGTACCTATTCGGTGACACAAATATCGGGAAGTCTACCTTGATTGGAAAGATCCTGTCTAGAAAGCAGAACTAACTTATGCATCCGCAGTGGGAATTCCCAACTTATAACAATGACAGCCCTCTTGAACAATAATTTTTACCTTTTCAAATTTACTTAATTCTTAATTAATGCACTTACAAGGTTGAGACTGGAGTCATTTTACGTAGAAAAATAAAGGTAGCAAAAGTATAAAAACAGATCTCGGAATTATTCAGTAGTTTGGCCACAATTGGCACTGAAAGTCATACAGGCTACAAATTTCAAGTCTTAATATCTATTTAACTAATAGACTTTAGGTTAATTTAAGCAGTTTGCTGGAATCAGTAAAATTTAGGTTTTCTTTTGGATGCAGTCTTATAGCTGAATTCGATCTATTAGCTCACTTGAATTTTACTTAATATGTATTGCACAATATACGTCATTGTCCATAACTTTTAATAGGATGCATTTCCAATAAAACTAATTAACTCATTACTTTCAGAATAGACATTAGAATGTACTGAAATAATAGATTTTACTAGGGGACTTTTATTTAAACTATTTCTGAATTCTGTGCCATGAGGCTGAAGGCCACAGAATCTGTAGTCAGAATCAGAGTAGTGAAAATGGAAAAAAAGTTGCTTAAAAGGAGTGTAAAACCAAAACAGGATAGCAGTGGGCAACCCTGCTTCATTACGTACCACCCCCACCCCCCTCCCCCCCCTCCTGCCCATGGAATTATCCTGATGAATATTTTTGAATATGAATCTGGATAATTCCATGGGGAAAAAAAATTACATACAGGTTTTACATATGTACCAACATCATTCATTCCACTTTAAATTCACACATGTAGCTTTTCATACACTAAAACATTTCAATAGAAAACCCTGGAGGCACTGGTCACCAAATAACACATATTATTCAAAAAGACAGCGTAAGAATCAAGAAGTAAGTGGGAATTAGAGAAGTTCGGTGGCAGGAGAAACAAGACTTTTGGTCAGGTGAATACAGGGTTATAAATACAAAATCAAATAGGGGTAATGCAGGAGTAGGTTTAATAATGAATAAAAAAATAGTAGTGCAGGTAAGCTACTACAAACAGCATAGTGAACGCATTATTGTGGCCAAATAGACACGAAGCCCACACCTACTACAGTAGTACAAGTTTATATGCCAACTGGCTATGCAGATGATGAAGAAATTGATGAAATGTATGATGAGATAAAAGAATTTATTCAGGTGGTGAAGGGAGACGAAAATATAATAGTCATGGGTGACTGGAATTCGGCAGTAGGAAAAGGAAGAGAAGGAAACGTAGTAGGTGAATATGGATTGGGGCTAAGAAATGAAAGAGGAAGCCGTCTGGTAGAATTTTGCACAGAGCATAACTTAATCATAGCTAACACTCGGTTCAAGAATCATGAAAGAAGGTTGTATACATGGAAGAACCCTGGAGATACTAGAAGGCTTCAGATAGATTATACAGGGTGGTATTCTTTTTGAATCACCCTGTATAATGGTAAGAAAGAGATTTAGGAACCAGGTTTTACATTGTAAGACATTTCCAGGGGCAGATGTGGACTCTGACCACAATCTATAGGTTATGAACTGTAGATTAAAATTGAGAGAAACTGCAAAAAGGTGGGATTTTAAGGAGATGGGACCTGGATAAACTGAAAGAACCAGAGGTTGTACAAAGTTTGAGGGAGAGCATTAGGGAACATTTGAAAGGAATGGAGGAAAGAAATACAGTAGAAGAAGAATGGGTAGCTTTGAGGAATGAAATAGTGAAGGCAGCAGAGGATCAAGTTGGTAAAAAGACGAAGGCTAGTAGAAACCGTTGGGTAACATAAAAGATACTGAATTTAATTGATGAAAGGAGAAAATTCAAAAATGCCGTAAGTGAAGTAGGCAAAAAAATGAGATCGACAGGAAGTGCAAAATTGCTCAACACGGATGGCTAGAGGACAAATGTAAGGATGTAGAGGCTTATCTCATGAGGGGTAAGATAGATATTGCCTACAGGAAAATTAAAGAGACATTTGGAGAAAAGAGAACCACTTGCATAAATATCAAGAGCTCAGATGGAAACCGAGTTCTAAGCAAAGAAGGGAAAGCAGAAAAGTGGAAGGAGTATATAGAGGGTGTATACAGGGGCGATGTTCTTGAGGACAATATTATGGAAATGGAAGAGGATGTAGATGAAGATGAAATGGGAGATGTGATACTGGGTGAAGAGTTTGACAGAGCACTGAAAGACCTAAGTAGAAACAAGGCCCCGGGAGTAGACAACATTCCATTAGTACTACTGACAGCCTTGGGAGAGCCAGTCCTGACAGAACTCTACCGTCTGGTGAGCAAGATGTACGAGACAGGCAAAATTCCCTCAGACTTCAAGAAGCATATAATAATTCCAATCCCAAAGAAAGCAGGTGTTGACAGATGTGAAAATTACCGAAGTATCAGTTTAATAAGTCACAGCTGCAAAATACTAATGAGAATTCTTTACAGACGAATGGAAAAACTGGCAGAAGCTGACCTCGGGGAAGATCAGTTTGGATTCCTTAGAGAAAGCTTTTGACATTGTTGACTGGAATACTCTCTTTCAAATTCTAAAGGTGGTAGGGGTAAAATACAGGAAGCGAAAAGCTATTTACAATTTGTAGAGAAAGCAAATGGCAGTTATAAGAGTCGAGGGGCACGAAAGGGAAGCAGTGGTTGGGAAGGGAGTGAGACAGGGTTGTAGCCTCTCCCCGATGCTATTCAATCTGTATATTGAGCAAGCAGTAAAGGAAACAGAAGAAAAGTTCAGAGTAGGTATTAAAATCCATGGAGAAGAAATAAAAACTTTGAGGTTCGCCAATGACACTGTAATTCTGTCAGAGACAGCAAAGGACTTGGAAGAGCAGTTGAACGGAATGGACAGTGTCTTGAAAGTAGGGTATAAGATGAACATCAACAAAAGGAAAACGAGGATAATGGACTATAGTCGAATTAAACCAGGTGATGCTGCAGGAATTAGATTAGGAAATGAGCACTTAAAGTAGTAAATGAGTTTTGCTATTTGGGGAGCAAAATAGCTGATGATGGTCAAAGTAGAGAGGATATAAAAGGTAGACTGGCAATGGCAAGAAAGCGTTTCTGAAGAAGAGAAATTTGTTAACATCGAGTATAGATTTAAGTGTCAGGAAGTCGTTTCTGAAAGTATTTGTATGGAGTGTAGCCATGTATGGAAGTGAAACATGGACGATAAATAGTTAAGACAAGAAGAGAATAGAGGCTTTTGAAATGTGGTGCTACCTAAGAATGTTGAAGATTAGATGGGTAGATCACATAACTAATGAGGAGGTATTGAATAGAATTGGGGATAGAGGAGTTTGTGGCACAACTTGACTAGAAGAATGGATCGGTTGGTAGGACATGTTCTGAGGCATCAAGGGATCATCAATTTAGTACTGGAGGGCAGTGTGGAGGATAAAAATTGTAGAGGGAGACCAAGAGATGAATACACTAAGCAGATTCAGAAGGAAGTAGGCTGCAGTAGGTACTGGGAGATGAAGAAGCTTACACAAGATATGGTAGCACGGAGAGCTGCATCAAACCAGTCTCAGGACTGAAGACCACAACAAAAACAACAACAAGAATTAACACATCTAAATTTGAATTTTCAATGACATATTGAAATCTTCCTATCTCAATACAAGAATAGTTACAAAACTAAAGATAACATGTGCAAAAAATTGACATAATAATATTTACATTACATGAAAACATTCTTATTTCACACATATGACAGTTATCTGACAGCTTGTCAGTTATATCGACCATAAAACAATTCGTAGCTGACTGGTACGTCATTCCTCACACTTGCGCTATCTCATTTCACTTGAGATCACTGCCGTAGTGTCCATTCATCAATAAACACTTCCGGGCTAAGTTGCCGTGGTCGATCTGTAGAACTTATTCTCCCTGAAGTTTCGTTCTCAACTAAGGAGAACATCTTCGGAGGTGAGTCAACGACTGGCTGCTAGAAGCTGGGGCCGCCGCTTATATGGATATCATAGAGGGCACCACCGCACGTCACGTGGCATCGATGTGCAGCTATCTCTGGCTATCGTCTGTTCTCTCGATTGCAGGCAATCGATTGTCACGTTATTGATGCAACGTCGACCGCCATATCTTATCCAATTTTAATCCTTCTTCTTTACGATTAAAATTGTATTGATGTTTGTGGATTTCAATTGCCTCTCTATACATATGTGTATAAAAATACGACGTCCTCGCTAGCACGCTTGTTTCACCAAATTTTATTTCGTGATCTCCATCCTTAAAAACGTCAGGGAGAAGAAGTTCTACAGATCGACCACGGCAGCTTAGCCCGGAAGTGTTTATTGATGAAGACGCCGGCCGTGAAAGCCTACATGGAATGATTGTAGTGTCCATTATTTACCTATTACCCAGAAGCCTTGTCCTTTCACCATTAGGGTGCTTTGTCGCTTCTTTCAACCCCACATTACTGATTACAAATACAGATATATATATATTTCTAAAAATAACTTTCTGTCATTCATTTTAAAATTATAATATAAAGTCTTATCTAAGGTAACATACAGATACATATTTAACACTATTTAGTACCGCAGATCAACAAGGATTTCCTCGAAGCTTTCAATAAAGTTATAGCATTACATAAACATTGCATATGAAAAAACATTTCTCTTTATGGAAATTGTTTCTATGATAAGTTCTCCACTTATTGTTTCCTAATTAATTTTTGAAAAGGAGGTAAGATGTGATGGAGTCTAACCAGCAGTACACATACTTTGTCAAATGCTAAATATTTTTGTAATTTGGATTCAACAGGTGTCATTTTAATAATTAATTCCTTAGGAGTGCCATCTTGATTATAGCAGAGAACCAATTTGTTGCCTTTCTTTACCCAGATGTCATAATACCTATTTGTATTCTAGTTCTTAACTCCTCATTATAATGCTTATCTATATTTCAGTTGTGCCATACTCTCTTTTTTCCTCTCTTAACTGTAAACATGTGAAGTGTATCCCTACTAAAACGTTAATTACAGCAGACACAGGGTCCCTAACTATTCTCTAACCATTACTTCATTTTACTATTTCATACTCATTGACTTCATATTCCTTATTCATCATTATTCTCATTATCATCATTAAATAATTAATTAACTAACCCCCTGCTCTGCCTTTACTCAACCTCTAACTACAAGAAAGACACTTCATAGTCACATTTTTTCATTCTTATCTTTGACTTACTTGATATTCAGAACTTCATTATTGCACACTTGATATACTTGAATACTCATCATATTATTGATTATTCATGCCTGAAGCGTCAAACTATTATCACTCCTGAAGACGTTTACTTCATTCTATTTGCACTCCATATAGGCAACTCTGTTTCATCACTTGACAGTATAACCAATATTCCTTCTAATTATAATTGCAAAAAAATGGCATTATATTTCTCATATTATTTTATAACCTCACAATATTATTGCTGCTGTTCACTGATAAGCTATTACTCTACGATTAGGCAAGTGTTTTCTTACTTTAATTTGCATTTTCTCATTTTGCTTTTTACCTCCTAGGTTCCAAAATAAACGTAATTGCTGTCCAAGTAATCCGTAACATTTCTATTCAAACTCCAATACATGTTATATTTTTAAAACTTATTTCAAATCACTTTCCACCCTTTGTAGCTTCCTATTCCACCAGTTACCAAATATCATTACTAATACATACATAAATAGTAAACTGAAAATTAAATTTGCATGACCTAACTTATACGATAAGAACACCGACCACCTAAGATATTCTCAACAGGCACTTGCCAAGTAGAAGAATTGGTAATATCAATAAAGTTTATCATTAATCGTATTTCCTCCTCTGCATCTTTCTATCTAATTATTTCTCCAAATACTATTACAAATACTATGACAGCACCTCCAAATAATAATTATTCATATACCACAGCAACATTGATCCATCTTATAGACAAAGGGATAGTTAAAGATAATTGGTTTCACTTATACGCTTAACACAGGATAACAGAAAAAGAAAAAACTTGCCTGGAAAAGAAGAATGGCAAACACAGCTGGGGAGGCACCAAACACCAACTTGGTGTGTCCATTAAAATAAATATAGACCCCCTACCTTAGTAGGTTGTGTACTTTTATGTCATATTTACCATGTCCTCAAATCTATTTGCAAATTGTACCTCTCCCAGTTTTTTTAAACAGCTCCATTTGCTGTGGATCAATCTTTAAATGTCTGACTGGCAGAATATATGGGTTTAGATCAATAATGTTTTTAAGGCCATAAACTTTACCTGATTTAACATAAGCCAATTCATATGCGTCATCATGTGCTATCCTTACTGTTTTAAAAGGTCCATGGAAAATGTGTAAGAATTTCTTAATTTCTTCATTTACTTTACTTGACTTTTCCTTGGTTTTTACTAACACCAAATCATTTACTTTAAAAGTAACAGGGTTTAGATTCTTGTCATGCCTTTTCTTCCTACCCATGGCTTTCTTTTTCATAATCTCTTTTGCAAGTCTAATTTTTTCGTCATGAGATTTATTATTAATCACCTCCTCACTTATAATATGTGATGGTCTCTCTCCAAACATTAATTCCACTGGACCAAATCCTGTTGATTCATTCCACATATGAATAATTATATCTTCAAAGGATTTAATATGACTTGCCCATGCAGTGTGCTTTTTGCTACAGTAAGTTCGACACAGTCTATTTATTTCTTTCATTATTCTTCCACTCATATTTCCTTGGGGAAAGTAGGTTGATATCTTAATATGTTTTATTTTGTATATGCCCATGCAGTGCATAAATCTTTATGATAAAAATTATGGCCAATTGTCAGACAGGAAAGAATTTGGTACTCTTACATTAAGAAAATAATCAGTCTCTAATTTTTCATCTATTGTTTTAGTATTGGCCCTCTTAATGGGATACAACTTCATGAATTTGGTGAAGGTTTCCAAGACAACAAATATATATTTACACCCTCCTGTAGAAGCAGGAAGGGGTCCTAGTAAATCAATCACTAAAAGTTCCTTAGGTTCAGAAGGGAGGACAGGATGCATTAAACCCCTAGAAGTAGTATTAGCTGTTTTTACTCTCTGACACAAGTCACTTTTCTAATCTCTGTTTTACCTTTCTCCATAGATTATTGAAAGTTACTGTTTCTTGAACCTTAGCAACAATTTTTCTAACCCCATAGCACCAATAGCTTTCATGCAAACAATCTATCAGTTTGTCAACATGTTGTTCAGGGAAACAGTTTCCAGTCCTGATCATTTAAGGATTTTCTTCTAAATAGAACCTCTTTATACATAGTATAATATTGTTTTACCTTGGAATAATCATTGGATTTATAGTATTGTATAACCAATTTTAAATTAGGGTCATCATTCTATTCTTTCTTCATTTGTTTACAAATTTTCCCGACAGCTCTCTCATCCTTCACTCCCTGCATATACACTCCTGGAAATGGAAAAAAGAACACATTGACACCGGTGTGTCAGACCCACCATACTTGCTCCGGACACTGCGAGAGGGCTGTACAAGCAATGATCACACGCACGGCACAGCGGACACACCAGGAACCGCGGTGTTGGCCGTCGAATGGCGCTAGCTGCGCAGCATTTGTGCACCGCCGCCGTCAGTGTCAGCCAGTTTGCCGTGGTATACGGAGCTCCATCGCAGTCTTTAACACTGGTAGCATGCCGCGACAGCGTGGACGTGAACCGTATGTGCAGTTGACGGACTTTGAGCGAGGGCGTATAGTGGGCATGCGGGAGGCCGGGTGGACGTACCGCCGAATTGCTCAACACGTGGGGCGTGAGGTCTCCACAGTACATCGATGTTGTCGCCAGTGGTCGGCGGAAGGTGCACGTGCCCGTCGACCTGGGACCGGACCGCAGCGACGCACGGATGCACGCCAAGACCGTAGGATCCTACGCAGTGCCGTAGGGGACCGCACCGCCACTTCCTAGCAAATTAGGGACACTGTTGCTCCTGGGGTATCGGCGAGGACCATTCGCAACCGTCTCCATGAAGCTGGGCTACGGTCCCGCACACCGTTAGGCCGTCTTCCGCTCACGCCCCAACATCGTGCAGCCCGCCTCCAGTGGTGTCGCGACAGGCGTGAATGGAGGGACGAATGGAGACGTGTCGTCTTCAGCGATGAGAGTCGCTTCTGCCTTGGTGCCAATGATGGTCGTATGCGTGTTTGGCGCCGTGCAGGTGAGCGCCACAATCAGGACTGCATACGACCGAGGCACACGGGGCCAACACCCGGCATCATGGTGTGGGGAGCGATCTCCTACACTGGCCGTACACCACTGGTGATCGTCGAGGGGACACTGAATAGTGCACGGTACATCCAAACCGTCATCGAACCCATCGTTCTACCATTCCTAGACTGGCAAGGGAACTTGCTGTTCCAACAGGACAATGCACGTCCGCATGTATCCCGTGCCACCCAACGTGCTCTAGAAGGTGTAAGTCAACTACCCTGGCCAGCAAGATCTCCGGATCTGTCCCCCATTGAGCATGTTTGGGACTGGATGAAGCGTCGTCTCACGCGATCTGCACGTCCAGCACGAACGCTGGTCCAACTGAGGTGCCAGGTGGAAATGGCATGGCAAGCCGTTCCACAGGACTACATCCAGCATCTCTACGATCGTCTCCATGGGAGAATAGCAGCCTGCATTGCTGCGAAAGGTGGATATACACTGTACTAGTGCCGACATTGTGCATGCTCTGTTGCCTGTGTCTATGTGCCTGTGGTTCTGTCAGTGTGATCATGTGATGTATCTGACCCCAGGAATGTGTCAATAAAGTTTCCCCTTCCTGGGACAATGAATTCACGGTGTTCTTATTTCAATTTCCTGGAGTGTAGAACAGTTTAATATGGTCTTCCTGCCCATCTTCATTTTCCTGGTCGTTTCTACCCAATGGCATTCTAGATAAAGCTTCGGCCACTATATTACTTTTCCCAGTTACATATCTCACTTCCAAATCAAAATGCTGCAAATACAAAGCCCACCTAGTTAACCTGCCATATTTCAATTTACATTTTTGTAGGTAGCTCAAAGCTTTATGATCTGTATATACTATTACTTTATGACCCCACAAATAGTACTCAAACTTTTGGCACCCAAAGATGATAGCTAAGGCTTCTAATTCTGAAATATAATAATTTTTCTCATGATCATGTAATGTACAGCTGGCAAAGGCTATAGTTCTGTGTTCAACACCAGTTTCAGTCATAATCAACTGAAAGATTTCAAGTCCCAGCCCACAAATACTGGAATCAGTACTCATACAAAAAGGTTGTGAAAAGTCAGGATGGTACAATAGCTTGACTGTTTACTAATTCTGTTTTTAATTTCTGAAAAGCTTCTTGGCATTCCTCGGTCCAAACCCAGGATACATTTTTCCTCAGTAATTTACCCAAACATGGATGACTGAATGATTGATCAGACACATATTTTCTGTAGAACCGAAATAGACTGAACATGGCTTTCAATTCTTCCTTATTTCTGGGAGATGGAAATTCAGCAATTGCAGCCAATTTACTTTTGTCTGGTAGTATCCCTTGTTCATTAATTCTGTGTCCCAAAAATTACAGTTCCTTCTTAAAAAATTCTGATTTACTCAATTTCAGTTTCATCCCTCCTTGGTATATAGCTCTCAACACAGTTTCAAAAGTCATACAGTGCTGAAACCACTCGGAACTTGCAACCAATATATCATCTACATACACTGTTATTTCCTTGGATAATACATCTCCTAATACTTTATCAATATCACTGATAAAAACACATACAGATATATTTAGACCAAAAGGAACAACACAATATTGGTAGCACTTACCTTCATGTAAAAATGCTGTACAGGGCCTAGATCTCCCTGCCAGACTAATATTTCAGTATCCACAAGTCACATCAGAAGAAGTCAGAAATTTACACCCATAAAACTTTTGTAAAATCTCATCAATGTTAGCTGGTCTGTCACTCTCTTTTATTACTATTTCGTTCAATTTACTAGCATCAAGGACCAGCCTAACACATCCATCCTTCTTTTTTACTACAACTAAGGGGTTTGAGTACCTGCTGTTTGATCTTTCAATTATATTCCAGGACAACATCCTTTGTATTTCTTTCCTTACAGCTTCCTTTCTAGAAAATGGTATAGCGTATGGCTTTTTAAAGAATGGTTCATGCTCTTTTAACCTCAGTTCACATTCAAAGTTCCTTACTAAACCAGGTTTATCAGAAAAAGATTTACTATTTTCTAACAAGATCCCCTCCAGTTCCTCATTTTGTTTGTCTGTGATACCCTCAATAGCTTCTACCTTCTTTACTATTTCATTCTTAATCTTTTCTTCCTCACCATACTAAAATATATCTAAAAACAAAGATGATGTGACTTACCAAACGAAGCGCTGGCAGGTCAATAGACACACAAACTAACACAAACAAACACACAAAATACTAGCTTTCGCAACCAATGGTTGCTTCGTCAGGAAAGAGGGAAGGAGAGGGAAAGACGAAAGGATGTGGGTTTTAAGGGAGAGGGTAAGGAGTCATTCCAATCCCGGGAGCGGAAAGACTTACCATAGGGGGAAAAAAGGACGGGTATACACTCGCAACACACACATATCCATCCACACATATACAGACACAAGCAGACATATTTAAAGACAAAGAGTTTGGGCAGAGATGTCAGTCGAGGCGGAAGTGCAGAGGCAAAGATGTTGTTGAATGACAGGTGAGGTATGAGTGGTGGCAACTTGAAATTAGCGGAGATTGAGGCCTGGTGGGTAACGGGAAGAGAGGATATATTGAAGAGCAAGTTCCCATCTCTGGAGTTCGGATAGGTTGGTGTTAGTGGGAAGTATCCAGATAACCCGGACGGTGTAACACTGTGCCAAGATGTGCTGGCCGTGCACGAAGGCATGTTTAGTCACAGGGTGATCCTCATTACCAACAAACACTGTCTGCCTGTGTCCATTCATGCGAATGGACAGTTTGTTGCTGGTCATTGCCACATAGAATGCGTCACAGTGTAGGCAGGTCAGTTGGTAAATCATGTGGGTGCTTTCACATGTGGCTCTGCCTTTGATCGTGTATACCTTCCGGGTTACAGGACTGGAGTAGGTGGTGGTGGGAGGGTGCATGGGACAGGTTTTACACCGGGGGACGGTTACAAGGGTAGGAGCCAGAGGGTAGGGAAGGTGGTTTGGGGATTTCATAGGGATGAACTAACAGGTTACGAAGGTTAGGTGGACGGCGGAAAGACACTCTTGGTGGCTGCACTTCCGCCTCGATTGACATCTCTGCCCAAACTCTTTGTCTTTAAATATGTCTGCTTGTGTCTGTATATGTGTGGATGGATATGTGTGTGTGTGTGTGTGTGTGTGTGTGTGTGTGTGTGTGTGTGTGTGTGTGTGTGTGTGTGTGTGTGTGTGTGTGCGCGAGTGTATACCCGTTTTTTTTTCCCCCTAAGGTAAGTCTTTCCGCTCCCGGGATTGGAATGACTCCTTACCCTCTCCCTTAAAACCCACATCCTTTCGTCTTTCCCTCTCCTTCCGTCTTTCCTGACGAAGCAACCGTTGGTTGTGAAAGCTAGTATTTTGTGTGTTTGTTTGTGTTAGTTTGTGTGTCTATCGACCTGCCAGCGCTTCGTTTGGTAAGTCACATCATCTTTGTTTTTAGATATATTTTTCCCGCGTGGAATGTTTCCCTCTATTATATTCTCACCATGCTAAAAGTTTGTTTCCACAGACATATATCTTAAAGGTAAATCTAAACCACTTTCATTAGCACTATTGACCTTTTATGAAAATGCCATTTCGTACATATTCTCTTGGCTCTTAAAACTAAATTTACCATTTGTAAAATCAGTATTTACATGCCACTTACTCAAAAATTCGATCCCAAAAATAACTCCAACACTGAGACAGGGAACCACTAGGAAGTTGCATTCTAATAGTTGATCTGCCAATTCCACATTTAAGAGTACTTCATGTTTTATGCTTTTAGATAGTTTACCAGTAGCACCAATAATTTTTACACCAGATACATGCACAACAACTATTCCTTCAGTATCTTTATAGATTCGAAGAAAGCTTGTGAAATACAGTTTCAGTTACTACCACTGTCCAGTAAACATTTCACAGGTACACCCTGTATCTTAGCAGTAATCACAGGATGCCATATCTCACTAATTCTAGCCTCTGTGTTCTCCTCATACAAAAGATCTTCAATGATTTTCTCCCTGCTAAAATTTGTCTGTGGCTCTACATCAGGGTGTTCCAGTTCATCGGCTCCGTTGTGAGCCGCGGAGCGCTCCCTGCTCCAGGGAGCCGTGTCGCTCGCTGTGACCATTCAAGTGGGCCGGCACGCGGCACGGCTGGCCGAGGCAGGCGGCAAGGCAAGCGTTTGGATGTGCCAGCTGCGTGTTACAAGATCGACAACCTCGTACTCTTAGTTGCTAAGATGTGGGGACAGGCTACACCAGGAAATACGATCTTCAGGAAATAAATAAGAAACAACTGTTTTTCAAGAAATTGCATACTAAATTTATTGGGCCTCTGTAGCTCGACATTTTCTTTTCATTGCTATATCGGAAGTATTAGGCGTCAAAGTGTTCGCAGCGTTAATGCGGAGGATGGCCTGCATTGTTGAATCCTGAAGAAACCATCGTTCCTTACTTTTTACTCTTTTCATTGCTGAGAAAAGGTGCTCACAAAAATACATAGATCCAAACATGCCCATGATCTGAGCGGCATTGTTGTGAAGCTTGGGAAATGTGTTTTGCTGTAATGAACGATACCATCGTGACAAATCCAAGGTGCTTTAGTACGTCTCTTTCTACAAAGTTGAATTCTGCAAATCGATAATCTCCAATTGAAGTGACGATGACAAGTCATCGGGGGAAACTGAAAAAGGAGTGCTGAACACCTTAAGTTCCATTTCCAAACTAGTGAGGTCTCGGAATCGTGTTTCAAACGATGTGATCAGCTGCTTTAACTTTGCTTGGTAATCGCCGAAAGTAGTACTTTCAGGTAGTTTTAAAGAAGCAAGACGATTGAAGAACGTTAAATGTCCATTACTCATCTGCCGCTCAGATAAACTAACTTTTCCATGAACGCTTTGATCTGGTCGTGCATTTCAACGATTAGCTGCCCTTTGCCCTGCAATGGCATATTTAAGTTATTCAGATGCATAGTTATGTCAGCTAGGAACGCCAGGTGTGATATCCATTGTATATCCTTCAGACAACGCATTTCTTCCCCTTTCATTTTGAGAAAAAGGGATACTTCCTCACGAATGGCAAAGAAAACATCAAGAACTTTTCCCTGACTCAACCAACGAACTGTACTTTGTTATGGTATATCCCCACACTCTGCTTCCATATCTTTCAGGAATTCTCTGAATTGGCGATGATTCATACCGTGACACCGCACAAAATTCACACACTTCACGACATCTTTCATTACGCCACCTAGCTCTACTGTTTCAGCACACAGTGCCTCTTGGTGAATAAAACAATGAAGAGTCAAAATGTCTTTCCTGAATTCGTCCCTGAGTTTATTATTCAAACGAGAAGCAAAACCTTGGTGACGCCCAATCATTTGTGGTGCACCGTCTGTCGCTACAGATTGGAGCTTATCCCACGGCAAATTCATATTATCCACGGATTCACAAACAGTTTCAAAAATGTCTCGTCCTGTTGCGGTGTAATCGAGTGGTACCACATCCAAGAGTGCTTCAATCACTTGTAGCTCCATGTTGACACCACACACGAAGACTGCAAGCTGAGCACAGTCCGATATGTCGATGCTTTCGTCAAGCGCTAGCGAAAATGCAACAAAGCTCTCCGCCTTTTTCCTGAGCTGTATCTCTAAATCCGCTGCCATGTCCAGGATTTGACGAGACATTGTTTGCTTCGACAGGCAAACCCCTTGAATTGCCTGCACCTCCCTTGGAAACAAACAATCTGTAATTGTTACCATGCACGATTTTACGAGTGGTCCCACCGAAAACGGTTTGCCACTCGTCACAATGATGTGAACGACCCTGTAGCTTGCTCGAATTGCAGACTCAATAGTGTTTTTCCGCTCTCATTCACCTGAAATTTATAAAAGCATTACAGAACACGAACTATGTTGCATATTTTGATACAATCCGTATCACGAACCCGTTTTTAATCTTACGTCTCCTGGTATGTCATTGTAAGCCTGGCTACAGTTCTCTGCATGCAACGCCTTCTACCTGATCGTAGTGCGGTGCGTGAAGACGTGTATAATGTCGTTGTATATTGTACCTCTTCCTAGAATTAAATACTTTATAACATACAAGACACTGCGGACGACCATCCCTCTCAGTGAATAGAAAGGTATCCTCCAATAGAGGTACAGGGCTCCCGCGGCTAGTCATAGCTGTCATTGAACACGGATTATTGCGTCAGTTGCGGCTGCATGCGGCCAGGGGGCAGTAAGTTCGCTTTCCCCCATCCACGCGGGTTCCGAGCTGCCGCAGTGAGCGCTCCGGAGCGCTACGGCTCCCTGGAGCTGGAACAGCCTGCTCTACATAGTACCTTGCCCAAGTGCGAACCTTCACAGGAGCCTGTCTTAGTTTAAATGTCCTGACTGAAAATTTCCATTCCTCCCTCTGTTCCTATCTCTGGACATTCTCCCTTCACTTCTGTCTCCATTCTGGTTATTGTCCCTCCAGTTACTCCTGTTGGCACTATCATAATTTCTAGAGTTAGATCCAATCATATTATTAACATGGAAATCTCTCCCTTGATTAATACTGTCATCAAAACTTCTCCTACTGTTATCAACTATAGGTTTTACTCTCTCCACATTTCCACATAACTTAAAAATTCATTAATGCTACTCCTTGGAGCAGGTACCAGCAATTCTCTAACCTTTTGTGGTAACTTTGTTTCCAATCCCATAGTAATCACTTCACTACCCAATTCCTTATCTAAATATTTCAGTTTGTTAATCCAGTACTGACAAAAGCCTTTGACAGTACCCTTTCTAGATTCATATCTCTCCCCTCCCCAAAACTCACTCAGAATCTTTCGCTGTTTCTCTGTAGACCAATATTCCTTCAAAAATGCAGTTTTGAAGTCACCCCATGAGTTACAAGTATCAGCTGCTTGTGCAGCCCAACCATAAGCATCTCCTATCATAAAACCTCTAGCAAAAGACTTTTTCTCTTTATCACTCCAGATATCAGGTAAGTCATTAAATTCTCTAACAAAATCTAATGGATGCACTCCCCCACATGGATCAAAGTTACTGAATTTCTTACAACAAATAAAAGAACTATTTACACCATTACAAGAGTTGTGCTTTACAGTTTGCACTTTCTTTTCCATTTCAGCTAATTTAGACTCTACACTAGTGTTTACAGTTATTAGCTTAACTTCTAGTTCACTCTTTACATCCTCAATTTTAGATCTATTTTCAGCACAAAATTTCCTAGTTTCTTGTACTTCAGCCTTACCCTTTTTCTCAACAGCCTGTACTGTATTCACAAAGTCCTCAAATAACTTCCTTCTCCCCTCAACACAATTAGTACTAACTTTTTTAAGTTTTTTTTATATATATATATGTATACTGCTCATATGATACCTTAAAGTTACAGGTGTCTTCTCCGTCGGTCGTCAGCCGGTGTTTTGTTTATGATGTCCGTGGTCTGCTACTGCTGCTGTTGCTGCAAACTTGCAATCTGCCACGCTGCTCCCATTCGTATTCAGCGCCTGCTATCACTGACCCTTGTCAGCTATGTCCGGCTGCTGCTTCCATCATGGCTGCCGGTGCTGCAAACTCGTCGCGTTGGTTGGCTGCTACTGTTGCTGCTGTCGCGGCTATCTCTAAACTGCATCGAATGTAGTTATATGTGCACGGTTCTCACTTCTGCCGTTGTTGCCACTGATTTCACTCTCACTCTAAGTCCGTATTCCAGATATAATCTTAAGGTTCATAAGTTCGATGTCCTCAGCCAAAGGGGCACCACATGTAATGTGCCGGGCTGTATCCTTAGTTCACGTCACAACCGGATGTAGTGAAATATTTCCTCACCCAGTAGATAGTGCGCAGTGTTCCTGACCTACCTTGCTTTGCTTATTCAATATTGTCTTCCCGGTAGCTGCGTCTGTCTCACCTAAATCACACTGCAATTAAGAATCCAGAAGAAGAATTAAGAATTCCAAAATCAAAAGTCAAGACTGTATTCATTGTTGAACACTTATGACAACCACAGTATGATTTATTTATTTGTTTTCACTCACACACAATGTTCATGTGACCAGGCCTCTTATACTTAATAATCGTCACATTAGGTAGGTCAAAAACTTCCAGTATTTAACAATGTTCACAATACGCGTTAACTGTTCAAAGCCGAATACAATTACACTTTTTTGGTACCGACTGAAAAAGTTAACCGACTTGCCGCACTTTTGCTCCATGAGAATCTGACCGAGAACTAACTGAGAACTGCACCAGCTCAGACCTTACATAGACGAGTGCTTGAATATTTGACTATTTCTGTTAATATATTATAGTTTATAATTTCCCAGGGTTAAAATGACCCTTTCTAATTGGTTTTGAAGTTAACTGTTGGGTTTTATTACTTAAATAACGTAGTGAGCTGTATCAATTTAAATACGCAGAACTAACTTATGCATCCGCAGTGGGAATTCCCCAATTATAACCATGGCGGCCCTCTTGAACAATAAGTTTTACTTTCTCAAATTTACTTAATTCTTAATTAATGCACTTACAAAGTTGAGACGAGTCATTTTACGTAGTAAAATAAAGGTAGCAAAAGTATCAAAACAGATCTCGGTATTACCTATTAGTTCACTCCAATTTTACTTAATATGTATTGCACAATATACGTCATTATTCATAACTTTAAATAGGATGCTTTTCCAATAAAACTAATTAGCTCATTACTTTCAGAACAGACATTAGAATGTACTGAAATAATAGATTTTACTAGGGAACTTTTATTTAAACTATTTCTGAATTCCACTCTATGAGGCTGAAGGCCACAGAATCTGTAGTCGGAATCTGAGTAGTGAAAATGGAAGAAAATAAAAGTTCATTGCCTTACTAAGTTACTGAAGGAGTGTAAAACCAAAACATGATAGCAGTGGGCAACCCTGCTTTGTTACATATTCCTGCTATGGCCTAATGCGCTTACTGTAATTGAAACTGTTTGTTGAGTTAAAATTAATGGTTATGCGATCCTTACTAACAGTCCCTCATCTCTGCCCATCATAGAAGTTGGGACAAACATTCCAAATCCAAAACATATTATTGGACACATGGAAACATATATACAAAGAGGTATTATAAGTCCTGTAGTCCTTGACACAGCGTAGGGGAACGATTTGGGAGACCCGCACCGCTGTACTAGGCAAGGTCCTAATGTAGGTGGTTTGCCATTGCCTTCCTCTGACCATAATAGGAATGAATGATGATGATGAAGACGACACAACAACACCCAGTCATCTTGAGGCAGGTGAAAATCCCCGACCTCGTCGGGAATCGAACCGGGACCCCGTGCTTGGGAAGCGAGAACGCTACCGCGAGACCACAAGCTGCGGTGATTATTATTGAAATTATTATTTCACGTCATTTGGTTCATTTTTAAAGATGTTTTCCCTTCATTCCCACAGTTACCCTTATCCCAGTGACTACACTTATTCCCAATACTGTCATTATTTAAAACTAGAAAAGTGTGAAAGTTTCTCACGAGTCCTGTGTAGTGATGCAAAATGCCTGGGCATTTATAAGCTGAGGCAAATGCACAGGATAATTGCCTGGGCAAATACCCAAGGATTTATGCATTTTGAAAATTAATTGAAAAGTGGCACTTAAAAAAAAAAAAAAAAAACTTAAACTGACATTTTATATTGGAAAAGATGTTTTGCAACACTGTTCCTGTGATGATTGGGTAACCAAGTTCAAAAAGCTGCTTCAGAGTTAGGGAAGTGTTATTAGGGGAAATAAGTTGGACTGTAAACATAACTACACATTTTTAATGAGATCAGTTCTGAGGCTAGTATATATCTACAAAAAAAGTATCCATGTTAAAAATGTTTATCCATAATGGTTTTAATTAGGTCTGAGTCATGTGCCAATTCCAGTTTCACGAGTCCAAGAATTGCTGATTCCCTTTACCACTAAACCTTTTTTATGATAGTGTTCTCATTTTATCTTCATTAGTAGTACAGTCATACGAAAGTAGATAAAGAAAGGACAAGAATAAAAAACTTTTTTTTCCTTAGCTGAAAACAGTTTAACATTTAAGAATACATTTATTATCGACGAACACATGCCAGCTGTTTAATAGTTTCTAATAATTTTATCAATAGCCATTCTTCAGTAATATTCAGAGATTTGACATGGATAATAAAGTGTGTTACTTTACAAAGAGATGGTCTAAGGGAAATGCTTTATGTATATTAGACTAGATTCAGTTTTTGTTCCATAGACCTGAAAGTGAGATGATTCTTATGGATGTGGAACATTTCAGAAAGTATAACATAAAAGACATAAAACATTTGAATGTCATTCTTACTTCCCTGATCATCTGTCAGGGGATTGTCAATATAAGTGAATACATTACAGTAAACTGGAACTGCTGATATTCACAGAATTAATACACTGTCAGAATGAAACATTGTTATGCACTTTTAATAAATTTATCATACACAAAATACCTCATCTTCACTGTTGTGCCTAAGTACTGTCAAAACTGAAACCTAACAGATATTTTTACTTCAGCTGGTCTAACAGTCCCTGTTAAGATATTCATCTGTAGAGTAGAAGTAGCCTATCAAAAGTTTTTCAAACTCTGTTTAAACAGTGCTTTATCTGAATCCAAGTTTTTAATGGTTGCTGGAAATTTATTGAAAATGTGTATTCCTGAGTATTGGACCATTTTTTGGACCAAGGTAAATGATTTTTGGTTTTTATGTAGCTCGTTCTTATTCCTATTATTGATGCTATGTATTGAGCTATTGGTTGGAAATAGAGATATATTGCTTGCAACAAGGAATAAATATACTGAGAAGCAGTGGTTAGAAAACGGAGTTTCTTGAACAGGTTTCTACATGATATTCTTGAATTTACACTACAAATGATTCTTATTACATGATTCTGAATGCTAAAAACTTTTGCTTGGTTTGATGAGAATTTGATCCCAGAGGGCATAATAGAATTAAAGTAAGCAAAGTATGCAATGTTTTTTGCATGTATATCTCCTATGTTGGACATCATTCTCACTGCAAATACAGATATGTTTATGAAGGTCAACAATTCGGTGGCATGGCGTCCCCAACTGAATTTATTATCGAGTTGTAATCCCAGAAATTTAACAATGTCAACCTCTTTGATCTGCATGTCTTCATATGTTATACACATGCTGGAAGGAAATCTCTTATAGGCTGTGACCTGCATACAGTGGTTATTTTCAAAGTGTAATGACAGTGAATTATCTTTAAACCATTTATTAATGTCAGTGAAAATTTGATTAGCAGCTATTTCTAAATATATACTTGACTTGCTACTTATTGCAATTTTTGTATGATCTGCAAAAAAAAATAATTATAATAATAATAATTAGCATCTGGCAATGTAACAGACCAGAGGTCATTAATGTACACAAGAAAAAGCAATGGACCCATGATGGAACCTTAAGAACACTACACGTAATTAATTCCCAATCTGAGGAAGACTGATTGCTTACTGCACAGGTATTTTGCGGTATCCTTTGTTTCCTGTTAGTTAGACAAGACTCAAACCATTTTGCAGCATTGCCGGTGAATCATAATATTCTAATTTACTTAAGAAAATCCTGTGATTCACACTGTCAAAGTCTTTTGACAGCTCACAGAAAAATGCCATTGTTATCTAACGAATTAATTACATTCTCACTGTAAGTGTAAATAGCTTTCTCTATATCAGAACCCTTAACAAACCCAAACTGTGACTTGGACAATATATTATTTGCAGTCAGTTACTTAAGAAAATGCTTGAAAACAGCCTTTCCAAATATTTTCAAAAAAGCTGACAAAAGTGAAATTGGTCAGTAATTTGATGGTATTTCTTTATCCCCTTCTTTGCAAAGAGGCTTAACTTCAGCATATGTTAGCCAGCCCCAGCCTGGAAATGTTCCACTGATAAGATATTGTTTACGCAAATCAGATATAATTCAACTCGCATGAGCACTCTTTGATTAACTTCATTGATATGTTATCATACCCACTTGTATACTTAGATTTTAAGGATGCTACTTCTTTGGGAGATGTGAATGTTATTTCCATTTTACTGATAACCCCGAGCGGTTAGTAACAGTAACAAAGTACTTGTTTATGAGGTTTGCAATACTACATGCACTTGTTACCAATGTCCCATTTATTTTTAGAGCTATCTGTTCCTCTTCCTTTTTGGCCTCATCTGTCTCTGTCTTCACTATACCCCATACAGTTTTTATTTTGTTGCCTCATGTAATTATCTTTTTCTCATAATAAAGCTGCTTTGGTTTCTGGATTATTTGCTTCAATATTTTGCAGTATTCTCTGTAATGCGTTACAATGCCAACATCAGAGCTGTTCCTAGATAGTTGATACAGTCACCTTTTTATCCCACATGATATTTTTATTCCTTGTGTAATCCATGGTTTATTTTTTGACTTCTGTTTGATTTGAATTACCTTTAGGGGAAAACTATTTGATACTGGCTTATCACCATACAGCTGTCCAACATGGTGTGTGTGTGTGTGTGTGTGTGTGTGTGTGTGTGTGTGTGTGTGTGTGTGAAGATTGGAAATGGTGAAAATAAAAAGGGCATTGTAAATGATAAGCAGCTATCAGTGACATGTGCCCTGCCTTGGTACAAGAAATTGGAATGCTAATGTTCTTTTTTTATGCTTCTCTCTTCTTTTCTTTTGTTCTTAGTAATAAAGGCAATGAATGACATACGTATGTTTACATGTAAACATTTATTACCTTCTAATATTGGGAGTATAGACCCATTCCTTATTTTAATTGGTAAATTATAAATTCTAGCAGTAAAAACTTTAAAAGTACTTTTTTTTATAAATAGCCAGATTTTGGGCACTTAAAACTGCTTTGGGCATTTGCCCAGCCCACATCACAAGTCCCATGGTACACTGTTATTACATAAACTGCTTTCAAATCAGCTAGGCTGGAATTTACAGTTTTCAATGAGCTACCAAAACTAATGTGATTTTGGCTGGCAAAAAATGTTGGTGCTTGGAAATTCAAAACAGTACATGGATACTACTTTTCTTACGTGATGTGGATTCCCTTGTTTACAAGTATGATTGTTATATTGCAAATTAGGGAAATTACATGAATTTATTAATTAGAGGGTTAATTGGTTTAAGCTGTTTGTCATTTTGTACAGAGAAGTTAAGGTAACAAAAATAGTTAGTCAAAGGTCTTGACCTAACAGTGATTAAGACAAAATCTGCAACAAAAATTATCAGTGACTGAGTAAGACAAAATTTGCAACAAAAATTGCCAGTGACTAAGAACTTTAATCACATCAAAAGGTAATTATTTTAATGTAATTTAAAATATGTTACTGGAAAGTGGGAATGTTTAGCTTTTGAATGGTATTGGTCACCCTTCTCAGATACATTGATTAACTTGTGGAGACTATTGACTGCCAGTAACTGCCACCTGCGAATTGCAGTGTAAACGGTCTTTGGGACTCATGGTTCTTTGGCTTGGGTCTTGTGGACTTGGGTTACAATGTTCATGTCGTGATTATCCGTATCGTTTTCCTTGTGTTTTGTGTAATTGTACGAACCTTAATACAAGTGCCTGATCTTAATAAGTTGGAGTTTTCTGTGTGCAGCCGCTCGCTATAGCCAGAAAACCCACAATGGTGAAAATATGTTGCATTTCCTCGCTGTGCATCACCGGCTTCGTGCCAATAGACAATGTCGCAACCTCACGTTTTTCCTGCAGTACAGGATGCCGCAACCGCAGAATGGACCTCTGACTGTGAAGCGCAATGCTTTACTCCATGTACTACTAATGCACCTGGAATGTTCATGTCTCCGGTGTTTGCTTCAACTGGCCAGACCCTAACCTCTGCTGGCACATCACACTGGGCACTGTACACATCAGTGCAGACGCCTTCTGTGGCATTCTATGCACAACAGGATGCTTCTCCAGCAAAAGATTCAAGAAAACCCTTGCCCGAGTTCCTCGCACAAGATGGACCATGCCGCTGTCCAGTTTCAGGGGGTTCACACGCATGGCTGCTCCCTCATCAGAGCGGCCTGCTGTTTAAGGTGTTCCACTCCACGTGGGTTGAAGGGACACTCGCATCACATTGCCCATCAGTGAGGCACAGTTCGCATAAGTGAACACTGTGCAGAATCGCCGTATGATTCATGCCTTTCCTATGCCTCCGCAATCACTGGCCACTGGTCGGTTTCCGAAGCTGCTGCCATTACATCCGGACAACCCAGAGACGTGGTTTGCCTTGGTGGACAACTTGTTGGACATACATGGCATTGGGGACGACAGCACTCGTTTTGCGTGTTTAGTGAGCCACCTGCATGACCACCCTGATCTCATCAGTGACTTGTTGCTGAACCCACCAAGGAGCAACAAATATGCCTCTGTGCGTGAACTACTCATTGAACACCGCTTTTTCGTTCGCTGTCTTGATACTGTTCACAACATTATTTCTGCTCATGTGCAGGTCAGTACCGAGATCTTGCCGAACACAGTGCTCTGGTCGTTGTGGTTGGTGAAGCTACCACAAGAACTACAATTACATTTGCTTCCACATACCACAGCATCGCTCAAGGGTAAACTAAGGCTGGCAGACTGGGCATACGCCATTATTCAGTACCGCCACCTTCCTCCACGGAGCACAGTGCCTAATACAGGTTGGTAATCCTGTGACTATTCTTCCACCCTTGGGCGGAAGAGGCCAGGTGCGTGTGTATCGCAGACAGCACACGGAACTGCAGCCATGTAGCTGCTAAGACCTGGAACCGCCAGCAGGTCGGCGCCATCTTCTCCACACCCCAACCGAGCTAACACCTGCGTGCCGTGCCTTCCCCTTGCCTGATGCTTCGGCTGGCGGGACAAGTACAACTGACTGACACATATACTGGTTCCACTTCGCTCACAGGGACGCTGCTCACAACTGCTGCCCACCCTGCAAATTCCCAAACGCCGCACGCAGGCCGCAGTAGGCGCCACACCTCAGGGATACATGGAAGGGCGCCCACAGACGCTGCATTCTGTCAGATCCCCCATCTCACGAGGACGTCTGTATGCCTTGGATTTATGTTCGCACTGGTATCTGATCGTCGACACTGGAGCAGATGTTAGTGTCATACCTTCCACATTTACTGTAAAGGATACGACACCTGCCAAACTGTTCCTTCGAGCAGGAAATAAATTGCCACTCTGTCAACGGTTTTGCTGAGTTACCTTTTGAACTCATACCTGGCAAATGGTTCACTTGGCCCTTCTATGTGGCCAACGTAGAAGACCCAGTATTAGGCATTGACTTCCTTCTTCACTTTAGACTGTCTCCAGACCTCCAGTCAGCTGCATTATTGCACCATGCCTCGTCTATTGATATTGTGTGTTCAGTTGCCTCCTCGGCTCCCCCTATGCCTCAGTCCTCCGACAATTTCAACACGGCTCTCATCGAGTGCTCTTCACTGGCGGACAGCCTCACAACTTCCATCATCCAGCTTCAGTCCAAGTGCTCTCCAGTCGACAATCTCCGCACTCGCAATGCTGAACTGAACTGTGCCATATCATCGACTACACAAGCCCTCGCCGAGGCATGATGCCCCATACAACTTCTGTCAACATAACCATCCGTTGACACCAATGATGCACTGACACTGGAAACACACCTCGTGGAACTTTGTCGTCAGTGACGCATACAACTTCCCTGGCACATCAGGTTAGTGACCCTTGTGTGCTACCAATTCCTGCCTCAATGTGCGTACCGTATTAGACAATTATCCGATAAGTCATATACAAGACTTCGCGCAAGTACTTAATGGAGCATGCATCTTCATTGTCTTGGACTGCTGCAGGGCATATTTATAGATACCCATGGAACAGAGTGACAGCGTTGATCACACCATTCAGCCTCTTTGAATCCATGCCCCCCCCCCCCCCCCCCCCGCTCCATCCCACCCCCTCCCCGAGTGAGTTCGCCAGCCCAGCTGAACGCTGTCACAAATGGCATGACACACAGAATTGTTACAACAATCAGGCCACCGGTGCATTATAAAGTGGGCCGACTGCTCCCACATAAATTACGCCTTGCTAAGGCCGCAATGGAGGAACTTCTGCGAGTAGGTATTGTTCATCCGTCAGACAGTAACTGGTCTTCGCCCATACATTTAGTTCCAAAAAAGGACAGCACAGAGCGCCTCTGCACCAACTGTCGCTGCCTCAATGTGTGGACCGTATTAGACAATTAATCCGATACGTCATATACGAGACTTCGCACAAGCACTTAATGGAGCATGCATCTCCAGTGTCTTGGACTGCCGCAGGGCATATTTACAGATACCCATGGAACAGAGTGACAGCGTTGATCACATCATTCAGCCTCTATGAATTTTATTACATGCCTTATGATATGAAAAACGCAGCCAAATTTGGCAACATTTTATAGACTCTCTTCTGTTCCACTGCACATCTTGACAACATACTCATGTTTTCCTCCTCCAACAGAGAACATGAACTCCACCTGGCCACGATACAGGACTTAGTGACATGTAGTGGAGTCAAAATCAATAATGACAAGTCACAATTTCGAAGCACTACTGTCACTTTTCCGGGATACACCTTCTACATCTCCCAGTGTCATTTAACGAATCACAACAATTTTTAGGAACTATCAGTTTCTACCCCCCATGAACCATGAACCTTGCCGTTCGTAGGGAGGCTTGCGTGCCTCAGCAATACAGATGGCCGTACCGTAGGTGCAACCACAACAGAGGGGTATCTGTTGAGAGGCCAGACAAACGTCTCAAAAATGAGATTGACAGGAAGTGCAAAATGGCTAAGCAGGGATGGCTGGAGGACAAATGTAAGGATGTAGAGGCATATCTCACTAGGGGTAAGATAGATGGTGCCTACAGGAAAATTAAAGAGAGATTTGGAGAAAAGAGAACCACTTGCATGAATATCAAGAGCTCAGATGGAAACCCAGTTCTAAGCAAAGAAGGGAAAGCAGAAAGGTGGAAGGAGTATATAGAGGGTCTATACAAGGGCGATGTACTTGTGGACAATATTATGGAAATGGGAGAGGATGTAGATGAAAATGAAATGGGAGGTACGATACTGCGTGAAGAGTTTGAGAGAGCACTGAAAGACCTGAGTCGAAACAAGGCCCCGGGAGTAGACAACATTCCATTAGAACAACTGACGGCCTTGGGAGAGCCAGTCCTGACAAAACTGTACCATCTGGTGAGCAAGATGTATGAGACAGGCAAAATACCCTCAGACTTCAAGAAGAATATAATAATTCCAATCCCAAAGAAAGCAGGTCTTGACAGATGTGTTTAATAAGTCACAGCTGCAAAATACTAACACGAATTCTTTACAGACGAATGGAAAAACTGGTAGAAGCCGACCTCGGGGAAGATCAGTTAGGATTCCATAGAAATATTGGAACACGTGAGGCAATACTGATCTTACGACTTATCTTAGAAGAAAGAATAAGGAAAGGCAAACCTACGTTTATAGCATTTGTAGACTTGGAGAAAGCTTTTGACAATGTTGACTGGAATACTCTCTTTCAAATTCTAAAGGTGGCAGGGGTAAAATACAGGGAGTGAAAGGCTATTTACAGTTTGTACAGAAACCAGATGGCAGTTATAAGTCGAGGGTCATGAAAGGGAAGCAGTGGTTGGGAAGGGAGTGAGACAGGTTGTAGCCTGTCCCCGATGTTATTCAATCTGTATATTGAGCAAGCAGTAAAGGAAACAAAAGAAAAATTCGGAGTAGGTATTAAAATCCATGGAGAAGAAATAAAATCTTTCAGGTTCGCCGATGACATTGTAATTCTATCAGAGACAGCAAAGGACTTGGGAGAGCAGTTGAACGGAATGGACAGTGTCTTGAAAGGACAATATAAGATGAACATCAACATAAGCAAAACGAGGATAATGGAATGTAGTCGAATTAAGTCAGGTGATGCTGAGAGAATTAGATTAGGAAATGAGACACTTAAAGCATAAAGGAGTTTTGCTATTTGGGGAGCAAAATAACTGATGATGGTCGAAGTAGAGAGGATATAAAATGTAGACTGGGAGATGAAGAAGCTTGCACAGGATAGGGTAGCATGGAGAGCTGCATCAAACCAGTCTCAGGACTGAAGACTACAACAACCATAAAACCAGTCTCAGGACTGAAGACTACAACAACAACAACATCAGTGTCTATCATCGTAACCTGCTGGCAGCAATTCAAACCCCTCTGCTTGACGCATTGGCCAGGAAACAAACCTCGGGCAGTCGCCAGGTCCAGTGGTCTGACAACATGATTAGAGCTTTTGAAGACCTTAAATCAGTGTTAGCACATGGTGTCACCCTCGCTCTCCCATTGCCACCGATACAGCAGATGCAAGTGATTTTGCAATCGGTGCAGTCTTCTTACAGCAGGTCAATGACACGACGCAGCTACTCCTTTTTTCCCCAAAAAACTATCTATGGCTGAACATAAATGGGATTAGCATTTGACAGAGAATTGCTTTTGTTTTATGAAGCCATAAAATATTTCTGCAGAGACATGAAAGGAAGGAACATAACAATTTTCACAGTGCATTGCCCCCTCGCGGAGGCTATCCGTAACCCTGCTGTTGACCTTCCTCCATGTAGGTTTCTGCAGATGGATTTAATTTGCCAACACACAACAGGCACCCTTAGATCTGAGGTTCTGAAAATGTGGTGGCTGACTACCTATCACATATCAATGCAGTCTTGTCTCCCATCAATTTTGATGAATTGGCCCACTTACAAGACATAAAAAATTGCACAACCTCCGACAGGACCCAGGTACTTCCCTCCAGATAGTTTCCTCCAACCTACCGGGCTCAGTCAGGCACTGTGGTGTGATACATCCATGGGCACTACCCAGCCTATTGTTCCTCCTGCGCTATGTTGCCAAGTATTCACTGTGTTACATAACCTTTCACATCCTGGTGCTAAGGCTACTACGCGCCTTGTTACAGAACGCTTTGTGTGGCCGGGTGTGAAGAGGGATTGTCGTACTTGGGCTCGTGCTTGTTTACAGTTCCGGTGCAGCAAAGTCGACAGACACACAAAACCCCGTCTAGGTAAATTTGACATCCTGAAAAGCCGCTTCCAACATGTGTTTCTGGACCTCGTAGGACCGTTACCCATGTCTGATGGTTTTAGGTATCTCTGTCATTGACCACGTTACACGTTGGTTGGAGATGATACCCCTGCAGGACATTACAGCAGATTCCGTAGCACGTGCATTCATATCCTCCTGAATAGCTGAATTCAGTTGCCCTACATCCATCACCACTAACCAGGGAAGCCAATTAGAATCCCTGCTATTCAACAAACTCTGCATGCTCTGTGGCGTGGATACATTCTGCACTACGTCTTACCACCCACAGAGCAATGGATTGGTCGAGCGGTGGCACAGGACTCTGAAAGTGGCCCTCAGGTGCCACGGTGGTGAGTGGTCTGACACCCTTCCCTGGGTTATGTTAGGAGTATGCACGGCTTACAAGACAGAGCTCCAGACCTCACGTGCGGAACTCCTGTATGGCGATACATTAGTTCGCCCCGCAGGGTTCGTCAACGACGAAGCAATCGTTGACCTATCCAACGTTCCCGATGTAGTTGAGCATGTCCGGACACACATAGCCGCGATCCGCAACCCCCCTCCATGACCACACACCTGTCCCTGGGTCTTTCTGCATTTGGCATTGGACCCTTATGAGTTTGTTATGTTACGGGATGACACAGTCAAACTGGCATTACAGCCACGTTACTCTGGCCCGCACCGAGTTGTGGCTCACACGGTCAATGCTATGGACATTCTCATCAATGGCTGTCAGCAGACAGTTTCCCTTCAATGCATGAAACCAGCCTGGACAATCGAGGAATCTGTACCACACTCTGTTGAGTTGAGTGTACCTCGCATCAGGTGACAACCCCGTTCTCACACAGACTGCCCACTCCCCTGCACCCCACCATGACCATATGTGCACCGAGCCTACACCTGTGGGTGAATCAGTTGTTGTGTGTGAGATGATACTCTACCCTCATTTCGTTCAGGCACTGCGTGGGACAATCCACAGCCTCAGGCCCAACCACGTGTTGCATGTGACACTACCCCATCACAAGTGTTGGTACCCAGTGCCCCCACAGAGTGTTCTTCCGAACTACATTATTCTCCCTGCCCCCCACAGCCCCCTCCCCCACTGGATGGTGGACTATAACAGCACTAGTCCACCCAGTACAGACAGCATGGACTCTTCGCACACACCCCTATCAACCAGCGAGCATCCCACAGCATCCCACAGCTTTTCTCCTTTTTATAAATTGAAGCCCGCTCTCCGTGATATAATTAAAAAAAAATCAGTCTCAATACCGCGTCCCTCGTGAGATGCGAATAGACTTATCCTGGAATTGACCGCCCTGTAGGTGTACTCAATTTAATGACCACACTTCACTGTCGGCTATTTCGTGTAACTGAATGTCCATTTGTTAATCTGATTATACACTGTAGCTATTTAAAATTCGCCCCTATATTTTTCACAACGCACAATTAGCCCTTCGTTACTTGTTAGCTTTTTTTTTTTTCTTCTAAGAGTAAACGGAAAAAAAAGACGCCGTATCATCGGCTTAGTCGATATAAAGCAAAACACCTTAATATGCCCAATTTTACCTCTTCTTATAGGATCGGCTACCTTACTCATTAATTTATTACATATTATTTCCAATAACGCTAAACAGGTATCGCCGTTATATTTTAATTGTATTCAAAAGCATGTTACTACTATTATGACCGACCTAATCATAACAAATTGCGCGGCGTGCGTTTTTAACGATAACTTTACGCTATTCAAGTTCCGTTACAGCTGTCTTGACTCGTAATGTTACACGGCCCCCCCAGACTGTGATGTCTTGAAGAGGGTTCCAGACAGAACAGGCTTATTTTTTTTTTGTGTACTGTGACAGGAGAGGGTATTTGTTTCGGCGAATACACTCACTCTCAGATTCACTCTACAAGTCAGTACATACATTCTACAATATTTAAGTTGAGTTAATGGGCCTAGACAAAATGCCCTTAGCTAAATTTCACATTTGTTTATAGGTTGTCTTAAAAACACTTCACACTAATCACTTCATATTCACACCACATTTTTTTTTTCTTGGATGAAGCCCTCAGTTCTTCAACCGACTGTGCAAGGCAGGGATCACAGCCGGGTTTGACGGTTGGCATCCTAGGCCAAAACCCTTATCAGGCCACTTGTTTAACCAGAGAGGATTTGGTCCTTTTCTTTTCCTCTTAATTCCACTTTTAAATCATCCATCCTCGCTGTTCGGTGAGAGGATAAATCGTATTTCAGCGTCGTCATTGTTGCTGATACCAAGAAGGTATCTCATGGAAATCGTCGGTACATTCTTTAATTTCCTTTGTAAGTTAGTATAAGTACGTATTTATCCATTGGTGCTTTTATTTAGTCCACTGAGTGTAGTCTTGGTATAATTCAGTGTTTCTTGAATCTATATTTTGCTCATTATTGATAATACTTCTTCAGGTCTATGTGAGGGAACAAGCCTTTAATTACATCAGTATCACAATCTGCCAGGAGGTAGCTCCCTTCATGAGGTATTTTCATTATTTTATATGGACCTGTATATAAATATTGCCATTTCTTATTCAGTCTTTTCCTGGTTGATGCTTTTGGGTGATTTCTCAATAAAATTTCTTCACCTACATCATATGTAACTACTTTCTTCACATTTTTATCAAAACGGGTTTTTCTCAATTGTGCTTGATGCTTCAGGTTTTCGTAGACCTTCTTCACCATATCTTCTTTCTTGGTAATCTTTTGTTCTATCGCAGGTAATTTCTTCATCCTTCTGGCACAATACTTTCACCAAATACTATTTGGTTAGGTGAATAACCTGTCGATAAGTGTGGTAAGTCATTATACACTTTCTCAAATTCATAAATCCAATCGATCCATTTATAATGTTGTTTGGGTATGTACGTCCGTAAAAATTGGTTCAACTCTCGGAAGATTCTTTCAACCGGATTTCCACAAGGGTAAAATCTTGAGATGTAAATGTGCTGGATTCCTTGTTCTTTCATAGTGTCTCTCCATACTTTGCTTGTATAATAAGCAGCGTTGTCTGTCAAGATCATTATAGGTTTGCCAAGCTCAGTTATATAGTTGTTGATAAATTTGCGTAACATGGGTCAAACGTGGAGATTTTTCAAAGGATATAATTTCACATATTTTGAAAAGAGATCATAGAAAGCCAATACATATTTGAACCGTCCACGTGTCATGGGACATGGCCCACAGACGTCACATGACACCAACATTAAAGGTTGTTGTGGGATGATAGGATGTAATTCTATCTTCCGACAATAGTTTATGGGTTTCACCTTCTGACATATTTTGCACTTCTTAATAATATTTGTAGCTATACGTCCCAAATTTGGATGATAGCAGTATTGTGCTATTTTGGCTGTACATTTAGCGGCACCAAAATGACCCCAATTCAAGTGAGTGTACCATACTAGTGATTCTAAATATTTATTTGGAACACAAACTTTCCAAACATCTTCTTCATCCTTCCTCCGATACAATATTCCGGATTTTAATTGATACTGTTCTTGAGAGTGACTTAGCGTTTTGCTTTCAACAGCATGCCTAATGGCTTTCCACAACTTATCATCTTCTTGCAGTTGTGGAAGACTTCGAGATAGCTGTGAAATCTGCCTCTCACAATATTGCCTTGATAAATTCATGACTTTAAAGTCAATAGTCCGTTCTTCACACTCGTCGTCATTCTTTCTTTTCGGTAGTCTTGAAAGAGCATCGGCTATGATGTTGTCTTTCCCTCTGATGTATTTGAGCGTAATATCATATTCTTGCAGTAGCAAGGCCCACCGGGTTAAACGTGAATGGAACATCCTTCCTGTTAAAATAAAAGATAAAGCTTTGTGGTCGCAGAATACAATGATCTTCTTTCCGTATACAAAATAGCGAAACTTTCTAAGGGACCAGACCACGGCCAGTACTTCCAATTCAGTAGTACAATATGCACGTTCACAGCTAGAGAGTGTTCTGCTGTCAAACCCAATTATCTTGATGGTACTGATATCTTCTGGATTGTCCATCTGGAAAAGAGTGGCACCCAATCCTGTTTCAGAAGCATCCGCAGCAATATAAAAATCTTGATCAAGTCTCGGATGATGTAACAGTGGAGCATTAGTCAAAGCATTGCGGATGTTATCAAAAGCTTGCGTGCATTCGGAATTCCACTCCCACATGACATTTTTTCTTAACAGCCGTAACAAACAGTCTTGGCTTCCTAACTGATTGGGTAAAAATCGTCGAAAAAATGAAACTAAGCCGATAAATGACTTTAATTCTGTTCTGTTCTTTGGATAAGCACATCTGTTAATCGCATCCATCTTTTTAGGATTTGGTTTTATCCCTTCAGGAGTGATTATATGTCCAAGAAATTTCAATTGGTTATGAGCAAACTTGGATTTGCTCAAATTTACAGTAACTCCGTATTCCAAAAATTTCGCAAAAACTCTTCTTAATAAGTCCTAATGTTCCTCCCAAGTTTCAGAAGCAATTAGCAAATCATCCACATATAAAGTAACTTCATTCAAAAGGTCTCTGCCCAGTACAGTATCTAATGCCGATATGAAAACACCACCGCTTATTTTCAACCCAAATAGCATGACAGTAAACTGGTAACTTCGGCCCAGAAAAATGAATGCAGTATATTTTCTAGATTCTTTCGATATTCTAGTTTGCCAATATGAACTACGCATATCCAAAGAGGTTAAGAAGCGGGCACCATAAAACTTTTGTACTAACTCTTCTAGGTTCTCCGGTCGCGTTTGTACAGGTATAATGATCTTATTGATCTCTCTGGCATCCAACACCAATCTGATGTCACCATTGGGTTTAATTACCGCCGCAAGAGGGTTACAATATTCAGAATCTGAGGGCTCAATAATACCCCATTCTAACATTTTATTGATTTCCTTTCTGACTACTTCTTTCTTTGTCCATGGGATAGAATAGGAAGTACGACAAAAGGGTTTATGTGCATACGTCTTTATATGGTATTCAAAGTCTTTTATTATACCTGGACGTTTACTAAAAATTGACTGATATGCTTCCAACAAGTAGTACAGTTCATCCCTTTGGATAACAGATAATATTCTGATTCTAACACCTTTTCCTGCAATGACATTTTATCCATCATTTCTTCAGAACATTCAATAAGGCATATATCATACACATTTTCATTATCAATACTGACATATTTTACCTAAAGATTCATACACAATTGATTTGGAATTACTCGGCCCTTTCTCAGGGTGGTTGTCAAAACATTACCATTTGAATTAAATATACATTCACCTTTCTCTAAATTAATGATTGCACCGGTCTCATATAAAAAATCCAAACCCCAGATACATGGTACTGTCATTTTAGGAACAACCACGAATGTACTTTCTATTTGAGCCCCCTGTATTGTAACGTCAACACATACCTGTTTCACAACTTTTTGCATTTTTGCGCTGAACGCGCCAGACACGGTACATCCTGTGATAGGAAAAGTGGGCATTTTTACCCCTCGGCTTATCTGTTTTAAACAGGCCAACGTCATGACACTAATAGTTGCTCCAGTATCAATTAATATTTCAACATCAACATTATTTATACTTGTTGGAATTATTGCCTGTAAAATTTGTCCACATTTATTAGAAACTTCAGGTTTTTCTTCAATTAACTCATTCCTTATATCCTGATCATTATTGTACCTTAATACTCTCACTTCAAATTGATGCCTGCCTTCCTTCTCCTTTCCAGTCATCCTAGGAAGGCATTTGGTGACTGGTATTAGTTTACTCTATCTCGTTGAGTCATCGGTGGGGGTTCATGAACTTCCACAATCCGTACAGTATGATCCGAGTTATGGTATTCACCCCGTCGCACATTGGAGGCTCCTTCGCCCACTGGTATAATTCCTTGTGCTGGATGAGGACTCGAGGCATTTGTTCCATCCTGCCGATGAACATTATGCTTCGAATTATCTTCCCAAGGTCGTATGCAATTGGGTTCATCACTTGGGTACCTGTTACTCTTATTAATATCACTACTATGCACATTCGCGTCACCATATCGAGGTTTACCTCTAGCACAGTAAGTATCTCTTCTATATTTATTATAATCATTGTTTTTATTGCAATCATAGAATGAAGATTGTCCACGCTCCTGTGATGCGGGTTTGACCTGGTTTTCGGTATTATTATTATCATACGTTAAATTATTATTATAATTATTCGTATTACTATGAGTGTGAGTCGACATTTGATTACTACTCATTTGTCTTGCGTCTTCCATAATCATATCTATAGAGTCAATCACCGACAAGAATTGTTCTACGTCGTGGTCAGGAACATTTATTAACTTTTCACGTATATTTATGGGCAATCTTCCCTTCAAAATTCTGATCACTTCCTTGTGAGAAATTGGATCACTCCAATAACGTGTCTTATTTATGTACTTTTCAAAATATTGCCTTAAAGTACTCCTTTTACTGTTAAAATACTCAGGTTGGTAAACCTCTTTTCTTAATTTCTCTTGTTTACTCGACGACCAGTATTTAGTCAAAAAAAGTTGTTCAAACTCAGCGCAAGTATGGCAACTTTCACATACTTCGGCGGCCCATAATGCGGCTTCTCCAGTAATTTTGGATACTATAAATTGAAGTTGGTCGTGTTCTGACCAGCTACGCGGAAATATTCTTTTGAAATTATTGATAAAGATTTTCGGATGCAGGTTGTTCTTTTCAGTGGAGAATGTTGGGAATTGTCTACTTTTAAAAATGCTGTTCTCCACCTTTAAAGAAGACAAATATCCTCGCTGACCAAAAGAATCATCATCTTTACCAACCGAATCATCAACTTCCCAATGCAAATTTTCACCACAATTGTACTTCGTATTATCACATGTTCGGTTGTTTTTCGACCTATTCTCCGAACGTTCGTCCTCTGTCAACAAATTTTGTGATGACTTTCGTTCTAACTCCGCCAATTTATGATTGGTTTCCTTTTGCCATTTAGGTAACTCATCAACTATTTTCTCTTTTATTTTCTGAATTTCGCTAGTGAAGAGCTTAATTAATTCATCATTTCTACTTAGGTGCTCATTGATATTTTCATTTGGCTGGGATCCAATAGTAGTCTTAACCTTGTCTACAATTTCATTTCCTTTTATTTCTATCCATTCAGATAGATCTTCGTCAAGTCTTTTAGTTTGATCTACTAAATACTTGTCAATCCCCTTACGAGCATCAGACTCAAACTCGACTATTTGTTTCGAAAGCTCTTCTATCTGTGCGCTAGCATTGAAACAGCTGCTTTCACACTTAACCATCCTATTGGACAGGCCATCATAACTCTTCGAAACTACCTCATATTTCTTTTCTACGTCATGAAGTTTTCCCTTTAAATTATTATATTGCCTTTCTAAGGTGTTAGAAAACTCTACATCTAGTTCCCCAAATTTCGCATTTAATTGAGTCTCCCAGTCCGCCTTTAATTCTTTCTTAGTATTTTCCAGTTTATAATCAAAGGTGTTCAGTTTGCTTTCCAAAGAATCCATTTTAACTTCTAATGAACCAAATTTCGCCTCAAATTTTTCATTTAACTTTTGATTGTCCTCTTTTAATTGCTTATTATCTTTTTCTAGTGAACCAAGTCTTCCATTCATTACACCCATTTGAGTATTTATTGATACCAGCATATCAAACATTTTTTGATTAATATTTCCATTTTGAGGATAAACTTGCTGATCTACTTCCGAAACCTCAAGATCTTTATGTTCTCCCACGCTGCTTACCTTACTTATCATTGTATTTGAATCTCCTAACGGCTCTAAATCAATAACTGTATTATTATCTGTACATGTCTCCTGTCCCACATTGAGCTCATGGGATGCATCATCCCTTTCCTCTTCACTTTCCTCTCTCTCTCTACTCATTACTCTACTCAACTGCACATTATCATGTATTCTTTTCGTTAGTTTTGACATGATTATTCACTACCAAGACATACACTTATTTTCACTATGTATTTATATATATTTATCTACCGAAATCACAAGTCTCAACTTCCTTTTTTTTTTTATAATTATACAGTTATTTTAATCATACCTGGTAGTATCGCTCACTTTTAGCGATTATTGAAGAATAACTCTTTCATTGGACAGACTCACTGGCTGCTACAATATTTTCCAACTCTAGGGTTCGTGAATCCGGATGACACTTGACTCGATGCAGCAATCCTCCTCGATCGAGCCGCACGTTGTGGCGCCACTTCTACTGTATCTTCCTTCGCTGTTGGCGTTGTCGTGGTTACCATGAGACACCGTTATACCAAGAGGAAAGGCGCGTCGATCTTAGAGCATGAGATATGATGACCTTAAGCCATTGACAACACACAACGGTCACGGTAGCACCTGATTCCTGAATAGCTGCAGTAGTTAAGATCTACGAACTATCCCCTGTTGACCAGGTCCCCAAAACTTAACTCGTAACGAGATTCCTTCAAAGCAAATTGTCATAACGATCGTCTATAAAGGCTTCGTACAACGAGAATAAATGTTACGGTTTAGGGAATAATAACAGATACGACCAAACTGTCTTGTCTCTTCTGCTTTATTTAACATAACTTCGTTCACAGTTTCATTTCGCGTTCACCACTCATTCACCGAAACCCTTTGATGAACAGTTTTGGTTGCTTAACACCAACAGTCAATGATAATGATACAGCTTTTCTCCTTTTTATAAGTTGAAGCCCGCTCTCCGTGATAAAAAAAAAACGGTCTCAATACCGCGTCCCTTGTGAGATGCGAATAGACTTATCCTGGAATTGACCTCCCTGTAGGTGTACTCAATTTAATGACCACACTTCACTGTCGACTATTTCGTGTAACTGAATGTCCATTTGTTAATCTGATTATACACTGTAGCTATTTAAAATTCGCCCCTATATTTTTCACAACGCACAATTAGCCCTTCGTTACTTGTTATCTTTTTTTTTTTTTTTTTTCTTCTAAGAGTAAACGGAAAAAAAAGACGCCGAATCATCGGCTTAGTCGATATAAAGCAAAACACCTTAATATGCCCAATTTTACCTCTTCTTATAGGATCGGCTACCTTACTCATTAATTTATTACATATTATTTCCAATAACGCTAAACAGGTATCGCCGTTATATTTTAATTGTATTCAAAAGCATGTTACTACTATTATGACCGACCTAATCATAACAAATTGCGCGGCGTGCGTTTTTAACGATAACTTTACGCTATTCAAGTTCCGTTACAGCTGTCTTGACTCGTAATGTTACAACCTCATCTGATGAAACCTCACATAACTAAACTGACATCAAAGTAGGTGGTCACAACTGAGGCTTTTATTCTGAATTCTATGATTTAAAATACTTAAAGTCTTTTACAACATGTTATTGTGATCATCACAAGGATGTGAAATAGAATGTGTAGAATTATGTGTTGGCAGAATTGGCACTAAAATTAAAACTACTTGTTGAAAGCAAGGGAATGTGAGTCGAATGGAGATATGTTTAGTTGTTGTTGTAATATATCACCAGCTGAGCTGCTACCATTCTCCTTCTGTTACACGTAGTAGTTTGGAATTGAGTCCAAAGTGAGAGATCTTAAGTATGTTTAGTGGCATTACCAATGGGATATACATTTATAATTTCAGGCTTGCTGCCAATGGTGGAAGTTCCCAGAAAATGATGGAAGTTCCTTTCCTGTTGAAGCTATTTTCGCCCTTGTATATTCCAATTGCGTCTTTGCATTCAAGCATACTACTTCCTCTTGAACGCAAGCTCTTGTGTGTCACAGAAATCCGTTCCACTATCCGTGCTGACTCGAGAGCGTGATCAGCTGTGACTGATTTAACTGTATTTCCCAGCCTTCAGCACTGTTTTATGTTCAGTGGTCCTTATAATTATGGTTTTGCCTGCCATCCCTACAGAAACTTCTTCACAATTTCACACTGTTGCATTGAATATCGACGGAAGTATGCTAACATACAGCACATTAAGAAGCAGCAACAAAAGCCTCAGTGAATTTAGGTATGGAACGTAACGGGCTGCAATATGATCATTTTACTAGATTTTTACTTCCTTCTTCCTTCGTGTCAATATTAATATTGGAAGTAATTGTCATGTAACATTCAACTTATTCTCTGTGTCTATTGTATTTAAAGTAGTGCAGTAGATAATATTCATAAGGTGATTGCCATATTTTTTTGAGTTCAAAAGCCTTGTCATACAGTTTCTGACAGTTACTAAACAGGATCTAGGGCAGCTTTTCACAAAGAAATCGATATGGGCTGCTGCAGTGAAACATTATCAAGTGTATAAGTAATTAGAATTTTATCACAAATTATTAATATTTCGAGTTGGTGCATAAGTTCTTTGCATTATTCTATAAGTTTAATAAAGATAACAGATATACATAACAGAAAATTAAGTCATCAATAATATATTCTCCTTCACAAGTCTGCAAACACTGGGGTAACTTCTCAATTGTGCATTTGTAGAAATCACTCGATTTTGAACTCGTCGAGCCATGTTCAGAGTGGATTTTCATCTGGGAAGTAATTTCCTTGAAGGTTGCTGGATAGAGGGCAGAAAAGGTGGAAATCTGAGGTCGCAAGGTTGGATGAATAAGTTGGGTGCAGAATGACTCAATACCAGCACCTGTATCGTTTTTGTAAGTCTAGGAGAATGTGAGCAGGCATTGTCATGGAGTAGCATCACTTCACACAGTCTTCATGGTCATTGTTCTTGAATTGCATCTGCAAGATGTCTCCATTGTTGACAAATAAATGTCAGCAGTGATGGTTACCATTGGAGAAGCAATTTGTAGAACTCCACGCCATCACTGTTCGCCCAGATACATAACATTGTCTTTTGTTGATGCACCCAGGGCTTTTTAGAGGGTGTTGTTTGTTTGTTTGGACTCAACTATTCCTTTCTTTTCCCTATTTTAGCATAAAGACACTATTTCTTGCTAATAGTCATGATAGGTATACTCAGTGTTGTTGTTCAGAATCCAGTTGATGACAAGCAAGCAGAGATGCACATATGGACACCCACTGATTTTTGTGATTTTGGCTTGGAGGATGCATAACCCATACACCTGAATTTTGAACCTACCGCAGTGTATCCAAATGTCACATGATGGTGGAATGCTCATGGTTCTTCACATTTGTCAGTTCTCAAGTACACAAGATGTGGATCATTGTGGACTAATGCATTTAGAAGATTTTCATCAATTCATAAAGATCTTCCTGACCATGGAGAGTCACAATTGTCAAAATGATCCTCCTCAAAACCAGGAAACCATTTTCTTTCTGTGATCTGTCTGATCGTATTTTCCCAATACATAGCATAAATGTCTCTGACTGCCTCTGCTGCTCTCACCCTTCTATTGAACTCAAACACAAGAATATGTTGGAAATGTTCTGATTTCTCCACTTGCCACTCCATAATCTAGCATCCAAAGCTTCACTTACTATTTTCAAATGACAATACCTAAACTCAAATAGCAACAGCGAAGTGTAGATAAAAAATGACAATTGATAAATAATCCCATAGCAACTAGAATATCAACATGCAAAACAAAAACACTATGAACTTATGCACCAACCGAATATATGTCTAAGTTGGTAATATAACCAACATACAGAAAATTAATTGTGGGTGGTGCTGTTGTATATAGTGAAGTGATTTCACTTGAGAACCAGTCTGAGATTGATAAGGAGAATTGCTGGTGTATAACAGCTTTATTGGTCTGTAGAAGAGCTCATGCCGAAGTAAAGATGATATAAACGTCACATTACCTACCACTTTTGACCTAAGGACTGGAATGCTGGACCAGGACAAAGAGGTATGAGGAGATGCACTTCCTACAAGGGTTCCTGGATAAGAAAAGAAGGAATAGCATAAGAAATGAACCAATGCGAAACATGCTTCAGATCAGTCCTCTAAAAGAAACTGTGGAGAGAAATAGGCCGAAATAGTTTGGTCACATTAAGAGAAGGGAAAAAGAAGGCCTACCAAGAATAGCTTCAGAATGGGCAGAAGAAGGGGGCTAGTTGGAAGAGCATGAACAATACGAATCGACCAGGTGAAGGACAAAGAGAATTGGAGAGGAAATGCTGACTGATAGATTGTGGGAGAAGGAGAAGATGAGAAGCAAAAGCGATTCAAGATGATGAAGCACAAGAGCTTCACAAAGATTCGCTGTGGGATTATATTACAGTGAAGGTTTTAAGTATCTCATGGAGAATTATTTTTAAAATTTTCATACCTTTGAGAGGGAAACATTCCACCTGCGAAAAATATATCTAAAAACAAAGATGATGTAACTTACCAAACAAGAACTTTGCCTTTACATATGTCTACTTGTGTCTATAGACCATATTTACTCGAATTGAAGCTGCACTTTTTTTCAGGTTTTTGTAATCCAAAAAACTTCCTGCGGCTTAGAATCGAGTGCAAAGTAAGCGGAAGTTCCGAAAAATGTTGGTAGGTGCCGCCACAACTAACTTCTGCTGTCTAATATATGTAGCGCTACACAGGCATGCTTTGCAGGCACAAAGATAAATACTAGTGCCAAACCTCTGCGTCAGCAAATAAATTAAAAAAAAAGGTGGAAGACAAACTTTTTTCTCCGCCCCGAGTTTCGACCACTGCATTTTCATACATTATCTAACAAAGTAAATACAAATTCCGTATTGTTCATATTCGAATGTAGCAGCGTTTCAATGTACTACGAAAATCCGACTGGCAAGACTATTTGGGATGTTTTTCAATATGGCCAACTCTACGTTCTGAATTTTTTCCTACCTGTGAGAAGAGATGGTTGCTAATAGCAACTTTTATGAATTGTGAATCACATGCAGTATTCTCTTCACCATAAGAATAATAGGCCTACGAATATTTTGCCATGTATTCTTTCGTGTTTGCTGCTATCTCATTTAAATCCTGTCTGCCTAATAAACTACGAGACTAGTGTGAGACAACAGCAAACTCGGAAGAATATACATATCATGTCATGTTTATATTCGTATTATTCTTATGCCTAATAGTGATAGTCAGAAATGAAGCACGGCAATTGACTAGATTTTTAAATCTAAGATGACTAATTTCTGTGCAGAATGTAATGTACAAAAGAGGCGTCTGCAAAGATTTTCAAACGGAGAAAAATTTTCGCTAAACTCTCGTTCAGAACATCTCCTATCATACACAGTCTATTATTTGATTCTTGTTGATCATTATCAAAGAAAGCAGCAGTGTAAGTAACAACACATAGCAGTCTCTTGCCATTGTTCCGCTAATGAGACGATTCCTCTTTTCTTTTTTTTTTTAAAAAAAAGAAAAAAGAAAAAAAAACTGTGAACGGCAGTAGCTCGCACAAAAGCAAGCCATGCCGCGAGCGGCGACAGGCCGTAAACACTCATTATCAGAATGCGACAAACAATGCATGACACAGTACAATAATGCATTTTCAGCTTAGAGTGACGTGAACACCTATAACAAAGAGAACGGAACTTATCAGATCAAAGAAAAATAAGCAATCTATTCAGATCAGCCGAAGCACGTGAAAAAGGTAGGGTACCCGTAAAAATACGGACGGAGCGACTGACGCATAGCGGTGGCTACCTGGTAGAGCTTAACTGCTAAGCTTACGACTCGAACCAAACTACTGTAGTTGTATCGCCATCATTCGACCTAAATTGTGCCTCATATTACAATGGGCCAGCTTTGTTTCGATTTGGAGGTGCGGCCTAAAACTTTTCTCTCCCTTGAATTTTTCGAATCTCAAATTTCAGGTGCGGCTTAGATTCGGGATTTTTTTTTTCCTTGATTTTGAGTCTCATTTTTCAGGTGTGGCTTAGATTCGAGTGTGGCTTATATTCGAGTAAATACGGTATGTGCGGATGGATATGTGTGTGTGTGCGAGTGTATACCTGTCCTTTTTTCCCCCTAAGGTAAGTCTTTCCACTCCCGGGATCGGAATGACTCCTTACCCTCTCTCTTAAAACCCACATCCTTTCGTCTTTCCTCTTTTGGCCACCCAGATTGCCCGACATGAATCCTATTGAACATTTGTGAGAGATAATCCATAGGTCAGTTTGTGTACAAAATCCTGCACTGGCAACACTAGGCAGCATGGCTTAGTATTTCTGCTGGGGACTTCCAATGACATGTTGAGTTGCTGCACTATACCAGGGAAAAGGAGGTCTGACATGATATTAGAAGATATCACTTGACTTTTGTCTCCTCAATGTGTATCCTAGATATTGGACCTTTGCTAAACCATAGGAGGACATACTTATTTTATTGCTATTCTTTTCTTTTGAAATTATTCTAATACTCCTGTTAGAATAGCTTTATGTTCTGTCCATGTTTACGCCACAATAATTATGTCATCAATGTACCCCGAGATATTTTACAACAAGTTAGGAGCCAGGGCCCTCATAAATACATTTACTGATACTCTTAAGCCAAAAGGCAAAACAATGAAATGGTAAGAATGACCATCGAAAAGAAATACTGTCCCTGACCTGGAATTCATGTGAAGGGGGATCTTGAAACTAAGTGGCCATTAAATTGATACAACTAATATCTTTCCTTGATTACTGCATTTCCATTTCTGTACACTGATTCAATGTGCACGCATTGAGCATTAATTTCAAGTTTCTGAATTGTTTTCTATAACACCTTGCATAAGCATATTATTAATTTCTGTGGTAGCAGGCTCTTTCAGGACCAGCAACATGGTATAGGGTTCAACAAAAAATTGTTTTTCTGTAACCTGAACTTACCAAGGTTTTTAGTAGTTCTTCTTTCTCAGACTCACTCAGTAACCCCCTGCTTTGTTCCTTTTCCCACATTTGCCTCCCTGCAAGTCAGTTTCAGCTTCTGTTATAGGACCTGATATACTATTATGTCCATCCAAAGTTTCTACAGATGCATTTGAGAAAATTATTGCTCTTCCCACTTCCTCAATTTGGCCTCCGCTAATGACTGACACTTTTATTTCTTTGTTCTTCAGAAGTGTTATTATCAGTTGGCTGGAAAAATCAGGTGCAGCTGTACACTTAACTAACCAATCTATACTGAACAGTTCTGTAAGTTTAACTCAGAAACTATTCAAAATTTATGTTCACCTGTTATCATGTCTAATTCAATTGGTAACAGTAGTTCTTCCTTCATCAGTTTTCCTTTCATTCCCATAATCTGAATAATTTGCATTCCTTCCACTCTATTACTGGGATAACTCCGTTGCTCTCATATTTTTTGGTAGAATTCTTTGCTTGGGACAATTGTCACCTCCCGAGTCTAAAATAATGTGTGTTTTTCTTTCACCATGGTAAGACAGTTATAATAGGTTTTGTAGCTTCAGATCCTGTTTTATTTTTGTCCTCTCCCAAAAGTTCTTCTCGCAGGCTTTGATTCCTACAGTTGGGCCCTGTATTTTCAAACACTTGGTTGGTCCCTCTGTATGTCCCCAACCATAGGATCCTTGTTGTTTTCCTCATCTCGATTATAGCCATTACTATGTTCTGTTGATTGTTAGTTCAATTGTTGTAACACTGTTCGTACTCAACAGAAGCATTGTGTGATTTTTGTCTTTTGTCGTTAAATTTTGTTCGTTTTGTTTCACAATACTGGCTAATGACTGTGTTACCTTCTTTTCTTTGTAATACTGTGGTTATCCTGGCACACATTTTGGCCAACTTGTAACCATTCTTCTTCTTCTTCTTTTTCATGTAATGTATGTAGTTGGCCTAAGTAAGGTAACTGTTATAACTTCAAGTTGAACAAATATACACTCCTGGAAATTGAAATAAGAACACCGTGAATTCATTGTCCCAGGAAGGGGAAACTTTATTGACACATTCCTGGGGTCAGATACATGACATGATCACACTGACAGAACCACAGGCACATAGACACAGGCAACAGAGCATGCACAATGTCGGCACTAGTACAGTGTATATCCACCTTTCGCAGCAATGCAGGCTGCTATTCTCCCATGGAGACGATCGTAGAGATGCTGGATGTAGTCCTGTGGAACGGCTTGCCATGCCATTTCCACCTGGCGCCTCAGTTGGACCAGCGTTCGTGCTGGACGTGCAGACCGCGTGAGACGACGCTTCATCCAGTCCCAAACATGCTCAATGGGGGACAGATCCGGAGATCTTGCTGGCCAGGGTAGTTGACTTACACCTTCTAGAGCACGTTGGGTGGCACGGGATACATGCGGACGTGCATTGTCCTGTTGGAACAGCAAGTTCCCTTGCCGGTCTAGGAATGGTAGAACGATGGGTTCGATGACGGTTTGGATGTACCGTGCACTATTCAGTGTCCCCTCGACGATCACCAGTGGTGTACGGCCAGTGTAGGAGATCGCTCCCCACACCATGATGCCGGGTGTTGGCCCTGTGTGCCTCGGTCGTATGCAGTCCTGATTGTGGCGCTCACCTGCACGGCGCCAAACAAGGCAGAAGCGGAAGACGGCCTAACGGTGTGCGGGACCGTAGCCCAGCTTCATGGAGACGGTTGCGAATGGTCCTCGCCGATACCCCAGGAGCAACAGTGTCCCTAATTTGCTGGGAAGTGGCGGTGCGGTCCCCTACGGCACTGCGTAGGATCCTACGGTCTTGGCGTGCATCCGTGCGTCGCTGCGGTCCGGTCCCAGGTCGACGGGCACGTGCACCTTCCGCCGACCACTGGCGACAACATCGATGTACTGTGGAGACCTCACGCCCCACGTGTTGAGCAATTCGGCGGTACGTCCACCCGGCCTCCCGCATGCCCACTATACGCCCTCGCTCAAAGTCCGTCAACTGCACATACGGTTCACGTCCACGCTGTTGCGGCATGCTACCAGTGTTAAAGACTGCGATGGAGCTCTGTATGCCACGGCAAACTGGCTGACACTGACGGCGGCGGTGCACAAATGCTGCGCAGCTAGCGCCATTCGACGGCCAACACCGCGGTTCCTGGTGTGTCCGCTGTGCCGTGCGTGTGATCATTGCTTGTACAGCCCTCTCGCAGTGTCCGGAGCAAGTATGGTGGGTCTGACACACCAGTGTCAATGTGTTCTTTTTTCCATTTCCAGGAGTGTATTTCAAGGAAGACTCAATACATGAAAGTCACAGATCAAGTAAACAGAGTAAGACGTGTGTACTCTTTAACAGTCAAATCATAACTGAGTGCAAGTCTATCGGCCGCTGGCTGGCTGGCCGCTTAGGTGACGCTGATGCTGCATGGCTGGCAAACAGCGCCGTTTGTAGAGTACACGTGTAACTGCATGGCGGCACTTTGAAAGATCGGAGAGTCATAATACTTTCCTCCCTTTGAATTTTTTGCACAGGCCTTGATGGAGGTGGCCTGTAGATTGCTAATGTCCATAGGTGATGTTTGTCTGGCCGTAAAGTCTCGAGGAGGAGGCTTCCTGTACGGACAGAATTCTCGCCCATGATAAAGAGTTGAGATGACAGGAGACGTGGGGGTCAAATCTGCTGGGGCCCCATGCATCAATCTGTCCTTTGCGGCAAGTCCGGTTGTTATAATAGGAGACATGGGCGATGTGTCCGCGTCCGTAGGAGAAGGAGGCGAAGTAGAGTTGTTCTGACAGATGATGGTCATCTGGTTCCTGCATGGGCACATCTCCTGGTGGCATCAGTTCTTGTGCTGGCACCAATATAATGGTGAGAGAACTGTGTTGTGAGTAATGAGAGATTCCACTATCCCAATTGTCAGGTAGAGCCGAAGGTGGTGTAGTGGCATCTGGATCAGGCGTTGCCGGCACACGAGGTCGAAGCTGGTCCGAATGACGCACTGCAACAACCGTGTCCGTCTGGATTTCATACAGGCATTGGCCACGGTGTCGTAAGATACGGCCAGGACTCCATTTTGCCGCCTGCCATATCCCCGTACCCATACAAGGTCGTCAGCGGTGAACCGGCCAAGCAAAGGCATCTGCGGCCATGAGGTGGAAGGCCGCAGAAGATGAAGTAACGTGCGGGGCTGTCGGCCATGTAAGAGCTCAGCCGGGCTGTGGTTGCCCATGGGGGTGAAACGGTAAGAAGCCAGAAATTGGAGAAGCGTATCATCAGCAGCAGAAGAAGTCAGGAGTTTCCTCATCTGAGCCTTAAATGTGCGGACCAGTCATTCAGCCTCACCGTTTGACTGTGGATGGAATGGAGGGGCCATGACATGCGTGACGCCGTGACGGGAACAAAAATCCACAAAATCGGAAGAGGCAAATTGCGGACCTTTATCAGGAACAAGAGTAGAGGGAAGGCCTTCCAAAGAGAAAATGCGAGCTAGAGCATTGGTGGTTGCTGCGGTGGTAGGCGACATGCAACGGACAAATTAAAGGAAAGTTAGAATAGGTGTCAATAACGAGAAGCCAATAAGTACCTAAAAAAGGTCCTGCAAAGTCAGAATGAATACACTCCCAGGGCTTCTCAGGTGAAGGCCACAGTGAGAAAGATGACGTCGGGGCAGCAGCCTGTGACTCAAAAGGGCCGCAGGCAGTGACCATGTGTGCGATTTCAGAGTCGATGCCGGGCCAGTACATATGAGAGTGTACCAGAGATTTCGTGCCAGAGCCACCCCAGTGCCCTTGGTGAAGGAGGCGCAAGACCGAAGCACGCAAAGACGCAGGTACCACAACACGTGGCAAAGCATTTTCGGTGGAAAGGAGGATAACACCATCCCTAGCCGTGAGGCGGTAACGCAAAGTGTAGTAGTTCCGCAACGGATCAGAAGTCTTAGTGGACGGACGATTTGGCCAACCCTTCTGAATACAGCGTAAAACCCGGGAGAGGGTAGTGTCAGAACCCGTAGCAGCCGCCAGCCGGTGCCCGGTGATGGGGAACCCGTCCACAACCCGCTGCTCGGCAACATCCAGGTGGAAACACAAACGTTCATCCCTATCTAATGCCAGATCAGGACCCATGGGAAGGCGAGACAGTGCATCAGCATTCGCATGTTGAGCCATCGGCCGGAAATGAATCTCATAATTGAAACGAGCGGAAGGAGTGGAAGGAGTATATAGAGGGTCTATACAAGGGTGATGTACTTGAGGACAATATTATGGAAATGGAAGAGGATGTAGATGAAGATGAAATGGGAGGTATGATACTGCGTGAAAAGTTTGACAGAGCACTGAAAGACCTGAGTCGAAACAAGGCCCCGGGAGTAGACAACATTCCATTAGAACTACTGACGGCCTTGGGAGAGCCAGTCCTGACAAAACTCTACCATCTGGTGAGCAAGATGTACGAGACAGGCGAAATATCCTCAGACTTCAAGAAGTATATAATAATTCCAATCCCAAAGAAAGCAGGTGTCTTAGAAGGAAGATTAAGGACAGGCAAACCTACATTTCTAGCATTTGTAGACTTAGAGATAGCTTTTGACAATGTTGACTGGAATACTCTCTTTCAAATTCTAAAGGTGGCAGGGGTAAAATACAGGGAGTGAAAGGCTATTTACAATTTGTACAGAAACCAGATGGCAGTTATAAGAGTCGAGGGGCATGAAAGGGAAGCAGTGGTTGGGAAGGGAGTGAGACAGGGTTGTAGCCTCTCCCCGATGCTATTCAATCTGTATATTGAGCAAGCAGTAAAGGAAACAGAAGAAAAGTTCAGAGTAGGTATTAAAATCCAAGGAGAAGAAATAAAAACTTTGAGGTTCGCTGATGACATTGTAATTCTATCAGAGACAGCAAAGGACTTGGAAGAGCTGTTGAACGGAATGGACAGTGTCTTGAAAGGAGGATATAAGATAAACATCAACAAAAGCAAAACGAGGATAATGGAATGTAGTGGAATTAAGTCGGGTGATGCTGAGGGTATTAGATTAGGAAATGAGACACTTAAAGTGGTAAAGGAGTTTTGCTATTTGGGGAGCAAAATAACTGATGATGGTCGAAGTAGAGAGGATGTAAAATGTAGACTGGCAATGGCAAGGAAAGCATTTCTGAAGAAGAGAAATTTGTTAACATCCAGTATTGATTTAAGTGTCAGGAAGTCTTTTCTGAAAATATTTGTATGGAGTGTAGCCATGTATGGAAGCGAAACATGAACAATAAATAGTTTGGACAAGAAGAGAATAGAGGCTTTTGAAATGTGGTGCTACAGAAGAATGTTGAAGATTAGGTGGGTACATCACGTAACTAATGAGGAGGCATTGAATACGATTGGGGAGAAGAGAAGTTTGTGGCACAACATGACTAGAAGAAGGGATCGGTTGGTTAGACATGTCCTGAGGCATCAAGGGATCACAAATTTAGCATTGGAGGGCAGTGTGGAGGGTAAAAATCGTGGAGGGATACCAAGAGATGAATACACTAAGCAGATTCAGAAGGATGTAGGTTGCAGTAGGTACTGGGAGATGAAGGAGCTTGCACAGTATAGATTAGCATGGAAAGCTGCATCAAACCAGTCTCAGGACTGAAGACCACAACAACAACAACAACAACAACAACAACAACAAATTGAAACGAGACAAGTAACCAGCCCAACGCTGGAGGCGGTGTGCAGCCTTGTCGGGAAGTGATGTTGATGGATGAAACAAGGAAACAAGTGGTTTGTGATCCGTAACAAGATGAAAATTGGATCCATATAGAAAGACACCAAACTTATGAAGAGCATAAATAGTGGCCAAAGCTTCTTTTTCAATTTGAGAATACTTTTGTTGGGTGTCCGTGAGCGTTTTGGAGGCATAAGCAATGGGTTTTTCAGAACCGTCAGAAAAACGGCGCGCAGGGACTGCCCTGACCCCGTATTGAGAGGTGTCCGTGGCAAGCACAAGATGTTGGCCAGGTCGATAAATAGCCTGGCACGGGGCCTGTTTCAGCATAGTCTTCAATTTCTGGAAAGCCGCATCGCATGACACGGACCAGTGAAAAGGCACATTTTTATGGCAGTGCAACAGCTGAGCCATCGAAGCAGCAGATGGTAAAAACTTGTGATAGTGTGCTATTTTCCCCAAGAAGGCCTGCAGTTCCTTAACAGATGTAGGGCGAGGAAGGGCATCGGTCGCAGCAACAGTTTGCTGAAGCAGACGAATACCATCCCAAGAGAGTTGAAACCCCAAGTACGTGATAGATGCCTGAAAAAATTTTGATTTCTGGAGATTACACTTAAGACCCGCAGTCTGTAAGACATGAAAATGTGTGTGGAGATTTTGAAGATGTTTGTCAGTGGTGGAGCCAGTGACAACAATGTCGTCCTGGTAATTTACACACCCAGGGGCAGTGAGGAATAATTGTTCCAAGAATCGCTGAAAGAGAGCAGGGGCGCTGGAAACCCCGAATGGCAATCATTGGTATTGATAGAGGCCGAAAGGCGTGTTAAGGACCAGAAACTGCCGGGAAGCAACGTCGAGAGGAAGTTGATGATAAGCTTCTGACAGGTCAAGTTTAGCAAAATACTGGCCTCCAGCAAGTTTAGTGAAAAATTCTTCAGGTCGAGGCATAGGGTAAGTGTCGATAAGGCATTGAGCATTTACAGAGATGAATATCACCATTTGGCTTAGCAACGACAATGACAGGAAAGGACCACTCACTGGAAGTGACAGGAAGCAAGACCCGTGAAGCAGTGATACGATCCAGCTCCCATTTGACCTGATCACGAAGGGCCACAGGAATGGCCTGAGACCGAAAAAACTTAGGCCGAGCAGTGGGTTTGAGCATGATATGAGCTTCAAAGTCGTTTGCACGGCCTAACCCAGGAGAAAAAAAGCGACGAAAATGTCGTCGACAAGGAATCCAATTGAGCATAAGGAATAGCATCAGAGACGATATTGACAGAGTCATCTATGGAGAACAAAAAAACGTGAAAGGCATCGAAACCAAAAAGATTATCCGCGTTACTATGCTCGACCACAAATGTGGGAACAGTGTGAATGACAGATTTGTAAGATACCTCAGCATCAAATTGTCCCAAGAGAGAAATCTTCTGTCTATTGTAAGTCCGTAATTCCTAGTGACAGGTGACAGGATTGGAGAACCCAACTGAAGATACGTCTGAGAATTGATGATAGTGGCAGCAGAACGAGTATCCACCTGCATGCGAACATCTCGGCCAAGTATTTGGACAGTGAGGAATAACTTCCCTGTAAGGGAAGAAGTACAATTGACAGACAACAAGATTCAGAATCAGCGTCATGTTCATGAACATCATGTATGTGGTCGGATTTGCAAACGGATGACACATGACCCTTTTTTTTGCATTTGTGACACATGGCTCAACGTTGTGGACAATCTTCTCGTGAATGTTTCGTAAAACACTGCGGACAAGAAGGAAGTTGCCGTGGGTTTTGCTGCAGTTTCTTAGAGGTTTGTTTACGGTTAGTCCGAGGCTGCACTTGGGAGTGTACTGCAGCCACGTCGCCCGGCGGGGACACACCGCACGCTTCGTCAACATCGCACAGGGGTTGTATTTCCCTGACATCGCCCCATGCCTCTATTTGTGCTCCAGCGGCGCAAGAAATTTCAAAAGACTGAGCAATGGATAGGACTTCATCTAGAGTCGGATTTGCCAACTGAAGGGCACGTTGCCTAACTTCTTTGTCAGTCGCCGATCAGATAACAGCAACCCATACCATGGAATCGGCGTAGGATTCTTTGTGAACTTCAGTAACAAAATTACACTTTCTACTGAGGCCGTGAAGTTCAGCAGCCCAAGCGCGATAGGATTGATTTGGTTGTTTTTGACAACGATAAAAGGCAACACGAGAGGCTACCACATGCGTTGGCTTTTAAAAATAGATGGACAGAAGTGAGCACATTTCAGCAAAGGACAAAGACGCAGGATCTTTCAAAAGAGCCAATTGCGACAACAACCGATACATTTGAGGTGAAATCCATGAAAGGAACAGAGACTTACATGTTTGTTCATCCGTGACATGAAATGCCAAGAAGTGCTGTCGAAGACGTTTTTCGTAATCGGACCAGTCTTCCACCGTCTCGTCATAAGGAGGAAAAGTAGGTAGAGACAACGACGAGAGACGCCCGGCCTTTGATGCCACGACGAAATCATGAATCGCATTTGTGAGAAGCGTTTGCTGTTCTACGAGACCTTGCAATAGTTGCTCTAAAGCAGCCATGGAAACATGTGAGTCAACAATGGAAAAGAAAAATCCCATCCTCGTCGCCAATTGTTATAACTTCAAGTTGAACAAATATATTTCAAGGAAGACGCAATACATGAAAGTCACAGATCAAGTAAACAGAGTAAGACGTGTGTGCACTTTAACAGTCAAATCATAACTGAGTCCGAATCTAGCGGCCGCTGGCTGGCTGGCCACTTAGGTGGCGCTGCTGCTGCATGGCTGGCAGATAGCGCCGCATGTAGAGGACGCGCGTAACTGCGCGGCAGCACTTTGAAAGATCGGCGAGTCACAACAGTTACGAGTTGCTAATCTTTGTACATCCCTTCGCAAGAAGTTTTGCCTGTATGGTTATAGATAATCTATAATGACTGTCCCTTTGTGATTTAAGGATGCCAGTTTTCCTAGCAAACCCACTACATTGTTCCCCAGTCTTATTTTGTTGTTTCCTGCATCTCCTCTTGTTCTGTTTTGAAACCTTCCCACAAAACATTCATATCTTCTCTAAGTTGCTTTAACTGTATTATCATTGAACTGAAGAAACTCACTAACATGTTTCTTGGCCTCCTCTCTTGACTCATTCCTTAAAGTACTTATATCTACTGCCAAATGCGGTATGCTATGATTCTTTGTTTCTTTATCTAGTTTGGCTTGTAAAATATGCCCATCAAGTTTTTTTCGTATTATCTATCTATCTATGTTGATAGTTCCTCTATAAGATTAGCTATTTGCTCCTTGATGGACTTCTTCTCTGTCCTAGATTCCTGAATGTGTACATTCAATTGTTCCTGAACCATATCCCGATTTACCTTCAAACCAGTATGTACTTTGGAATCACAACTACTTGCTTGAGCATTACACGCCTCTAAACCTTGCTTCACTGCCTGCTTTGGAGCCACAACTACTTGTTTGAGCATTACAGATCACTCAGGCTTCCTTCGCTTCCATAAAACTATCACTGATAGCACTTTATTATGAAAAGCAAAAGTGACGAAATAAAGAATGGCGTACTCAAAACTCTTGTACACAGAGCTCACACCATCTCCGACAGGAACAGTCTCCAGCAAGAATTGGACCATCTGAAGACCGTGTTTAGGAGGAACGGTTACAAGGAAGGGCAAATTCGGAAGGCTCTACATCCCACACCTGCAGCACTGGCAGAAACTGAGGATGAACCTCAGGAGGAGGCGGCCTTGGCTATTATTCCGTTTTGTGGGGCCTTATCTGGAAAAATTGGATGCATTTTATGTAAACACCAAGTGAAAACCATCTTCTGTCCTCCAAACAAAACCAAGAGCCTTCTTGATAGTGTCAAGGACAGCCTTGGTCTATGTAAATCAGTGGTTTATCAGACACCTTGCCAATGCGGTAGTGAATACATAGGGCAGACCATTCGTACCAATGAGAACCAATGCCTAGAACATCAGCGGCACACTAGACTGCAACAGCCCATTAAGTCTGCAGTCGCTGAGCATTGCCTGTCAGAACTCCACATTATGGATTATGGCCAAACCAAAGTCCTTCCACAGACTTCCAAATACTTGGACTGTGTCATCAAAGAAACCATAGAGATCAAAGTAAGGGAGCGACAACTAAATCGTGACAGTGGTTACATCCTCAGCAATGCGTGGGAACCCGCAATCACCGGGATTAAGAAGAAAAAGGATATTTCCCAGAGTGTACCGACTCCGGGGGAGAAGGGAAGAATAACGAGAGCGGTGCCAGCAGACCCCCCCTGAACGAGAAGACCTAGGACGCAGTGCCCAGACGGTGGGAGAACGGATGATGTACCTGGACTGTGTGCAGGGCGCGGACTGCACTGACTCATAGGAAGCGTCTGAGGGAGGAGCAGGAGGGGGATTGTCCTATATATACATGGCGCTGGGCCACTGCCGGTCAGTACATCAGCGCACCTGATGATGGCAACGTTGTCGATTGCCGAAATATTGTGTCCTATGCACACTCATACCAGGCTGTTTATCCGAGATTTATTTCGTCATAAAATACACCTGTAGAAATTGAAGAATCACAAAAGGAAAGTTGCTGCTCACATTATAGCGGAGATGCTGGGTTGCAGATAGGCACAACAAAAAGACTGCCACAATAAGCTTTTGGCCAACACGGCCTCTCACAAAAATAGACACACACACACACACACACACACACACACACACACACACACACACACACACACACACACACGAGACTGCAGTCCCTGACAGCTGAAGCCACACTACGAGCAGCACCAACATTGCATGATGGTAGTTGCAACTGGGTTGGAGTAAGGAGGAGGCTGGGGCAGGGAGGGGAAGAAATAGCACGGTAGGTGCTGGGAACAACTGGTACTGCTGGGGTGTGCACAAGGATGTGATGGAGAGAGGGTAGGGCAGCTAGGTGCTGTCAGGAGGTTAGAAGAGAAATTGTGGGGTGAGGGGGGGGGGGGGCTAGCAGAAAAGGAGAGGAATAAAAAGACTGGTTGCGATGGTGAAATGAGTGTTGTGTAGTGCTGGAATGGGAACAGGGAAGGGGCTGGAGGGGTGAGGACAATGAATAATGAAGGTTGAGGCCAGGAAGGTTACAGGAATGTAGGATACATTGCAGGGAAAGTTCCCACCTGTGCAATTCAGAAAATCTGGTTTGGTGGGAAGGACCTATATGACACAGGCTGTGAAGCAACCATTGAAATGAAGGATGTTGTGTTGGGCAATGTACTCAACAAAAGGTTGGTCTACTCTTTACTTTGCCACAGTTTTTCAGTGGCCATTCATGCGGAACAACAGCTTGTTGGTTGTCGTGGCCACATAGAATGCACACAGTGGTTGCAGCTTAGCTTATAGATCACATGACTAGTTTCACATGTAGCCCTCCGTTTGATGGGATAGGTGATGTTTGTGATTGGTCTGGAGTATATGGTGGTGGGAGGATGTATGGGACAGGTCTTATATCTAGTAGGTCTATTACAGGGATATGAGCCATGAGGTAAGGGGCTGGGAGCAGGGGTGGTGTAGGGATGGATGAGTATATTGTACAGGTTCGGTGGATAGCAGATTACTACTGTGGGAGGTGTGGAAAGGCTATTGGGCAGGACATTTCTCATTTCAGGGAACAGCGAGAGGTAGTTGAAACCTGGCGGAGAATGTAATTCAGTTGCTCAAGTTCTGGGTGGTTCTGAGTTACGAGGGGAATGCTCCTTTGTCACCAGATGGTGAGACTTTGGGAGGTGATGGGAGACTGGAAAGATAAGGCACGGGAGATTTACTTTTGTACAAGGTTGAGAGGACAATTACGGTCCGTGAAGGCTTCAGTGAAACCCTCGGTATATTTTGAGAGGGACCGCTTGTCACTGCAGATGTGACGACCATAAAGCTGTTACAGTCCATCCTGGATTTTCCATTGTTCGACTGATAGCACTTTATTATTAACAAATAATTTTATTATTTCTTTCATAATTCATGTGCAATCTGATATGTAGCCTCAAGTTTCCATGATTGTCTTTGTCCTAAATGCCACAATATCATACTCAAAAACTTTACTCCACTTATAAAGTAATTGTACACTAGAAATATTTCTCTAAATATACGACCACATCGTTATCGTTGCCATATTCCCTTACACCACTGTTTCAAGTAATAAGAATCTTTGTGCACAGAACTTTAAATATATTGTCTCCACAGCACTTCCATCAACACCCTGTTTATGGATATAAGGGTTAATGTCTCATAGCAGTGTCATTGCTTGAACTGATAGGAAAGTGTCGTTGAGTTGTGATGACTGGGTTGCTGTGATGACATGATCAGTCAGCGGATCTGCGCTGTGAAGAGGAGGAGTGTAACGGATCGCAAGGCAGTGCTGTACTTCATGCTGCCATCACTTTCACTCCAACTGCACAAAAGAAAAACCTTTTCCCCTCTCCTTGGCTTCTTCTTCCTTCCTTGTTGTTTTGTGCTTCATCTTTTTGCTTGCCTCCTGTTGCTTCAGGATATCTCTGGACCTCAAGTAGCATCAAAGTTTTTTCTTCAACCACTTTGTGATTTGGTGCAATCCTCTGCCAGTCTTCTCGATCCTGCCATGTTTGCCACATACAGTGTGTGTAGTGGTATGACCTTATACATCTGTTGTACTCAACTGATGTAAAGCTCTGACAGATCAGATGCTTTATTAACAGCCAGGTCAGATGACTATGAAATTGTTTAAGGCCATTTGCAACAGAAAGTCCAAAGATAAATGGCTCACACAGGTTCTTGCCACTTTTTTTGCATGTAGAAGATTGGAGGATACCTTTTATCTTAATGTTAAAGATTTAATGTATTAATCTTAGATTTTCTCCACCTTTTAGTGGTCTTTTTTGTACTGATTGCTGTGCCAATGACAGGTAAACTTTGTCTCTGGATAGGTCTGGGACGCATAATTAAGCAATTTGATTTGTTCAGAATTTGTATCCAAAATCACTGCTCTAATATTATACATGCACCTCGAAGAATGGCTGAACAAATTGTATTTACATAGTCATTCAATGCACAAGCTTTTTGAGTTGCTCACTTTTTGTACAACACTGAGCTGGCAAATAGCTGCATGTTTTTCAACAACCAAAGATAATCAGTAATGCTGAGCACTGGACTTTACTGTCTCTGACTAAAATGTTTGTTACCACTTTAAGCTGTCCAATTCTTGAACATAACTCTTCATCAATTTTATTCATTACAGATTCAAGCCCTTTCTAAATCATTTGCAGATTTCTGCCGTACAGTGCATGGTGAAGAATACCACTTAACACTACTAGTCATTTCCTTTCCTGTTCCACCTGTAAATAAAGAGAGGGAGAAACTACTACCTATAAGCCCCCATACAAGTCCCAATTTTCCTCATCTCACCAACATAGTACTTATGCAAAACTTATGTTGGAGGCAGTAGGATTGGTCTATAATCAGCCAGTTCCCTAAATACCTGCAATATCACCTCGCGAAAAGAGTGTCATCCTTCCTCCAAGAATTCCCATTTGAGTTCACAAAGCATCTCTGTAATACTTACATGCTAATTGAACCTACCAGTAACAAATCTAGCAGCATGCCACAAAACTGCTTCGATGTCTACCTTTAATCTGACCTGTTAGGGATCCCAAACACTCAACAGTATTAAAGAAGGGTTACACTGGCATTCTATAACTGTTTCCTTTATAGATGAGTTACACATTCTCAAAATTCTAACAGTATAATGAAGTTACCATTTGCCTTCCTTTCCGCCATCTTGACATGCTCATGCCATTTCATATCCCTTTGGGATGTTATGCTTAGATATTTGGTTGATGTGACTTTCAAGCCGAACACTACTAATGCGGTATGTGAACATTACAGGATTGCTTTCCCTTCTCATCCACATTGCCTTCATTTTTCTGTTTTTAGAGCAAGCTGCCATTCATCGCAACAACTAGAAATTCAGTCTAAGTCACTTTGTATCCTCGGACAGTTGCTCAATGAAGATAACTTCCCCTACACCACTGTGCCAACAACAAAAAGCTGCATATTGTTGCTCAATTTGTTCATCAGATCACTTATGTATCTAGAGAATAAGAGGGATCCTACAGCACTTCCCTGGGGCACTCCTAATGATACCCTTTTCTCTGATGAACCCTCACCATCAAGGACAGTATGCTGGATTCTGTTACTTATGAAGTCTTAGGGCTGCTCACATACTGCGAACCCAGTCCATATCCTCAGACCTTTGTACTGGGGCATTGTGTCGCTATCCAAAAATTTATGAATGTGGAATCTGCTTGTTGCCCTCCATTCATGTTTTATGGGATATCATATGAGAAAAGGAAAAGCTCGGTTTTGCACAAGTGATGCTGGCAAAACCTGTTCTTAATTGTGGACAGAAGGTGTCTGTATCAACGAAATTTATTATATTCGAACCTCGAATGTGTTCAAGAATTCTACAGCAAACTGATGTTAAAGATATTGGTCTGTAATTATGTGCATGTTTACCTGAATATAAGGTGAGGTTTCTCCCAAATTTGTCATTCAAAAAATACAGTGTTATGTTATATTTGCAAAGTAAACTATTGTCGCAGAGGTCAACATTTTTCATTGCTTAGTAGTGTATATAGTGATAGTCTTATATTTGTAGGGGTTGTCTTACATTTAGGGATGAAGCTTTTGCTATTGAGGTCATGTGCAGATCTAATATGAAGAATTCAGAAGTGCTGGGCTCTGCAGATAATACTCATGTTCCAACAGGCTCGATATTTCCCTATTTGCTGAAGTGTTATGTGACACGAACTCGTGAGCCACCAACCCAAGACATATGTGAGAAACTGTGAGCTGTCCACTACGATTAAAATTTGACAATTTTGTGAAACGCTAGACGAAATAGCATTAAATTCTATCATCTTACAAACTTTTGTTGTATATGATGGTTTTGCAATAAACCTTCTCATACATGTTTGGATACCATGCACAAGCATTAGTGCCACTTCTTAAGTAAAGGTATCATTAAAAAACAGAAATATTTTCCTGCAAAAAACACTAGTTGATCCAGAACCCAGACAAATATTTTATTTAGATATGAGAGACTCAAATGATTTACTAAGTGGATTGCAAATGAGAAATTAGGTCACTGTTCACGTAAGAGAGTAGCAGTTAAAACTGTTACCAGCTTTAATCAGTTTTAGAACATGATGGTGACACTCAGTTGAAGCAAAAAGGAAAATTAATCTAGTACAAAATATCTAACAAAGGAAATAAATCATAGTACACTGACTCAAATCAAACAATGGAAACCACAGGTAGGAAAATCAACAATGTAGAAAAATACAGGTTGCTACTTACCCTTAAGAAGACACCTCAGGTTGCTGACTAACACAATTAGAAGACACTTACATAAAGCTTTCGGCCACAGCCTTCATCAGCAAAGCAGAGACACACACAAGCAAGCACATCTCATGACTGCCAACTCCAGATTCTTAGGCCAAAATGCAACCCTATCAAGTGGGATGCAAGCAGCAATGTGGAGGGAGCGGGGAAGGGGAAGGGGTAGTAGTGTACAGGTGGGGAGAGAGATAAATGCTGTCTGGTGGTGTGCAGGGACTAGACTGCCAGCAGGTGCAGCGTCAGGAGGTTGTGGGGCAGGGAGGTGGGGATAAAGGGGTGAAAAAGAAGAGAAGCAGGGGAAAATGGATGGATGCATCAGCAGAGGGCTGCAAATAAATAGGCTGGGAGATTAGAATGGGGAGGAGATGATAGGACAGAGGAGGTGGAAACTGTTTGGTGGAGCATATGGGGACATCGGCTGAGGCTGGGATACTTACAGGAGAACAACGTGTGGTAAGGATAACTCCCACTTGCACAGTTCAGAAAATATGGTAGTGGGGGGGAAGGATGCAGATGGCTCATGTAGTGAAGCAGCCATTGAAATCAAGTGTGTTATATTCAGCTGCATGTCTTGCCGCAGGGATGTCTACTTTGCTCTTGGCCACAGTTTGGCAGTGTCCATTCATCCTGGTAGGCAGCTGGTTGGTAGTCATACCAGTATACAGAGCTGTGCAATTATTGCAGCAGAGCTGGTAAATGACTTGGCTTCTTTCCCATGTGGCTTGGCCCCTGATGGGGTAGGATACACCTGTGACAGGACTGGAATAGAAAGTGCTGGGTGGATGGATTGGGCAGATTTTGCACCTGGGTCTTCCACAGGGATATGATACTTGTGGCGAGCGGTTTGGATTGGAAATGTCGTAGGGGTGGACTAGGATGTTGTGTAGATTGGGTGAGCAATGGAACACCAGTTTAAGAGGGGCAGGAAATATCTCTGTTAGAATGTCACTCATTTGAGGGCATGATTGTAAGTAATCAAAGCCTTAGCAAACAATGTGGTTTAGTTCTTCCTGTCCATGGTAGTACTGGATAATGAAGGGGACGCTCCATTTGTGCAGGTTCTTGGGGTGGTGGGAGGATTGGAGGTGTGAGGGGAATTGGCACGGGAGATCTATTTGCGAACTATGACTGGAGCTGGTGTCTCTCCGTGAAGGCCTTGGTGAGACCACCAGCATACTGAGTAAGTCAGCTTTTGTCACTGCAGATATAACATCCTGGGTTGCTAGGCTGTATGGGAGGTATTTATTAGTGTAAAAGGGATGGTAACTGTCAAAATGGATGTCCTGTTGGCGGTTGGTGGATTTAATGTGGACAGAAGTGCAGATGGAGCTATCAGAGAGGAGGAGGTCAACATCTAGGAATGTGGCATGATAGGTTGAGGAGGAACAAATTAAGTGAATGGGAGAGAAAGTGATGAGGTTATGAAGATAGGCTGTCTTGGCCTTGAGTCCAGATCTTGAAGATATCATCAATGAACCAGAACCAGACTAGGGGTTTGGTGTTTTTGGAGGCTATAAAGACCTCTTCTTGGTGATCCAGAAAAAGATTGGCACAGGAGGATGCTTGCAGATGCTCATGGTTGTACCGCAGATATTTTGTATATACTTTACCTTCAAATGAGAAGTGGTTGTGGGTTAGGATAAAGTTAGTAAGGTGTATGAGGAATGAGGTCGTGGCTTTGGAGTCTGAAGGACGTTGGAGAAGATAGTTTTCAACAGCGGTAATGGAAGTTGGTGTATAGGGAGGTGGCTTCAACAGTGACGAGTAGGGAACCAGGAGGAAAAGGGCCAGGGATAGAGGCTTTAAGCAGGGATTGGAGTTTGTGTTGGACTTCTAAATACTTCTTCTCAGAACATCTCACCTGAATCCACTTTCCTCCTCACCTGTATGACACCCAACTTCTACATGCTTCTCAAAATCCACAGACCCAACAATCCTTGATGTCACATTATGGCTGGTTATTGTTTCCCCGTTGAAAGAATTTCGGTCCTCATTGATAAACACCTCCAACCAGTTGCCTGAAATCAGGCCTCCCACATCAAAGGCACCAACAACTTCCTTCACCTTACTAACCTACAACTTTTTTTCATGTGAAGAGAAGGTATATAAACAAATCCATGGCACAGCCATGGGCACTTGCGTGGTACTCTGCTATGCAAACATTTTTATGGGCAACCTGGAGGAGGCCTTTGTAGCCTCCTAAAACACAAAACCCCTAGTCTGTTTCAGGTTCATTGATAATATCTTTGCGATCTGGACCTAGGGCCAAGACATCCTATCTTCATTCCTTCACAACCTCAACATCTTCTTTCCGATCCACTTCTTGAGATCCTCCTCAACCCAGTGTACCACCTACCTAGATGTTGACCTCCCTCTCTGTGATGGCTCCATCTGCACCTCTGTCCACATTAAACCCACCAACCACCAACAGTACCTGCGTTTTGACAGCTGTCATCCATTTCACACCAAAAAATCCCTTCCATACAGGCTGGCTCTTCAGGGATGGTGTATCTGCAGTGACAAAAACTACCTTGCTCAGTATGCTAAGGACCTCATCAAGACCACCTACATGGACAGAAACTATCCCCTATACATAGCATGCAAACAGATCTCCCATGCCATTTACCATCACACCCCCGAACATCCCACCACCCCAACAAGAACAAGCTACAAAAGATTGCCCCTTCATCATCCAGTACCACCCTGGGCAGGAACAATTGAACCACATATGAGGGGCATCCTACCCAAGATACTTCCCACCCCTCCTAAAGTGGTTGTTCCATTGCCCACCCAACCTGCACAACATCCTGGTCCATCCCTAAGCCAGTTTGAATCCAAACCCATCGCTACAAGTATCATATCCCTGTGGAAGATCCAGGTGCAAAATCTGCCCAATCCACATCCTATTCCAGTCCTGTCACAATTTTATCCTACCCCATCAGGGGCCAGGCCACATGTTAAAGAAGCCTGCAATCATTGCACAGCTTTTTATGTTGACATGACTACCACCCAGCTGTCCACCAGGATGAACGGTCACCGCCAAACTGTGGCCAAGAGCAAAATAGACCACCCCGTGGCACAAATGCAGCTGAATATAACACACTTGATTTCAATGGCTGCTTCACTAGTCGAGCCATCTGGACCCTTCCCTCCACTTTCAACTTTTCTGAACTGTGCAGATGGGAGTTATCCTTACAACACATTTTCCAGTAAACTTCCCTGTGGTCTGCAATGCAGTTGAAAATTTCACACTTGATTTCATTGGCTGCTTCACTACCTGAGCCATCTGGATCCTTCCCTTCACCACCAGCTGTACTGAACGGTGCAGATGGTAGTTATTCTTACAACACATTATCTGCTTCCGTAATTACCCCAGCCTCAACCTATGTCCCCACGCCCTCCAGTCAACAGTTTCCACCCCATCTGTCGTATTATCTCCTCATTCTCATATTCCACCCTGTTTATTTGCAGCCCTCTGCAAATGCATCTGCCTGTCTTTCCCTGCTCCACTCTTCTTTATTGCTCCTTTTTTCCTCACCTTCCTGCCCCACAAACTACTCATGCTGCACCTTTTTGGCAGTCTACTCCCTGCACACTCCACCAGACAGCAGGAAAAGAAAAAAGAAAAAAGAAAAACAGGAGTGTTCTCAGGTACCAGGGGTAGAGGGGGGGAGGGGGGAGGGGGCAGGAAAAGAAAAAAAGAAAAAAAAAAAAAAACAAAAAGGGAAAAGCAGGAGTGTTCTCAGGTACCACCATAATGACAATCTCAGAAATAGCATGGAAGTTTAAGATTTGGTGCAGCAAGGAAACAATGTTTTATATAAGCTAGCTAAAAAGTTCATGTAATTGTAGTGTAGTTATGCCTAGTGCAGATTACTGTTTATCAATGAGTAGTCCATTCTATTGAAATTTTATGAAACCTTATTTTACCCATAAGCCTGTTAAACAATATTTTAATGTAATCCATAGAAGAGAACATTTCATTTTTTAATTAATTACATGAAATGCTACATGAAAAATTGTAATGAAAGGAAATTGTTCGTAACTTTCTGTTTACTGTTATGTTATAAAATCACTAATATGCTTAAAATCTATAAGAATGGCACTCTAATGGTTTTTGTGTTGTCTTCTGTCTAGAGATGCTGGTGAAGTATCCTCAGTCCGTCATAGTCGTGAGTAGTACTTTTATAATTTTATGTATTTGTTGTTAGTTCCTGTTTATTCAAGTTCTGAAAAGAGTTTTGATGAGTTGTAGTAATACTGTAGACTGATCTTAAGCTGCACAATGCCTGTCTCACAAGGAAATCAATTTCTACAGAGTTTTTAAAGTGAAGCACCGATTCTTTTTTGTATTTGTGAAGTTTGATAGTTATAAAGTGAAGAATTAAAAACTATAATTTTTGTGAAACTTGACAACATAATTTTCAAGACTTGAACCCATAGTAATTAATGGTCATGATATTAATAGAAGTGATGTATTTGAAAGTTTTGTATTGTATTTGAAAGATTTGTAAAATGACTGTGTAAATAAGTGGCCATTACAATCTTTGCTGTACTATATTTAGATTGTCCATTAGCATAAAAAAGTTTGGAGAACATCATGTACTCTCTGTTAATAGTTACTCATACTAAAGAAAATCAGAGTTTTTGGATTTTGGTACTACAAATATGCATCATTATTGCGAACTGTAATGTGCAGAATAGAAATAAGTCTTCCTACTTGGATGTTTCATTATTTTACTTCCAAATGCTACCAGCATAACCACATGTATCTGCATAGAATATTAATCCACTTTTCTAACAGACTTTCATAAATTCCTCTAAAGTTTGGCTTTGCTAAGGGATTCTTTGTTGGACAAAGCCTTACGTGACTTCAAAAAAGAAGACGTTGCAAAGTTGTTAAACAGTACAATTTTACCATTACTAGTTGCTATTGTGTTCAGTGAGGCCTTTGATTGTTTAGAATATCAAGCTCTTCTTGTAGAACATGTACACTGTTGGAATTCTATCAGTGGCTTTTAACATTACCACTAGCTGAGTATTTTAACAAATAATGGGAACACACCCTTGCAGCAGGTATTCATTTAGAAACCTTATTAAATACTGCAGAATGTGAGAGTGCAGTTGATGCAGTCATGGTGCACGTGCGGTATGAGGATGTGGGGTGCCTTTTTTCCGTAAATTGCAAAATTGCATCTAAAACACATCTTCTTTTTGTTTTACAATAAAGGCATCATGTATCCTTGATGTCAGTGTGGCATGTAAACCTGGCAACCTAAGTGTCTCCAATGGTCATCTTCGTTCATGTAATTGTCATGTGGCTTCAAATTAAAATTGCATTATGCCTCACCAAGTATTTATCATCGTACTAACTCTCTTCGTGAAGTTAAAAATCTAAGTAGCTTCATTTTTTAGTAATTGTTTTGTGCAGGAAACCATATACTGGTGAGTCATGTAAGATTTAACACTCCATTTATTTTGTGAATAATTTCAAATATTGAAATGAGGTTTCCTGCAATTGATTGCATATAGCTATATTGAAACAATTTTTTTTTACTGTATACTTTTCATAACTGTGTTCAGTAACTTTTGGAAAGGCTGTTGTAGTAATATAGTACTTGTTAACATTGATGTTGAAACCTTTCACAAAAGAGTCCAAGAAACATACTAAAATTGGAAAGCAATGCTGCCAGACTCAGATTTTGCAGTTTAAAAACTGGGCTCCACCATTGAACACAGTAAGATGGCTTACACTACTAAGATAAAATCTCATTTTCTACGTGACATAGATACAGGGTCAGCTTTGACGTCTTTTAGAAGAACAGGTAGAATGTTCTCAAGAAACTGTGTATACTTATTTCCATTTAACACCACTGGGATTAAGTAAGGTCTCACAATGGAATTTCATATGACACAGCACCATATGTTTCCATTCCACAGTCATTGGTGTTATACCTGATGAGGTCAGCATGGATTTTCAGCTGTCACCCAACAGTAGTGTGTGTTACATATGTTTACGATACTGTGTAAATGTTAGTTTATCGCTAAAGAGCACACACTGGAAAAGTGTAGTGTTGTCTCCCAGGTGCTGCAGAACAAACTGACAAAATTCTATGCAACATTCAAAATCGTGTCCTGATGCAGTGACAGATTATAAGGGTGGAATTTATGTCAATGGAACATGCAAATGATACTCATCTGGCTGATCCCACAGTCCTTGGCAATACATGTTGTGCCACCTTGTGGATTGATAAGCATCATAGCCAGAGAAGCTTCTTCATCTGCTCTGTCAGTTGCAGTCTTTGCCCTTGTTCTTTGTTTATTGTTGTAGCTGCCTGTTTGACCCAATAATTTGTGCAAGTGCCAAACATGGTGGGCAAGGGTTTCGACAGCATGTCTTTGACATTTTCTGTATACAGGGTGGTCCCGAATTCATGGTACAAACTTTAATGGTAGGTACAGGACATTGTAACAAGGATTTATTGTATAGGAATGTATAGTCGCAGGTGACGCGGTGAGGCGTAAACAGGGGAAAGAGAAATGGAGTGATCGGTTGGTGTCACTGCCGGTAGAGGGCAGTAGATGAACATGATGTATCGCAGTAGGGACAAGCGCCATTCACAATTGTGCTGCCGTAGACGATGGGTGACTTTACGTATGCAGAAAAAGCAGACATGCATTACATGTACGGCCGTGCAAATGGTAACGCCAGAGCTGCGTTACGAATGTATCGCGCGGAGTATCCTAATCGACGAATGCCGGATCATAGAATTTTTCAACGGTTACATCGTCAACTTTGTGAAACAGGTACGTTCGACGTCAACAGACATGACGCTGGTCGATTAAGAGCTGTACGCACTCCAAGACTGGAAGAACGCATCTTGAACATAGTGGCTGATAGACCCGAGTCAAGCACAAGAACTGTTGCGCGTGACGTACATGTGAGTCATCAGACTGTATGCAGAGTGTTAAATGAAAATCGCTTACACCCCTTCCATTTTCAAAAAGTACAAGCATTGAATCCGGCAGATTATCCTCTTCGCGTGAACTTCTGCCAGTGGTTGTTGCAGCAATGTGCGTTGCAGCCGGATTTCGTAGGTCATGTGCTATTTACAGATGAAGCGACATTTTCACGCGAGGGTGTCTTTAATGCGCACAATTCCCATGTGTGGGCAACAGATAATCCACATGCAACACGTCCACATGCGTATCAACAACGTTTCGGTATTAATGTGTGGGCTGGTATTGTGAACGACTTTTTGATTGGGCCATACTTACTACCCACGCGACTCTGTGGCGAAAGCTATCTTATTTTTCTGCAAGAAGTGTTACCAGAACTGCTGCAAGATGTTCCGCTCGCCATTCGTAACCGCATGTGGTTTCAGCACGATGGAGCGCCAGCACACTTCAGCACTGCTGTACGGAATTACCTGAATGCCACGTTTGGTGCTAGATGGATTGGGCGTGGTGGACCAGTCCCTTGGCCACCCCGATCTCCTGATTTCTCTTGCCTCGATTACTTTTTATGGGGACATCTTAAGAGTCTTGTTTATGAGACTCCAGTTGACTCAGATGAGGATCTCGTTGCTCGCATATCTGTAGCTGCTGCAGGTGTGCGTGAAATACCAGGCATCTTTGAACGTGTACGCCAATCGCTGCACCGACGCTGTCAAGCATGTATCGCTCATGGTGGACGCAATTTTGAACACTTACTGTAAACATGACACTTGTCAACAACGATTTCAATAAAATCTTTCGTTTTCCTTTCGGCCGTTATTTCCCCTGTTTACGCCTCACCGCGTCACCTGGGACTATACATTCCTATACAATATATCCTTGTTACAATGTCCTGCACCTACCATTAAAGTTTGTACCATGAATTCGGGACCACCCTGTATAAATTGCATATCTAACTTCTCCTTGGTGTTTGTATCTGCATGCAGGAATTCTTGGAGCAGAAATGATGTGCCTATAGATGACACAGTTTCTGTTAGATCTGCAGTATAGACAAGTAAACAGTCAGAAGGCTTGAGACAGTGACTTAGCTTGGCATGAGCGTGTTTACAACACAATAGCTGATTCCAGCTACTTGCTTATAAGCTTTACAATATTTCTCGGATTCTTTTGCAAAGAGTTTCAACCTCAAAACTTACAAGCAGTATATCACTGTACTTGATGTTTCAAGTGCTTTCAGATGCATTTAAAAAAGTTTATTGTTATATTAAAAAAAATATACTTGCTTAAATATGCCAGTCAGCACAAGAGTTAAGACTCCTTATCATATAAAAATTACATCCCCCTTAGTGTACTATTAATTGCTGAAAACTTGTTTTGATATCTGGAACCATTCATGAAATAAAAGAATGTTATGTCTTACATGACTCACCATATATATCTACTTGTGGTTGATTTTGTAAGTACCATTTTAGCATTGGTCTCTGTAATTACTGTAAAGTATTTCTCTTCTGTTAGATACATAACCTGTTTCTCTCTCTCTCCCCCTCAGAAATAGCATAGAATTATTTTTTACTAAACATGTTACCCTAGGTGTGTGTACCTCAAATATAACAGTATAGTCATCATACTCTTGTGAGATTTTAGTCACTATGTAGTATATGTTCATTTCTGTGATATCTGATTGTCTTGTTTAATAGTTATCAGTCTTTAGATACAGTTCTTGTTCACAGTACTCTTTTATGTACTAAATTGCTGGATCTCAGTCATACATTCTCAGTTATAATCTTATTTATTTGGTCTTTCCTGTTACAGAACATTTTTTATGTTCAAATTTCATTTCAGTTGATGTTAACTGTCAATATCGTTGCAGCATAGCTGGGAGGTACTTGAATATGTGTCACCACTCTGTCCTCAAATGAGCGACTTCTGTTGTTAAGTACATTATTTGATCCGAAAATTGTGACTAGTCCATTACCACTTTGCTGCTTTTTGTGGAAAATCATTACAGTCAGTTACTAACACCATCTTTGTTTTCCCCAAGATCTCTTAGGTGAGAGACATAATGTGCTCATAATAACCTCCCACATTCTTTGACTGCTTCAGAGTGGATACTCTCTCCCCTGATGAGGTAGAGATTTGCACTTAAGAATGCTTTCATATCAAATGCAAACATACCACTTACAGTTTTTCTTTGATATCACTAAATATGTATGCTCCATGTCAGCTACTTGGCTTGTCTTGTACTGTGGGAGAACCCAGAGCTATGGGGAAGAAGATACAATACCAACACTATGTGGAATATCTGATTTTGATTCCTCACATACTGAAGTGAAATATATTCTGATGCAAAAATACTCACACACACACTTGGACAGTCCAGTAGCATTGATTATGCTGGAGGAAAAATCTTTATTTTCATGATTTCCGTAACTCAAGCTGCAACACTACAAAAGTATCTACATCTAGAAGGTGTTGAAGTAAGCTCATTTTGATCTCTGAATACCATTACTCAAAAACCATAATGTTTGAAAATGATACAAACATATTAATCAGTGGGTCGAAATTAACCCTTTTGACACATCCACATGGCAACTGAAAAGGTCTAAAAACTGTAACACAACAAAAATTTGATCCTTTTGTTAGATTAGATACATTGCTTTTTCCATAGACCAATATTATGGAGATGTGGACCACACCAAATAAACAACACTGTTGCCATGCTTATCCCTTCCAGAAGTTTTAAAATATTTCCACAGGACATGAAATGTAAACTAGTGCAGTCTCTGAACCTTCTCCATTGTGATATAATTCAACATGGTACAAGTAGGGAAAACAGTAGACATTTAAAACTAACCATTAATGCTTGTGCATGTTTCTTCTGAAACGTCCATTTGTTTGACCATCCCAGTGCTTCATATGCCCTGTTAGCATGCTTTTGATCAGTCAGGTAATGGGACTACTATATGCTATGTCTACTATTGTCTCACATTACACATCAAGTACCTGTCATCCAGTAACAATGACAACATGAGGGTTCAGAAAAAAATCATTTTCCATTGCTGCTATCTACCTCTGGAATAAGCTACACTACACTCTTGTGCAAAATTCAGTGCCTTGTTGCATTTCAGAAAAGATTGAAGGACTGCCTTTTGTCGGGCTCAGAACTTTTTCCTAAGAAATTAACATGGCCCTCTACGACCGTTTCTCTGAGTCAGACGGTAAAGCAGATGCTCACTTTGTCTCCAAGTTACTCTTCTTTCTTTTTATCAATTTTCAGAAGGTCACTTTCTTTCTCCCACTCTTCGTTGGTTGTATTCTATTTTGTACCTCTTTCTTATTCTTTCCCACCCCTTTTTCATGCACATTACTGCCAGGGCCACAATTTAGATACAACTGCCTGTAATTTATCTTATTATTCTATTTTTCACAAATGAATATAATATGTGTTATTTCTGTTAAAGTTGTTATTGTTTGCACTATTTATGTCATAATTATATCCAGGGTTTGGAATTAATGTTAGGCATAATTTAATATAAAATATGAAGACTGACATTACGTATAAGAGAACAATGTATAGAGGGCTGTATGTATACCTCTAGATTCCTTATTAATACTGGTTTTCCTAGATCCTCCTTTATAAAAGGGCATTTGAAAATGTAGTTCAGCATTTTTTATTTTGCTTTGCTACCATTAATTTCAGTTCGTACCTCATACAGAAGGTGTCATCAGTTGGCCTAATTTGTTTATGTGGATCTATGAGTACAAACACAACTGCAACAGCTCACTACTAACCTACAAAGCCCCATATTTTTGTAATTATTTATAATAGTAAACCATAGATAATAAATCTGCATGTTGTCATTGGTTAGTTAATTGTTTTGAAATTGGTATGTGAAGTTGGTTATTTGTAGTTTCATTGGAATGGATGCTGCGTGACAGAAGAAGGGATTTCTGCTGAGGTTCTTCCATGGACTGTAGGTTATGTGTAAAAGACAGGAAAACTATAGAACAAGAGGTGAAGACTTCTGCCCTTCAGGCACACATAAAGACTGCAAAAATTGAATGAGGACAGTTGGGGGTGGGGGTTTGTGATGGGTTGTATCGGAAAAGGTAACAGATGAGGTGAAAAAGGAATGGTTCGGGGACTTTATTACCACTGGGATAAAAATCAGGTACCGACTATTACATTTTGTGAGACAGGTTGGAAACTAAATTGAGTTGAAAAAGAAAGGCCTTGTTGTCTGGAATCAGTCATGGGAGTGATGTAGGCCAATACCTTCCAAAAAAAAAAACTGGGATCAGGTTGGCAGATTGCAAGTATTGTTGAAGTTAGTGCAAGCCTTGGCCTCATAATGGAGGATATTAAGCACTAACTAGCTATTTGAGTGAAGGGGACCAGGTATTGATAGTTTGGGGAGCAGGCAACAGTCTAACCAAGAACAAAGAATAGAGCATCAGGAGTAACTAGAGAAGCTGTATACAGCAAACTCACACACAAGTGTGGGCTTTATTGATGTTCTGCAGAAGCGCAGTTGAGCCTGAATGAGCAAAGATGAGTTAACTAGAAACTGATCGGGTTGCAGCTGACTGGGTGGGATTCACATTACTGCTATGCCAGTTTCTTCCATTGGGAGACGGAGATACACAAGACATGGCCTATACCATAAAAGAAGGGGAAAGGTAATCTGCTGAACCGATAGCTGAAAATGTTTGGTGAGGATGGCGGTACTTCACCAGATGTAGAATTCTTGTGGCTGTGTGCGTGACACACAAGATATTTCTTTAGCTAAATACTTTATTTAGACTGCTTCAAAAGAGATCCAGACAGATTAAATGTCAGATAAAAAGAAATTTGTATAAATAACCTTACCATTATGTATCATAAGAGTCCTTATGTGACAAGTCAACTTTAGAATATAATTGAGATCTTCTTTATCAAACAATGGAAACTCCTGGTAGGAATATCAGCAATGTATGAAAAGACAGATTGCTACTTACCATAAAGAAGAACCATTGAGTTATAGACAGGCACAATTAAAAGACACACACAAAAAGCTTTTGACCACAGCTTTCATTAATGAAAGACACACACACACACACACACACACACACACACACACACACACACACACACACACACACACACACACACACAAACACACACACCATTCGCATTAAGTCAAGGAAGGATACCTCATGCACACACGATCACCAACCACAGCAACTCGGGTGAGAATGTAACATCACCTGGGATGCAAGTTGCAATCTGGAAGGGGTGGGGAATGGGAATGGGAAGGGATAGTAGTGTATGGGTGGGAAGAGAGACAAATACTGCCTGGTGGAGTGTGCAGGGACTAGACTGCCAACAGGGACAGTGTTAGGAGGTTGTGGGTCAGGGAGGTGGGAAAAAAAGAAACAATAAAGAAGAGAAGCAGGGAAAGATGGGCAGAGGCATTGGCAGAGGGCTGCAAATAAAAACATGGTGGGAGATGAGAATGGGGAGGAGATGATAGGACAGAGGGGCAGGAAATTGTTGGGTGGAGGGTGTGGTGATAGTATGTTACTGAAGGTTGTAGCTGGAGCAGAAAATGTGTTGTAAGGATAACTCCCATGTGTACAGTTCAGAAAAGCTGGTGGAGAAAAGGATCCAGATGATGTGAAAGGGATGACAGCTATCAAAATGCAAGTACTGTTGGTGGTTGGTGAGTTAAATGTGGACAGAGGGCAGATGGAACCATTAGAGAGGAGGAAATCAACATCTAGGAAGGTGGCACGTGAAACAGATGGGAGAGAAGGTGCTGAGGTTGTGAAGGAATGAAGATAAGTTGTCTTGGCACTGAGTCCAGATCATTTAGATGTCGTCAATGAACCTGAACCAGATGAGAGGTTTGGTGTTTTGGGAGACTTGGAGGGCCTCCTCTAGATGACCCATACAAAGGTTGGCACAGGAGGGTGCCGTGTGGGTGCTCATGGCTGTGCTGTGGATTTGATATATACATTTCCTTCAAACGAGAAGTAATTGTGGGTTAGGATAAAGTTAGTAAGGTGTATGAGGAATGAGATATTGGGTCTGGAGCCTTAAGAATGTTGGCAAAGGTGGTGTTCAATAGTGGAAAGATCATGGGCATGAGGGATTTTGGTGTATAAGGAGGTGGCATCAACAGTGACGAGTAGGGATCCAGGAGGTAAAAGGTTGGGAATGGTGGAAAGTCAGTGAAGGAATTGGTTGGTGTCTTTGACTGTGGGAGGCTAGATTAGGGGCAATGGGTAGGAGGTGTTGGTCAGTAAAGACCGAAATTCTTTCAGTGTGAGCACAAGAACCAGCCCCAATGGAGTGTCCAGGATTGTTGGTTTTGTGGTTTTTTGGGAGCTTGTAGAAGGTAGTTGTGGGGTGTCATGGGGTGAAGAAGGAAATAGTCAGGGGAAATGTTCTGGGAAGAGTCTAAGGCTTTAAGCAGGGTTTGGAGTTTGTGCTGTACTTCTGGGATGGGATCACTCTGGTACCATAGAGTTTATAAGTGAAGGAGTCAGATAATTGGCAGAGGCCTTCTGTCAAGTAGTCACTGTGTTTCATAACAACAGTGGTGGAACCTCTGTCTGCAGGTAGGCTGATTAGGTCAGGATTTGTTTTGAGGCTGTGTGTGGCTGTTGCTTCTTCTATTGAAAGGTTGATGTTCTGAGGAAGGGACCTGGGGAAAAATGGTGAGGCTAAGTTGGAGGTAACAAATTCCTGGAAGATGACCAGTAGGTGGTTAGAAGGGAGGGGGGAGGATAATGGTTGAATGGTGTTATGAACTGGAACAGGCAGGGTTCAGTGTTGGAATTAGGGTGGGTTTGGTTGGAGGGATTGGCGACAAAGAAGTACTTCGATTTTAGGGATTGGGAGAAGGAGAGTAGGACTTTGACAAGTCCAGCATGTTTAAATTTTGATGTAGGGCTAAACTTGGGGCCTTTGGATAGGACTGAAACTTCTGTGGAGCTGAGGGTTTCGGTGGAAAGGTTAACAACAGTGTTTTGATAATGTTTTAGCTCTAGATTTGGCGGAGGGTTGGCATGGAGTTTTGGAGGATATGGCAAGTTGCAAAGATCAGTTAGGCAGGCTTTAGTTGCTATGACTGGTGGACGAGGAGTGGAAAGATCATGGGCATGAGGGATTTTGGTGTATAGGGAGGTGGCATCAACAGTGACGAGTCCTTTGCTGTCTCTGACAGAATTACAATGTCATTGACGAACCTCAAAGTTTTTATTTCTTCTCCATGGATTTTAATACCTACTCCAAATTTTGCTTTTGTTTCCTTCACTGCTTGCTCAATATACAGATTGAATAACATCGGGGAGAGGCTACAACCCTGTCTCACTCCCTCACTCACACTTCTACCAAATAATTCCTAAAATTCCAGTTCAGTTAACAAGTGGTATGATAGGGATTGGATAGTGGTGTCCCGAGGCAGCAGTAGGATGTCAGCAGGCTGGATAACTTATCGGAGGTGGTGTCTGGAATGCTCTTCCAGGTGCGGGAGAACAAGGGATTCAATTTCAGAGATGTGATGTGTGAAGTAGGTGTCGCAGAGTATTAGTACCTTATGGAGGGAGCAGAGGAGGTTATGGGTGGCCTATGCCATGGAGATGTGTTTTTGCAGTACCAGGTTTGTGAAGGCCAGGGATTGGCAGAATCTGAAAAGGTGTAGGTAGCTGTAAAAGGAGGGATGGGACCCAGAGAAAGGAATTTGTACAGTTAGGCCATTGGGAGAGGGGGGGGGGGGGGGGGATTCCATGGGTTAGGCGGAATTTGAGAAACAGGATGTGGGACTATGCTTTAGACAGGGAAAAGGATACTGTTTTTATTTGGTGCAGAAAGATGGAACAAGGGTCCATTGTGGCAGGAATGATTTAAAAGAAATGGGAATGACACATAAATGGGCAAAATAGGTGTTGATGCTTGTGAGAGGAGATGGATGAGTTAAAAGATGTGTAAAGATAGAGGAAGAGGGAATGGGTTAGGTTGAGGATTAAAAGTTCATGTGGCACTGCCAGGTGTGGAAAACAAAACGCTAAATTATGCCAGTATGAAGGATGGAGTGGGATCGATGGGAATAAATGTAAGAGGAAAGAATCTTGGGCATCAGCAATCTGCGTAGTCACAAAGTCTGTGTTGTGCATGGACGATCGTTGATACAGTGTGGCTCAGAAGTAGATGGAGTTTGGAAGGTGGTGAATAAACACAGGAAAGAAGAGGAAGAATGGACACTGCAAAGAATAATGCTATGAAGAAGAGTAACAAAGGAAAACATCACAGGGTTGTACGACAGAAGAATGCCTTCAGCAAAAATCAAACAATGCAAAATTCCAGGTAGAAAAATCAGCAATGTAGGAAAAAATAAATTGCTACTTACCGTAAAGAAGACACATCAAGTTGGAGACAGGCAAACTTCAAAGACTCTCACATAAAGATTTCAGCCACAGCCCACACACACGTATGCATACACACACACACACACACACACACACACACACACACACACACACACACACACACACACACACAAAGAAGCACACCTCATGAACACACAATCGCCAAATCCAGCATCTCTGGCCTGGAATGCAACGTCTTCTGGGATGCCAGCAGCGATCTGGAGAGGGCGAGGAAGTTGAAGGGGAAGGGATAATGGTGTGTAGGTGGGGAGAGAATGCTGCGTGGTGGACTGTGCAGGGAATAGACTGCCAACAGTTGCAGCCCTTTTCCCCTACCCCTTACCCTTCCCCAGCCCCTCCAAACTGCTGCTTGCATCCCATGTGATGTTGCATTCCAGCCAGAGATGCTGGAGTTGGCAGTCGTGTGTGGATGAGGTGTGCTTGCCTTTGTGTGTGTGTGTGTGTGTGTGTGTGTGTGTGTGTGTGGGTGGGTGGGTGGGTGGGTCTCCTACTGACATAAGCTGTGGCCGTACAGTTTATGTGGGTGTCTTTTAATTGTGCCTGTATGCAACTTGGTGTGCCTTCTTTACTGTAAATAGCATTCTGTCTTTTCCTATATTGTTGAGATCTTTATTTTTATTCATGACTGGTGTCCTTGTACAAACTTTGCTCCACCTGATATGGCAATAGAATTTAGAATTGTTGCACCACACTTGTTGTTGTTGTTGTGGTCTTCAGTCCTGAGACTGGTTTGATGCAGCTCTCCATGCTACTCTATCCTGTGCAAGCTTCTTCATCTCCCAGTACCTACTGCAACCGCCGGCCAAAGTGGCTGTGCGGTTCTAGGCGCTGCAGTCTGGAACCGCGAGACCACTACGGTTGCAGGTTTGAATCCTGCCTAGGGCATGGCTGTGTGTGATGTCCTTAGGTTAGTTAGGTTTAACTAGTTCTAAGTTCTAGAGGACTGATGACCTCGGAAGTTGAGTCCCATACTGCTCAGAGCCATTTGAGCCTACTGCAACCTACATCCTTCTGAATCTGCTTACCGTATTTACTCGAGTCTAAGCCGCACTCGAATCTAAGCCGCACCTGAAAAATGAGACTCGAAATCAAGGAAAAAAAATTTCCCGAATCTAAGCCGCACCTGAAATTTGAGACTCGAAATTCAAGGGGAGAGAAAAGTTTTAGGCAGCATCTCCAAATCGAAACAAAGTTGGTCCACTGTAATATGAGACAATTTAAGTCGAATGAATGACGATACAGCTACAGTAGTTTGGTTCGAGTCTTAAGCTTAGCAGTTAAGCTTTACCAGGTAGCCATTGCTATGCGTCAGGCGCTCCGTCTGTATTTATGGTACCCTTCCTTTTTCACGTGCTTCGTCTGGTTTGAATTGATTGCTTATTTTTCTTTGATCTGATAAGCGCAGTTTTCTTTGTTATAGGTGTTTACATCCCTCTACGCTGAAAATGCATTACTGTACTGTGTCATGCATTGTTTGTCGTACTCTGATACTGCGTATTTACGGCCTGTCGCCGATCGCGGCATGGCTTACTTTTGAGTGCACTACCACCGCTTACAAATTAAAAAAAAAAAGAAAGAAAGAGAGAGAGAGAGAGAGAGAGAGAGAGAGGAATCGTTTCATTAGCGAAACAATGGCAAGAGACTGCTACTTGATATTACTTACACTGCTGCTTTCTTTGATAATGATTAACAAGAACCAAATAATAGACTGCGTATGATAGAAGACATTCTGAACGAGAGTTTAGCGAAAATTTTTCTCCGTTTGAAAATCTTTGCAGGCGCCTCTTTAGTCCATTACATTCTGCACAGAAATTAGAGTCATCTTAGATTTAAAAATCTAGGCAATTGCCTCGCTTCATTTCTGACTGTATCACTGTTTAGCATACGAATATATACATGACATGATATGTATATTCTTCCGCGTTTGCTGTTGTCTCACTCTAGTTTTGTGGTTTATTACGCAGATAGTATTTAAATGAGATAGTAGCAAACACAAAACAATACATGGCAAAATGTTTATATTCGTATTATTCTTATGGTGATGAGAATACTGCATGTGATTAACAATTTATAAAAGTTCGTATTAGCAACCATCTCTTCTCACAGATAGGAAAAAATTCAGAACGTAGAGTTGGCCATATTGACAAACATCCTAAACATTCTTGCCAGTCGGGTTTTCGTAGTACATTGAAATGCTGCTACATTCGAAGATGAACAATATGGAATTAGTATTTACTTCGTTGGATAATGATTGAAAATGCAGTGGTCGAAACTCGGCGCGGAGAAAAAAAGCTTGTCTTCCACATTTTTTTTTAATTTATTTACTGACGCAGAGGTTTTGGCGCCAGTATTTATCTTTGTGCCTACAAACAGCACCCTACAAAGCATGCCTGTGTAGCGCTACATATATTCGACGGCAGAACTAAGTTGTGGCGGCACCCACCGACATTTTTAAGAACTTCCGCTTGCTTTGCACTCGATTCTAAGCCGCAGGCGGTTTTTTGGATTACAAAAACCGGAAAAAAAGTGCGGCTTAGACTCTAGTAAATACGGTACTGTATTCATCTCTTGGTCTCCCTCTACGATTTTTACCCTCCACGCTGCCCTCCAATACTAAATTGGTGATCCCTTGATGCCTCAGAACATGTCCTACCAACCGATCCCTTCTTCTAGCCAAGTTGTGCCACAAGTTTCTCTTTTCCCCAATCGTATTCAACACCTCCTCATTAGTTATGTGATCTACCCATCTAATCTTCAGCATTCTTCTGTAGCACCACATTTCGAAAGCTTCTATTCTCTTCTTGTCTAAACTATTTATCGTCCATGTTTCACTTCCATACATGGCTACACTCCATACAAATCCTTTCAGAAACGACTTCCTGACACTTAAATCTACATTTCATGTTAACAAATTTCTCTTCTTCAGAAACGCTTTCCTTGCCATTGCCAGTCTACATTTTATATCCTCTCTATTTCGACCATCATTAGTTATTTTGCTCCCCAAATAGCAAAACTCCTTTACTACTTTAAGTGTCTCATTTCCTAATCTAATACCCTCAGCATCACCCGACTTAATTCCACTACATTCCATTATCTTTGTTTTGCTTTTGTTGATGTTCATCTCATATCCTTCTTTCAAGACACTATCCATTCCATTTAACTGCTCTTCCGAGTCCTTTGCTGTCTCTGACAGAATTACAATGTCATTGACGAACCTCAAAGTTTTTATTTCTTCTCCATGGATTTTAATACCTACTCCAAATTTTGCTTTTGTTTCCTTCACTGCTTGCTCAATATACAGATTGAATAACATCGGGGAGAGGCTACAGCCCTGTCTCACTCCCTCACTCACACTTCTACCAAATAATTCCTAAAATTCCAGTTCAGTTAACAAGTGGTGTACTGTTTTCACATTACATATGATACATTAGTTTCAGTTTACTTTAGTTTTAGTTATGTCATATTCCGTTGATCATTTTCGCGATTATTTTATCAATTTGATGTGGAACAAGTCAGATTACAAAATATATATATATATATACACACATGAATAGTGCTAATATTAATGTTACTGAAATTTTTAGTTCTACACATGCAACTACATTTGGAGGTACTTTCTTTTACCATTTCTGAAACGGAAACTCGTCCATGGAGTAGAAGTAGTTGCCCAAAAAAAATGATTATAAGCTAGATTTAAAACTTGATCTGCCACTTGTCAGACACTTTATGCTGTTGGGCAAATGATCAAAGATTTTTGTTGCTGAATAAAGTACTCCTTTTTGAACAACTGACGGCTTCAATAATGGATAGGAAAGGTCATTTTCCCCTCTAGTGTTGTACACGAACATCACTGTTCTTTGCGAATTGAAATGGATTATTTGTGATGAATTTCATTAGCCAATATATATGCTCTGATGGTGCAGTTAAAATACCCAACTCCTTGAAAAGGAGCCTACATGACGTCCTTGGGTGAATACCACTAATTATTCTCACTGCTCTCATTTGTGCAATCAATACTTTATGTGTATGTGGTGAGTTACCACAGAAAACTATACCATAAGGCATTATTGAGTGCAAATATGCAAAGTACGTTAGGAGGCTGATCTGTTTATTACCAAGACTAGCGATTATATGAAGAGCGAAAGAAGCTGAACTTAGTTGTTTTAGAAGCTCAGTAATATGCTTCTTCCAGTTCAAGTTGTCATCGATGTGAACACCCAATTTGGAGAAATCTACCCTGTTAACTGAGCCCTGTTCATATACTGCTTCAATTGTTGGTATGACTCTATTTGGTGTACAGAACTGGATATAGTGAGTTTTTTCAAAATTAAGGGAGAGTCCATTTTCTGAGAACCACTTAATAATTCTTTGAAAGACATCCTTAACAATATCTTCAGCTGCTTTTTCTGGAATGGGATTTATTGTAACACTCGTGTCATCTGCAAAAAGTACTAGTTCTTCACGTTTTGGTGGTGCAAAGCCTGTTCCATTAAGTTTCGGGTGTGCAGCCGCAAGAATTCTCCTTCTGCTTCTTCTAAATTTCGCCTGTATAACTTAGTCATCTTCAGAGTGAGCTGCAAGAATACCGCTCCAGTGCTCGCTTCGTCCCTTTATACTTGTGTTGCGCGGTGGTAGTCTTGCGGTTCACTCTAAAAATGGCTGAACGTTATGCAGCCGAAATATTAGAAGAAGAAGGAGAATTCTTGAGGCTGCACACCTGAAACTTAATGGAATAGTACTAGTTCCGCATGCTGAATGTTAAATGCGAGGTCATTCACATGAATAAAGAACAGCAGAGGACCTAAAGTTGAACCCTGTGGGACTCCCTTTGTGATAAATCCCCATTCACTAGAATTTACCACCTCCCCAACATTATTTGTGCTATTCAGCACAACTTTTTCTTTTCTGTTCATTAAGTATGATTCAAAGTGCATAGCCTTCAATTCCATAAAACCTGAGTTTTTCTAAGAGTGTGACATGATCCACACAGTCAAATCTTTTGGAGAGATCACAAGAAATACCAACTGGCAATAATTTGTTGTATAGGACTTGTACTATTTGATGGGTAAATGTGTAGATAGCATTTTCAGTCGAGTAACCCTTCCGGAATCCGAACTGTGACATGCTGAGTCAATCATTTTCACTTAAATGTGAAACTGCTCTTGAATGCATAACTTTTTCGAATATTTTAGGAAATGAAGTCAGCAATGAGATTGGTCTATAATTATTTAAGTCAATCTTGTCCCCTTTCTTATGAAGAGGTTTGACAATTGCGTATTTCAATCTGTCTGGAAAAATTCCCCTGTCAGTGAAGCATTACATATATTGCTATGGGCCCCACTTATTAAAGTAGAACAACACTTCAAAATTCTGTTAGAGACTCTATCAACACCACATGAGCTCTTGTTTTTCAGTATATCTATAATTCCCTTAATTTCAGTGACTATTTCTAAAGGCCTAAAGTCCTTGGGAACGACATTTTTAACATATTTTTTTACTTCTTCAAATGAACCCTTTAACCCTATTTTTGCTGCTACATTCAGAAAGTGATTGTTAAAAATACTTGCAACTTGTGAATTATCACTGACAACATCATCATTTAGCTTTATTGCTAAGGTATGCTGAGCACTGTCATGCTCCCCCTTCTCCCATTTGACAATATTCCATACACTTCAATCTAATTATCTTCATATTAATTTCTGTCAGAACACATAAGCTTCTCGACTTCTTAATGACTTTCCTTAAAATATTACAGTATATTTTGTAGTAAGCAAGTAACGTTGAATCCTGACTTATTCTGGCCTGTCCATATATTTGCTTCTTCCTCTTACATGATCTCTTAATTCCCTTAGTAATCCATGGCACGCTTGACTTTGTAATGGCTTTTTAGGATAATGTTTAAGGAAAGCAACTCTCAAGTATTGAATTTGGCATCAGCATCATTTTTTGTGTATACTTCATCCCATTCTACCTCTTCTAGGCTGCACTTAAAGCTCTTTATCCTGTTCACATGAATAAGCCTCCCTGCCTTGTATGAACCTGCCTGAATCCTGTAAGGTATGTATGCGTTATTTCCATTAACTGTGCATCATGATCAGATAGCCCACTAACAACTGGGTACACATTAATTCTTTCTGCATGAGCACTGTCTATGAAAATGTTATCGATAAGTGACCTACTATCCTGCAGCACACGAATTGGAAAATTCACAACAGATACTAGATTAAAACAACCAAACAAAGATTCTAGCTCATCTTTCCTATCCGCATCTTTTAAGAAATCTACATTAAAATCACCACAAACCACTAACTGCTTCTTTTTCTCCGACAGGTAGCTCAATAATGCCTCAAGATTTTTCATGAGTAGCTGAAAGTTACCTTGAGGGGATCTGTAGATTGTTACAATTACTATAGAAGTATATTGCAGTAGCAACTCACAAGCACATGCTTCAACGATCTAATCTACACAAAAACTATTTGTTTCAATATTTTTGACTTTGTGTCCAGTTTTTATATAAGTAGCAACTCCTCCTTTTTCCACGTTGACTCTACATGAATAAAATGCTAATCTATAATCCCTTAAATTTAACTGCGGTTACATGGTGTTCAGAGAGACACAAAACATCTATACCCCATTTTCTAGGCATACAAAAAGCTCATCTATCTTATTTTCCAGTCCTCTAATGTTCTGATGAAACACACAAATTTTATTTCCTTTGATACTGCTACCGACTTCATGGCACTGTTCTGTTTTAATCTCTTTCAATACTCTCTGTCTGTAACCTAACCTAAAAAATGTGTCCCTCTGACTCCAGTAATCACAGGTATTTTGTCTTGTGTGCTTGTGCCCCCCCCCCCCCCCCCCCCCCTTACATTTTCTGCAAGATGATCAACTAATCTATCCTTCCCCCTCCTATTCAGGTGCAGGCCATGACCAGTGTAACCCTGTCTCCTGTTAACCCAGGGCTCGTCATGGCGCTGCAAAACATCCACAAATCCCACACGAGTGTGAGCTGTTGCTGCACCTATTACATCCATGTCACACCTAATACTATAGTCCGAATCGCTAGCCAGGCTGTTTCCTGCTCCTCCTACTATAAGAACATGGTCCTCGCCATCACAATCTTTGCACAAGGCCCCTAGGTTTTCTGTAACCTGGCTAAGCTTAGCACTAGGTTTCACAATGCTTGTGACCTGGTACTCGACTCCTAGCCCATCCTGTAGCAACTGGCCTACACCTCTCCTGTGACTGCTACATAACAGCATAATACTTTTCTTTCTGCTTGACTTTACTCCCGACCTAGCATTACAATTGTTACTACGAGTCTGCTGCACCCTACTTTGCTCTAAAACTGTTTGAGGCTCTTCTGCTTCAGGTAACAAATCAAACTGATTGCTCACTGGAATCTGAAAAGTGATTTATGTTCTCTTCTTCTGACTACAACTTGTTACCTGTTCCCAGTTCCCATTGTCTCTTTCCCCATCAACCTGTCTAATTCAAAGTACACCATTTCTAGTTCAGCCTGAAGGGCACAAACCTTTTTTCCCTGTTCCATGATTTTCTTGTCATGGCTACATAATCTACAACTCCATTGGCGAGCCTCATCTGGCACTATAACAGCTTCCCCGCTACAATATCCCCAGTGAAACACCAACCCACAATCCTGACATTTCACTCCCATGCTCACTAATCTATGACAACATCCACATTTGTCACGCATGATGGGCAGGTTAAATAATACAAATTACTGTACAAACAAACAACACAAATACAAACAATACAAATTACACTACAAACAGTTCCTCTACACCAATTAATAATTAGCAGAAAGTAACTTAACTTGTGGGATGAGTAGAGAATTTCTGGACGTCAGGCGAATGTAGCAGCAGGCGAATGTAATTAGATTACATCAGCTGTCTTGGTTCAGTATATTGAATCAATGTGTCATTCCTCCTCAGTGGTATGTATTGACTCATGTGTTACATCTGTCAACTGTGAAGACAGTTTACTGTTAATGTATGTCAGCCATATAGATGTGGAAATCTCTATGTTCAAAGATAGAAGAATATGAATTGGTAGTAATTTTCTGTAGAGAAAATATGGAGCAAGGTTTTCTCATGTATGTTAAAGTAGTGTCAGGTTTGAATGTATTAAAACCAATATTATCTGCGTAGTTCAACAGTTGGGAATCTATTCTAGTGAATTGCTGCTACCAGAAAAACCATTCATAATTATGAAAGTATATAATCTCCTTTGGTTAATTTCCAAATAATATTAGAAAAAAGTGAGTCATTGTTAGACATCACAAACAAAAGAAAGTAAATGATAATGTAAGTTTTGCTGTTAATTTCCTCCACCAGAAACCAATATACTAATAGACAATTTTTTTGTAAATGAGCCCCTAATCAATGATATAAATGTTTATACAGCAATGAACAGTCTCTCTGACCTTGATGCACAATTAGCCACATTAAATAACTTAAGCGATTTCAGTGAAGTAATACCATGGAAAATAGTTATAATAATTAGTGAACAAGCAATAGCAATCAGTTTGCTATAGAAAACAGCCAAAGTTCGAAAATTCAGTTCTTTCTGTTTAACTGATGCCTGGTTTCAGGATCAGAACCTATTCTTAAATCACCCAGACAAACTCATCAGTTAAATAAAAAACACTGAATTTCGAAACTATGTCTATCCTTTGCATCAAATTGGGTGTTATTTTGACTCATTAGAATGTTCTTGTTATGGTGGTCTGATCATTTAATATTAAAAGCCTACGACCAAGGTGTGGACGGGGCCAAGGAATTGACATATCAGACATGATTTAACACATAAATAATTTATTCATAACATACAATACATAACACCAACTACGTAAATCCTGCTTCGATGCTTACAATGGCCGAAAATGGGAGGGCCAGCACTTTCAAATTGGAAAGGCTTTAATTTAAGAAACTAAAATGCCTATTATAATTTTTAAAAATAATAATAACACAACACATAAGTAAGCGCTAAGTGAACAAACTCTTCAATCTTTAATTATTAATCACAAAGCGTGGGTTTACCACATTTAAATTCTCATTGCAATGTAAAACATAAATACATGAATTCACAACACAGCATGGCTTCAAAATTTCTACCTGGACAACCTATGGTCCTAAAACTTTCGTATTACATTCCAGCCAATCACATTAATAACTTATAAGCATGGTTGGTAAAATACTCAAATACAAACGTTTGCACTACAATCAATTTTAATAATCCACAATGACTCAAAAAACAACATCAGAAGTTCGATACGGAGCATGTAAGTCTGCTTATACAATATTTTGGACCAAAATAGGCATGAGGGCCACCATAACAGAAGTGCGCTAGTTGCTTTTAGGATAGGGGCTCCCATTAGTTTAATCGCTGAGCAGATATTTACTTAAGTGACAGGTAAGATAGTTAATGCAAATAGAAGGTATTTCTAAAGTTTTTTTTTCCTTCCTCCCTTTTAACAAGGGGGTTTTAGTAAGGTGGAAATTACACTTTGAGGAGACGCAATAGCAATCTAGCGGGCACGCATTCACGAGGACGCCATGCCACTCGGGATCAAAACAAAAACAAAAATCCCAAGGGCGCAAGATCCAGCATAGCTTCAGTGTATCCGCTGTTCAAGCCAAACATTAACAACACAGTTCCATATTCCTGACACCCAAATAGTTGGGATCAAAATAAAAACAAAAATCCCAAGAGCGCAAGATACAGCATAGCTTCAGAACAGATCTTACTTCATGTGGTTGCCAAAAATATTGGCCCCACACGACACTCAGGAAACAAGCTGTGAAAAATGGAAGTACACACGGCTCAGTTCTTCTTAACAATCAGTGCAAGAATTACCTGTTATTAGTGATGAATGCATATGCAATGATGTGTGTGCATGCTTTCAAAAAGTCACATGTGTGGCAGTGCTATGCCAGCCGCAGAGGGTGCCTCAAACTTGTCAAACTTGTGTGTGTGTGTGAGAGTGCGAGAGAGAGAGAGAGAGAGAGAGAGAGAGAGAGAGAGAGAGAGAGAGAGAGAGAGAGAGAGAGAGAAATCACTGTCAGAGCCTGCCACGTGCCCCAGTCTCTTTAAGGCTAGCTGAGCTATGTTTAGCCTCTGTTCTCCGTTCTCTAAGTGTACTGCTACAGCTCTTTATGTTCATAATTGTTTCCAGCTGAGTGGTACTCAAATATTGTGTTAATGTTGTTAATGCTTCTGTGGAATAAAGTTGTGATCAGTCTACTGGTTGTGTTGTGCATTTACCAAATGCAACACGATTGGCAACAAGTGTGGTGCTGTTCTCTGCACTGATTTCTACTCTGGTTGATCCTCCATTTATTCTCATGATGGATGATGGCATTGCAGAGGATATTCTATGTGGGCTCGTCAAACAGCAAGAATCATTTGCTATGATGTTGCACCACCAGTCACAGGTGCTGGACAGTCATTGGGTTCAGTTTCGTCTAGTCAGAATGCTCCTCAGAATATGTCACATGCTGTTTCGCTTTCTGCAGGCCCCATGGTTTACCTGCCTCCCTTTTCTACGTATGATGAATCGATTGAGGAATAGGGTGCACATAAGAAACATCTGCGACAACACTTTCAAGCTTTTTTGGTTACTGACACTATTTTGTGTTGTGCCTTGTTCCTTTCATGGATATCACCAAGAATGTATCAAGTCCTAAGTCAAAGGACCCCTTTACAGTATTCATCTTCTTTAACATTTGACCAAACATGTGAATTTCTTTCAAAGTACTAATGTAAGCACATCCATGTTGTTGCAGCCCAGGTTGAATTTCACTGCTGTAGGAAGCAAGCACATCAGTCCTTTTAGGCATGGGAGGCTTAACTCCATTGGTTAAACTGTCATTGTTATTTTGTTTCTAGTGTGCACAAAGAACCATATGCTGATCAGATGGTGAGAGATGCTATCATTTGTTTAGCTCTTGATCGTGAAGTGTGAGAGCATACTCTCAATGTGAAAATCCATTCTTCTTCGAGGTTTTAGCTGTCAACAGTCATTCGAGGTGTCACAAGCTGCAGGTAACCAAAGTGAGTCTTGAGGTGTCAGCGATCCAACCCTCTCCTCCACACCAAGCTTCAGATAGTGCATGGGGGAGAGACATGGTTGTGGCAGTCAGCACATAATCACAGTGACAAGGTGGCCAGAATTGCTCCAAGCAGCAGTTGCACCAATAAAGTAAACAGGCCAGTAAACAGCAACGTACACATTCCATGCTCCCATCCTGCCTTTATTGTTTAATTAACCACGAGTGCCCAGACTACCCAAAATGCTGGGCTACATGTTGTAATTGCAAAGAAGGTTACATTACTTCTGTTTGTAATACAGAAATTCAGCACAGTGATACTGATGTGGATATGGACATAAACATTGTATCAGCTTTTTCAGTTGCGCCGAACTGGCTTTTCACTGATGTTATGGTTTTTTGTAAGGTTCTACACATGCAAGTGGATACAGGACCTGCGCTAGCATTGTTAAACTCACAATCATATATGGACTTGGGTTCCTCTCCACTTCTCCCAGTATCACAAAAGTTAGTAAATTACAATAAACAGAATATTCCTGTTCTCGGCCAATTGTCTGCCCCTGTGACTTAGTCAGTAGTCTGGTCACTTAAATTTCTTGTTGTAGGTAACACATGTTCAGAGAATCTTTTTGGGTGAGACCCTTATAAGTTGTTTGTTTTGACCATTTCAGATGAAGTTAATTTAGTGTCTGAACAAGTGCCATATACGCAGTTGTATGCATTATTTTCTGAGTTTTCCTCTTCATTCTCTGCTGGATTGGGGTGTGCCAACTATTACCAAACGCACATTACCATAAAACTTTGTGTTTGACCTCATTTTTTCTGGACCTGTCTGGTTCCATTGGCACTCAGAGATCAAGTTAAAGTTGAATTAGATCAGCTCAAGGAATCCAGCATTGTTTGGCCTATTGCATCAAGTAAGTTGTTTACTCCTGTACTTATAGTAAAGAAACTATTGCGCAAGTTAACACTTCTGCAGCAATTTTGAAGCGCCTTGGAATGCACAATCCATATTGGATAAAAACTTGATACCAAGCCTGGACAAACTCTTTGCAGAGGTATCAGGTGGTCAGTGATTCTCAAAAATTGACTTGTTGGAAGCCTATTTACAATTCCCTTTATATACAGAGTCAAAACATATGTTAGTTGTCAATACCCTTTTATTCTGTACCAGTTTGTACGGTTGCCTTTTGGAGTTGGCAGCACTCCTGTGTTTTATTTTTTTTAAGCAACTTACAGAGTGTCTATGCTAGGTTGTGCCAACAATTTCATTTTGGATTACATTGTAGTTTCTAGTGCCTCCACAGGGGAACATGTACAAAACCTCTGTACTTTATTCTCTGTTCTCCAAGCGGCTGGATTGAAGTGTAATTTACAAAAGTGGCAATTTTTTTCATTTTTCTATTGTTTATCTTGGATCTGAAGTTTCTCACAAGGGTCTCAAACGCCTACAACTGTTATTGTGTCTCTTTGATGTCCTACATCAGTCAAAGAACTCAAGGTTTTTCTAGGATAAATTGCTTACCACCGCAAATTTTTGCCTGACACAGTGACGACTGTCCAGCTGTTACATGTGTTACTGTGCAAAGGGATTCAGTTTCACTGATCACTGGCTTGTGAAACCATGTTTTCCACCCTTAATACAGCAGTCTGCTCCGTGTGTAATAATGTACCAACCAGGCCTCCACTTGGTCCTTGTGATGGATGCTTTGCAGTGTGCATTGGGGGCAGTCTGTCTCATAATTGTCCCAGTGGGTCCAAGTGGCCTATTACAAATGCATAAAAAATGCTGACTCCTGTTTAGACTAGGTCTGTCAGATAGAAAAGGGAGCTTTGGCCATTGCATATGCTCTGAAGAAATTCAGTATTTTTCTGTATGGTACCAAATTCCACATGGTCACTGATCACAAATCATTGGTTTCCTTATTTATGCATCCTTACCAGACAGAGCAACACGTTGCATTCAGTGCTGGGGTCTTTTCCTTTCACATTATGACTACAAGATTCATTTCTGCCATAAGAATCAACATGCAAATGCTGATGCTTTGTCCTGACTGCCAGCCAGTCTGGACCCAGGATTTGATCAGGAGGAATTGCTTTGTTTCTAAATTGATATCACCACACAGCAGAAGGTTGATGATTTTCCTGTAACTAGTGCATGGATCGCCAAGGCTGTAGCTTCAGATACCATTTTGCAGAAGTTCATAACATTTGTACAACATGGTTGGCCGGATTCACCACCTTCTCATGTGTCCAACCCCCTGCATAATTATTACATCTTACAACATCAATTTTCTGTTGTGGATGGTGTTCTACTTTTAGACACAGATCACACAGCCCATTTGGTTGTGAACCCCTAAGTGCTTCATTTGGAAGTTTTTCATTTATTACATGCAGATCATTCAGGTGTACCACACACAAAAGCATTGGCCCTTCGACATGTGTGTTGGTCGGGCTTGGACAGTGACGTTACCCACCTGGTTGCCTCCTGTTCACAGTGTGCAACACACAAAACAGCTCCTCAAGTGGCATTGTCTTCATGGCCAATGCCATCGCATGCATGGAACCATATACTCGTGGATTTCACTGGCCCCTTTCTCAACATGTATTGGCTATTGATCATTGACACATATTCTCATTTCCTGTGTGACATTCGTTGTGTTTCCACATTGAGAACTGGCACCGTAACAGTCTTATACAAAGATTTTCACTCAAAGGCTTTCCCACAATGTTAGTGTCTGATAAGGGTCCCCAATGTTAGTGTCTGATAAGGGTCCACAGTTTTCATTGCAAGAGTGTGCATCATATTGCGATTCCCATGCTATTCATCACATCCTTACCCCGCCATTCCATCCTCAATCTAACGGTGCCAATCTAGTGTGAATGTTCAAAACTCAGATGAAAAAGTATGTTTCCAACTCTTTGTCTGACATTGCCTTAGATAGATTGGTTCCTTTCCTTTTACTGTTTCACGCTGTTCAGCAAGAAGAGCCCAATGGAGCTACTGCACGGCACCAGCCAAGGACACTGCTAGACCTCCTATGTCCTCCACCAAGATATCTAACTGTGCAGCTGCCACACCTCTTCCAGCCAGGTGTATCTGTCTGGGTGTGCAGATTTGGATGTTGCCCTAAATCGATTCCAGCTGTCATTGTCAGATGCTGGGGTGGCATCTCTGTGATGTACACATAGAGGACGGCCTCTGCTTGAGGTACCATGGTCAGCTTCACCTTTGTGTGGCTGCCAGGCTCTCGCTATTGTCACACCATTGCCTCCAAGCCCATCCACATTGGGTGTCACATCACCTGCTGCTGCCTGTTCTCTACTCTTGCGTGAGTGAGGGATTCTGTCCTCAGTGGCCAAACCAGCAGTTTCTCTATTGCTTCTGACACTGTCGTCAGGAATTCCACCACTTGTTCCTGAGCAATCGCTGGTACTAGTATCATCAGTACTGTGGACACTGCCACAGCCCTAGCATTGCTGGTGTTGCTGTGTGGTTTGACACAGCCAGGTGGACACCGAATGTGTCAGTGCCTAAAGCACTTCAGAGCCTATGCAGCCCATTGCCTTAGCAGAGTCTATCGGGCAAGGAGGACAGTATGGATGTCTATGATCTGTGATCTCCCTAAGAGAGGAGCAACGCAGTGACATGTGCATGTACTTTAAAAAGACCGCATGTGCGGCAGTGCTAAGTCATCTCCAGAGGGTGTCTCAGACTTGGGTGTGTGTGCCTTTGTGAGAGATCACTGTCAGAGACTGCCACGCGCCCCTGTTTGTTTAAGGCTAGCTGAGCTACACTCAGCTTCAGTTTTCAGTGTGTATTTCTACAGCTCTTGGTGTATGTATTGGTTCCTGCTGAATGTTTCTGAAATACTATGTTCAAGCTGTTAAGGAGTCCATGGAATAAAGTTGTGTTCAGTCTACTGGTTGTGTTGTACTTACACCAAATACAACAGCAAAAGTTATGTGTAAATAAAAGAAACATGTTTTATATATGTATGGCGAAGTATGGAAGCAACGTTTGATATATTTTTGTTTTGTTGTTTTCTTTTTTATTTATATATTTTTCTTGAGGAAATTTCATGTCCTAGCACTGTACAATAAATTGATGTTTTCTTTATTTTTACTATAGCATCCTTCTGTTCCAGATTACAGATAAAAAAATTTTCAAATAAAACCTGAATTAAAAATTGGTACTTCCAGTTTTGCTGTAATACCATTTACTTCTAAGTAATGCACAGGAGGATAACTATGCAGAACAAAAATGTTCCAAAGTTTACCCAGCCCTTTATACAGGGTGTTACAAAAAGGTACGGCCAAACTTTCAGGAAACATTCCTCACACACAAAGAAAGAAAATATGTTATGTGGACATGTGTCCGGATATGCTTACTTTCCATGTTAGAGCAAATTTTATTACTTCTCTTCAAATCACATTAATCATGGAATGGAAACACACAGCAACAGAACGTACCAGCGTGACTTCAAACACTTTGTTACAGGAAATGTTCAAAATGTCCTCCGTTAGCGAGGATACATGCATCCACCCTCCATCGCATGGAATCCCTGATGTGCTGATGCAGCTCTGGAGAATGGCGTATTGTATCACAGCCGTCCACAATACAAGCACAAAGAGTCTCTACATTTGGTACCGGGGTTGCGTAGACAAGAGCTTTCAAATGCCCCCATAAATGAAAGTCAAGAGGATTGAGGTGAGGAGAGCGTGGAGGCCATGGAATTGGTCTGCCGCTACCAATCCATCGGTCACCGAATCTGTTGTTGAGAAGTGTACGAACACTTCGACTGAAATGTGCAGAAGCTCCATCGTGCATGAACTACATGTTGTGTCGTACTTGTAAAGGCACATGTTCTAGCAGCACAGGTAGAGTATCCCGTATGAAATCATGGCAGTGAATCGAGAAAGTACAGTACATACTGACAAAACTAAAATGAGCTCTAACATGGAAATTAAGTGTTTCCGGACACATGTCCACATAACATCTTTTCTTTATTTGTGTGTGAGGAATGTTTCCTGAAAGTTTGGCCATGCCTTTTTGTAACACCGTGTATGTCCTCACTAAGTTTCTAGACAGTTCACTGCTTCCTGTTTTTAATGGTAGCTAGTAAGACACTGATCACACACATAAATAAGTGATCATTGTGAGGTAACGCACGATAGGTAGGCAGCACACCTAATGTACAGGACACATGTGTACGACCTTAAGTGACCAAAGTCACTAGAAAAAATTACCATAGTCTACAGTTACTTATAATGGTCTGTAGTAGCCTATGGTAGTTTTATAATTCTAGTCTCTACACAGATCTTGCAATATTTCAATCCTCGAATTAGTTTACACAAAATTTAAATTATAAAAAATGTTTGCCAACTGTTATTTTCTGAGACTTTTCAGTAGCATTAGATCATGAAATTTTCTTATTTCTCCTGTAGAATCCAAAATGTTATGGTATAAGAGATTTTGCTGGTAAAGGATTTTATCATATTAAGAAACTCAAAGGTGTGTACACATCCAAGCAACATATTCACAATGGGGAATATTCGCTACAAGTGTACCACAGAGAGATGCAGCTTTACAGGTACATGTAATACCAGATTTAGGTGATGAAAAGTTTAAAAAAAATCTCATTTACTTTTCCTGTTTTCATTTGCTTTAGCAACATTTTCTTTGGTAACTCACCATTGAGGAAAAAAGCGTATGTTGCTCAGAGCCATGTAAGAAGAATGATATATGGTGTCCACTCAAGAACATCTTGTAGATACTGTCAATAACCTTATTATACTTTTTCTCCCTTATGAAGTTTTTTTTGTCAACAATCAACCTCAATTTGAAAAGGATGTTCATGAATGTAGTACTGTTGTCAGCCTCTCTGGCTCTTACATAAGTCTCAGTACTTTCTAAAGGCTTCACCTTTAACCCAAAATCTAAGCTCAGTCATGCTGGATTTTAAAGGACTTTCTTTCCTCTGCTTGTTCTCTACAGTGGAAATCTTTCTTTGCCACACACCCCCTGTCAGCTGTCAACCAAAATCCACATAGAACCTTGTTTAATACAATTCCAACCGCCCTCTGACTGTGATCTTCCTCCCCTTCCACCCACTCATGCCTTGGTAACCTCGTGGGAAGTCCTCACCCCTAACTTTGCCCCACCTTCGTTTCTGAAATGAGTCCCCCTTGATTCCGGCATAACTCTTGTGGAACACACAGCTATCCCCAAACTGAAAACCAATCCAGACCACAGTGGATAAGAATCATAGTGACTATGTAATTGAGAATCTCCACCCATTTTTCGACATGTCTGAATACAAACCTTACAACCATTATCCCGTCCCATAAGTTCAACAGGACCTCCAGCAGCTCCTCAAGGCCTTAGGTCCTCCCCAAGTCCTGGCACTTGATTCCATCACCCTCCTCACACCAGTAGCCCCCCCCCCCCCCCCCCCCCGACTACTCCTACCTTCGAACTACTCCCTAAAGTCCACAAACCCAGGTCTCCCTACTAGTTGTACCATTGTGGCTGGACACAATGTTCCCTAAGGACAAACCCCTGCCTTTGTTCACCAACACCTCCAAACTATTGTCTGTTACCTTCCATGCTACGTTCAAGACACATTTCACTTCCTTCACTGCCTTTCCACTGTTCCTGTTCTGCTACTAGTAGATTCCTTGTTGGTCACTTTGGATGGCATTTCCTTATACACCAGTGGCCCCCATGACCATCAGCCACACTACACTAACAGTGGCCTCCTGGTACTAAGCCCCTCACTTCTTTCCTAATTTTCCTAGCCGACAACATCCTGACCCACAATTATTTTATTTTTGAAGGCCAAGTCTATAATAAATTTAAGATTCTGCCAAGGGTAGTCACGTGGTACCATCCTATACCAACTTATTTGTGTGCTCAATGAACCCATCCTACCTGGTCAACACCTAAACCCCTTGCCTGGTTCAGGTTCATTGATGACTTTTCATGAGCCGGACTCATGGCAGGGACAACATTTCCTTTTTCCTTTACACCTACTCCCAAATCTGCTTCACCTTGTTATTATCAACTCAACAAGCAATCTTTCTCCACCCCTCAAATGGCTCCATAAATATGTCTGTTCATATTGAGCTCACAAACTATCAACAGTAAGTCCACTCTGACAGCTGTCACCCATACCATGTCAAAAAATCTCTTCCTTACAGCCTGACCACCTGTGAATGCAGCATCTGCAGTAGAAAGCAGGAGTTGTCAAAATATGCTGATCACCTTACCAGAGCCTTTACTGATAGACAGTATCCTATCCAACTCACCCATAAACATATTTCCAGCACTATTTCCTCCTCAGGCACCAGTAAACCTCTGATCATGCAGTATCGCCCTGCCCTTGAAAAGCTCAACATATCCTTCACCAGAGCTTTGAGTACCTCTCAACATGTCCTACGACAAAGGATATCCTACCCAAAATCCTACCCACATCACCCAAAGTAGTGTTTCGCTTCACAAAATAAGCCTGTCCAATCCCATTCCAATATTCCCTTGTGTCCCACACACCCACCTTCCACCTTGTACCGCAGTCCATTCTCAGGATCTCCTAATCTTTAAAAGCCAAGGCCACATGTGAAAAAAGCCGTGCTATATATCAGTTACACTGCAAATACTGTACAGCGTTCCTTTCTGGCATGACACATAATCACCTGTCTACTCACATGAATGGCCACCACCAAAGTGTGGCAAACTGCATAGTTGACCATCCAGTTACCAAACACACTGCTCACCACAACACAAATGACTTCAACAGCTGCTTCATTATGTGAGCCATTTGTATACTCCCCTCTAGCAAATGGTTCAAATGGCTCTGAGCACTATGGGACTTAACTAGAACCACCGTTCTAGCACTAGTTTCTCTAAACTACATAGGTGTAAACTATCTCTCTAAGATACCTTGCACCCTTGCAATCCTCCTGGCCTAAACCTCTTCAAACCTGTCTCTCTGTTTCCCACAGCCCCATCTTACATTTTCCCTTCTCTCTTCTGTCCACACCACTCCTTCCCTGTCCAGATTGTGTTTTGCCTTCTTCCACCACTCTTCCCCCTGTCTCCCTCTCAATGCAGACTCTCTCTCTCTCTACTCCCCTCTTTTCAAACCTTCTTCCTTTCCCTCTGTCTCCCTCCTCATCCTTGCATTCCTCTCCTTTCCTCCCTTCCCTCTCTCTACCTCTTATATGTTCTACCTTCTGAACCCCTTTCCATCTTTTTGTGCAGCCGGTGAGTCACCTGTCGAAAGGCCTGCCTCACACTGCTCCACAGCTCTTCCTCACATCATATGTCCTTCCCTACCCTCTCACAAGCTTTGTCTCACAGTTAACTGCTCTCAATAATTGATAACCAACAGTAAGTCTCACTGTGGCTGTGGGTGTGTATGTTTGTGCTTCTGTGTGTGAATGTGTGTGTGTAGTCTGGTCTGTTAGGTTCATGTCTAACTGTTCTTCTAAACTGGAGCCACAGTTCCTCTATATGCATGTGCCCAGAGTTAAATGTTTCAGTCTCCTCACTGAGATATGACACTACTACTTTTTTATCTAGTTTTATCTTGTGAAATTTTCTCCTTGTTTTAGATACCCTTTGTACTTTGTTAATCATTGTTGCTACAATTGCCTCATGTTCCATGATACCAGTTTGAGAGTGGAAGTTCTCAAAGAAGCCAGGTCTACAACTACATACATATGCCACAAGGCATTATACAGGTGCATGGCAGAGGCTACTTTCTTCCACTACTAGTCATTCCCTTTCTTAGTCCAGTAACAAATGAAGTGAGGGGAAAATGACTGCCTATGCGCCTCTTTACAGGCCCAAATTTCTTTTATTTTGTCTTCATGATCCTTACTGTTAGTTGGCAGCAATAGAATTGTTCTGTAGTCAGCTGCAAATGCTAGGTCTCTAAATTTTCTCAATAGTATTACATGAAAAGAATGTCAGTTTCCCTCCAGGGGTTCCCGTTTGAGATCACAGAACATTTCTATAATACTCATGGTTGATTGAACCTTCTGGTAACAAATCTGGAAGTGTACCTTTTAATTGATTCGTTGTCTTCCTTTAATCCGATCTGCATGGGATATCAAACATTCGAGCAGTACTCAAGAATGGTTGCACTAGTATTTTATACATGTTATTCTTTACATATGAGCTACAGTCGCCTAGAATTCTTCCAATAAATAGAGGTTGACCATTTGCCGTCTTTACCACCAACCTTACTTACTCATGCTATTTCATATTGCTTTGTAGATACTTAATCGACATGACTGTGTCAAGCAGCAGACCACTGATACTGTATTTGAATATAGCAGGATTTGTTTTGCTATTCATCTGCATTAATTTATATTTTTCTACATTTAGAGCAAACTGCCATTCATGACACCAAATAGAAATTCTCTCTAACTCATCCTGTATCCTCTTGCAGTCTCTCAATGATGACACTTTTCCATATACTACAGCATCATTAACAAAGACTTGTAGAATGCTGCTCACTCAGCCTGTCAGATCATTTACGTATCTAGAGAACAAGAACGGGCCTATTGCACTGCTCTGTGACACCCCTGCCAACATCCTTTTCTCTGGTGAACAATATGTTGTTTACTATTAATTAAGAATTCTTTGAGCCACTCATATATCTGGAAAACCTATTCCATATGCTTGGACCTTAGTTAACAGTCCATAGTGAGGAACCATGTCAAATGCTTGCCGGAAATCTAAGAAGATGAAAAGTGCTTTCCAAAAATCTAAGAATATGGAAAATGCATTCAGGAATCCTAAGAATACAAAATATGCCTGCCTGTTGCCCGTCATCTATCATTCATAGGACAGTGTGCAAGGAAAGGGCAAGCTGAGATTGCACAGTGCACTCAGTGCTTTCTAAATCTGTGCTGATTTGTGGACAGAAGCTTTTCTATCTCAAGGAAATTTATTATACTCACACTTAGCATGTGGTCAAGAATTATGCAGCAAATCTTTGTTAAGGATGTTGGTATGTAATTTTGTGGGTCCTTTCCTTCATCCCTCTGATATACAAGAGTCACCTCTGCTATTTGTTGTCATTAATTCTAATGTACCTCTGTCATGTATTTTCTGGGATGTTCAGTCACACCCACAAAACTTTAGCTGTCCTAATCGAGTGTTGGTTGATTGAAAGTCCCTTCCAGTAATGACTGTATGATTGGAAAACATATGTACTAATGAGCTGAGTTTTTTCTGATGCTTCTGGTTACATCTGGTGTTCAGTAGAAGGGCCCAATAAGTTTATGCCCACTCTTGATATTGTGTCATTCCCAAACAGTTTCAATTTCTTGGTGGATTTGACTTTCTTGACTGCTGCAATCAATACAGAACCTCCACTTCCAGTTAGTCTGTATTTGTGTTGCATACACTGAGCTTTACACCAAAAATCTCACTGCTGTCAATTTTAGGTTAGCCAACTTTCTATACCTAGTGTTTTATGAGATGCTCTGCTCAGACTCTGGCACTTTGCTATGATATTTAAGCAATTGATCACTTATTTATTTATCTACATTTTCTTTGCATGGAGCCATCAAAATGATATATTTTGAAGAGTCAGAACGAACAGTACGACAGTAATTACACTCACATGTTACATACTACATTTGTAGCAACTTATATCTGTTTTATGTATTTATTATTTTCCAGCTGCTACGATAGTGATTCACATCACAAGCAGTACATTTTTCTGTCAGAAAAGATCTTAATGTTATTTTAAATTCATTCCCCTCTGGTGTTCCCAGAGGGTTTGGTAATTTGTTAATTTAAACCAAACCTTTGATGTATGTGGTTCAGTCAAATTTTTAATCTTGTTCTTTGCCAGAAATAGTTATATTTTGTACTGACTTTTCCACATACACAGTTATTTATGTTTGTCCACTGCTGATTTTCATCACTGTACACAACCAGAAATTTAAAACTGCCAGTGTCTGTTACCGAGATGTTAAGTACATTATTTACATTGGTGTAGTAAGCACTTCATGTTTTAAATGCCAAGATGTCACATGCCTTACATTGGTGAAGTAAGCACTACATGCATTAAATGCCTTTAATTGAGATTTGGTGACATTTGTACTGAAGCCCTAGTTACTGATTTATTTGGTTAATTCTGTTAGCCAAAATATTATAGCTCCTTATACTAACTACCTCAGAAGAAGATGGGCAAGAAGTTTCCTATCAGCACACACTCTGCTGCAGAGTGAAAATTTCATTCATAAGCCATGCTCAACACTCCATAAGGGACACTGTGACCATATATTCTGTCTGAGAAAACTGTGAGTCCATAATCTGACATTACAGTCTGGAAAATCAATGCAGCACTTATTACTTCTGGTGTGAGACAAACTGTAAAAAAGGTTCAACAGAAAGTGCCAAATTTGCATAGGATCACATCATGGCACTATTAGAAATTACACATGCACAATGTCACATGGATGCGGGGGTTGGCAGAAAACTCAACATTTATGTCTACATGTATAACTGTGTGCAAGGACCATCGATACTAGCAGACAATTGACCTCACATTCTTGAACAGGGCACATGGACATGGAATGTGACTTTATCAATTCCAAGATTGAGAAGAAAATTTATTATGTGCCAGTGTACCACCATGAAGGATGGACACACATTTGAAGTTGAAGGAGGAAGTCTCACCTGTCATCGACAGAACTACACTGCACAACAATTTCTAAGCTTTAAAAAAGGACCAGAAGGACACCCCCAAAATTACAATGCATAAAGTTTCCTTTTCAGTATAAAAGAAACAAACGCCTTTCAGTGTTGAATGGGCCTTTCGTGAAGTAACCTGAAAAAGACCGTCAGTTTGTATGTCTGTTCCCAAGGTAATCTTCAGTGAAGTAATCTTAGAAAGACCTACCTTGTCTATTCTCAAGACATACATGAATAATCTGTCCAGTAAAAAGGGTCTAGAACACTCCATAGTTGTGTAATGAAGGCGAAATACAATTATTGCTTGTGTGGGTCACCAAATGGAGGTGAAAAAGTGTTTTATAATTACATGTAGGAACATCTCAAAGAAATTAAATCTCTCAAGAAAAACATAGTAATATGTAGTGTTTTAAATACAGCTTTATCAAAATCCAAGAAACTCAAAGACAGTATGATAGATCTACTACAGTTTTTCAACATAAGCACGATTGTAACTGAACCAACTCAAAAAACAGCAATTTCTGCATCTATCATCAACGCCGAGAAGCATTCAAACAGAGATTTTAATGATCACTATACTCAAATTCTTACAATGAATGTTGCATGCGACTCAAAACTCCATGGCATAGGAAGATCAGTACTAAAAATGTGGAATATTTTTGTTTTCTCCCGAAGGGAGAAAATTGGAATGATGCATACAGGTATAATGATACCAGTGACAAAGATGTTGAGTTTATGGCCACATTTAATCCATTTTTGAAATAACGTTTCCCAAAAAAGAAAAAAAAAATTGCATTTAACTCTGTTAAAAAAAAAAAAAAAAATTGATTACAAAATGTATAATGGTATCATGTCAGGAAAAGAGAAAAACAATCCTGAATTCATTACCTACTTCAGAAGATACAGATGAATACAAACACTATTAATTTCATAAACAAGAAAACTAGAAAATTACAAACTAATGTTTGATTCCAGGAATGAAACTAAAGCAACATGGCGAGTAATAAAGAGAGAAGTAGGTTCAAAGTCAGTTAATCACAGTGATATAGAGGTCATTAAGAATAACAGTAAACCAACTGACCCCAGACAAGTATCTAGTGCTTTCAGCCATTGTATGTCAAACATAACACAACAGTTTACTCACCAAGTGACAACAGGAGAACACACATATAAAAAACGGTTTTATGTATGCAAGCTATCTGAGCCAGTGGCTCTTTCTTCTGGAAGACGGCTTGAAGTGGAAGGAAGAGGGATGAAAGAAAGACTTCACCCTTTCCTTTCCCTTCAACCCTTCTGCCAGAAGAAGGAGCCACTGGCTCTGAAAGCTTGCATACATGAAACATTTTTGTATATTTGTATTCTCCTGCCACTGCTTGGTGAGTAGATTTTTGATCTATACAATTACATTATATTTAAAAAAATGATTATTTTCATTGTTAAAACACAACAGTTGATAAATACACATTGTGATAAGCAACCTGACTATAAGAGAATACAGTAAGACCAAAGAATGCATCCGAATACATTATTCCTGTTTCCTGGAACACCTAAGAAACTGTCTGAAATTGTAAAGGGATTACCTTATAACGATTCAGCTGGTGCTGATGAGATATCATATGCTACCATCAAAGCTAGTGCAACATTTATAGTAGAACCAGAATCAGAATCTTATTTTTTCATGATGTACGTACGTAAATCACTGATGTAGAATGCAGAAGACTTGTCAATATAGATAATGTACCAGAGATACATACAGTCTGTCAAACAAAGAACAAAAACCATCTTAATTTACAAAAATCGTTATGAATTTGTTTCATAACTCTATAAAGAAATCTTCAGCATCATTGAAAAACTGAATGAGTGAATATCAACATTTTTTACACTAGGGTAGCAAGTAATTTTACCTTCAGTGAACCGTGTTCCATACTGTGGAAGCTTTCCATTTTTAACTTATTATAAATTTTCATAGTCATATGTTGAGAAGTCTGGGAGTAAAGTTTTAGAGTATGGGGTGGCAATGTGAAATATCTGTGTTTCTTGTGTCATACATATGTGGAAAATAGCTTTCTATAAATAATTCTGGGTTTATCCAGATAAAGACAAATGGTTCATAAATGTAAATACAGAAAATAACCAAAATTTTTAGATTCCTGAATAAAGGTGAGCATGACTCCTTGGTTTAATATTACTCATATTTCTAATAATAGTTTTTTGAAGCAATAATATTCTATTTACTCTGCTTGCATTGCCATAAACAATTATACTGTACCTTACAACAGCTTGAAAATAGCTGTGGTAAATAACATTCATAGTGTCAGTGTCACTTGTGTAGGACAATATGGTCATCGTGAATGCGAGAATATTTAGCTTGTTTGCCAAGTAGCTTAAATGACAAGACCAGAATAATTTTTTTTGTAAAAATATCCCTTGGAATTTGACAGATTCTGATTTCCTAGGTTCCTGATTTTTATGGGTAAATTGAAAGTCATTTGATTCTGATTGTTTAGTTTTAAACTGTAGAAATTGAGTTTTACTCATGTTTAGTTTTAATCCAATTAAATCAAACCAATGTTCTAAACTGTTTTGGGTGTCAGTACTTTTGACAAATTTACTCTGTGGTTTGACTTTCAGTGAGCACCGGCATGTTGCCTTCAAATTAAAAATTGAGTGGGACATTATATTTAGAGGTAAATGATTTACAAGAAATAAAAACAGGCTTGGGCCCAAGATGAAACCTTGAGGGAGACACTGTCAAATAATTTTCATTGTGAGAAACTGTTTCCTGTGTCTGACACTACAATGCCCTGTGGTTTCTAACTGTTAAGTATGATTTGAACCCTTTCAAAGCACTACGGTTTGTTCCACATCTTTCAAACGTATGAACACTAGAGTGTGGTTTACACAGTCAAAAACCTTCTTAAGGTCACAGAAACAAAGTTGTTGGCACATATTGTACTCTTCCCTTTCTGGGGCCTGAGTTGATTTAATGTGATGATATTTGATTTTGCCACAAAATTTTGCAACTGAATTGCAACAACTTTTTTGAGTACTTTTGAAAATATTGGGAGAAGACTTACTGGTTGGTAGTTTCCTCATCTTTCTATCAGTCTTTCTTGAATAACAGCTTTAGTACTGTGTATTTAAGAACATCTGAGAAACATTCTTCTTCAGTGACTGGTTTATTATTTCAGGCAGGGGTCCTTATATTATACTAGAAATTGTTTTAATTACTGATGTGGGTATTTCATCCCAAGCAGATGAATTTTTATTATTAAGGGAGAATGCTACTTTTCTCCGTCATTAGCTGTAATTCATTCAAATTGAGTTAGAGATTCACTTTTACCCTGATTGAAACCAAAGGGTTGAACGTTATCTAGGTAACCATGAATATAAACATCTGATTTTGAGACAATTATAAGAAACCTCATGGAAATAGTCTGATATTTCTGAATGATTTACATTGGATTTGTCTTCTACCTTAATTCTGGAAATTTGTAGACTGTCAGCTATGACACCAAGTTCAGATTTTAGGACTGACCATACTGCTTGTGAATAAATTTCTATAGTTACATGCTCTGTAATGAATAGAGCCTCGAGCCCCTAATAACTTTAAGTTAAAATGGTCAGGTTTAAAACCAGGGTACAAATCCAGGCTTCAGTCAAGAAGAATAAACTTGTAACAACTCTTATGGTGTAGTTCACTGTGGTTGCTGGTCACTTAAAGAGTTGCAGCTGAGAAGGCAGCATGCTGTTCAGAAATCAATGATCCAGTCCTTGGTGCAGTGTAGTGGAGATCTTCAGGTTGCTGGCTGCAACAGGACTGCTCTCCGAAGCTTAAACGTGGGCCAAATAGTTGCTTCGCAGACAGATATATGCAGCCATATTTTTGTCATGTGACACAGCAGATGCATGAAGAGGTGTGCTTTGCCAAGGACCCCTACTGTCACTGTGTGTGCCACCCTGGTGACCTGGCCAGAATTCTTTTGACACTACTGATTTGGTTGTGGAGTTCCAGTGTTTCAAAGAACCATAACATTTATTTATTTTATCGATTTCATCCTTTGATCACTTTTTGGTAGTGAATTGAGTATGTCAGGATCCATCTGGATGTGTTACAAAATATTTCATGTACATGAAAAAGCATAGATATACAATAATTTTCAGTCAATTGTAAAAGAAAATTAGAGTTTACACCATATAAATAAGATGGTAGACATCCCTACACATAGTAATATCAGACAGAGTTAGTAGAAAAATATTTACAATTGTGCATAGATACAGTGGCCGGCAAAATGTCATTAAATTATTTACATAGAATTTGCAGAGGAATCTCTTATTTAAGAATCTTGTATACTTAAATCTAAAAATTCCTTTACACTGTAACAACAGGTTGAGACCAGATGACATCTTAGCTTTTGTTTGAAAGCAGACATTGTTTTAAAGCTTTTTATGTATCTTAGAGGTTTGTTATAAAATATACATCCAACTATTTTAGGTTTTTTGTTACATAACTTAAGTCTGCCTGTACACATGTGGCAGTTTACTTTGCACCTGGTGCTATAAATATGTACGTTTTCTTCACCACAGTTGTGCAGTTTATTTTTAGCAAGATAATAGCTTGATATACATTGAAGAGGCAAAGAAACTGATACACCTGCCTAATATCATGTAGGCCCCGGCAAACACGCAGAAGTGCTGCATCACGACATGGGATGGACTCGAATAATGTTTGAAGTAGTGCAGGAAGGAATTGACACCATGAATCCTGATGGGCTGTCCAAAAATCTGTAAGATCTCTTCTGAACATAATGTTGCAAGCATCCCAGATATTCTCAGTAATGTTCATATCTGTGGAGTTTGGTGGCCAGCAGAAGAGTTTAAATTCAGAAGACTGTTCCTGGAGCCACTCTGTAGCAATTCTGGACATACGGGTAGTCACATTGTCCTGCTGGAATTGCCCAAGTCCGTCGGAATTCACAATGGGCATGAATGGATGCAGGTGATCAGACAGGATGCTTACGTACATGTGACTTGTCAGAGTCATACCTATATGTGTCATGGGTCCCATATCACTCCAACTACAGAGCCCCACACCATTACAGTGCCTCCACTAACTTGAAAAGTCCCCTGCTGACATGCAGGGTCCATGGATTCATGAGGTTGTCTCCATACCTGTACATGTCCATCCACTTGGTACAATTTGAAATGAGACTCATCCTAGCAGGCAACATGTTTCCAGTCATCAACAGTCCAATGTCAGTGTTGACAGGCCCAGGCAAGGCATAAAATGTGTGTTGTGCAGTCATCAGAGATCAGAGGTACGTGAGTGGGCCTTTGACTCTGAAACCACTTATTTATGATGATTCATTGAATGGTTTGCACACTGACTTTTGTTAATGGACCAGCATTGAAATCAGCAGCAATTTGAGGAAGGGTTGCACATCTATCGTGTTGGAGAATTCTCTTCATTCATTGTTGGTCCCTTTCTTGCAGGATCTTCGTCCACCCACAGTGATGTTGGAGATCGATGTTTTACCAGATTCTTGAAATTCACGGCACAGTCGTGAAATGGTCGTATGGGAAAATTCCCACTTCATTGCTACCTTGGAGATGCTGTGTCCCATCACTCATGTGCAGACTACAACACCATATTCAGACTCACTTAAATCTTGATAACCTGCCATTGTAGCAAGAGTAACTGATATAACAACTGCGCCAGACACTTGTTGTCTTATATAGGTGTTGCTGACCACAGTGCCGTATTCAGCCTGTTTACATCACTCTGTATTTGAATATGCTTGCCTATACCAGTTTCTTTGGCACTTCAGGGTATATACAGTGCAGGCACTGTAAATATTTGTAAGTATTTGAATTTATTTCTGCAGCACTGCCTTGATGACATTTTTCCATGACTCCTTCCTGTGGTATTTGATTTGTATGAAATGTGATAGGCTGACTTATCTGGTAATCTTTCGTTATTGCCTGGAAAAATGTGGCAATCTTACTTTAGCATTTTATGTACATCTTTTACTCTTAATTGATGGTATTTCTTTAAAAGAAATGGTGTAAGCATAAATATAAAAAACAATTAATTAACGCAGTTGTTAGTTAAAAATAGCTGCACAGTGATGTGAGGTGGCAACCCTACTGTTTTTGCTGGTGTTGGTGTAGATGTTGTTAATGTTATCAGTGCTTCAGTTGTTGACACTGATGGTGATGCTGTAGTCAATGAAGTCTCTGGTATGTCCTCAAATGATTATCGGTATGTCCCTAATGTAGAGGATGATGTGTCAACTGCAGGATTTTGAAGGTGATGTTCCTTATTTGAACCCAATGAAGATTGTTTTGCTGCTGCAGGTGATTGTAATGTTGGTAATATTGTTGCTGCCAATACTGTGCTTGCTATTGCTGTTTTTACTGTTGTTGTAACAATATTTGCAATTTGTTTGGCTGTTAGTTGCTTATCCAGTCTGTGAAGATGCAAGCCATGAGCAGTATGAAACCTGTGACCAATACAGCTGGTGTCAGAAACCTGGACATTTCTGGAATGACTCCAAATATTTAAGCAGCATTTATTAAACACTGTGATTTCTTTATTTAAACAGGACCATTATAAGTTGTGCCTGTGTGGTATGTTCCAGAAATTGATGTATGTGTGAGCTGGCTTAGGCATTTTTTCAAATGTCATGTCGCAATTTGGGATTCATTTACATGTACATCATTTGACCCACCCTCCCCCCCACCCCCCAATAAAACAACAAAATCATTTTGGCTTAAACTGTCACAATCAGCAGATTTTTCTGGCTTCACTACTTTAGCTTGTAGCTTTCAGGTGTGTTGACAGATTAATAATGTCAGCTAGTTCATGCCCATGACTGTCTGATAACACTAATATTTTACCTACATTATTTGTAATTTTGGTCCAGTGCCGTTTTTAAGTTCACTCATGTTGGTTAACTAACACACTTTTTTAACTTTGTACTTGGATTCTGTTAAGATGCGATTCGCTTATGTAGTTCTTGAGTGGTTGCTTGTATTCATAATGTTTATGTTTTAGAGTATGTATCTCATCTAAAAGCACTATAGGAATTACATCATCTGCATTGTAGAGGATGAACTCGCTGCAACCTGCACGACAAATAAGTTGTGCATAGCGCTATCAGCAGCTGACGCCTAGGGTGCCACGGCAGGTTCAGATCTGCAGATCAATGCAGCCAGCAATTTTTGCCTTTTTAAAGGAAATGTTATCAGCAGTGGATGATGAACAATATGAATCTGGTATATTTCTTAATCTTCATAGTTTCTTCAGTACTTCTGATAATGAAATTTTCTTGCGTAAATCAAGTAGGCTAATTATGGAATTAGACTCCATTCTAAAAATGTATTCTATCATTCCTTAAGGATTGTCAGAAGATTATAGAAATAAAATACAAATACAGTAAAACACACAGTTTTTCTAGTTTTTACAGTAATGATGCGAAAAAATTATTCTTTTTATGTGGAAGAACTTGAATGATTAAAATAACTGACAGAACTGCAGTAAACCTTGCAGATGACACTAAAATGCTAATTAGATTGCACAGTGAAGAAAATCAGCAGGAAACTGTAGCATCAATAATACAAAGCTTAGCAATGTTATTGAGCACCAAGAGACTGATCAAAAATGCCGGAAAAACTGTAACAGTTATTTTTTACACCACAGAAAATCTTTGTCCTGCAAACCTTTTTTTCCATCTTTGAAGGAGAAAATGCCTGAAATGTGAGATACACATTATTTTTAGGTGTACTTGTTGGAGAGGCTTTGATTTGGGAGATGTATATTGAAAATCTAAATAAAAAAGCTGCATACACCTGTCTATACTGATGGAATTCTCCCTCAAAATATGAGCTACTCACCAGTGTTGTCAATGTACCATGGCAGTATACAGTGGCTTCTGATGTATGGAATCATTTTTGGGGGGAATTCCACTAGTTATCATTTTTGGGGGGTATTCCACTAGTTAATAAAAAAAAAAATGAAAAAAATCATTTAAAATGCAGGCAAAGATTTATCAGAGTAATAAAGCAAGTAATTATGGGATTAGACTCCATTCTAAAAAATGGATTCTAGCATTCCTTAATGATTGTCAAAAGATTATAGAAATAAAATACAAATACAGTAAAACACACAGTTTTTCTAGTTTTTACAGTAACGATGGGAAAAAATTATTCTTTTTATGTGGGGGAACTTGAATGATAAAAATAACTGACAGAACTGCAGTACACCTTGCAGATGACACTAAAATGCTAATTAGATTGCATAGTGAAGAAAATCAGCAGGAAACTGCAACATCAATAATACAAAGCTTAGCACAGTTATTGAGCACCAAGAGACTGATCAAAAATGCTGGAAAAACTGTAACAGTTATCTTTCGGGCATTCCTTTACACTCCTTTTTTAAAAGTCTAAAAATACTGTAATTGCAAGTCTGTTTTTGAGATGAGGAACCACAAACAAATACTACTCATCATGTCATTTTTGCGAGGTCCAGTGTCAATGAAAATTACCTGTTTTTTTTCCCTGTAATGGACAAAATGATTTTTAAACCAATATCTTATGTGTCCATTTGATAGAGTGGCCTCATATTAGTTGGATATAATGTTTATTTTATCAATAGTATTAACAGGGACAGAAAAACATGAAGAATAACAGCTACTCCAGCAGTGAGCAGCACCCTGACCTGTGATAACTACTACTGTCATGCAGCAACACACTCCTCAGTCAGTGCTGGAGTACTGATTCCTCTTCTTGTTTTAGTGTTAATGCATATCGATAAAATAAATATTGCACTAGACTAATTTGGGCTCAATCTATTGAATAGGAATGTAAAATTAGGCTGCAAAATCAATTTTGTCCATAATGAGAAACAAACTGACACTTTTTGTCTACACTGGTCGTCACATGAAAGGTGTGATGAGCAGTATTTTTTGGTGTGACTGTATTTCAAAAACAAATTTACAAATAACTGACAAAACACCAGTGAAGATTAAGTTGATGACTCTTAGAAGATACTCTCATATGAATGTAGGCAAAGGATTAACCTACATGTAAAAGACAGTAAGTACAAATTCATGCAAAGAGGAGTATGTCATACTAGAGTTATTTTATGTAACCATATACCTTCTTACTTAAAATACATACCGACATTAAACGCATTGACAGTAAAATTGAAAATGTTCTTGCTTGACCACTGCTTCTACTTTCCTCTCTGAATTTCTGGAGCATCATAATATGTAACTCTGATTTACCAAATATTGTTAATTATGTAACTATATATTATGTCACTTTATATTATTATTTAGTTTGATTGTGCTGATCGTGCAGTTTCACTCAGTCACTACTGTAATTATACATTAATGGTGTTGCAAACAATATACTAAAAATGATTTACTGGAATAAACAAAAATAAATAAATTAATTAATTAATGAAAAACTTCTGCTAGCAGTAGTAACAAAACTTATGGTTTGATAACAATATGGGCAAAACAAATGATTACGTAGTTTCATAAGTGACGAAACTGTGACACACTGTCTGCACCAGATATTGCAGAGGACTCTCATGCAGATTAAAGACTTCAGTGGTTTAGGTTGCCTGTTTGCATTTTTGTTGTTGATTTAATTTTTGGTTTGTAGTTTCTCTTGTTTATTATGAAGCAATAAAAATGGAATTGTCACTCAGTACACCTTTTTTACTTTTAGTATGTATGCAAAAATTCTAATTTAGTATGTCTTTTTTACTTCGTATGTATGCAAAAATTCAAATTCAATATGTCGCGATTATTCCAGAAAAACAGATGTGCCGTCCCTGTCCACCTCTCCCCCTGCCATGGAGATGAAGATATGATTATGCACATGATACGCTAAAATTTGTGAATGTGTAACAATAAATTGGATGAAAATCAATTCCTTAAATTATCAAAAATGATTTTTAAGACTGTGTGACACAAAACTAGTATTATGCACTTTTGTTGTGTTGTCGTAACAAAGAGGATATAGTATTTGGGTTTTGATAATGTTACCATTATATCTAATGCTGATTGGTTCTCTGTTCATCTTCTTGGGTCCTTTATATTTGTCAATTATCTCTGAGGAAGCTTTATTTTTACATATATTATCAGACTCACCATATAGCGGAGATGCTGAGTCACGATAGGCACAATAAAAAGATTCACACAATCATAGCTTTCGGCCATTAAGGCCTTTGTGAGCAGTAGGCACACATGCACACACACACTCATGCAAACGCAACTTGCACACACGTTTGCAGTCTCAGAGAGCTGAAACTACACTGTGAGCAGCACACCAATGCATGATGGGAGTGGCGAGTGGGTGGGGGTAAGGAGAAGGCTGGAGTGGGAGGGGGAGGAATAGTATGGTGGGAGTGGCGGACAGTGAATTGTTGCAGTTTAGATGGAGGGCAAGAGGGAAGGTGTGGAGGGGGGAAGTGGTAAGTGGTGGAAAGGAGAGAAATAATAAGAATTTAAAAGACTGGGTGTGGCGGTGAAATGACCGCTGTGTAGTGCTGGAATGGGTACAGGGAGGGGGCTGGATGGGTGAGGACAGTGACTAACAAAGGTTGAGGCCAGGAGGGTTACGGGTACATAGGATGTATTGCAGGGAAAGTTTCCACATGTGCAATTCAGAAAAGCTGGTATTGGTGGGAAGGATCCATACAGCACAGGCTGTGAAGCAGTCATTGAGATAAGGGGTATCATGTTTGGCAACGTGTTCAGCTACAGGGTGGTCCACCTGTTTTTGGCCACAGTTTGTCGGTGGCCGTTCATGAGGACAGACAGCTTGTCGGTTGTCATGCCTACATAGAATGTGTTGTGTCTAGACAAGACAGCCTAGACACAATGGGAAGCGATCGGCGGCGCGTGACCCAGGGAGGCGCCAGGTGGTTGCAGCGACGCGTCCACTGCGGGCGGCGCCGGCGGGAGAACAGGCGGCGGCAGAGGCGTCGCGTCGCCATGGGGCAAAATGGAAGGCAGCGTCGGTAACACCTGGGGATGAGGCGAGCCAGTAGATGGGTCCCCAGGGCGCTGACTGGATGGCACCGTCGCTGAAAGCAGACGGGGAGCGGCAGAACTCAGGCGACGACAGAGGCGCAGCTGATTGAGATGCAGACGCACCTCACCAGAGGCCCCCAAAACCAAATACATCGCGCGGCCAAGGCAGCGAAGAATGCGCCCTGCGAGCCAACGCCGTGAACCTCGATAGTTGCGATAGAATACAACGTCGCCTTGAGCAAAAGCAGGTGGCTGCCGCTGCACAGAAACCTGATGCGGTGGATGCAGCAAAGACATCAAGGTTCGATGAGGACGACCGTGGAGCAACTCAGCCGGCGAGCGACCATCTCGGGGCTGAGAGCGATACGAAGACAAAAAGAGCAACAACGCGTCCTCCCGAGAATGCGACTCTTTCAACTTCAACATCTGTGACTTGAAAGTCCGGACCAATCGTTCAGCGGCACCGTTCGACTGAGGCGAAAACGGTGCGGATGTCAGACGTTGAATACCATTGGCCGTGCAGAATGACTGAAATTCTGCAGTAGAAGAACGAAGAACGTAAAATGACACAAGTTTTGTTTGTCCCTTCTATGTAGCAAGAAGGCTGCACTGTCCTAACACAGTGATATTCTGTCCTGAATATGTAGTTAGCTTAACAGTTGCGGCACGCAACGGAGGTTTGCCCAGTTGTTTGTACGTGTCGTGATTGACCAATGAAACTGCAGCTCCGGTATCGAGCTGGAATGGGATCACTTTGCCTGCAAAGTCCAAGTCTACAAAAATTTTATTGTCCTGCTGACGACAAGAGCGACTGTCTCGTGTAATTTGAACTGATACAGGTACAGAAGCACTGGAGACCTGACGAGATTTCCGGCAACGTCGAAGCACACTATTTGTGGGACGAACACAGTCACTGTTAGAGAAAGTGGCACTGGACGGAGTGGAATTAACTACATGAATGTCCATGGGCAAAGGTTCACGAGCCTGATTGTCCATGGTTCGATTCCGGTGCAAAGCAAAGGGCCTTAAACGGTTGTGATTGTCTGTTCTGAGCTTGGCGTGACGGGCAATGTTCACGCGAATGTCTAGTCGCACACTGCAGGCATGATTTCACTGCATTTGCTCGCTTACGCGGCACACGTGGAGAGCTAGGCGGCAGCTGCGCGGACGAGCGCGAGGGCTGTTTATCGTTCCGTGCAGCGCGCCCGGCGGGCCGGTTAATGTGACACACGGCTGGCGAAGTTTCAAATGATTCCTGTGCAAAGTCAAGTGTGTCTTGCCTATCTAATATGTCTATCACTTGTTGAAGGGAGGGATTAACTAGTTTCAAAATCTGTTCCCGTATACGAACATCAGAAACATTCTGTGCAATTGCATCACATACCATTGTATCTGAATAAGGGAGTCCACATTCACACTCAAAAGCACAATCCCTAGTAAGGCCTTGCAATGTTGCAACCCACTCCCTATTAGTCTGACCGGCCGTACGTTTTGTACGAAAGAACGTATACCTTTTCGCAACGACATTTACTGTTTCTTTGAAATAGGCATCTAACGCCGACAAAATTTCTTCGTAGGACAGAGTTGCTACGTCGCGTCGGGGAAACAATTTCACTATCACACGGTACGTTTGCACCCCTACACACAACAATAAGTGAGGCTGCTGCTCGTTACCTTGAATTCTGTAGGCGGCGAGATGGAATCCAAATTGGCGTGACCACTCCGTCCACGATTCCATAGCTGGGTCAAATGGCCGGAACGGGGTGCAACAGCATGTTGAGGCTGCGGTAGCGGTAGAGCGGCGGCTGCCGCATCGTTTTGCATTGCACATTGACCCTGGACGAGCTGTCCAAGGGCATCCAATAATGCCTGCATCTGCTGATTCTGCAAGCGATAAAATTCGTACAGTACATCTGGCGAAGCCATGACACAAGTAAATGTAAGCAAGTAGAAAGAACAAGACCCTTTTTTGACTCGTCGCCAAAAATGTTGTGTGTAGACAAGACAGCCTAGACACAATGAGAGGAAGCCGAAAGGCACGCGCTAAGCTCACGCAGGCAAGAGATAGGTCTGTAACAGGATACGTAATGAATGCTATAAAGAAAAGTACATAGCTTCTGGAATACTTAACTTTAATCCATCATTTGTATACAGCGTTCTTGATGATACAAGTGAGACTCTGTAGATTCAGGCAATATACTGCTAATGGCGCCTTGCTAGGTCGTAGCCATTGACTTAGCTGAAGGCTATTCTAACTATCTGCTCTGCAAATGAGCGAGGCTTCGTCAGTGTGCATCGCTAGCTACGTCGTCTGTACAACTGGGGCGAGTGCTAGTACGTCTCTCTAGACCTGCCGTGTGGTGGCGCTCGGTCTGCTATCACTGAAAGTGGCGACACGCGGGTCCGACATGTAATAATGGACCGCGGCCGATTTAAAGCTACCACCTAGCAAGTGTGGTGTCTGGCGGTGACACCACAGAATGCAGCACAGTGGTTGCAGCTTAGCTTGTAAATCACATGACTGGTTTCACAGGTAGCCCTGCATTTGAGGGGATAGGTGATGTTAGTGACCAGACTGGAGTAGATGGTGGTAGGAGGATGTATGGGACAGGTCTTGCATCGAGGTCTATTACAGGGGTATGAGCCATGAGGTAAGGTATTGGGAGCAGGGATTGTGTAAAGGATGGACAAGTATATTGTGTAGGTTCAGTGGACGGCGGAATACCATGGTAGGAGGGGTGGAAAGGACAGTAGTTAGGACGTTTCTCATTTCAGGGCTTGAGAAGAGGTAATCGATACCCTGGCGGAGAATGTAATTCAGTTGCTCCAGTCCCGGATAGTACTGAGTTACGAGGGGAATGCTTCTCTGTGGCTGGACTGAGGGACTTTGGGAGGTGGTGGGAGACTGGAAAGATAAGGCACGGGAGATTTGTTTTTGTACAAGGATGGGAGGATAATTACGTTCAGTGAAGACTTCAGTGAGACCCTCGGTATATTTAGAGGGGGACTGCTCATCACTGCAGATGCGACGACCATGGGTGGCTAGGCTGCATGGAAGGGACTTCTTGGTATGAAACGGGTGGCAGCTGTTGAAGTGGAGGTATTGTTGGTGGTTAGTAGATTTGATATGGATGGAGGTACTGATGTAGCCATCTCTGAGGTGGAAGTCAACATCTAGGAAGGTGGCTTGTTGGGTTGAGTAGGACCAGGTGAAGCAAATGGGGGAGAAGTTGCTGAGGTTCTGGAGGAATGTGAATCAGGTGTCCTCACCTTCAATCCAGAGAGCAAAGACGTCACCAATGAATCTGAATCAGGTGAGGGGTTTAGGATTCTGGGTTTTTAGGAAGGATTCCTCTAGATGGCCCATGAATAGGTTAGCATAGGATGGTGCCATGCGGGTGCCCATAGCCATACCACAGATTTGTTTGTAGGTAATCCCTTCAAAGGAGAAGTAATTGTGGGTGAGGATACAGTTGGTCATGGAGACTAGGAAGGAGGTTGTTGGTTTGGAATCCATAGGGCGTCTGGAAAGGTAGTGTTCGATAGCAGTAAGGCCATGAGCATTAGGAATGTTAGTGTACAGGGAGGTGGCATCAATAGTGACAAGCAGGGCACCACATGGTAAAGGGAAAGGAACTGTGGAGAGTCGGTTGAGGAAATGGTTGGTATCTTTTATATAGGAGGATAGGTTCTGGGTAATAGGTTGAATGTGTTGGTCTACGAGAGCAGAGATTCTCTCAGTGGGTGCACAGTAACCGGCCACAATGGGGCGTCCTGGGTGTTTGGGTTTATGGACTTGGAAGCATGTAGAAGGTGGGAGTGTGGGGAGTGGTAGGGGTAAGTAGAGAGATGGACCCTGGGGAGAGGTTCTGGGATGGGCCTAAGGATTTCAGTAGTCACTGGAGATCCTGCTGGATTGGTATCACTCTGGCAGGGTTTGTAGGTGGAAGTATCTCACGTAGTCCTTCTGCCACGTAATCCTTGCGGTTCAAAACAATGGTGGTGGAGCCTTTGTCTGCTGGTAGGATTATAAGACCGGGATCGGTTTTTAGATGGTGGACTGCAGTTCTTTCTGCGGATGTAAGGTTAGTATGCATGTTGAGGGATTTGGGGAATGGTGGTGAGGCAAGGTTCAAGGATAAGAAATTCTCGAAAGTTAACAAGGGGTGGTTTGGAGGCAGTGGAGGTGGATCACGGTTAGATGGAGGAGTGAACTGAATTAGGCAAGGTTCAATACTGGTCTTTGGTTGAGTCTGATTCACTGTACTCACCAATCCATCACCCTCCCTGTTCCCATTCCAGCACTACTCAGCGGTCATTTCACTGCCACACGCAGTCTTTTAATTTCTTATTATTTCCCTCATTTCCACCACTTACCCCTCCCCCCTCCGCACCTTCTCTCCCGCCCTCCATCTAAACTGCAACACTTCACTTTTCGCCTCTCCCACCATACTCCCGTACTCTATCCCTCCCCCTCCCCGCCCCGGTCACCCCCTTACCCCCACCCAGTCGCCACTCCCATCATGCATTGATGTTGCTGCGAAGACGTGTGCGCAAGTTGCGTTTGTATGAGTGTGTGTGCGCGTGTGTTTATGTGTGTCTACTGCTCACAAAGGCCTTAATGGCTGAAAGTTATTATTGTGTAAGTCTTTTTATTGTGCCTATTGCGACTCAGCATCTCCGCTATATGGTGAGTAGCAACTTTCCTTCTCTGGTATTGTTACATTCCATCCTGGATTTTCCATTGTTTAATATTATCAGACTGATCTTTGCTGTATTGCTTTACTGTTAACCTTCTTCCTAATGTTAGCAATTTCAGTTCTACAAGTTTTCTGCTTCTGATTGTATTTTTCACTAAAAATCTGTTGAGTAGTAGTTTTATAAAGTAGCTCTATATCGTGTATGCATGAGCCTAAACAGACCTTGTGACTGTTTCAGTCTAGAATTTTATTCAATTTTGCCAATGTTTTACCATCTTCTGGATTTACCTGGAAGGGCAGCAATAGTTATAATGTCTTAGTAGGGCTAAATATAACTTATTCCATTTGTTATCAGGCACTTTCACCTGGTACACAGAATCCTATTTCTCCTTTGATAGTTTATATTCAACGTTTACCATTGTATCTAATGCTGAATGGTTCTCTGTCCATCTTCTTGGGGCCTTTATGATTCTCCTTTGATAGTTTATATTCAAGGTTTACCATTGTATCTAGTGCTGAATGGTTCTCTGTCCATCTTCTTGGGGCCTTTATGATATTCGTCAATTATCTCTTAGGAAGCTTTGAAAAAAATTATAGACTGAAACAGACACTAAGTCGTCTCTGCAGAACAACATTTGTAATATTTGGCACAGATGAATTTGTCTGCTCTATCAATTGACAGAAATGGACAGAATAGTGAAAACGTAAGCTTCTGTAATTTACATTACTTATAACACTTCTGCTGATTACAGCACAATGTATTCTAGGGGAACAAGTGTCCATTATCTGCTATAGCAAGAACAAATACGGTTTATGGAATGTAATACTTTAGAGAGACGCATAAGATACTACGAAGTACAGGTTGTGCATAGCACTGAACACATTGCACAGACAACATTAATACAAGTTACATAATAGCAAAGGACCTAGAATTTTTCTCGGCCACTCTGAACATGATTTTTAAAGAATCGACCGAACATTGAAGCCATTGCAAAGCAGTCTGTTTCCAAGGGAAAAAAGCATAAGTACATTTTGCCATCAGCATATGATTGTTTGGATAAAGTCATTGCAGAATGGTTTTTAGTAGTATGGTAATGTCTGTTCTGGGACACTTTTGTTATTAAATTGATGTCAAATTAATTAATTGATCAGTTGATTATCCCCACCCCCTATTGATGTCATGGGCTTTCCCTGCTGGCACATATCTGCTTCCCCCCCCCCCCTCCCCAATCCCCACCCTATTCCCCCTCCCACCTCCTCCCCATGCCACTCGCCTTCCCTCCCCCCACTCCACCCCCTCCACGCCACTCCCCTCTGCTGCCCCTCCTCTCCACCATCTACTGCCCCCTACCCACACCCTTAACTTTACTTCCCCTCCCCCTCACCTCCTCTGCCATCCTCTCCCCACTTCTCCCCTGCCTCTCTACACCATAAATAAATAGAGGGAAATTCAAATTTTGATGGGTAATTCAAAAAATTGTGGGACATTCCAAATTTCATGGTTAATTCGAATTTTGACAGTAAATTCAAATGCTAGTTACATTGTATTGTGGAGAACATAATAATAATAATATATTCTGTATTTATAGAAATTCAATTTGCATATCATCTTTGCAGTACTGTCTCAGTCTAATTGTTGTTGTTGTTGTTGTTGTTGTTGTTGTTGTTGTTGTAGTCTTTAGTCCTGAGACTGGTTTGATGCAGCTCTCCATGCAGTCTAATTACGGCATCAAAATCCAAGATGGCCAACCCAGAATACTGGTGCTGCCTATCCCCCTCCTCCTACTGCAGAAAATAAGCAATCCAGATGATTGAAGTGTATGGAATATTGTTGAAACAATTTCAGAGATATTGCTTATTTCTGTATAAAAACGATTTGCAGAAGCCTAGGCAGTGCAGACTATCTTTTATTTAAACAATTTAAGTTGGACAGGGATAGTTGCATTGATGGAGCACTAGACAGTAGTACCATCCTGTTTTGTCTGTAACTGCTGGTTGTGTAAAGGATAATTTCACTATTAGTCTAGAACTAGACAGTTGCTCCAGCAAGTCTAACGAATCGCCTTATATAGGCAGGATGGTCAACAATAGTAGGGCAACAAACTATCACTGAAGTACAGGGGAATAGCTGCTGGGTGCAACATAAGGTTAGGTAATAATATTAGAAGAATGACCCATTGTTTCAATGCCACTATAAATCCCTGCCTCTATATACAGGACTCACGTAGCTACATCACTCGGGAATTAAACATACTTGTAGCTTTTTACCACTTGCAAATTGCATCCTAGTCACCAAAAACATGGGAAATACATCACACAATATTTCTACGAATGCAGTGCTTATTATCGTTATCTTACTTGAACATGGTATCCCAAGACAGAATAACAACACCACCTTCAGGCTAGTACAGCGTCATGTACCTAGTATATTGTGTACCAGAAGAGCCAGACAGCCAGCCAGGAAGCTGCCACTTGCGACAGTCTTAAGGTGCGACGTATGAATTGTGATTTATTAGTCTCACAACATACACTTACAAGTCATGTAATTACGGTACAGGAGACACATCAAAAATTACAAACTAGAATCTAATATTAATTTTTAAAGCTATAAATGATTAATGGAAAATCTCATATAAGATGTGAAACAAATACTAACAAAGAGATAGAGGGGCTGGCCAGTACTTACCTCAGCTCAGTACAGCTCAGTACAGCTCAGTACCTGGGTTGTGAGTAACTGAATCCACTTTCCCTTCTTCCCTTTTTTCCCCTCTCTCCTCCCTGATGAAGGAACAAAGTTCCGAAAGCTAGGAATGTAAGTTTTCAGTTCTGTTTTATGTGTATCTATCGGCTGTACTGAGCTGAGGTAAGTACTGGCCAGCCCCTCTATCTCTTTGTTAGTATTTTTAAAGCTATATTTAGTCTATGTAGCAGTATCTATATTTTCTTATTTTCCAGCATAGATAAATATCTTTCTTGATAGTGGACAATTTTTTTTTCACAATATAATGCTAATTTGCGGTTGGATTTTGCTCAAATTATCAGTTCATCTTCCATGAACTCTTCTAATGAGTAATAATATTTGTGCATAAGAATTTCATAAAACTTCTTTTTTAGTATCACTAGTTCCATGTTTAGAATGCTATTGCTTTTAAGTTTGTTGTAGACTTTCATGCCCACATATTGTGGGGTCTGAGCATATAATTTCAATCTATGGGCAGGAAGCATAAAATTATCTTTACTCCTTGTACTGTATGGATTATCAAATTGGTTTTTAATGAACAATTCTAGTCTGTTGTGTAAAAATATCGTTAGGTCGTGTATGTATAGGGAGGGGACAGTCAAAATTTTTAGTTTCTGTAATAATGGACGACATGATTCTCTTTGCTGTGCAGTGCACATATTTCTGATAATTTTCTTCAGTACACGAGATATATTATTGGAGCTCCCCCAGAAAATAATGCCATATCTTATCACTGATTGCATGGCATAAGCAAAGCTACCCAGTTTGCTGCACAGGTATTCAATATGTGTGTTCCAGTTTAAATTCTTATCTAGGTGTAGTCCTAGAAATTTGGCAGAATGCACTTCTGTTAATTCTTCTCTTTTATGATTTATACTAATTTCCTGGTCTTTTGACTGTTTGGTTCTGAATTGAATCAAGTTTGTTTTTCATATGTTAAGCTTCACACCATTTAACTGGAACCACGATTCTAGCCTGTGTAATGTACCAGTGACTCTATCAGGAATCATTTCTGTTTCTTCCCTTTCTATCAAGACAGATGTGTCATCAGCAAACAGAACGGATGGTGAATTTATGTTTAATGGTAAGTCATTTACATACAATAGAAAGAGAATTGGACCGAGGATCGAACCTTTTGGGACACCCTGTGTTATTGTTTTCCAGTCTGAATGATAGTTTACACCATTTGAAGAGATGATTGGTCTTTGTTTTCTATTAGATAAGTAAGAAGTAAGCCATTGAAGTACTGCACCCTTAATCCCATATTTTTCTACTTCTGGTTGCCAAACCCCTCGTGACCACTCCTGCCACTGCAGTGGCACAATGCGAGACGAGCAGGTGTGACTTGCATTAACTGCAGTTCCACCCCTGACATAGACTCCTCAGTTTAAAAAATCAAAAGCAGGGATGTTGTTTTGTCAGTGCACCTCAAATTTCTCATGTGAAATGTAGATTGCTCCTTTCTATACAAGGTATTTTTTAAGACAGAAGAAATCAGACCATATACACCTTTTCTCTTTGCTGAAGTATCGTTACTTGTTGTGAAAATCCTGAACAACATTATGGCATAGGCTATATTTCCTTTATGTATGTTCACACCAGGTAGAAAAATCTGTTCTTATCAGCTTAATATCTGCCATGTCCAGCATCATAGGACTAGAATATTAAACTCATTTTTGGTTCATAATGGAATACAAGGATCATGCTCTTTCTGTCACACGATGTCTCTTCACTTTCAAACTCTTAAAGTAACCAAATGCCTCATCACCTATGAAGTCTCTCAAGGTAGTTGCACAGAAGAATTGTAAATATCAGGTTTACACTATGTATCACTTTATAAATTTGGTAATATAGCTTATTATTATATAGCTAATTATTTCTCCCTGCATAGATGGGAGATTAAATTTCCATTAAAGATATTCGCAGAACGAAACAACACCTGATGACCACTCCATCTTTCGAATCATATTCATGTTACACTCACCCTCACTTCCACCCACCTGGTGACATGTAATTGATATCAAATTGATTGACTAATGAATTAAATTGATCATGAAAGTCCCATTGCATGGTGAGTAGTCAATTTTTTTTCCTGCAGTCAGATGAAACCTGCCAGACACTTTTGTGATGTCTCTGAATGCTTTCCACAAGCTAGGTAGACAGTTCCTCCTATAACAAAATGTGCGGTAACTGTCATCAAATAGCTGATGACATCCATTGCTAATAGCTCTCTGTCTCTAGATTGTATTGTCATGCTGGTGAAAGTAAGTCACTTAGAATTCTCGTATTCTGCTCCCGAACTAATTCTACTGAGAATTGATGGTGTGTGGGGTAGTAGTGTGTTTCACTCTCCTCTCCACCCCCGCAACACCTCTGTCCCCATCCCCAGCTCTGCCACTGGGTTGCATGAGAACTGCTGTCACTGGGTCGCGAACCTCTGACCACACGTCAGGGCTGTACTACTCACAGCAGACAACCACCACTCACCATGCCAGGCAACTGTTAATTGTAACCTCCCTACAAAAATAAAATAACCTCACAACAGAAAAATTCCTAAACCTCTCAACAGTAAAAAAATTATAATTATGTCATTTACATTCAGTGTAATGTCCCAATAAAAAATAAATTCAGTAAGCTGGTAATAAAACAATGTAACTAACCTCTCAATTAAATTGTCGCTCACTTATGACTTTTTCAATAATTCACTGTGAATTTAACCTGGTAAATTTTGGACGACAGCAGTGCTGCGTCATGGCCCTGAAAGATCATTCTGAATAAAAAAAGGAAAAACACTTACCTCAATGAAGTCGCCGGATATATCTGCTCTTACAAAAAAAAATTCCGGCACAGCTCTGTGCAATGCTGGCCGACCTATCTGTCATTTATGAAAGGAAGCAACTGATTTTTCTATTGCAATAATCGGGATGATCATGGATGTGAGAAATTAGTAAATTCTTTAAATTGAAATGAATGGTTGTTAAAAGTTACTTTTTATGAGGAAGATTATTATTACGAGATTTTTAAAACATTTACATGCGACTTGAGATAACATTAATACATATGCGCGAGGCTGCTTTTTACCTTATACAATAATACTCAGGCTCCGACATCGCTGCACCACGACTGGGCCACCCAACACGATACACCAGACCAGACCAGAGCAGACTCCAGACTAGCAACAACTTATTGCTACAGCTACACAGTTCCTATTGCAGTCAACACTGCTCTCTGATCAGAGATTCTCTTATACCTTGCCTATTGCAGGCAGCGCATGAGCTATACATTGAAATTACATCTGCTCGGACTTCTTAATGAGCAATACATCGAAATTACATCTGCTCGGACCTCTTACATAATGATTCCAGACTAATGCAGAGCTACCCTATCCTTTTCAGAAGGATTTCATTCTTAAATGTTGCTAGGGTAAATACTGGGAATAAATGGATGGGTACTTTGAGAACTTAAATGGTAATCCCAGGAGGGAATGCGATGTTTTTTCGAGGAATATGGCAGATAGTGGTACACACCGTTTAGTGGCTTGCGAATTAAGCATATAGATGTAAATCTATATTTAGTTTCCATATTAAGATGCCACTCCAGCCATTTATAGAGACACAAAACTCACAGGATAATATGTCTCTTATTTATCTATAAAAATAAAGACAGACTGCTGCTGCTGACTGTCAGTAAAAATCTTCCTATTAGCTCCTAATTTTCTCATTGCAGTCACTTTGCGAGATCAATGCGAGAGGTTGTAATATGTTTGCCCATAGCACTTAGAAGAAGCGGTATAGAGCTCAACTCCTCTTTCATCAGAGTATCACTTACCTGCCGTATTCTTATGAATCTTCCAGCACTTAAAACCACATGATTTCCACAAGTAAGAGATGTCCCTCTAAGCCACACACCCATGCTAATTCTCTCGAAATTCCATCATGTTCCGACAGCACTGTTTCGTTAGTTAGAGGGGTGTCTAGTCCTCCACCAGTGACTGACTTTGTAGAAGGCTGTCACAATGAGAAAAATAGCACACTAATGTATAGGAGGAAATTCATAACCATGCTGAGCATATGCCGACTGCAATAAAAATTCAAAAGCATAACATTATATATGTCCCGATCTGCTTTATTGTGTGTATATGATTACTACATTAGAAATCTGACAGTGTAATGGTGTTAGAGACTTCGCTGACATTACAGTCTCTCTCTCTCCCTCTCTCTCTCTCTCTCTCTCTCTCTCTCTCTCTCTATTAATGGGTTTCTCTGCACTGCGTATATCAAAAACTAATACCATCTGGATGTTGATGTCGAGCAAGTTAAATATGCACTTATTGGTCCATTGGAGTAGGTGGCCAATGATCAAAGTCTTACACAGACCTGTGTTATGTCTTGTCTAACCATACTGTAGGAGGACCATATTCTACAGACTATCAGTCACAGTAGAGGATTCCTATATTGTTCTTAAAGAAGCAGTCTGATAAAGTTTCTTTGCTGTAATACATCCAAGCAGCATATGATTACAGCTTAGTAAAGTGCTGTACATTTTGTTTCTATAACATGACTTTGAGTTTCTGTGTCAAGTGTTGAACCGGCATTAACATGATTCGATCCATCGGCTCTCACATGGTCTAAGTTAAGCTGCTCACACAATACACGGGATGGGGGGGAGGGGGGGGGGGGGGAAATAAGATAGAGGCAATGTTTATTATTGAAAAAATGTGGAAAACATCTCAATATGGAAATTGGAAGTGTTTTGCGGCATTGTGGAGCATTTCCAAACAGCTGTCTGAATGTGATCACATGTACATTTAATCTCGTCTTCCACAGTGATAAGGTAGCAGATGTCTTGGTGTTTTGTTTCTGAAGAGATCCAGAGAGCTGATTCCACATATTGGTGGTGCATATGGCATGCAGGTATGTGACTTGGTTTGGTGTCCTAGGTGATAGTCATCTTAAGCCCCAAATTTTTGGATACTGTGTCATTTATTTTTGTGACATACTACGCATAACTACATGTGCAACAAGGGGGTATTCTGCAGGACTTAAACCCATAGAAAACGGATAGTATGCACCATCAGCTGTCGATCCTATCGGTGGAGGAATGGAATACATGCGTGTGATGGTGTAAGTACCCTCATCCCTCCACATTTTCATTAATTTTTCGTATTTTACATCAATTTTTGTAATTTTACAAAGTTTTCCATAATTCCAATGCATTTTACTCAATTATTTGAGGTCCAAACCACCACTCCCGACGAGTTGTCTTGTCAACGAAACATGTCATTGCATCGATCTTGTGAGGCTGTCAGCCAGTGACATTGCAGCACAGTTATGAATTTCTGTATCATTGCTAAACCACCCCCTCCATTTCTTTGCAAGGATCATATAATGTGGTCATATTACGAACCCCATTACACTGCGTACATAACATGACACAAATGTTGTTTCTAAGTGTAGGAAATAGCCATCAGCAGAGAGGATGTGCAAAAACTACATTCCTCAGCTGAAACACTTTTTTAAATTTGATAAGATTTTATTACGAGTCTCCTCTCCCCCTATGTGGTTGGGAGTCACCTCACATTCGTAGGATAAAGTCAGAGATTCAAAGATCTCTCTCTCTGCCCTTAATTTAGAAATGAGCAACCCCTTCATTGAACATATTGGCTAAGGACCCTGACAAAACTCTAGACAGCCTCTCTCTAGGATTCTTGTAACTCTTCCTATGTCCTTTTGGCACTGACCAGAAGTAGGGGTGTACTGTACCCACTACATTTGACGTCTCGTGAAGGTCAGAACAAGCTCAGTTCACTTTCATATTTTGCTTTTGAAAATAGTATAATATATGTTCCAACCATGTACTGACCAACTTTAGTGATGTAGACCAGTATTCTCATTCCAATACTGTAACTGCCGTTCTGCAAAATCTGTTCCACCCATCCAATTATATACGATCTCTCTAGGTGCTTGCATGCTGTGGAGTTGAGCACTCCTCATTTGTGTATACCGTATTTACTCGAATCTAAGCCGCACCTGAAAAATGAGACTCGAAATAAAGGGAAAAAAAAAAATTCCCAAATCTAAGCCTCACCTGAAATTTGAGACTCGAAATTCAAGGGGAGAAAAAAGTTTTAGGCCGCACCTTCAAATCAAAACAAATTTGGCCCATTGTAATATGAGATACAATTTAGGTCGAATAAATGACGATACAGCTACGGTAGTTTGGTTTGAGTTGTAAGCTTAACAGTTAAGCTTTACCAGGTAGCCATTGCTATGCGTCAGACGCTCCGTCCGTATTTATACGGGTACCATTCCTTTTTCACATGCTTCGTCTGGTTTGAATCGATTGCTTATTTTGCTTTGGTCTGATAAGTGCCGTTGTCTTTGTTATAGGTGTTTACGTCACCCTAAGCTGAAAATGCATTACTGTACTGCGTCATGCATTGTTTGTCGCATTCTGATAGTGCGTGTTTACGGCCTGTCGCCGCTCGTGGCATGGCTTGCTTTTGTGCGCGCTACCGCCGCTTACAAAAAAAAAAAAAAAAAAAGGAGAGGAATCATCTCATTAGTGAAACAATGGCAAGAGACTGCTATTTGTTGTTACTTACACCTCTGCTTTCTTTGATAATGATCAACAAGAACCAAATAATAGACTGCGTATGATACAACATGTTCTGAACGAGAGTTGGGCGAAAATTTTTCTCTGTTTGAAAATCTTTGCGGCCGCTTCTTTAGTACATCAAATTCTGCACAGAAATTAGTCATCTTAGATTTAAAAATCTAGTCAGTTGCCGTGCTTCATTTCTGACTATATCACTGTATTAGGCATAAGAATAATATGAATATAAACATGACACGATACGTATATTCTTCCGCGTTTGCTGTTGTGTCACTCTAGTTTCGTAGTTTATTAGGCAGATAGGATTTAAATGAGATAGCAGCAAACACGAAAGAATACATGGCAAAATGTTTATATTCGTACTATTCTTATGGTGAAGAGAATACTGCATGTGATTCACATTTCATCAGGTTCCTATTGGCAACAGTCTTGCCAGCCGGATTTTCGTTGTACATTGAAATTCTGCTACATTTGAAGATGAACAATACGGAATTTGTATTTACTTCGTTGGATAATGTATGAAAATACAGTGGTCGAAACTCGGGGTGGAGAAACGAAAGCTGGACTTCCACCTTTTTTTTTTAATTTATTTACTGACGCAGAGGTTTTGGTGCTAGTATTTATCTCTGTGCCTACAAAGCATGCCTGTGTAGCGCTACATATATTCGATGGCAGAAGTTAGTTGTGGCGGCACCTAACAACATTTTTCAGAACTTCGCTTGCTTTGCACTCGATTCTAAGCCGCAGGCGGTTTTTTGGATTACAAAAACCGGAAAAAAAGTGCGGCTTAGATTCGAGTAAATATGGTAGTAGATACAAACCTGATACGTTTGATACCATTGTGGTGATATAATGGCAATGAAGAAGAAGAAGAAATGTATGGTGTACGCATAATGGAGCTCCAGAAGCAAGGAGTTTGAAACATTTTATGTAAATCTCTTGTGCTATCAACTCTGTAGAATTGTTCTACTGTTTGGATTCCATACGAAGAAGGTATTAGGAATCAGAAATGGTAATAGAACATGAACACATATTCCAAAGACTACACAGTTCCAACTTAAGTATGCTATAATGTTAAAGCAGTGTCGTTTCTGATATATTAGTCATGTAGAATGAAATGCTGTTAATAATCCAGCACAGGAAATATACATTCACCCTCCAAATTTTCTACCACACTCATTGTGGTGAGAAACTTGAAGATGAAAAATTACTACCTTCTACACCAAAGGAGAAAAAAGCAAACCATAGATTCTTTGTGATCCATGCACTATGTATCTTTCCAGAGATATAGCACAACTGTACACACACAATTACAGTTCAGAAATTGTGCTAAGTTCGTGTTACACAGGCATTGCAGTACCTCACAAACATTTGCCACTAAGTTAGAATCACTGCAGTTATGAAACTGAAGACTTGATTTACGTACAAAATGTGGCAGGGGAATGGAGTACTTCCCTTAGATCTTTGTTTGTCTAGAAGTGGGTGCCAAAATAGATTTTCCATCAGTTGGGAGACATGATTCATCACACATCCGTTGGAAGTTCTCTTCTGACTGCGGCATGGAGAAGTTTACTGTTACCGCTGCTTCAATCAGGTTTCTTAATTCAGGGAGGTCTGCTGGTAGCGGAGGCATGTACAAACGATCCTCGATGAAACCCCAAAGGAAAAAATCGCATGGCATTAAGCCAGGTGAATGTGGAGGCCACGCAAAGCAAGCCCTGTCATTGGGCCCCTTGCCGCCTATCCAGCACTTGGGTACATAGAATTTCAACCAATCTAGCGGATTGTGGCAGAAACATTGTGTGCTGTGCATGCGCACTTGTGCCAAACACAACTGTTTGAGTTGCTCTTTCATTTGACATATCATTTATAACTGTAAGTTTAATGTAATAAATATTATAAAGCGTTAAAACCCTGATATTGATTTATAAACACCCTGTATATAGCCTGATTCCTGCTGTTTCCATGTTACCTTTCTCTCTTACTCCTCTTCCTATCACACACCCCTGTTCCACATGTGGCTATGCATTGTAAGTCATAAAAATGAAAGACACAGTGTTCATTGATTTGTGGTACAGGATGACACAAAACAGCAATCACAGACATGGGTGCAATATGCACCACTAATATGAGGAATCACTGCCCTGGATCTCTTCAAAACAGAACTCTGGAACATCTGCTAACGCTGTCACTGTGGAAGATGAGATTAAATGTAGAAGTCATCACTGTTGGACAGCTGTTTGGAAACGCTCCACAATGCTGCAAACTCTTCCAGTTTTCATATTGAGATGTCTTCCACATTTGTGTCAATAATAAACACTGCCTCCGTCTGCTTCTTCTTCCTTCCTTGTGTGGTTCCCCCCCTCCCCCCCCCCCCCCCCCCCCCCCCCCAGCCATCCCGTGTGTTGTGTAAGCAGCTTAACTCAGACAGTTTGATGTCCAGCTGTCTGTGAGAACTGATGGATCAAATCATGTTAATGCTGGTTCAGCACCTGACATAGACCTCACAAAGTTATGGTAGAAAAACAAAATGTACGGTACTGTACAAAGCTGTAGTCAGATACTACTTGGATCTGTTACAGCTGAAAAACAATGTATCAGGTTGCTTCTTAAGAACAACACAGGAATCCTCTCTTGTAATTGATAGTCAGTGGAACATGGTCCTCCTACAGAACAGGTGACAAAACATTATTGGAGTCTGTGCAGACAACTTCAATGACTGGCAGCCTGCTCCAATGGACCAATATGTGTATACTTAATGCACTCAATGTCAACACGCAAATGGTATTTGTTTTTGGTATATCAGAAGAGAGAGAGACAGTCATATTTTACTAAGTTTTCTATCCGGTGACGTTAGCGAAGTTTTTATAGGTTGTAGTTTTTTTCTATTGAATGTTATAAAAATAACTAGGGCAGAGAGAGAGAGAAAATAATGAGGAGAGAGGTAGAGAAAGAGAGAGAGAGAGAGAGAGAGAGAGAGAGAGAGAGATTGTGATATTAGTGAAGTCTCTGATACCATTACGCTATCAAATTTCTAACGTAGTAATCACAGAAATACAAAGGAGAACAGGACATTTAGAGGGTGACGTTTATAGACTATCATTCGATATCAACGAATTATTGGTGTGATGCATCTGAATTTCTTTTTGCAGTCCGTATATACTCTGCATGGTTGCTAATTTCCTACTGTACGTTAATGTGCTATTTTTCTCATTGCGATAGCTCTCTGCCTACCGGTAGTAGTCAGTGATGGATGGAGGACTAGACAACCTTTTAACTAATGGAACTGTGCTGTCAGAACATGATGGAATTTCAGGAGAATCAACAGGAGTCTGTGAGTTTGTGGGAGAGAATTCTTACTCATGGAAATCATTTGGATTTAAAAAGCTATGTATCGAAGACTGGAAGTTTTTTGAGAATACTGCAGGTAAGCGAGCATTTGACCAATTGGAAGTTGAGAGATGAGCTCTATACTGCTTCTTCTAAGTGTTGTGGGCAAACATATTACAATCTCTCACATTCAGCTCACGAAGTGACTGCAATGAAAAAATTAGAGGCTAATATGAAGATTTTTACCAAGAGACAATCAGCAGCACAAGTCCCATCTTTTGTTTTCTCAGTACATAAGAGACAACATTCTTTTGTGAGTTTTGTAAGCCTGTAAATTGATGGAGTGACATCTTAATAGGTAGACTAAATTTACATTTACATTGATATACTTATTTCGCAAGCCACTGTACCGTGTGTGGCGGAGGGTACCCTGTACCACTATTGGTCATTCCATTTTCTATTCCACTTGCAAAATATTATATATATATATAAAGCATTGCATTCCTTCCTGGGATTCCCATCTGAGTTCTCAAAGCATCAGCCCAGTAATTTTACAGGGGCCAATAGGAATGCTTCTAAAGGGCTGTGTTCTGAGGGAGAGAAACCTAGATCTGCAGACTCATACATGTTTGGGATGTGGTGCTCAGTAGACAGGAATTTTGGTATTGCTAACTGGGTCAGGCTTTCCAGGGTATTTTGAAAACAAATCTCAGAATGTTTTGGTTTGCAGGAAGGATGAGGGGAAGCACGTTGTGCAACATCGTGGTATTTGCCCCAGCAACGTTTAAGCACCCACCCTTTCTGAAAAGGATAGGGGAGCATTTGTGAGTCTGAAATCATTAACAGCTGTTCAACATGGCGAATAGTGGTTTTTGGGTGGGAGCAGTACATCCCTGACATGCGGACGGAAGTTTGCAACCCAGTATGGTCGTGGCAGCTGTTCACATGCAACCCAGTGGTATGGGTGGGGATAGGGGCAGAAGCGTCGGAGAGGGGAGGGGCGATGTGGAGAGAAGAATGAAACATCCTACTGCCCCCACACACTGAGAGGTCTCAGCAGGATTAATACGGGAGCAGTATACCACAATTATAAGTGATTTACTTCCACCAGTATGAAAATACAACCCAGGGACAGAAAGCTATTAGCACTAGATATCATCAGCTATTTACGATAGTTATTGCCCATTTTGCTGTAGGAGTAAGTTACTACATAGCATGTGGGAAACTTCAAGTGACGTCATGAATGTTTCATCCGACTGCAGGGAAAAAAAAAGTAACTACTCACCATGCAACGGGACTTTCATGATCAATAATTCATTAGTCAATCAATTTGATATCAATGATATGCCACCAGGTGGGTGGAAGTGAGGGTGAGTGTAACGTGAATATGATTCGAGAGATGGAGTGGTCATCAGGTTTTGTTTCATTGTGGCAATACCTTTAATGGAAATTTAATCTCCCATCTACGCAGAGAGAGACAATCATTGTAATGAAATGAGCTATATTACCAAATTTATAAAGTGATACATAGTTTAAACCTGATATTTACAACTCTTCTGTGCAGCTACCTTGAGAGGCTTCATAGGTGATGAGGCATTTGGTTACTTTAAGAGAGTTTGAAAGTGAGGAGGCATCTTGTGACGGAACCAAAAATGAGTTTAATATTCTAGTCCTATGATGCTGAACATGGCAGATATTAAGCTGATGAGAACAGATTTTTTTTACCTGATGAGAGAATACTTGGAGGAAGTATAACCTACACCAGATTGTTGTACAGGATTTTCACAACAAGTAACTATACTTCAGTGATGAGAAAAGGTTTGTATGTTCCGATTTCTTCTGTCTTAAAAAATAACTCATAGAAAGGAGCAATCTATATTTCACATGAGAAATTTGAGTAGTTGTATAGAGAGAACAACATCCCTGCTTTGGATTTTTTAAACTGAGGAGTCTAAGTCAGGGGTGGAACTGCAGTCTTGTCTTGCAATGTGCCATGGTCAGTGGCAGGAGTCATCACAAGGGGTTGGGCGACCAGAAGTCACACCTTAAGACTGTCACAAGTGGCAGCTTCCTGGCTGGCTGGCTCTTCAGGTGCGCATTGTACTCGACACATGGCGCTGTACTAGCCTGGAGGTGATGTCGTTTTTCTGTCTTGCGATGCCATGTTCGAGTAAGATAACGAGCACTGCATTCGTAAAAATATTGTGTGATGTATTTCACATGTTTTTGTCAAGTAGGATGCAATTTGTGAGTGGTAAAAAGGTATAAGCATGTTTCACTATCCCAGTGACGTACACTATGTGATCAGAAGTATCTGGACATCCCCAAAAACATACGTTTTACATATCAGGTGCATTGTGCTGCCACATACTGCCAGGTACTCCATATCAGTGACCTCAGTAGTCATTAAACATCATGAGAGAGCGCGGAACTCACGGACTTCGAACGTGGTCAGGTGATGGGGTGTCACTTGTGTCATACGTCTGTACACAAGATTTCCACACTGCTAAATATCCCTAGGTCCACTGTTTCCTATGTGATACTGAAGTGGAAACATGAAGGGACACATACAGCACAAAAGTGTACAGGCCGACCTCATCTGTTGACTGACAGAGACTGCTGACAGTTGAAGAGAGTCGTAATGTGTAATAGGCAGACATCTATCCTGTCCATCACACAGGAATCCAAAATTTCATCAGGATCCACTCCAAGTACTATGACAGTTAGGCGAGAACTGGTAAAACTTTGGGACACATACAGCACAAAAGTGTACAGGCCGACCTCATCTGTTGACTGACAGAGACTGCTGACAGTTGAAGAGTGTCGTAATGTGTAATAGGCAGACATCTATCCTGTCCATCACACAGGAATCCAAAATTTCATCAGGATCCACTCCAAGTACTATGACAGTTAGGCGAGAACTGGTAAAACTTTGATTTCATGGTCAAGCGGCTGCTCATAAGCCACACATCATGCTGGTAAATGCCAAACGTCACCTCGCTTGGTGTAAGGAGTGTAAACATTGGATGATTGTACAGTGAGAAAACGTTGTGTGGAGTGACAAATCACAGTACACAATGTGGCGATACGATGACAGGATGTGGGCGGCGAATGCTCGGTGAACATCATCTCCAAGCCTGTGTAGTGCCAACAGTAAAATTCGGAGGCGGTGGTGTAGTTTAGCATGGCACTATCACAGCACAGGTATACATTGATGTCTTAAGCACCTTCTTGCTTCCCACTGTTGAAGAGCAATTTGGGGATGGCTGTTGCGTATTTCAACATGATTGAGCACCTGTTCATAATGCACGGTCTGTGGCGGAGTGGTTACATGACAATAACATTCCTGGAACAGATTGGCCTGCTCAGAGACCTGACCTGAATCCTACAGAACACCTTTGGGATGTTTTGGAACGCTGACTTTGTGCCAGGCCTCACTGACCGACATCGATACCTCAGCGCAGCACTCCATGGAGAAAGGACTGCCATTCCCCAAGAAACCTTCCAGCACCTGGTTCAATGTATGCTTGTGAGACTGGAAACTGTCATCAAGGCTAAGGGTGGGTGAACACCATATTGAATTCCAGCATTACCAATGAAGGGTGCCACAAACTTGTATGTCATTTTCAGCCAGGTGTCCGGATACTTTTAATCACATAGTGTAGCTACATGAGTCCTGTATGTAGAGGCAGGGATTTATAGCAGCACTGGAACAAGGGTCACTGTTCTAATATTATTACCTAATCTTACATTCCTCCTAGCAGCTATTCCCCTGTACTTCAGTGATATGAGGGGATTGGTTAGATGGGCTGGAGCATCAGTCTAGTGCTAGACTAATAGCGAAGTATCCTCTCCACATCCAGAAGTTTTTGATGAAACTGGATGGGATGCTATCTAGTGCTCAATGAATGGCAACTATCCTTGCCCAACTCAAATTGTTTTAAATAAATAGTATACTGCACTGTCGTGGCTTCTGTGATTGCTTTTATAAATAAATAAGCGATATCTCTGAAATTGTTTGAGCAAAATTCCTTAAATTGCATTCAATTTGATCAGATATTCCCACAAATAGGAAGAGATGAGTTAGATTTCACCTGTATTCTGGGTTGGCCATCTTAGATTGTGATGTCATAATTGGACTGCACCAGTATTCCAAAGATGATAAGCAAATTGAATTTCTATAACTAATGAATATATTATTATTATGTCCTCTGCAATACAATGTAATTACATTTGAATTTATTGTCAGAATTCGAATTTATAATGAAATTTAGAATCTCCCAGGATTTTTTTAAATTCCCGCCAAATTGGAATTTCCAATTTTTCTTGGAGGTAGGTGAGGTGGTCAGGGAGGGGAGGTGATGATATGGGTGCGTGGGTAGGGGTGTGGAGTGGAGGGGAGAGGATGGAGTAGGTATGGATGGAATGGGAGTTCCCAGAGGGATGATAGTGGGGGAGGGGATGTGTGCTGAATGGGGAAAACCCATGAGGTCATCAGGGGGTGGATGTAATTAATTGATCAATTAATTTATTTGATATCAAAAGTTCTCTAGATGAGACATTACCCTACTACTGTTTGTAAGAACAATATCATTGTGTATTCCACTGGCAGTATACAGAGAGAAAAGGCTCTTCAGTTTGCTGCCTAACTGTTTATCACCAACTTCACAGCACTAAATGGTTGAAATGATTGATTTAAAACTTGTCATATTATCGTTCATAACCAACTGTGAGGTGAGGGTAAGAATTTATAATGGAACTGTGGACAAAAGGAAAATGAATTGCAAAATATCTTCAAAGATAATGATGCAAAGAATATTTTAATGTTGATGAAACTGGTCTCTTTTGTAACATATTACCAAGTCTTGTGGTTAACTCAGGAAAAGATTTATTGCCAAATAGAAATTAATTACACAGAAGTATGCAGTTTGCATGACACTCAGTGTCAACAGGACAAAACCAGGGAAAACTATAAAATTAAAAACAAAGAATAAACAATGTGGCATGGAGCCATGGAACTTTCATGCAGTATGTAGTTGGAGCTAACTTTGACATGCTGTCCAGATCATGTCATCATGCCTTTCTAGAAACCCAAGGGCTTCTCCTTGGGATCGATGTGTTCTTGTAGCTTCATTGTGGTAGCGCTTGCTGATGTTTCCTGTGTGGCAGCATCTGATTTTTGTCGAGGCTCCTCTGTAGCTCACTGTGCTGGAGGATCTTTAGTTGCTGCCTCTCCCTTCTTCATGTTTCTCGATGGCAGTTCTTTTCTGATGGCTGCGAGTCTTGAAATGTCAGTTTGATATGGTCAAGTGCAACCGTGGTAGTTATGCCATGGATGTCAGTCTTGAAATTGTTGTGACTTCAACTAATTACTGTATATGCACCTCCATACATGGGTTGCAGTGGTCTACATTCTGTGTCATTACCTAATAGCACATGTGAACAGGTGGCTCAATCTGCAAAGACAAACGTGCCACATCCTGTTTGTTCCCAAGGCTGTGCAGTATGAAACTGATGTAAGTGGGATTGCAACTTTGTTGCAAAGTCTGATGCTGCAATGGTTTCATCCCTGATATCATGGATGCACACTCCAAGCGGATATGACGATTAGCCACATACCAACTTTGCCGCTGTGGGTAGGAGGTCAGGCTTGAAGACTGTTTGCAATACTAGTAGACCTTCTGTTCACTTGTCTGTTGTGTGACATCAAAGGGCAGATTTCAATTTTTGGTACAGCAGTTCTACCACACCGTTTGCTGTGGGATAATAAGCGGTGGACCTTCGTCGCCTAACAACTAACAATGTTGCAAGAGCCTTAAAGAGGTAGGCCTCAAGTTGATGTCCTTCATCAGTCATTATTCTCAACAGTACGCCAAAAGGCACAATCCATCTTCTGAAAAACGTTTTTGCCACAGTCTCCACAGTGATGTCTGCCATAGGTAATACTTCTGGCTATCTCAAATATCTCTCCACGATCATAAGGAAGTAACTGCAGCCTTCGGACAGTGGTAATGGGCTTACAATAGCCATGTGGACATGGTCAAAGTGCTGGTTAGGCAGTATAAATGTACCTAGCTGTGCCTTCACATGTCATGTGATTTTGTTCCTTTGATAGGATGTATATTGTCTGAAATACAGTTTACACTCGACATTCATGACAGTCCACATGAAACATTGTATAATCTGCTTTGTGATCCCTCAGACTCTGGATTGTGCTAGATTGTGTATTGAAGCGATAGTCTGTCCTCAAAAGTGCTGCTGAACAAATGGCTGAGGCTTTAGCTTGGTGACATCATAGTATAGCTCTGTGTTCGTGCCTGGTATTGTCATTCTTTGTAGTTTGAAACCTGACTGTTGTACAAGCAGTGTATGCAAATTCTCATCATCTTGTTGTGTCAGTGCCGTGGCATCAAAATCAATAGCAGCAGCTATGACCTAAACGTGTGGTGATGTATACTAAATTACATCTTTTGCCTCTCTCAAAGAGAGTGCATGAACAGGTACATTAAGTTTGCCTTCCACATATGAGATGTTGCTTGTAAATTGGCCAATACCTAAATTGTCTTGGTGATGCCTTACGTAGCCTCACTTTAAAGGCGTAAGTTAACTGCTTGTGGTCAGTAAAGATACTGAAATGGCAGCCTTCAAAAGAATGCTTGAATTTTTTTACTGCAGTGTAGGCTGCGCACAGTTCATGATCACACGTCACCACTTCTGTTGTGAGTGTGACAATATTTGGCTAGAGAAAGCAAGTAGTTGCCAACACTCTCTCTCATGTGGCCTATGTGCACCCCTGAAGAGTTCATTCAATGGTGCAATTATCGAAACATGATGCGACACATACTACTGGTAGAAATTCATTACTCCAAGATAACACTGCAACTGCTCAATTGTATCTGGCCATTGGTATGCACGTATGTCTTCCACCTTGTCTTGTGGTGGTCAGATGCTACGTGCATCCACTGTGTAGCCAAGGAACTGTACTTCTTTGATGCCAAATATATATTTTGATGAGTTCACTATTAGTCCTTGTGCACAAAAATGTTCAAACTATTTCATTAAGTACTGTATATGTCCCTCTTCAGATGCAGACATAATGAGCACATCATCTGTAGTGGACTGACCCGATAGCCAATCCACTAGGACAGGTAGCCGAATAGCACGCGTTAAGCTCACGCAGGATGGCGTGAGGTCTGGAACAATGACGGGAATTATAGTAGCCAAAAGTAGTACATAGCTTCTGGAATACTTAACTTTAATTGTAGAACATCGCTCTTGATGATACAGAAGTATAATAGCAATAATAACTGGTAATGGCGCCTTGCTAAGTCGTAGCAAATGACGTAGCTGAAGGCTATGCTAACTATCGTCTCGGCAAATGAGAGCGTATTTGTCAGAGTAGTATCGCTAGCAAAGTCGGCTGTACAACTGGGGCGAGTGCCCGGACGTCTCTCTAGACCTGTCGCGTGGTGGCGCTCAGTCTGCAATTACTGACAGTGGCGACACGCGGGTCCGACGTATACTAGCGGACCGCGGCCGATTTAAAGGCTACCACCTAGCAAGTGTGGTGTCTGGCTGTGACACCGCATTCCTCCCCCGCAAATCGGCGTACGGTTGTGTTATAAGGCTTTCGCCCGCCGTGGGGAGGACCCCATGTTGACGTATGTGACGAGGTGGGGAGCCTAACAACAGGCGAGGCTGTGTCACCCGCACCCTGCCATTCGGTCCGAGGGGAGCCAGGAAACGCCCGAAAACCTAGTCCAGGGTGCACGCCAACATGCGGTGTATGCGCCTGTAAAGAGACAGGAGGGGCCGAAGGGTCGACCTCCATCGCGTGGGGGTACCTGACGGGTGAAGACGACATCTGGTCCGGAGCGGTCAAGAGTTCCATGTCGGAGGACAGCTGGTCACGGGAAGCGATTGGCGGCGCGTGACCCAGGGAGGTGCCCGGCGGCTGCAGCGACGCGTCCACTGCGGGCGTCGCCGGCAGGAGAACAGGCGGCGGCGGCGGCGCGTCGCCATGAGGCAAAGTGGAAGGCATCGTCGGTAACACCTGGGGATGAGGCGAGCCAGTAGATGGGTCCCCAGGGCGCTGACCGGACAGCACCGTCGCTGAAAGCAGACGGGGAGCGGCAGAACCCGTGCGACGACAGAGGCGCAGCTGATTGAGATGCCGACGCACCTCACCAGAGGCCCCCAAAACCAGATACATAGCGCGGCCGAGGCAGCGCAGAATGCGCCCTGCGAGCCAACGACGTGAACCTCGATAGTTGCGATAGTATACAACGTGACTGCCGCTGCACAGGAACCTGATGCGGCGGATGTAGCAAAGACATCAAAGTTCGATGAGGACGACCGTGGAGCAACTCAGCCGGCGAGTGACCATCTCGAGGCTGAGAGCGATACGAGGACAAAAAGAGCAACAACGCGTCCTCCCGAGAATGCGACTCTTTCAACTTCAACATCTGTGACTTGAAAGTCCGGACCAATCTTTCAGCGGCACCGTTTGACTGAGGCGAAAACGGTGCAGATGTCAGATGTTGAATACCATTGGCCTTGCAGAATGACTGAAATTCTGCGGACATGAATTGTGGGCCATTGTCGGAAACAATAGTCTGTGGAAGACCTTCAATGCAAAAGATAGCGGATAACGCGTGGATGGGGGCAGATGACGTCGTGGAAGACATCCGGACAACAAAAGGAAAATTACTGAATGAATCTACCACAACCAACCATCGAGCATTCCAGAATGGACCAGCAAAATCGATGTGTAAGCGTTGCCAAGGGGAAGTGGCTTTCGGCCATGCAAAGAATTTCCGCGGTGGTGCGGATTGTTGTTCGGCACACGCCAGACAAGAAGAGCACATATTCGTAATCGCAGCATCGATTCTGAACCAAGTACAGTGCTGACGAGCAAGTTGTTTCGTTCACACTATACCCCAATGTCCTTGGTGGAGAAGCCGTAAGACAGAGGACTGTAACGAACGTGGGACCACGACTCTGGACTGATCATTATCAGAACGCAACAACAAAACACCACGTCGAACAAAAAGTCTCTCCTTGTGAGCAAAAAATCGGCGAACCAACGGATCCTCTATCCGTGACTTTGACAAGGGCCTTTGTGTAGCAACAAAACGCAAAACGGTAGCAAGGACAGGGTCAGCAGCTGTGGCTGTAGCTACATGTCGAAAATCAATCGGAAACGATTCGACCACGTCATCGGTTTCCGAATCAATGAACATGCAAGCAAGTTCGGAAGAATCGAATGCTCTATCCTCAGCAACAGGCAAATGGGACAACGCATCAGCATTTCCATGCTTAGCAGTGGACCGATACAAGATATCGTAGCGGTACTGCGAGAGGAAAATAGACCAGCGAATGAACTTCTGCGCTGTACGGGGAGGTACAGGCTTGTTCAGATGAAAAAGCGATGTCAAAGGTTTGTGGTCTGTGATGATGGTAAAGTGACGACCATACAAGAAATCATGAAACTTTGTAACACCAAAGACAAGAGCCAAAGCTTCTTTCTCTATCTGTGAATAATTTCTTTGCGCAGACAAGAGCAATTTGGACGCAAAGGCAATAGGGCGATCGTGCAAACCATCTTTGTGCACAACCACAGCACCGATCCCGAAATCCGATGCATCTACCATCAACAAAAGGGGTTTCTGGGGATCGAATGGCGTAAGGCAAGTATTTGAAAGCAACGCCGTTTTCAACCGGCGAAAGGCGCGTTCGCATTCCGTCGTCCAGACGAACGGAACACCTTTACGGCGTAAGCGATGAAGCGGAGCTGAAATGGAAGAGGCATGGGGAACATATCTATGGTAGTAATTAATTTTACCCAGCACACTCTGTAGCTGCTTCAAATTCTGCGGTGAAGGCAAGTCGTGTATGGCACGGAGGTGTTCTGAACTGGGATGGATGCCTTGGGCATTGATTACATGTCCCAAATAGAGTAAGTCACGAGCAAAAAACACACATTTGTCTTTCCGCAAGCGAAGACCATTTCGTCGCAAGACCTGAAATAAAGTTCTGAGATTGGATAAATGTTCTTCTTCTGTCTTTCCGGAGATCACAATATCGTCCAGATAGTTTGCTGCAGTAGGGACCGACGCACAAACAGTTTGCAGATATTGCTGAAACAATGCAGGGGCTGATGCACACCCGAATGGCAGTCTTTTGAATCGGTACAAACCAAGATGCGTGTTAACCACCAAGACGCGCTGGGATTCGTTGTCCACTGGTATTTGCAAGGACGCATCTGCTAGGGCCAACTTCGAAAAATATTTACCCGGGCACAGTTTGTCAAAAAGATCTTCCGGGCGGGGTAAAGGAAAAGTTGCAATCACTAGTTGTGGATTCACTGTAGCTTTGAAGTCCACACAAAGTCTCAATTTTCCGGAAGGTTTTGGCAAAATTACTAAGGGTGAGGCCCAGAGAGAAGCCTGCACACGTCCAATCACACCTTGTGATTCCAAATCGTTTAATGTTCTTGCGACTTCATCACGCAATGCGTGGGGAACATTGCGCACTCTGAAAAACTTCGGTTGCGCGTTGACTTTCAGTTCCAAATGTGCTTCATAGTTCTTAGCGCAACCAAGGCCTGGTGCAAAAATGTCTGCAAATTCTTCACATAGACGAGAAATACTGTCTGAAGGCACAGTCTGGTTCACTGATAGGACCTGATTGACTATAGACAAGTTAAACAACTGAAATAAATCTAAACCAAACAAGTTCACTGCAGAAGAAGAACGAAGTACGTAAAATTACACAAGTTTTGTTTGTCCCTTGTATGTTGCAAGAAGGCTGCTCTGTCCTAACACAGGGATATTCTGACCGGAATAACTATTTAACTTAACATTTGCGGCACGCAAAGGAGGTGTGCCCAGTTGTTTGTACGTGTCTTTATTGAGCAATGATACTGCAGCTCCGGTATCGAGCTGGAATGGTATTACGTGGCCATTAATGTCCAAGTCTACAAAAAGTTTATTGTCCTGCTGACGACAAGAGCGACTGTCTCGTGCAATTTGAACAGACACTGGTACAGAATCACTGGCTACTTGACGTGATTTCCGGCGACGTCGACACACACTTTTTGTGGGACGAACACAGTCACTGTTAGAAAGAGCGGCACTGGGCGGAGTGGAATTAACTACATGAATTTCCATGGGCGAAGGTTCACGAGCCTGAGTATTCTTGGTTCGAATCCGATTCCAGCGCGAAGCAAAGGGCCTGGAATGGTCGTTAGTGTCTGATCTGAGCTTTTTCTGGCAAACACTCTGAACATGTCCTTTTTTATTACAGAAAAAGCAAATAGCTTGGCGTGACGGGCAATTCTCACGCGAATGTCTAGTAGCACACCGCGGGCATGATTTTAGCACTGCATTTGCCTGCTGGCACAGCAAACGTAGCGGAGGGCTTGGCTGCAGCTGCGCGGACGAGCGCGAGGGCTGTTTACTGTTCTGTGGAGCTCGCCCGGCTGGCCGGTAAACGTGACTCACGACTGGCGAAGTTGCAAATGATTCCTGAGCAAAGTCAAGTGTGTCTTGCCGATCCAATATGTCCATCACTTGTTGAAGGGAGGGATTGACTAGTTTCAAAATCTGTTCCCTTATACGAACATCAGAAATGTTCTGTGCATTTGCATCACGCACCATAGTATCTGAATAAGGGAGTCCATATTCACACTCAAAAGCTCAATCCCTAGTAAGGCCTTGCAAAGTTGCAACCCACTCCCGATTAGTCTGACCGGCCGTACGTTTGGTACGAAAGAAAGTATATCTTTTTGCAACTACACTGACTGATTCTTTGAAATATGCATCTAATGCAGACAAAATTTCTTCATAGGACAGCGTTGCTTCGTCGCGTCGGGGAAATAATTTCACTATCACTCGGTACGTCTGGGCGCCGACACACGATAATAAGTGAGGCTGCTGCTCATTACCTTGAATTCTGTAGGCGGCGAGATGGAATCCAAATTGGCGTGAACACTCCGTCCAGCTTTCCATTGCCGCATCAAACGGGCGAAAAAGGTGGTGCAACTGCGTGTTGTGGCTGCGTGAGCGGTGAAGCGGCGGCTGCCGCATCGTTTTGCATCGCATGTTGACCCTGGACGAGCTGTCCAAGGGCATCCAATAAGGCCTGCGTCTGCTGATTCTGCAAGCAATAAAATTCGGACAGTACATCTGGAGAATGTGGCGAAGTCATGACACATGGAAATTAGGGCAATACGAACGCTAAATCCTCTTTTGAGACTCATCGCCAATTGTAGTGGACTGACCCGATAGCCAATCTACTAGGACGGGTAGCCGAACAGCACGCGTTAAGCTCACGCAGGATGGTGTGAGGTCTGGAACAATGACGGGAATTATAGTAGCCAAAAATAGTACATAGCTTCTGGAATACTTAACTTTAATTGTAGAACATCCTTCTTGATGATACAGAAGTATAATACCAATAATAACTGGTAATGGCACCTTGCTAGGTCGTAGCAAATGACGTAGCTGAAGGCTATGCTAACTATCGTCTCGGCAAATGAGAGCGTTGTCAGAGTAGTATCGCTAGCAAAGTCGGCTGTACAACTGGGGCGAGTGCCCGGACGTCTCTCTAGGCCTGCCGTGTGGTGGCGCTCGGTCTGCAATTACTGACAGTGGCGAGACGCGGGTCCGACGTATACTAGTGGACCGCGGCCGATTTAAAGGCTACCACCTAGCAAGTGTGGTGTCTGGCTGTGACACCACATCATCTATATATACATAACAAAGTTCTAGATCACTTCAGAGTCACCAATTATATATGGATATGGTTAACTCATGAAAGGATTTATTTCCACATATAAATTAATTTTGCAGAAGTATGTAGTTTGCATCACATTCAGTGTCAATGAGACAAAACAATGAATAACTACATAATAAAAAACAAAGAATAAACACAATGTCACACACAACCATGGAACTCTCGTACAGTCTACACCACTGTGCCGTGGAATGTGTTTCATGGGAGTCACTTCAATCTTATGTTTTAAAGGTAAGAAATTCCACAATGGGAAATTGAGTAAGAAATGGATAACCATATTGTGCAGGAGGCGGCACCCGGATCTACCTGCGATTGACATTTGGGAAGCAGCAGGGTGGTCTGCAGTTCTGTGCCGCCTCACCAAACCGTGTGTGGAAGTAACAGTATGGGTAGTGCGGTTGCATTTCCTGTGGAAAGTTCATTGCCAGAGGTGGTGGCCGAGGTTTGGTAGCTGCAGCAGGTTCAGTTGCAGGAGGGGGCGTCACCGTGGGCGGAGCCAGTGACATCCCAGCTGCTTGTTTACTGCTTCCCGGAGCGAGCGGAACAGTTGGTACAGTACGGCCCCGGCTGCGGGACGAAGAGTCTGAACCTGAGACTTGCCAGGTAGGCAGTGTCTGGCGAAATAGAGCAGTGATGCATCATGTAGTTTTTCAGCAATTGTCATTCGTTGCTTGACAGGTTCGGGAGACCTCTGAGCCAGAGCAAAGCGGACGTGAGGAAATAGTTTACCTGACCAGATGGCGAAGAGAGCTATGTCAGAGGGTAGATCGTCGCTGACCAGGGCCCGTAGCCGTCTCCAGAGTTGGGAAGGTTTGTCGTTGCCTAGTTGCTCGACATGGAGCACTTGCCGTATTGCTGTCTCAGTTGAGTGCGCAAGCCAACGTAGAACTGTATTTTTGGCTAGAGTGTACTGGGTAGCTGAGTCCGGTGCATCGACCAGGTCAGCAATCAAGTCGTCCTGGTCGTGCAGGTGGATGATAGGGCACAGAAATCTGGTTGACTCGTCGAGTTTGTAATGGTCGAACACTTCGTCCACAATTTTGAACCAGGTTGTTGTCCTGTCGGGATTAAATGGCGGCAGTGTCGGTAAGCATTGTAGAATGTTCGGAAGAACAGGTTGAGTTGAATTCATCGGGGCACTGCCTGACACGAGCTAGTGCTGCTGCAGTATTCCAGGAGAGTGTGCCTCCAGGGGATGTGGTGATGAGGGCTGTTCAGGTGGCAGCGTGAAGGTGACACGTTGTGGTTGAGCATGATCCATCGCGACACGGAAGGCTGACGTGGGTGAGACACCCAAAAGCGTCAGTTGTGGTCGCGGAAGCTCAACATGTTGCAGATGAGGCACCGAGATGTGCCGAGAATGGTGGTGGAAGCTCGACTGGACCCAGTGCAGGGGCGACAGGTGAGAAAAAGTTCAAAGTTTGAAAACACATGCTAGTCAGCGGAAAGCTCGGCATACAATCAGAGCCGGAGCCACCTGTGTTGCAGGGAGGCTGCGGAAGTACAGGCTGTCCAGAAGTGCAGTGCGGAAAATGATGTCGAGCGTCGCACGGAATGTGTGAATGTTCACTGTTCATAGTCACTCCACTCAAAATGGTGTGCGGATAAGGTGAATGTCATGGCACAAAACACTGAAACGTAGCAGCGGGACGGAGATGGAGGTCAGGCGCAGATAACAAGCTATTGTTCCTGTTGTAGGCTGAGGTATCAAAGCAGGAACGCATGTGCTGATGCTGAACCGAGGCAGGCGCAGGCGTAGGCAGATGCTGAGGAGGTTGACCTGTGAACAAAGCAGTTCCAGCCACATGGCAGGAATCCACGTGATACTGCACGGATTGCGGCATGGCAAATCATTGCGGAGTCTAGAGACAAATGTATATCGATGCTGGTGTCAACCTCATCGGCGCCACACATCCATTCATTTAAAAGGAAATACAGACCATCAGTGTGAGAGGATTTGCATTTCTGCTACAAATAAAAGTGAGTACGCCATTTGTTTGTGAATTGTACAAGATGTGTAACATAAAACTGGCGCTCCTCTTGTGTCAAGTTAGAATAAGCCTCCTCCAGGATTCCCAAGTAAACGTCACTGTTCATTGTTGTCTCAAAGAATATGGGCTCCATAATGCGTATGGTGGAAATGGCAGACGAAACACCAATCTTCTCATCATGCAAGGTTACATGGTGGGTCATGTATGGATTTTATGTCAACCAATACTGGTTGATTTGGGAATTTATGTAGCCAGATAGGTGAAACCATGCCTCACCACTAATGGTGAACCTTCTTCAGACCTCTTAAAACATGTCTGCAACATCTCTCACTTGCATGAACCGGTTGAGTCAATCTCCTGGTTGACTTATGAGGACTTCTTATCATTATCTCCAGCACCTGACTCTTTAATTCAGTTGTGCAGACAGGTGGTAGTCTGCTCCTAGGAGCATTTTGAACTGATCCTGTACCCCACCATTTTTCAATAAATTCCTGCATGGTGATTTTTCCTGGCACAGAACATCCTAGAAATTTCTCCTGAAACAAAATTCTTTGTTTTCACGAAAGCTGCAGTGCAAATGAATACTTCAACAATGGTAACATTCCTTGGGTAATGAATATCGCATTATCTCACATTCACACTAACCCAGCTTCATGACGAGGTCTTTTTCTCAACTGGTTTTGTCAAGTTTCAGTGGCTGCGGCTGCAGTTGCCTTACAGAACAACAAAGTTCCCCACATTGTCGGTACATCAAAGGAAATGGTTAGTTTGTGTGCGACTATAGATTCACTGGAACATTATTGTTGCATACAACAGGCCGGGTTTACATGCTGCACTCTGTATTTATGAACTTCAAACAGGAGCAACCTATTTTCAGTTATCTGTGTGGATACTCGTTTAGTTTTATTTTAATTTCTTGCATGTTTCTGCACTTACTAGACACAGCCTTCCATTATAATAGCAGCATAGTATAAAGACCCTGCTTGTCTCAACCGTCATAGTGTACAGATTTTTGTTTGTTTATTATTATTATATTTTTTAGAGCAGGTCACTTGTGTTTTTACTTTATACCCAACTTCGTTACTACAGTTACACTTAGCTTTCTTGTTAGTTATTGTTATATTTTGAAATGAACAATAGTCCTATGATGATGCAGCAGTTGAAAAACCCATACCAAGAATAAAAACTCCATCCAAACAGGCCTTGGAAGGTCCAACGATACCGACTGGCCACTGTGTCGTCTTCAGCCAACAGGTGTCATTGGATGCAGATATGGAGGGGCATGTGGTCAGTACACCACTCTCCCAGCTGTATGTCAGTTTACGAGACCGGACCGCTACTTCTCAATCTAGTAGCTCCTCAGTTTGCCTCACAAGAGCTGAGTGCACCCCGCTTGCCAACAGAGCTCGGCTGACTGGATGGTCACCCATCCAAGTGCTAGCCCAGTCTGACAGTGCTTAACTTCGTGAACTGACAGGAACCGGTGTTACCACTGCGGCAAGGCCATTATAGCAAGAATGTATCTTTATTTTGTAAACTGGAAAGTAAAATGTTGGCACAATAGATGTAGATAAAAATAAAAAAGATTGCTGTATACTTTTTTCATTATAATAGTCTGGATATATTTTCTGCAATGTTTTGTGACATACTAGGTATGTAGGTGCAATTTGTTAATCCTAAGATTTTTTTAATATTACTAATTAGTAATCAGATTAAATAATATGTTTCATACTAAAATTTAAGATTTCATATTGTTAGGGCAAGCGTGCATACATGAGAAACAATATTTAACAAGCACTACTACACATGCCACATAGCTCACATTCTTCAGAAAATGAACTTTCATATGGCTGCTGTCCCATTATGAGAAATGGCGTAAGTTAATTGATGCTCTTTTATACGTCCTTTTGTTTTGTTTTTACTCGTCTTGAGGGCCATAAAATGGAAGGTCTGCAAGTGAGAGGCGAGGGTAGGTAATACCTGATTTTCTTTTCAACATATCTCTTACTCTTTCTTTAGGTATAAGACGAGTTATACCAGGTGTGGTGAAAATTTATATTTCTATAATGTTCTATTTCTAGGAAACTTTTTTTCTACAGATATTTACTGAGAAGAAAAATATTACTGAATACATTTTATTCCTCGATTAAAAGCCAGGGCACTTATGTCTCCCAAATGATTTTCTCGGAACACCAGGACATTTATGTGAAGACCAGTACTGTTCTGGCAAAACGGTGATGTCTTAGTCTATAGATTTGCTTTACATATTGTCAGGTGTGTTTTTGTATTTATCAGGTCACCTTTAGTATAGATAGGACCTGTATTTGCTGTGTTCAGATGCGAGGCAAGTTGGTGACCCTTTGCGTGCAGTTCCAGGTGGTGTTGGCTTCAGTCATGCAGCTTGAGGCTGTTACTAACGGGCAACACTGTGGGGGTCGAGATGGGGTGATCTGAGGGACGACCAGTATGACCCATGTGTATATCCCCCAATTGGTCCACTACTGTGGCCTTTGTGAGTAGTGCCCATACTGAGGTTGACCCCTTACCCATGATTGAGTGGTAGTTTGTTTCAGGGTGGGGCTGGTAGTGAAAGACTTTCCGAGAGGCTGATGGGAGATCCTCACCATTTGTATGATGAACAGATTTTGGGCACTATCTGTGGCTGACAAAGTCCCTGAGTCCGATGAAGTCGCTCGCTCTGTTCCAGTGGAATCCTGTTGGTCTGCAAAGCCTGGGCATTCACAGAGGGTGGGATTACTGGTAGTTGGGAGCTCCAACATTAGTAATGTAATGGGGTCCCTTAGCGATATGGCTGTGAAGGAGTGGAAGAAATCCAATGTGCGCTCTGTGTGCGTGCCAAGAGGAGTCTTTCCAGATATGAAATGGGTGCTTCAGGATGTCATGGAGAGGAGGTGATGGCTTACGTTGGTACTAATGATGTGTGTCGCTTTGGTATTGGAAGTGATTCTCTCTGGTTTTGGGCAGCTAGCTGAAGCAGTAAAAACTAACAGCCCTGCTTGCAAGATGAAAGCAGAGCTCACCATCTGTAGTATTGTCGACAGAACCAACTGTGGTCCTTTAGTACAAGTGGAGGGTTTGAATCATAGGCTAAGGCAGTTCTGCGACAATGTAGGTTGCAGCTTGCTTGACTTGCACCATAGCATGGTGAGTTCCTTGGTTCTGCTAAACATGTTGGGAGTCAACTACAGGCGGGAAGTGGCTACAAGGGTAGCTGGTGGTTTGTGGAGGGGACTGGGCAGTGTTTTTAGGTTAGAGGGTCTCGAGAACATGCATAAAGGGCTTCAGTTTCAAAGAGTGCAGGACGAACACAGGAAGAGGGTAGACATAGGAACAATCAGTATTGTAGCTGTAAACTGTCATTGCTGTGTTGCAGAATACCCAGACTCCAGGCGCTGATAGAAAGCACTGAATCTGAAATTGTTATAGGTACGGAAAGCTGGATAAAGCTGGAAATAAGTTCAGCCACAATTTTTACAAAAGAACGTGTTCAGAACGGATAGATTAAATGCAGTTGGTGGTGGAGTATTTATTGTTGTCACACATAGTTCACCTTGTAATGAAAGTGAAGTAAATAGTTCCTGTAAGTTAGCAGGGTAGGGATGACACTTGACAACTGGAGTAAATTAGTAGTTGATTCCTCTTACCAACCCCCGGCTCAGATGATACCAATGCTGAAGAGAACTTGAGTATCACTTCAAATGGGTACCTCACTTACACAATTATAATTGGTGGTGACTTCAATCTACCCGTGATATTTTGGCAAAAATACATGTTTAAAGTTGGTGGTAGGTATAAAATGTTGTTTGAAATTGTACTGAATGCCTTCTCAGAAAATTATTTTGAACAGCTACTTCAGGAGCCTACTTGTGATCTCTTAGCAAGAAATAACCTGACTAAATAATGAGCATCGTGAGAGGTGAAGGTATTACTGACCACAAGGTTGTTGTAGCTAGACTGAATACCATAATATCCAAACCCACCAAAAATAAATGCAAAATAATCTATTTAAAAAATCAGACATATATAAACTTGACACCTTCCTAAGGGAGAATTTCCACTCCTTTGTGTAAGAATAGACCAGATGTCGTTTGAATTCAAAGAAGCAGTATTGACTGCAGTTGAGAGATATACACCAAATAAATTAATAAGAGATGGTACTGATCGTCCATGGTACACGAAACAAGTCAGAACACAACTGCAGAAGCAGCAAAAAAAGCATGCCAAATTTAAATAATTCTAAATCCCCAAGATTGGCAAAGTTTAACAGTAGCTCCAAATTTAGTGCAAACTTTAATATGAGGTGCTTTCAGTAATTTCCACATCGAAACTGTGCCTCAAAATCCGGCAGAAAACCCAGAGAGTTTCTGGTCATATGTGAAGTACACCAGTGGCAGGACACGATCAGTACCTTCACTGTGTGATGACAATGGTGATGTTATTGATAACAATGCCACTAAAGCAGAGTTACTAAACACAGTTTTCCGAAATTGTGAAGTAAATATTCCAGAATTCAAATAAAGAGCAACTGCCAACATGAGTAACTTAGAAGTAGATATCCTTGGTGTAGTAAAGCAGCATAATATTCTTAAGAAAGGCAAGGCTTCTGTCCATAATGTGTATCAGTCAGGTTACCTTCAGAGTATGCTAATACAATAACTCCATACTTATTAGTCAAATACAACTGCTCACTCATAGAAAGATCAATACTCAGTGACTGAAAAGTTGCACAAGTCACACCAACGCCCAAGAAAGGAAATTAAGTAATTCACTAATTACAGACCCATATCACTAATATCAATTTGCAGTAGGATTTTGGAACATATACTGTGCTTGAACATTATGAATCACCTCAAAGAAAACGACTAATTGACAGATAGCCACCATGGAGTCATAAAATATCATTCTTGTGAAATACAAGTAGCTCTTTATTCTAAAGAAGTAATGAATGCTATTGACTGGGAATGTCAAATTGATTCCATATTTTTAAATTTTCAGAAGGCTTTTGACACTGTTCCTCATAAGTGATTTCTCATTAAATATTGTGCCTAAGATGTATCATCTTAGTTGTGTGACTGGATTCATGATTTCCTGTCAGAAAGTTCACAGTTCATGATAACTGACACAAAGTCATTGAGCAGAACAGAAGTAATATCAACATTCCCCAGGGCAATGTTATAGGGAGTGTGTTGTTCCTAATCTACATAAACACACAGTGGTGATCGGAGCAGACCCCTAAGGTTGTTTGCAGATGATGCTGTCATTTACCAACATGCACTGTCATAAGACGTTGAGTTACAAAATGATTTAGACAAGATATCTGTATGGTGCAAAAAATGGCAATTGGCTCTAAATCATGAAATGTGTGAAGTCATCCACCTGAGCACTAAAAAGAATCTGTTAAATTTCAGTTACATGATAAAACACACGAATCTAAAGGCTGTAAGCTCATCTAAATACTTAGGGTTCAAATAATGAATAACGTACATTGAAATGGTAATATAAATAATGTTGTGGGGAAAGCAAATGAAACACTGTGATCTATTGGCAGCAAACTTAGAAAATGAAGCAGGTTTACTAAGGAGACTGCTTACACTATGCTTGTGCACCCACTTCTGGATCATTGCTGTGCACTGTCATATCCGCATCAGACAGAATTGATGGAGGACATCAAAAATGTTTCGAAGAAGAGCAGCTCACTTTGTATTATCATGAAATTGGGTAGAGAGTGCTACAGATATGATACAAAAATTGGGATGACATTCATTAAAACAAAGGTGTTTTTTGCTGCAACAGGTCCTTCTCATGAAATTTCAATCACTAACCCTCTCCTCAGAATGTGAAAATGTTTTGTTGGTGCCCACCAACATAGGCAGAAATAATCATCGTAATAAAATAAAAGAAATCAGAGCTCACACCAGAAAGATTTAAGCGTTTGTTTTTCCTGTGCACTGTTCGACAGTTGAACAGTAGAGAAGTAGCTTGAAGGTAGTTCAATGAACCCTCTGCCAGATACTTAATTTGGAATTGCAAATTAATCATGCAGATATAGATAGATATCCAGAAATATTTGTCCTGAATGCTATATTTATACACGATAATAGCATGGACCCAAAATCTACGACAATATCACTTTTGGATGTCATGCATTATGCAGCCAAAGCATGGCTGGATGTGACTCCTGTAACTAACTGTTCCATAAAAAGCAGGATTTAAGTTCACAGAAAACACACAGGAACCACTGGAAGAAGATTTGTCTGAGCCTACACATTTTTCTGTGATAGACATATTGTCTATGTTTCAAGTGTATGTTGTTGTTGATGCTTCAGTCATCACTTCAGATGTGGCAACAGTATGTAGCATGATAGAGCATCAGGTGATGATAACATGTTTTGTGCTTTGTAAACTGTGAAGAGACAAGTAGAGTTAACTGCATTTAGAAGGAAACATAAACTGTTAATTATTTCGGATTTTTTTAAATAGGCAAAATTTAAATAGTTTTAATTTCACATTTTGAATTGAGAATGACAATACAACAATATTATGAAAATGAAAGATTGCTACTCATTATATAGTGAAGCTGTTGAGTCACAGACAGACACAACAAAAAGACTGCTAAACAAGTAAGTTTTTGGCCAAAAGACATTCTCCTGAATGAAACAACATATACACACACATTCACGCAAACACAACTCACACACACACACACACACACACACACACACACACACACACACACACACACATGACCACTGCGTCTGGCTGCCTTAGCCAGACTGCAAGCAACAGTGCATGATGGGAGAGGCAATCTAGCTGGTGGCAGTAAGGATGATTCTGGGATGGTGGGGGAGAGGCCTGTAGGGTACAAGTGTTGCTTGTGGGAGCGTACAGGGGTCAAGTGGAAAGAGGGTACGGCAGCTAGGTGCAGTCAGGATGTTAGAAGGAGGGCAGGGAGGTTGGGGTGGGATGGGGGAGGAAAATGGGAGAAGTAAAAACACTGTTGGTGCGCTGGTGGAATAGAAGTCTGTGTAGTGCTAGATTTGGAACAGGGAAGGAGCTAGGTGGGTGAAGAATGGTAACTAACGATTGTTGAGACCAGGGGGTTAAGGAAATGTAGGATATATGTCAGGGAGACTTTCAGGAAAGCTGGTGTTGTTGGGAAGGATCCAGATGGCACAGGCTGTGAAGCAATCATTGAAGTGCAAAGTGTTGTGTTGGGCTACATGCTCAGCAACTGAATAATTCAGCTGTTTCTTGGCCACAGTTTTTTGGTGCCCATTCATGCAGACAGAAAACTTAGTTGTCATGTTCACCTAGAATGCTGCACAGTTTTGCCGCTTAGCTTATAGATCACATGACTGCTTTCGGAGGTAGCCCTGCCTCTGATGAAGTAGGTAGTAGTTGGAGCATGTATGGACAGGTCTTGCATCTAGGTCTGTTCCAGGGATATGAGCCATGAGACAAAGGGTTGGGAGTAGGGACTGATTGGGATGGTTGTTGATATTGTGTAAGTACAGTGACTTGTAGAATACCACTGTGGGAGGGATGGGAAGGACAATCGTTAGGACATTCCTCATTTCAGGGCATGATGAGAGGTTGTTGAAACTGTGACGGAGCATGTGATTCAGTTGCTCCAGTCCTAGACAGTACTGAGTCATGAGGGGACTGCCTCTCAGTAACAGTGGGACCTTGGGAGGTGGCAGATGATTGGAGGAACAAGGCATCAGAGATCTAAAGGGTTATTCTAAATGATGGGCCAATTTTCAAAACTTCGCATTTATCCAAGTACAAATCCAAAATGAACAAGCTTAATACCAATGAAAAGAGGAAGTTTCAAAGCTCTTTTTCATAATATTTTATTTAAATTTAATAAATTTAATAATTTGTAATTAATTAGTTTTTAATTATTATTCAATAATTAGAAATCTTATTAATGTTCAATGTGGCCACCGTTGGCTGCATGGCTAACATCGTCACGGTAGCCAAACTCGTCCCACACACGTGAAAGCATACCTGCTGTTATTCAGTGCACTGCAGCAGTGATCCTGTTCCACAGATCATTCAGAGTGCTTGGTAGAGGCAGGATGTAAACAGCTTTCTACTCATAACCCCTTAAGAAGTAGTCGCAGGGTGTGAGATCATGAGATCTCGGTGGCTAGAAGTGCAGATCCTAGAGTCCCCTGAGATCGATCCAGCGCTGAGGAAGGGACTCAATCAAAAAGCCTTGTACATCATGGTGTCAATGGGGTGGAGCTCCATCCTGTTGGAAAATGAAGTCCTGGGAATTTTTCACAATGTGAGGGAATGGTCATCGCTCCAACATGTTCAGGTACATGATTCCGATTACAGTTCCTTTCAAACCTTTGCTCAGGATACGGCACAGAACACGTTGATCTTCGGTGAGCCTCTTTTGTTTTACAATGGTGAATGTGGATTTTTCAAACCCCATATGTGAACATTGTGTCTGTTGATTTTTCCACTAAGGTGGAAAGTCACTTCATTGCTTAAAATTAAATGCTGTGGAAATGCGTCATCCTCGATCTTTGCCAGCACATAACCACAAAATGTGAGACGCTTCTTCTTGTCACTGGGGTTAAGAACCTGGACAAGTTGTAATCGGTGGGGCTTGTACAGCAAATGCTGTCGTAGAACTCTCCATACAATTTGTTGGGTATTCCAAGTTCTTGACTGGCTCTACTGGTAGACTTACTAGGGCTGTGCACAAAACTTTCTTGAATCCGCCAGACATCATTGTCTGACACATGTGGTCGGCCTGTGCTTTTTCCTTTGCACACACTTCCAGTCTATTTAAATTGCTTAAACCAACTGTTAATGCTTTTGCGCGTTGGTGGTTGAATACCGAATTTGGTACAAAATGCCCACTGCACTGCCACTTGCGACTCACTTTTTGCGAACTCAAGAAAGCACACAAGTGACGGAGAAATGGAGTGACAGCCCTATTGCGGTACAAACTCTACCAGACCCTTCTGAAACCGTCACCGACCGCCTGGCACCACCCGCCAAAAATTTTGAAACTACCGTTTTCATTCATGTAAAGCTTGTTCTTTTTGGATTTCTGCTTGAATACATATAACTTTTTGAAAATGGGTCCATCATTTAGAATGACCCCGTATTTCTGTACAAGGCTTGGAGGGTAGTTTCAACATGTGAATGCCTCAGTCAGTCTCTACAAATGCATCGACCAGATGTGGCAGCTATTTATTTGGTGGTATTGCTGTTGGTTGGTATTTTTGATATGGACAGAGGTACTAATGTAGCCATATTTGAAGTGGAGGTCAAAATCAAGGAAGGTGTCATCTTGGGTTATGGAGGATCAGGTAAAATGAATGGAAGAGAGAGTGTTGATGTTCTGGGGAATGTGGATAGGGTGTCCTCAACCTCAATTCAGATCAAGAAGATGTCATCAACAAATCTGAGCCAATAAGGGGTTGGTTTATGGGTGGTGAGGAATGATTTCTCTAGATGGCCCCACCCAGGACTGGAGCAACAGAAACACATTCTCTAACAGACTTTTGGCTACCTCTTGTCATGCTCTGAAATGAGGAATGTCCTACCCACTATCCTTCTCACCCCTCCCACAATGGTATTCCAACGTCCATTGAACCTATAAGTCCATCCCTACTCAAACCCTTGCTCCTAACCCCTTGCCTAATGTCTCATATCCCAGTAATATATCTATATGCAAGACTTGTCCCATTTATCCTCCCATCATCACCTGCTCCAGTTTGGTCACAAGCATCACTTATCTCATCAAAGGCAAGGCTAACTGTGAATGTAGTGATGTGCTGTACAAGCTGAGCTGCAATCACTGTGCTGCATTCTATATGGGCAAGACAACTAACACGCTGTCTGTCGACAAGCTGTGGCCAAGAAACAGCTGACTTACCCAGTTGCTGAGCATGTTGCCCAACACAATATTCTTCTCTTCAGTAACTGCTTCACAGCCTGTACCATCTGGATCCTTTCTACCAACACCAGCTTTTCTGAAATGCTTGGGTGGGAACCCTCCTTGAAGCATATCCTACATTCCTGTAACCCCCAGCTGTCCATAATTGTCAATTTCTGCCCTTCACCCACCTGTCCCCTTTCTGTTCCCATTCCAGCACTACACAGCCTTCTATTCTACCAATGTAATGCACCCACAGTCTTTTTATTTCTGTTGTTTTCCACACACACACACACACACACACACACACACACACACACACACCCCTTCTAACCTCCTGAATGCAAGTAGCTGCCCTACTCTCTCCTCACCTACACTGTATGCTCCCACAAGCAGAACTTTACCATTCTTCACTCCTGCCTTGCTATTCCTCCCCCTCCATAACCGAGCCGCCTCCTTATCCCCACCACCCAGATTGCTTGTCCCATCATGTACTGTTGCTTGCAGTATGGCCTTGGCAGCCAGAGGCAGTGGCCATGTGTGTGTGAGTTGTGTTTGTGTGAATGTGTGTGTATGTTTTCTACTTCAGAAGAAGGCCTCTTGGCCAAAAGTTTACTTGTTTAGCAGTCTTTTTGTTGTACCTGTCTGCAACTCAACACCTCCACTATACGGTGAGTAGTATCCATCCTTTTCATAATACTGTTATTATTTCATCCCAGATTTTCCATTGTTTGAATGACAAAAGAGTAATTTATTAATTTTTGCTTGTTGTGTTTGCTACACGTGACAGTATTTTACATTTTCCTGCATTTTACATTTTTCTGGGTCAGTCCACTGGTCAGTGTAAAAACTTTTCATTTCTCATTCAACCTGCATCAATTTGTGCTTCCCATTTATAGAAACTTTCTCTTTTTGTGAACTTCTATATCTGTGTTTTACAATTTCAGATTTGTTTTTACCAGAGCATCAAAATGTAATGCTCATCACTTAGAATAGGATCTGAATTTGCACTTACATCTTCAAACCTTCAAGTAGTGTGACTTTCCATAAGTACGTGGTTATCAGTAGTGTCTTTAATCAAATCTTCTAACAGTGATGAAAAAGTAATTTCTTTGCCAATGTTTATAGTTTCTACATGTGATTGTGGCAGATCAAACTTTGTACATAGTAAATGCAAAATATTATTTTCAGTTCATCAACATTTCCCATGCACAATAAAACATTCAGAGTCTTGAATACATGAGCTGAGAGAAAACAGTAGACTGTATGTCCAATACTCAGCGTGTCAGCCTCACAATCTGTGATATGAAGTAGGTGTCCTGGCATGCAGCATTTCCCTCACATTGTACTGGTCCGTGACTGGCAGTACCCAAGATCGATTGACAACGACAAGGGATCGTACTGTACCAACGTCTCTATGCCGTTACTGCAGAGTATCCTGTTGTGCAAAGTACTTAGGCCACCAGTCGACCACCACACCTTTAATTAGGTACAGTTACTTATTTTTAACTAGATGTTGAGACTGCAGAACGCTATCTAATTGCAAAAGATTCCAGTTGGAGAGGAGCCTCTGATGACGACAAGAATCTAGCCCGTGCTGCAATCACACTGGCAATGAACCAATCGGACATGAAATCAGCCTTAGTACAATTAATATTGCAGCCACCTCAACCGCTGACCATGCAAACAGCCTGTCTGCCAAATAATGGGAACAACACCCTGCCTAGACACGACACCGAAATCGTACCAAGCCACGACAGAACTGCGAATAATCACTTAACAATATTCACACGCCAATGATTACTGAAGTTAAGCAGTAGTGAATAAATGGGCCTATTTAATGAACCACTCTCGTTGTCTACGATACTGATTTCGTCAGAGCAACAAATTACTTTAATTTCAGTACCTGATTAAATGCGAAATCCAACTAGCAATTGTTATCTTTCGCAACGAGCTTTTCACAACACAGTACGTACTCTCTCACATAAACACGGAACTATTTTATTACTTGTACTAAAATACCAATCTGTCTACCGTCTTGAAATGATTATTCTGTTTATGAACACTTCCATCACTACTGTTAGGAATTCTCCCTTAAATTTTTTTTGAACTCGACGCAGCGATAATATGTAAGTGATGAGACTTCACATGCATCACAGAATAACGAATCTTTGTTAGTAGCAAAATCCTAAGCTTTTCTGCAAATAATTCAGTTACTTCAATTAAACTTATTCATCATTTAGGAAGATTTTTCCCTTAATTGAAATCTTTTCTTTAATACTGAGGAGATCTACTTTCAGTAGATTATTTATAATTTCATTCTTTCAAGAACCTTTTACCAAACACATTTAAAAACACCATATTATACGTTATATCGACTCCGCTGTATCAACATCTCTAAATTACACTCTTTTATACTTCCGAAAATGATATAGGTATATTCACACTAGATACCAATTGAATAGACTGGGAAGTTTCCTTTAACCCCAATAAAATTGGATTTATTTTCCTTCTAGGTATCTCAATACACGTTGGTTATCACCAGTGAACGAGTGCCAGCAAATATATTATCAGTCCCCATAATATGGAAACAAATAATAAAAAAATATCAAATAAAAAATCCTAAATGTCACCGCCACTTTTCAACTAACCTTAAGTTACAATTTAAAAGCAAATCTTGACCTCTTCAGGCATTGACCACACGCGAACCACTAAATTCCCTAACATTTAAATTGGCCACTCGTCACCTTGATGAATCAAGTTTTGGTTTAGCTACATGTAGCTCGTTAAATGGTTCCTTCAATTTACTATCGCTTGTCTACTCAGTTATACGTGCACACCATCACTGTATAGTGAAACAGTTCGTCATTCTGTGAGCCAATTCGCTGTTTGCTGCAAGCTAGTGGTCTTGAAAATACAACTACCAACACGTGTTTGAGGCTTTCCCTTCTTGATACACACACGCATCATACCCAAACCACCTAAATAAAAATGACAAGCAACCCAATTATCTCTGGGCGCGTCGCGACCACTCAACATACAATGCAGACAGGATATCGGTCACACTGATTCCACAAAACTCAGCACCTAACAAAGCAACGAACGAAACTGTTCCCACAACTATAATCAACAAAATTCCGTGCACTCTCCCAAGACTTAGGTGTCAACTGAATAGTCTCACTACACCACGCAGTGAAACGCTATAAGGTCAGACCTGATATACACCACTAACACCACTTGGTCGGTGAGAGGTCTATCCGGGAACTAACTAACCCTTTTTGTTGTACAATAGGAACCATTTAAAACGAACAAACATGCAACGCCACGCCAACTTTTAACAATTAATGTAATAATCATCGAGGCTGTCGATTCTTCGCAATAGCGACTGGCTGCTGTGTGTCGCTCAGGCAGCATCTCTGGACGCAGCGAGGGCGATATGGTATATCGCTGCAGTCGTGCATGCTCCCCACCTGCTATTCCGTAGACGCTCTCATATCATCTAGAACACAATTTGATTTTGGTTTTACCACATCATACACGTATATTATCGTGACCACCAGGTGTTATCATTGATTTATCACGCAGGACGCTCAGCACCAGTAAGGGCGAATGTACCCTGTGCGTTTTGACACAGCACAACATTAGGTGTCTCCACTCTGCTTGGGTAAGGTTGGTTTTCCGTGTTAACGAGAGGGAGAATCATCTCTTCCTTCCTGTTCCTGTCATGAAATTACACTTGTCTGATGTGCTTGGTGTACAAAATAAAAATGCATTCAGCACGTTTTTGACACAAAAATTCTGTATTTCCTCATTATTGTACAGATTTATAGTAACATTAACACTGTAGTGTACAAACAATTTCAAATATTCCATAATTACATCTGAAAAGGTTACATCTTGATGAGGGAGGTGGGGGTGGGGGAAGGGGAGAGATAAACACCAAATGTAAAAAGAAAACATAAATACAACATAAGATATTTTATATTGCATAAAATTAAAACACTATATATGTAGAATATATTTGTGTGGGAAAGTTATTAATTATCCAAACATTACAATTGGCATAGAAGTGAGTGCATGTCAGATGTGGGTACAGTGATTAGAGATATTTCTAGCTTATTTCTGACAAGTGTTTCTTTGGAATATCACTTCATCATTAATGACTGGATTTTGTATTAATGATTCTTACGTTTTACTACTAGTCAAATGTGGAAATGACTTGTGACTGTGTATGTGCGGATGGATATCTGTGTGTGTGCGAATGTATAACTGTCCTTTTTTCCCCCTAAGGTAAGTCTTTCTGCTCCCGGGATTAGAATGACTCCTTACCCTCTCCCTTAAAACCCACATCCTTTCATCTTTCCCTCTCCTTCCCTCTTTCCTGATGAAGCAACCGTTGGCTGCAAAAGCTTGAATTTTGTGTGTATGTTTGTGTGTCTATCAACCTGCCAGCGCTTTCATTTGGTAAGTCACATCATCTTTGTTTTTAGATATATTTTTCCCACGTAAATTACAAAGCGAAAGCGTTGGCATGTTGATAGACACACATCCAACTTACACCAACCTGTCAGAACTCCGGAGATGGGAACTTGCCCTTCAGTATATCCTCTCTTCACGTTACCCACCAGGCCTCAACCTCCGCTAATTTCAAGTTGCTGCCGCTCATACCTCACCTGTCATTCAACAACATCTTTGCCTCTGTACTTCCGCCTCGACTGACATCTCTGCCCAATCTCTTTGCCTTTACAAATGTCTGCTTGCGTCTGTATATGTGCGGATGGATATGTGTGTGTGTACGAGTGTATACCTGTCCTTTTTTTCCCCTAAGGTAAGTCTTTCCGGTCCCGGTATTGGAATGACTCCTTACCCTCTCCCTTAAAACCCACATCCTTTTGTCTTTCCCTCTCCTTCCCTCTTTCCTGAGGAAGCAACCATTGGTTGCAAAAGCTTGAATTTTGTGTGTGTGTGTTTATATTTGTTTGTGTGTCTATCAACATGCCAACGCTTTCGCTTGGTTCGTTACATCATCTTTGTTTTTAGATCGGAAAGAAACATGGAACATGGCTGTACATCGATGAAAACTTTTGTACATTGAAATAAATGCTGGTATGTGTTTCTTTCAATTTTTTTTAAAAATGGAGATAAGAATTATCAGCTGTTGGTACTAAAAATAAAATTGTTAGGAAATGAGGTTTTTGAAGAAAATTTCCCAAGTCACAGTCTTCCCAGATTTTGACTTAGCTTATTGTGCATAGCCCTTAAATTTTCTGTAGCTGAATCAGTTTCGGAGAATGTCTTCCACTGAGTCTGAAGCGGGAACGTGTTGTATCCCTGCTTACAGTCGCTCATGTGCAGTGAACCGGCATTTATCGCCGCGCCCACGCACTATGCTCATGGGAGAGGCTTTGTGGCAATAAATGACTAAAGCGGTTTCTGGACAGGACACATTTATTTTTCCTGCCGTTACAATAAGTGACAAATAATATACTTCGCTAATGTCTGTCTATATAGGCGCGTTGCACTGGCGGCACGGCTCGGTCACCGATCCCGGAGGGTGCACACTCCAGTGACGAGCCGTGGCGCGACCGCGTGGACCGAGCGAGACAAAAGGCAGCGTCACAGAATGTTCTGCTCTTGGCGCGACCGGAGGCGCCGTAACGTCCGCGAAGAAGCGAAAGACAATTTAACGGCGACTGCGTTTACGACCGCGCGTGCGCATTTACGGCGGAGTCACGTTGACTCGACGCACGTGGTCCGCGGCGGAAGAACTGGGGAGACGTGTGTCGCGTCGCGTCGACTAGCTCGCACTGGTGGCAGCTTTGTTCCCGTGCGGTCCGGTGTGCGACGCACCGTTGCCGAAATTCCGCATAACGGTACAGCTGCCCCTACTTGTGTCGGCAGTGCCGTAGTTCAGCCCTTCGTGCGTTGGACGGTGCTGCCACCACACAGATCCCCCCTTGGAGAGCGGAGCTCTGTAGCTGCGAAAACGCGGCGATCGTTCGGTGGAGCGCGTGTGTTTAAAGTTCGTGCACTGCGTGATGGCAGTGCGGCAGCTTTGGCGGGGGTCGGTCGGCGTCGGAAGGGCGGCGGCCCGTGACGTCAGCGCGCCGGACCGGCGAGCGTGCGGTGGGCGTGTCCTCGCGCTGGTGGCTAGTGACAGCGGCAGCAGACACTGGCTGCGACTGTCCGTAGCGATGCGCGTGAAGGCGCGCGTTGCAGGTCATTGGTGGTGACGTCTCGAAGGCGCTTGCGCGAGTGCGGTACCGTCGGAACTCGAACGCGGGTCCGGGAGCTACTACGGACAAGCCGGGCGGTGTGGTGCGCGATGTCCGGAGCTCGACGGAGACGCGAATGAGGTAAGCTGGCGCGGGTGCCGATCCAGCATCAACGCCCGACGCGGCGGAGGCAGAAGATGCGAACGCGGGTCCAGGAGCTGTGACGAACGCTCGACTGGAGTTACCCGCCGAAGGCACTTGCAGCTGGAGGTCGGGTCTCTACAGCGGACGGCGGCTCGTGGGCGCCGAATTCTGACGGCGTTCGGTGGCTCGGGCGCGTGATTGCCGGTTTGGGTGTCGTGGCGCGCTGGCGACGCAGCACGGCCGTTTGAATCGGACGCGGCGGCCGGCGCGCGTGACGTAGTCCACTGGCGGCTGTGGTGGGGGCGACCGGTGCGCCTGTGGTGGGCGCGGTCCGGGCGGCCGTACCAGCTGCCTGGGCGTGGTGGAGGGAGGCGCACGTGGGGGCGCGATGACAGCAGGCTGCGGCTGTGCGTCACCGGCGGCTCCGGGTGCGGGTTCCGTCTGACCGCTGGCAGAGGGAGTGTCGTCCGTGAACAGATCTTCTGCCGGGTCGAAGAAATGCGTGGCTGATGGAGCGGGCAAGACGTAGGCTGGTTTCACGCGGTCGACTGACACTGTCGACGGCTTTCCGTTGCACTTGAGGACCAGCGTTTTGTCTCCTCGGGCAATCACGCGGTGCGGTCCACTGTAGGGCGGTCGGAGAGGTGGCCGTACTGCGTCGGTACGCAACATGACGTGCGTGCAGCGCTGCAGGTCGGCGTGGACGAATATCTTCCCGGTGCCGTGCCGCGTCGGTGCGTGCGCTCGGAGGCCGGCCATGTGACTGCGCAGACGTTCCGCCAGAGTGGGTGCCACGGCATCGCGTGGGAGTCTTGCATCTTCGACAAAATCGTCTGGGATTGTCAGAGATTGCCCGTAAACGAGGTCGGCAGGTGACGCGCCGATCTCCTCCTTCGGCGTGACTCGCAGGCTGAGCAGCACCAGTGGAAGCGCCTCTGGCCATGAGGTGTCGTGGCAGGTTAGAGCGGCTTTGAGAGTCCTGTGGAACCGTTCGACCATGCCATTCGACGCTGGATGGTAGCTGGTTGTCCTGTGTAACCGGGTGCCACACAGTCTGGCGACGTGCGTGAACAACGCGCAGTCAAACTGGCGGCCGCGATCAGTTGTCACGTGACTGGGACATCCGAAGCGTGCCACCCAGGTGTCAACGAATGCGGTGGCGACGGTCTCGGCTGTGACGTCCGCGACGGGCGTTGCTTCCGGCCAGCGAGTGAAGCGGTCCACCATAGTTAGGAGGTACCGCTTGCCTTGTGAGAGAGGAAGCGGGTCGACGAGGTCCACGTGGACGTGTGCAAATCGGCGTGTCGCGTCCGGGAAGGTGCCCACGGGTGCGTGGGTGTGCCTCCCGACTTTGGCGCGCTGACATGCGGTGCAAGTGCGCGCCCATTCGCGACAGTCCTTCCGAAGCCCGGGCCAGACGAAACGCGCAGCCACGAGCGTCGCAGTGGTGTTGGTGCCGGGGTGTGACAGTCCGTGGATACGGTCGAAGGCAGTGCGTCGGAATTTCTCCGGGAGAAACGGTCGGTGCGTGCCGGTTGAGGTGTCACACCAAATTTTCCGTGCGGAGCCGGGGACAGGCACCAGCTCCAGTTGCAGGCCGCTGGAAGTGTCGTGACGGAATCAGTGTAGTTCTTCGTCACTCTCCTGTACTTGGGCCACGTCCTCAAAGTTCACAGGGGGTGAAATAACGGCACACGCTCGGGACAAACAATCGGCGACGATATTGTCTATCCCCGAAATGTGTCGAATGTCAGTCGTGAATTGCGACACGTACTCTAACTGCTGGAGTTGACGCGGTGAACACTTAGTGTGGTTGTTCTCGAACGCGTGGGTAATGGGTTTGTGATCGGTGAAAATGATGAACTGTCGGGCTTCTATGGACGGTCGGAAGTATTTCACCGCCGCGTACACCGCAAGCAACTCTCGGTCATAAGCGCTCCAGGCACGTTGCGAATCGGAAAGCTTTTTAGAGAAAAAACCGAGAGGCTGCCAACTCCCGCCGACGCGCTGTTGTAACGCCGCGCCGATGGCGGCCTGGCTGGCGTCCACGACTACAGCTAAGTCCGCGTCATGTACCGGGTGCGCGAGCAGCGTCGCTTCCACGAGATTCCTTTTTGAGTCCGTGAAGCTCTGCTCCATTGCGTCTGTCCAATTCACAAGGGTCTTTCCTTTTGAGGTAGGACCTTGTAACGCCTTAGTCAGCGGCTCTTGCACTGCTGCGGCGTTGGGCAGGTGTCGACGATAAAAGTTCAACATGCCGAGGTAGCGTCGTAATTCTTTGTGCGTCTGCGGACGTGGCATGTTCTGTATTGCCTTAACTTTCTCCGGTAGCGGTGTCGATCCGGTGGGCGTAATTAAATGGCCGAGGAACTCAGTTTCCGTCACGCCGAACTCGCATTTAGCGGGGTTAATGACGATGTCGGCTTCACTCAGGCGCTGAAAGATGGTCGTTAAGTGGCGGCGGTGGAGTTCGGGCGACTTGGAATACACCAAGATGTCGTCGAGGTAGGCGAAGCAAAATGGCAAGCCTCGCAAGACGCCGTCCAGGAACCGCTGCCAAGTCTGGGCAGCATTCCGAAGACCGAAAGTCATAAACAGGCTTTCGAAAAGCCCAAAGGGCGTTACGATGGCTGTTTTTTCGATGTCTTCGGGCACCACTGGAATTTGGGTGTACGCCTTTGCGCAGTCAATCTTGCTGAACACCGCGCAGCCCGCCAAGGCGTAGCTGAAGTCTTGAAGGTGTGGGACTGGGTATCGGTCCGGCACCGTTCGCGAATTAAGGGCGCGATAGTCCCCACACGGGCGCCACGAATTGTCTTTTTTGGGCACTAAATGCAACGCCGATGACCATGGGCTGCTCGATGGTCGCACGATGCCTTGCCGCAGCATGGCCTCGAACTCTGCCTTTGCTGCTGCGAGTCTGTCCGGCGCGAGTCGACGTGGGCGACACGATGTGGGGGGTCCGGGTGTGGTTATTATGTGGTGCACCGTCGAATGTTTGATGTCTCTCGGTGCACCGGCTGGGCGGGTGAGGTCGGGGAATTGTTCCAGAATGTCAGCGTACGGTCCGGGGCACTTCACGGGTTTAACGCTGTAGTATGCAGCCTGCCGGCGCTGTCCCGCTATCTTTAAATTAGTTGTGGCGTCGATGAGCTGGCCGTTTGCGATGTCGGCTAGTAGCCCGTAGTGGCCGAGAAAGTCTGCGCCCAGGATCGGCTCATTGACGTCGGCCACGGTAAAAGTCCACGAGAACGTGCGCCGTAGGCCCAGATCTATATTGCAGCTGTGTGTGCCGTAAGTTTTAATAGTGGAGTTGTTCGCCGCTGTAAGGCAGAGTGCCTCGGCCCGCCTGCGGTCTCGTAACATAGAACGGGGGAATATCGAGAGGTCCGAACCCGTGTCGACGAGGTACCTCACGCCTGCCCCCCGTTCCGCAACAAACAGACGCTTCGATATCATATTGCAGCCGGGTGCGCCTAGGTCCGGTCGCAGCTGGCGTTTGGGTGCGAGCAAGGAGCGCGGCACCTGGCTGCTTCGTTGCCGAAGCGGGCGTGGTACCAGCAGTAGCCGCTTTGTGCGTGGTGTGACGTCGGCGGGGTACCGTTGGAGCGGCTGTTGCTGCGTTGCCGGCTGCGCGAGCCACGCCGCCTGTCGCCCGGTCTGCTGCCGCTCCGGCGCGTGCTGCCCTCTTGCTGCGAGCGCGCCAACCGGTCGACTTGCGTCGAGAGAGCTGCCACCTGTGCGGTTAAGTTTTGCACTAGCTGGTGCAGGTCGGCATCCGATGCGGGTGCGGGAGGCGCTGGCCGCCACGGAGGTGGGGGGACGGAGTCGTAAGCTGCCGCAGCCGCGGTGCTAGGCGCCGTTGTCAGCGCGTCGTGCACCCTGTCGGCCAAGTTAGCGACGGCGTCCGCGCGTGTAGTCCGTGTCTGTAGCTCACTCTCTAGCCTCGTGTTGCGTGCGAGCAGTTCCTCGACGGTCTTTTGCAACTCCTCTAGTGTCGCCATCTTAGTTCAGAGTCGAATCCTCGTACAAGAGGAAAGTACACAGTGAAAATAACACAAGGGAAACACACGAAAAGAAAAAAAAAAATAACACTAAGCAGTCCGCGATCAAAATATACGCACACAAAAACAATACAAAAAAAGTTAGTTAAAAAAAATTTACTACGGAGCACTGTTCGGCGCGGGCGTATGCGCGCAAGCCTACTCGCGGTTCCACGTCTCTCGTACCGACGAACGTTTGTCACCACGTGTTTTTTTAGCCTCAGATCACGTCGGGGTCACCAGTGAAGCGGGAACGTGTTGTATCCCTGCTTACAGTGGCTCATGTGCAGTGAACCGGCATTTATCGCCGCGCCCACGCACTATGCTCATGGGAGAGGCTTTGTAGCAATAAATGACTAAAGCGGTTTCTGGACAGGACACATTTATTTTTCCTGCCGTTACAATAAGTGACAAATAATATACTTCGCTAATGTCCGTCTATATAGGCGCGTTGCACTGGCGGCACGGCTCGGTCACCGATCCCGGAGGGTGCACACTCCAGTGACGAGCCGTGGCGCGACCGCGTGGACCGAGCGAGACAAAAGGCAGCGTCACAGAATGTTCTGCTCTTGGCGCGACCGGAGGCGCCGTAACGTCCGCGAAGAAGCGAAAGACAATTTAACGGCGACTGCGTTTACGACCGCGCGTGCGCATTTACGGGGGAGTCACGTTGACTCGACGCACGTGGTCCGCGGCGGAAGAACTGGGGAGACGTGTGTCGCGTCGCGTCGACTAGCTCGCACTGGTGGCAGCTTTGTTCCCGTGCGGTCCGGTGTGCGACGCACCGTTGCCGAAATTCCGCATAACGGTACAGCTGCCCCTACTTGTGTCGGCAGTGCCGTAGTTCAGCCCTTCGTGCGTTGGACGGTGCTGCCGCCACAAGTCCATTTACAAGTGAACCATTTTGAGTCAAAGTTGTTTCTACCGGGCCTTCTTTTCTCACCAGTTGCTCCCCCATTCAATAACGCATTCTACAAGAAGTTTCCTAGTTACCCTCAACTCTTTGTCTAAAATAAGCAAATTTAAAGGCATCATCATGAAAATGTAAAAAAATCTTTCTTCCATCACTTAGCTTCCTCTCAAAAAGGGTGTAGCCCAATAGCTGATTGATGCGAATCATACCAGCCTTTTTTTATTATAATTAAAAATACTATTAGGTCTCATCCCTATCACTCGCATTTTGTTATGACCATTACATTGAATACAGTCTTTTGTGTTTTGTCAACAGCTTTCTGCTGCACAATTGACAATATGCACACTTATAGGAAAGTGCGATGGAAGAAATAGCTTTTCATCAGACTTTCAAAAATAGAAAGTTGTTCATCAAGCACAGTTGTTCAACAAAATCTCCATCTCTTCATGACACAAAGCCATCTTGAAAACATATACGGAGCATGTAGCAGACAGTAATTGAGGCCATTTGCACTGTGTGTGACATTGTGAGGCATGGGCTGTGTCAAGAGGGGAACATGATTGCAAAGCAATTAACACACATTGTTGTCTGTATTTCTCTCCTGCCAATACAAGCAACAGTTGCTGCCATCTGTGATTTTTTTGTGATAGTGTGAGGGGCTTTCAGTATATAGTGCAGCACATTTTCTTTTTCTTGGCCAGTGCTGAATTTATTGTGGGGCATCATGGAATAATCCCATTTGACCCACTGTAGTTTCTCGAAGTTCCAGTAGGTGGTGGTGCTATATGTTGCATTTGAAATGGCTTCTGTTATGGAGTTGTGTTTCAAGCAGCAAGCTGTCATTGAGTTTCTTTTGGCAAAAAGTCAGAGCACTGCAAATATTCATAAGCGCTTGCAGAATGTCTAAGGAGACTTGTATGTACTCTTGTACAAAAAGGTGTACATTATTCAGGAACACACATTTTCAATAACTTGCCAGCAGCCATAAAAAGCTTAACAACCAAGGAAATTCAGTTTAAGAAAAGACTAAAGGATTTATTGGTGGACAACTCCTTCTACTCCATTGATGAATTTCTCAGCAAGGCCAAATGATTTGTGTGTGTGTGTGTGTGTGTGTGTGTGTGTGTGTGTGTGTGTGTGTGTGTGTGTGTAAGTACAATCTAACTTCTGCACCATTTCAGTGCAGTAATGTGTTCATTGTAAATAAGTGTTGTAGTAGTTCTATTATGTGTGTATTACCTTATATAAAAAAAATAAAAATAAATTAAAAAAAACTTTTTCTTTAATTTTAAATTCAGTGCATTAATGTGATGTTAGTAAATGAGTGTTCGTAAAATGATTCTTTCATATAATGTTCATTTAAAAAACATGACAATCATTCCACTTGGGACCTGTGGAAGGTACATTAGCTTATTTGTTTCAGTTGTAAATATTTGTCACGTATTATTGTTTTTCTGACATATTCTACATCCTGGAGGACTTCTTCACTACGGATCATTTGGGATGAAAGTAAATCTAATCTAATCTAATCTAATCTGTATCATTAGATGAGGCAGTGTCTGTCATCTTCAGCATCATCCGCCAAGCTGTGCAAAGACTATTTGCCCTCTCTCTGACACACTGCAGCTGAATGAACTCTACCTTGCAAGGGCATGAGCTTACAATGTTCTAATTAGCAACCAAAAGAAACTGTAGTCATGACTGTATATTATTTTCAGGAAATTATCTCATAAAATTTATATCCAAAAATATCTTTCCCAGGTCACAAACCTCCTGCATATGAACTACGGAAACGCAAATACAATTGTTACAGAGAAGACAGTTCATCTGATGATGATGATTATCTATGTAAGTACGAATATTATATTATATTCCTAAGAATAATATTGGTTCATAGTAGAGTAATTATTGTGTACTGAGGTGATCTTATGGTGCTCGTATTATAATACTAAATTTAACTCAGTATTTACATAGTTATTGAGGAGCTGCTACAGTAACTGCTCCTATTAAGCAATCCTTCTGTCATCAGCAATGTGATCTGAGGATTGCTTAAAACGTAGTTTTTTCTGAAGTGTTCTAATTTAAGCACTTGTAAGCAGTTGCATACTCACCATGTATTTTCATTTTTAACACTACTTTTTTATGTTAACCAATTATAAGTTACCAGAATATCAATGTGTGCCAGCCAATCTGGAATGGCTGGGTTGTTTTTGTTGAGGTTTTGTATCAAAACTCATTGCTTTAAGTGATAACTTATTCAGAATGTTTCACCTCAACAAGAAGTAGGCCATAATTTCTTCATCAACACAAAAATTTGTCTCTGCACAGAATAAGTCACACAGGAATTAATTCAGATCAGAAAGAATATTTTGCCTCTTCTTAACCTTCAGCCACAAAGCTTCTGTTAGCTGTGAGCTTAAAAATGGGTGTTTGTTCTTTTTGCACTTTTATATGTGTTCTAAAATTATCATCCACTTCTCCATAGCTTCTACATATAAGTTAGACAGAAAAGATAATAAGCTACAACACTTTCTACCATTTAATAAATTTAATTTCTAGTATGAATCTTTCACCCAGCAGTGGTGTGCTTCCTGAAACTTCCCAGCAGATCAAACTGTCTGGCAGACTGGGACTTAAACTCAGAACTTGACTCTCGCAGGCAGTGCTCTAAGTGAGTGCACTACCCAAACGTGACACATAACCTGCCCCCTCAAAGTTTTGCTTGTGTGTGTGTGTGTGTGTGTGTGTGTGTGTGTGTGTGTGTGTGTGTGTGTGTGTGTGTTTGGGGGGGGGGGGGGGATGTTATATGTGCCTTGGTAGCTCAGTCAGTAAGACCACTGCACATGAATAACAAGCATCTGGGTTCAACCCCCATCCGGCACAAAGTTTTAATCCAACAGGAAGTTACAAACTTTTCCTTCTTGAATTCTTACTTTTATTACTTCCACACAGTTATTATAGATTACTTCATTTATGTGAACCTTATTTCCATTATTTTCAGGCTTCCGAAACACTTATGTGTCTATAGACATCATGAATATTTTTTTCTGTACACTTCCTTTTGTTAATAAGTATGAGGTTGCTCAGTCAGTACATTTTGGTGTTTCAGAGTAAACTTAATATGGCAGGGATACAGCAAATGCTTAAGATATTACATGTAATGAGTGTCCCACAATAATACTGAGTCACATTTTGGGGGGCATTTTTACCATTGCACCACATAGTTTATGCTAACAGAGGACAGACAGCTCTGAAATATGCCATATTGGGAACCCAAGTCTAATGCAATCTGAAACAATGCAGCCCAGGCTGTACTCACTATAGATGTTTCATTTTGGTAGCACTCGAGGCACATATTGCTTCTAAATGCTGTCAACACAGTGAGCAGAAGCCACCTTGCCAACTGAGCTTATCCATATTACAAGAACATGTGAAGTCAGGGATGTACGATGGTAGTTCATAAATTTCACACCTTTCAGAAAAACTGTGAATATTTTAACATGTAAGTAGTGACAAACCATCTCTGATGGAGGAGCAAAGGGTCATTGCAAAGGAGCAAGCTTTCTTGGTGTCTAGTAAGTGTATTACCATCCAAACAATTATGGATAGGTTGGTATTAGTGTGAGAACAGTGTGAAAGATCCTGCATGATGCACTTGTGAAAAGTGTCACCCGAACAGGTTCCTCATTTATTAACAACTACTCAAAGGAAGCAGAACAAAGAATTGTGAGCATTAGAGACATGAGATTTTAGTCATCTGATCACAGTGGACAAAAACTGTGTTCCCCATTACAACCCAGAAATGAAAAGAATGAGAAAATTCCAGAGATTAATCTTCACCAAATAAGAAAAAAATGCAGTCCCATTCTAGAAAGCTTATGCTGTCTGTCTCTTGAAATTGCCAGTCACTATGCAAGACAGGGACAGACCAATTCGGCATTATATTACAAAAACCTTCTGACTGTATCACCAGTGATGATGAGGTGATTCTCATAAGAGATAAAACTTGAGGTGTGATACCCCACAGTACTGTCATCATTGAATTATTGAAGTGTCCAATTTCTTGTTAAACTGTAATGTCAAAATTAGTGTGCATTGCTCCAAATCATCAGTGGAAAATCCTTCCACTCAGTGCCATTTTATTTGTACAGTTAGCAACTGCAGTAGCGGTGTCCTGAACTTCATTGTAAAAAATGAAATAAAATCATGACACCTTTCATCAGCGCTTAATTTCTTTGTGTTATGGCAATTAGACGGCTATTTGTGTTCCAATAATAATGGCAGCCTGGATATTTTATGATAAAACTGTAACTGAAGAATTGTATAGAATGCCACATTACAGTATACACAAGTCTACTAGGTGCTGTATCATTATTGGAATGGCAGACACTGATGTAATAAGTAGCATGCTGTATTATGCATAATATAGCAATCCCATTTTAGCATGGTCAGGCTTCCTGTGCTAGAATTTTAGCAACATTTCTAGATACTCTCAAGTAGACACTGGATTTATAATGGAGGCACTGCAGTTCAGAATGCCTGAGTTGCCAGTACACTGCACGATCTGACCACCCACAGTGAGTTACATCAGGGTCCATTTTAAACTGCATTAAATACTGATTCTACTTTGTTTCTGAGCTTTCACTACTGGAAATAACTGGTCAAAATTCACTTGCATTGTGACAGTCTCACAGAAATTTTCAACAAACTGCAGTGGAAGTTGCCAGAAGAAAGGTGGTTTGCTCACACCTTAGTCACAAAATTATGAGTGTCAACACTTTAAAATGAATCAAGGAACATATCACTTTCTGCAACATACAACTCACATATTAGCTATTATGGAAAGTAAGAGCAATTTGCAATTATACACAGAGATTTTGGCAGTATTTCTTCCCATGTATCATCTGTATGAATGGAATGGGAAATGTGAATATCATTCTGATGGACTGCATACCTTCCCCCATACGAATGATGGTGGTGACGCATTACAGCAGTAAATTTAGAGTATCTCCCTTTTTAGTGAAGTTGCCATCTGTGACATCTGTGTACATAACTGCATTGTCTCTCACACAACAAGTTCCAGTAGTTCTCAAGTTAGAGCTGTTGGCCAATATTTGCAAGATAAACAAGGATCAGAAGACCAGATCACCAATATTTTTAAACCTAGTGCTGGCCTGGAGCAGTTAGCAGAGGATTTAAGACCACTTTGCAAAGACTTTACCAAGGAAGATGCCATAGTTATAGTGGATGGGCCAGGTATTAGTGTTGACAGGGATCCTGGGTGCAGTATAGAATGCGACCTAACAAAGATTGCATCACCATCAAGATATACAAATGTTGAGTTCATATCTGCTTTCAGATGCAGTGACCAACCTCATTTGAACTCTTCTGTCAGGAATTTTAATTTTGAGTTGGAATGACTGCTTATGTTGGGTGCAGTGTTACATATTGGCATGGTTTTTGTTGATTATCTCAGGCTATGGGATTATACAAGGCATTGCCTTGACCTTAACAGGAAAGGTAAGGGTAAAATAGCTGTGCCAACAGCAGAAAACGTAAGGAGGAAGGAACTGTCTTGAGTGGTAAAATACCTGTGGTTACATGGTTCAGAACAGCACCTTTTTTAGTTAGGGAGGACAGAAAGAAACCAAGTTTTAAGAGATGTTAGGATTGAGATAAACCTTTAGTTTGGGAAAGAAGCCAAACATCACAATTCCGGCATATTGTATCAGCACAAAAAAACTATTAGTTAAAAATTTTCAGCAATCAGCAGAAATTCCATTTCCATCCAGTCTTAACTCAGTGTATGTGAAGTGCCAGATATCTTTATTGCACCAAAATATTCAAGGACTAAGAAGTAAAATTAATGAACTAATTATTTGCATTGATTAATTTGAGTCATCAAAAATAGTTGACATAATTTGCCTATCTGAATATCTTGTGACCACTGGTATAGATGTGTTCAGTTTTGCAGGGTTTATGCTAGCATCTCGGTTTTGTAGAGCAGAAGTGGAGTGCTGTATCCTGCGACTAGTGTGTGTGTATACGAGTGTGCAGAGTGTGGTGTCGCCATGCATGTATGTTCGAATTGTCTGCCAACTGCTTCAGCATGGGCTGGCCACCAGTTTGTCAGCTTCCTTTAACAGACATGGTACTGTTCCAGTAGTCCATCCACCCCCTTTTCCTACATTTGATGATTCAGCCAACTACTGGGACGCTTATGAAAAAAGACTCAGACAGCATTTCCTGGCTTTTGGTGTGACAGACTTGAATTTGTGCAAAGCCTCTCTTCCTCTCGTGGATTCCGCTCAATATGTATCAATTACTGTGTGAGCTTGCCCCTTTACAAGAACTAGCAGGTCTAAGTTTCAATTCCTTACTGATACCCAAAATGACTCTTATGCGGACTCTAAGGTGCATGACATAGTTATCTGTTTAGCTCTGGACAAGGAAGTGCACCAGAAGGCTCTACTCTGTGAAACCCCCAGTTGACAGAAGTTTTGCAAGTAGCACAACCTTTTGAAGTTTCTTGGACAGTGGGTGACCAAATTGAGGCATGGGGTGTTGTAGTAGTAGTGTCACAATGTGTGCCTACTAGGACGATACATATCTTACAGGAGGAAGTGGCAGTGATGGCGGTAAACGTGAGCCCAGCACGGAGCTTAGCAAGCCTGACCCCAGCAGCTACAACTGCACACCACCAGCATCAGCAGTCTCTGTTTCCATCTTGTCCCTTATGTTTTGTCCAACACAAATGTTTGGTGTGCCCTAAGTGCTGGGCTCCTTGTAATGCTTGCCATGAGAAAAGCCACATCACCTCTGTGTATCGTTCACTGAAGGTTGCTCAGGATGTGGATACGGATGTAAACTGTGTGACTCCAATGCTTGTGACTTCTCCCGAGTCGTTTATTGAGTTAAGTGTTTTTCACCAAATTATCAGGCTAAGGAGGTCAGCACATATGCTGCATTGACATTATTGAATTGTCAAACCTATGTGAGTTTAGGTCATTGCCACTGGTCACTGAGGAACTGCTCAGTTATAACAAACAGAACATTGCACTGTTGGGACAGTTTATGGTATCTGCCTCTTTTAAGTTGATTGTTCACTCCATTACATTTTTACAGAGGTTGAAAATACCCCTTGAGTTGTAAAGTTCTTTTATTATCGCACAACTGGTTTTGGGCTCTTATAAGCCCATCTTCAGGTGTCGTAATTTGGTGCTGTGGTCCACGAGCACCGCGGTGGACATCTACTAGGTGCAATGTGCTACCTATAAGCCCTCATAGGTAGCACACCGCACCTAGTACACATCCACTTTGGCGCTCGGAGGCCACAGCACCAAATTACGACACCTGAAGATGGGCTTATAAGAGCCCAAAACCAGTTGTGCGATAATAAAAGAACTTTACAACTGAAGTGGTATTTTCAACCTTTGCTGCAATGCTCAGTTGTGGATGTTCGTCCAACAGGATTGTGTGAATTGAATTTTTGCTGGTTGCTGATGCCGATGTTGAGAACTTGTTTGAGATGGGTACATTTCAGGCATTTGGATTTTCTATCACGAATGTAGTTCACGCAGTTTCTGATCAGATATCGTTTTCTCAGTTGGAAACACTGTGTGAGGAGTTTTTGGACTCGTTTTCTGTATGTGTATGATGTGCTACAAATTTTTCTGCTCATGTTTCTTTGAAATCCACGGCTCAGACTTGTTTTTGCCATCCATGTCCCGTTCCTGTCGTCCTGGAAGATCAAATAAAAACAGAATTGGAGAGGCTTCAACTTTTAGGGGTGGTTATGGCTAGTGAATGATCATCTCCACTGGTGGTTGTTTGGAAGCTAGTGGGGAAGCTTCGCCTCTGTGGTGACTTCTGCACTATTGTCAACACACAATCGATTGTGGAGATACATCCTCCTCTGCGCCAGGAAGAATTATTGGTGGAAATGTCGGATAACCAGTACTTTTCTAAATTGATTTATCTGAAGCATATCTACAGATCTCTGAGGACGAAAAGCCTCGAAGAGTTGTGGTTTTGAATACTCCTTTTGGTCTCTACCAGTATTTGTGCCTTCCTTTTGGTGTGGCTAGCGCCTATCCTATTTTCCAATGATTTTTAGAGCAGTTGACTATGCCTGTCCTGGGTTGTGTTAATTATCTGGATGATATTGTTGTCACAGGCTCCTCTATGGCTGATTACTTGAAAAATTTGCACACTTTGTTTTCGGTCTTACAGTCCACAGGCTTAAGGTGTAACCTTGCAAAACCTCAGTTTTTTTCAACCTTCCATTGTTTATTTGGGGTTGAAAGTCTTGCAGAATGGGGTTTGCCCTCTGCCAGGCCACATCTTCGCTGTTACATCTCGTCCATGAAAGAGCTTCAGGCCTTCCTAGGGAAGATAGCCTATTACAATAAATTCCTGCTGGGAGCTGTCATATTGTCCCACCCATTGCATGCCTTGTTAGACAAGAACGTACCTTTTTGCTGGATCTGCGACTGCAAAAGTGTTTCTCAAATGTTGAAATCCAAACTTCTCTCAGCCTCTTGTTTAGCCATGTTCTCTCTGGACCACCACACAGTTTAGGTGACTGATGCCTCACAGTATGGCTGCAGAATGATCCTAACACACCAATATACCAATGGCTCTGAACAACCTGTTGCTTCCACCTCTATATCTCTCATGTCAGCCCAGTAACATTACTCTCAGGTGGAAAAAGGAGCTGTTGCCATAGTCTATGCTCACTGGAAATTTCATGTTTTCTTTTCTTTTTTTCTCCAAGTTTCATATTATTACTGACCCTAAACTCTCACACTTCCTTGCCTGACGAGGCAGCACAAATCTGTTTTCAACCTACATCTAAACATGCCAATGCGAACGCCTTGTCCCGCCTTCCTGTGTGTCCTTATGCCAATTTTCATTATGAAGAAGTGCTTTGCTGCCATCTTGATATTGAAACACAGGCCATGGCCGTGGGTTTCCCAATTACAAGCTTGCGTGTAACAGCTGCCGTTGTTGCTAACCCAGTTCTCCACCAGGTGGTTCGGTCTCTTCAACAGGGCCTACCAGATAAACCACTGGGTCAGGCTCCGGATCCTCTGTGCGACCACTTTTCCTTACCCTATTGCTTCTTCGTTTTTCACGGTGTTTTGCTGACGTCCATGGAAGATGTCTGTCCCAGAGTAGTCATTCCTGCTGCATTACAGAGCAAGGTTGTGTGCCTTCTCCAACAGGGCCATTGGGGAATTTTGCAAACTAAACTGTTAGCTAGGAGACATGTTTTTTAGCCAGCTATTGATGATGGAATTGTCTATTTTGTCACTGCTTGTGAGCAGTGGCCTTGACCACAGGCAGATCCCAGGGTGTCCCTGTCCCCATGACCTTCTCCATGCCAGTGATGGGAATGCATCCATGTAGCCTTTGTGGGTTTGTTCTTCAATTCCTGTTGGCTCGTGGTTGTGGATGCATTTTTCTGGTTTTCTTACATTCTCCAGTGTGTGTTAATGTTGGCTGAGGTCACAATTTATACACTTTCGGGGGTTTCTGCTATTGAGGGGTTTCCTTTTACCTTAGTTTCTGATAGTGGACATCAGTTTCTTTCTCACATTTTTCAATTGTTTTGTTTCCCTCATGGCATTTGTCATGCTACAGCTCAGCCATTCCACTCAATCAAATAGTGAGGCAGAACAACTAGTGCAGATGATCAAGTCCCAAATGAAAAAGTTTGCTGTGGATTCTTCGCTGGACAATGTCCTTCTCCATTTTCTGAGCACCTATTGTTTCACGCCTACATGGGAGCGTACCCCAGCTGAGATTCTTCACAGCTGGCAGCCACACACACCGCTCTACCTCCTGTCGTGTGCACCACATTTGCTATCCCGGTTGGCCAGGATTGCTGATGGGGACGTAAGAGTTTGGTCATCAGTCCATGTGGATGTGGACCACTATTGTCCACTGCCAGCGATGCTGTCAGTGAGATGGCTGATGGGCTGGTGGTGCACCACTTTCGTCAGCTGCACCCCTCTTGCTGCTATCAGTTTGTATGTGTGGCCCCCAACACCACAGTCCACCCTGCCACCCTCCATCTCATGCTCTGGTGTCCACCCGGCTCATCTTCCTGCCCCCTCTGCTGTCACAGACTGCTGGCGCTCTAGATCCGATGGATGTGTGTCTCGTCAAGCCACTGGCATCTCCTCCATCACCTGAGCATCCACTTTACACATGGGAGAGGTGTGCTGCATCCTGCGACTAGTGCAACTAGTGCATGTGAACGTAAGTGCACTGAGTGTAGTGTCGGCATGCATGCATGTTTGAATCAGCCACCAACTGTATCAGAGTGGGCCGACCGCTCATGGCTGCTTGTGGGAGGCATGAATCATCAAGGTCTCTGCTGAACTTTCTGGTGGCAACGGGCGTGTTGGTGAGTGCGCTGTGCTGGGAGAGTTTGCTTCAGCACCCAAGTGGGGCTTTGCCCTTGTGTGTGTGTGTGTGTGTGTGTGTGTGTGTGTGTGTGTGTGTGTGTGTGTGTGTGTGTGAGGGGGGGCAGGGCAGTGCTAACTGATGCTCTTTTATGTCCTTCCAGTGTACCATTCACATCAGTGAACTTTGTCTTGTTACGTGGGGATCCATGAGATTCTGTGTTCCATAATTGTTCAGAGGTTCATGAATAAAGCCATATTTGTGTTACTTGGACCAGTCTCATGTATTACTTGGCTACTATGTGGAGAAAGAAGGGTTGCCACACTCATCAGTGACTGTCATAAATTTAAGAACAGACATTTTATAAATCTTGCGTATAGCAGCATGTGGCACGTGTAACATAAGTAGAATTTCATAATAAATCCTTCATAATAATGAGCGTATACCAGAACCCACAGGTAACTTTAATCCATTTATCAACTACCATTTAATGAACAAAATTATATTACAAAACCAACAGTCAGTGGTATCTCAGATCATGGCATGCAGTTCACTTTGTTAATTGTTAATACTGATCAGGATATAAAATCTATTAAATCTGAATTCAAGATGGTAGTCAGTAAGCCACAAATAGATTATTTTAGGTCACTCATTAGAGATATGAACTGGAGTGATAGGATACATTAATCATGGCATAAATGAAAACGCGACACCTTTATTAATAAAGTACTTACCTTATTTGAATACTCTTCCCCCCAAAACTAACTGAGATTAGGCCAACGTCTACAAAGAAGCCATGGATTACTCAAGGAATAAGGATACTATATCTTGTAAAACAAAAAGGAAAATGTATTATCAGTGGGGAACAGCTTTGATGTTGATGGTATAGCACATTACAACACATACTTCAAGATATTATAGATGTAGTATGGACATAAAACAAATATGTTACAAGAAAAAAATAATCACATCAGATAACAAAATAAAGGCAATATGTAGTATAGAAAGGAAGAAACTGGTAGAACCACACATGAACAGGGCAGATAGTGTAAAAAGTAAATGATAACATTGGTAACAAATATGAGCAGTGTCACATAATGGAAAAAATGGAAATGAGAGTATGGCATCATTGGCCGGGACGCCTCATTTGGGGAACTGCCAACTGCAAGTCTTATTTAATTTGACACCACATTACGGGACTTGCACGCCAGTGATGAGGATGAAATGAAAATGAGGACAACACAACACCCAGTCCACGAGCGGAGAAAATCTCCAACCTAGCTGGGAATCGAACCCGGGCCCACTTGCACAGGTGACAAGCACGTTACCACCCAGCTGAGCAGGTGGACTGTGTCACAAAAATTTTTGACAAACATTTCATAACTGTTACTGAAAAGATTGGGTTGTGAAGTTCAGTTGATGCTGCTATGGAGTACCTCGGACCAGATATTACAAAAAAATGGTTCAAATGGCTCTGAGCACTATGGGACTTAACATCTGAGGTCATCAGTCCCCTAGAACTTAGAACTACTTAAATCTAACTAACCTAAGGACATCACACATATCCATGCCCGAGGCAGGATTTGAACCTGCGACCGTAGCAGTCGCACGGTTCTGGACTGAAGCACCTAGAACAGCTCGGCCACCGTGGCCGGCCCAGATATTACACCTAACTTCACTAATATAAATGTGACCCTCACTACCTCAGGAGGAGTAATATCCATCATAAAAGCTTGAAAATCAAAATATTCTAGTACTTATGATCAAATATAAACAAATTTAATTAAAGAGTGTGGTACTGAGGTTAGTAACAGGAGCTTTCTGTGCATTCAGTTGTTTATCAGTGGAATATTTCCTGAATGGCTGAAATAAGAAAGGAGACAAAGAAATACTGTGAAATTTCTGTCCAGTTTCACTGTTGTCCACATTCTAAAAATTTTTGGAGAAGTTATATACAATCAGCTTCTTAACCATCTGACAACAAATAATATTTTGTCAAAGTCGCAGTTCAGGTTTCTGAAAGATTGCGATTTGAGAAGGCTATCTACACGTACAGCGAAAATGTACACTCCTGGAAATGGAAAAAAGAACACATTGACACCGGTGTGTCAGACCCACCATACTTGCTCCGGACACTGCGAGAGGGCTGTACAAGCAATGATCACACGCACGGCACAGCGGACACACCAGGAACCGTGGTGTTGGCCGTCGAATGGCGCTAGCTGCGCAGCATTTGTGCACCGCCGCCGTCAGTGTCAGCCAGTTTGCCGTGGCATACGGAGCTCCATCGCAGTCTTTAACTTGGTAGCATGCCGCGACAGCGTGGACGTGAACCGTATGTGCAGTTGACGGACTTTGAGCGAGGGCGTATAGTGGGCATGCGGGAGGCCGGGTGGACGTACCGCCGAATTGCTCAACACGTGGGGCGTGAGGTCTCCACAGTACATCGATGTTGTCGCCAGTGGTCGGCGGAAGGTGCACGTGCCCGTCGACCTGGGACCGGACCGCAGCGACGCACGGATGCACGCCAAGACCGTAGGATCCTACGCAGTGCTGTAGGGGACCGCACCGCCACTTCCCAGCAAATTAGGGACACTGTTGCTCCTGGGGTATCGGCGAGGACCATTCGCAACCGTCTCCATGAAGCTGGGCTACGGTCCCACACACCGTTAGGCCGTCTTCCGCTCACGCCCCAACATCGTGCAGCCCGCCTCCAGTGGTGTCGCGACAGGCGTGAATGGAGGGACGAATGGAGACGTGTCGTCTTCAGCGATGAGAGTCGCTTCTGCCTTGGTGCCAATGATGGTCTTATGCGTGTTTGGTGCCGTGCAGGTGAGCGCCACAATCAGGACTGCATACGACCGAGGCACACAGGGCCAACACCCGGCATCATGGTGTGGGGAGCGATCTCCTACACTGGCCGTACACCACTGGTGATCGTCGAGGGGACACTGAATAGTGCACAGTACATCCAAACCGTCATTGAACCCATCGTTCTACCATTCCTAGACCGGCAAGGGAACTTGCTGTTCCAACAGGTCAATGCACGTCCGCATGTATCCCGTGCCACCCAACGTGCTCTAGAAGGTGTACGTCAACTACTCTGGCCAGCAAGATCTCCGGATCTGTCCCCCATTGAGCATGTTTGGGACTGGATGAAGCGTCGTCTCACGCGGTCTGCACGTCCAGCACGAACGCTAGTCCAACTGAGGCGCCAGGTGGAAATGGCATGGCAAGCCGTTCCACAGGACTACATCCAGCATCTCTACAATCGTCTCCATGGGAGAATAGCAGCCTGCATTGCTGCGAAAGGTGGATATACACTGTACTAGTGCCGACATTGTGCATGCTCTGTTGCCTGTGTCTATATGCCTGTGGTTCTGTCAGTGTGATCATGTGATGTATCTGACCCCAGGAATGTGTCAATAAAGTTTCCCCTTCCTGGGACAATGAATTCACGGTGTTCTTATTTCAATTTCCAGGAGTGTACTTTAGTCATTAGCCAATAACTTACATGGTACTGGTATATTTTGTGATCTGCCAAAGGCATTTAACTGTGTAAATCACAATACCGTTTTAAGTAAATTAGCATATTATGGAGTAAACGGAAATGCTGAAAAATGGTTCAGATCCTATATTTCTTACAGGAAACAGATGGTGTCATTAGGAAAGAGACAGGTATTAAGCTATAGGATATCATTCAACTGGAAACTAATTGTGGTACCCGACAAAGATCCATTTTAGGGTCTTTACATTTTCTTGTGTATCACTATCAATGAATTTTCATTGGAAACATCCAGATGCTAATTTTGTTTCATTTGTAGATGATAAAAACATTGCAATAAATATAAAGTCAAGTGTAGTCTGCTAAAAAGCATAATTAACCTCAAAACATTTTAGGAAACCAATAATTTTTACCACAGGTTTTTGTGTTGCCTTAATAGAAATCTTTTTCTGTGTACTTACTTTCTTTCTAATAGGGAATTAGCAAATTTTTAGCTAAACAGATTGAAAGTTAACCAGCAGGCTTAATGTAAAGTTATTTGTTAACTATCCTGTAATACATTGCACCAGTCAAAATGCAGCCCCACTGTGAATGCAGTTCTGAAACACAAGATGAGTTGGCTGATGTTCATAAGCAGCTGGAAATCACTTTGACTACTGTCAAACAATTGGCAGCTGCTGTGAATTGGTGTGCTGGAAGAGCTCCTGAGAGTCATGTACCTGTGGTTCTGGTACCAGAGACACCTCAAGTAGTATCCACTCCTGTGGATCCTGTCTCCTCTGCAGAAAGTACAGAATTTGTCATTACTCATCCACTTGACTGTGAGTAACAAATCGATGGTAGATCTAGACATGGTGGATGGGGACCAGGAAGGACTCAGGGTGTTGTACCGTTCCCCCAAACAACAATTTTGAGGTGCTGCCTTGCAATGAAACAAACTGAGCCACTGGGACAAACATCACCTGTTTTGGGGAAACCTGTTCTGTCCTGTCGCAAGAGGAGGCAAACACAAAGGATAGGGATCTATTAATCTTCAACAGTTCACACATATGACAAATAATGGTACCCCATAGGGAAATGCCAGCAAGGGACAGGAAAGGGAAACAGTTGCACTCAGTATGCCTGGGGACCTCATTCAACATGTTGAAGGAGCTATTCCAGCAGCCATTGAAGGAAAAGGGAGAAACCAACTGCAGAGTGTGTTGCACTTTGGAAAATAGGATGCCAGTCATTTGAGTTCTGAGGTCATAGGCTACTTGGGTCATTCTAGTGACTGGCAGGGAAGCTTGAGAAGACCAGCCTAGTACATGGAGTTTCAGCAAAACTCATAATTTGCATCATTAGTTCCAGAACTGATCGTGGCCCTTTGGTTCTGTGTCGAGCGGAAGGACTGACCAAGAAAGTTCTGTGAAAAGCTGAGCTGCGACTTCTTGGACGTGCATCATAGGATTGAGAACTGTATGGTCCCTTCTGAATGGGTCAAGTGTGTGCTACACACAGGAGGCTGTTACTCAGATAGCTGACTATGTGTGGGATACACACAAGGTTTTTTTTAGATTAGGCGACTCTCCACCCAATCAAGATAATGATAAATGTAGGAAACCCAGAAGTATCAGAGCATGATTGAAAGAAATGCCTCCCACAGGCCAGAGTGTTAAAATTATAATGGTTAATTGCTGAAGCATTTGCAATAAAGTGCAAGAGTTTGAAGCACTCCTGATAAGCATTGAGGGTCACATAGTACTAGGTACAAAAAGCTTGTTGAAACCTAAGAAAATTAATAGCAATGTGATTTTGATAAAATTTGAGCAAATATCAAAAGGATAGTCAGACAGGAAATGCAGGCGGTGTATTTGTCACAGTAGACAAGATACTCAAATCCACCAAGATAGAAATTGAAGCTGCATGTGAGATTGTTTGGCCAATACTCAATATCAGGGGTGGGTGTAAAATTATAACTGGTCCTTCTATTGATTCAGACTCATCTCCTGATTTAACCGAAAACTGTAGAAAAAACCTCAATTCACTTGTACGTTAGTTCCAGAATCATACTGTAATCATCAGTCATCAGTGGAGACTTTAATCATCTAACAATAAATTCAGAAAATTACAGTTTTATTAGTGGTGGACATGCTAAGACATCCTGTGAATTATTACTAAATGCCTTATCCAAAAACAACTTACAACAGATAGTGAGGAACCCCACTCATGATCAAAATATATTGGGTATAATGGCAACAGAGGGATCTGACCTCCTTGAGGATGTCTACATTCAAACAGGTATCAGAAATCATGACGCACTGTGGCAGTAATGGTTACCGAAGTACAAAGGACAACTAAAACAAGCAGAAAGATATATATGATCAATAAGCTAGTCGGTAGTGTCATATCTCGTTGAGGAAAAGGACAGGAGCATGTAGGGGAACTATGGCTCAAGTTTTAAAGAATAGTTGGCCTACATGGGATATGTATATACCCAGTAGAACAGTTCTTAATGGGGCAGACCCTCTGTGGTATTCAGCTACTGTCATGAACTTTATAAACAAACTGAGATTATTTCAGAATAGGTGCAAAAAAATGAAGTGTAGACATGATGAATGAAATGTTTTTGGCTGTCAAGGGCATAGTGTGATGCCTTCACTGACTACCATAGCACAATATTATCAAATGATCTTTCACATAGCACAAAGAAACTCCAGTCATATGTAAAGGCTGTTAGTGGCACCAAAGTTAGTGTCAAGAAATTTAAATTGAGAGTAGCAAACCAAAAGCTGAAATGCTAAACTCTGTTACCAAATCTTCACTTAAAACTTTCGGGCTGATAGGCTGTGGTTAATGAAAAAATTCTCCCGTGACCTTTCATCTCCAACTCTGGGAGACATTGTGGGGCGGCGGGTGTAATAATTGTTTTATTATGTAGAATGTAAAGTAGAAAAGATGCATTTCCCAGCCGATGCACCATATGTGGGGCAGCGGGTGGAATTATTGTTATTAAATGTTCCTACAATTTATTTAATGCTGTTGTTTGCCGTTCTCAACACTGGCTCTCTAACTACAATATTGGCAACCAGAAAGTGATTAGCAAAACGTGAAGCCTGTAATTAGAATTCCTAGTGCCCACTTCATCTGAGAAATACATTTATAGCTACAGCTTATAGCTCTGAGGAATTAGGAGATTGTATGGGATTCATAATCAAAAACGATTCTCTCTAAAATGTTCACTATATTCTGAAATTCACAGACCAAAAAGAATCCACACAATCCAACTACCAGAGCAGTTCAGAGTCTAATGCGCTGATGCAACTGTAACTGTTCAAATTAAGTGTTTAATTGAATGCTCACCATAATTTGATGATAATGTTTATCAAACGCCACGCTAAATAATGGTAGAATGTCTGACCCACGGCAGCACGTGAAAATACGACATACGCAAACTGATGATAGATCATTAAAGTCATCCCAGAATTAACACTTCACTTGAAACAATTTCATGGTTACGCGTATCCCGAGTAACTTAATACGGCATCCGAGGCTGTTTATAGCAATGATACCGACGCGACGCGACTCCCGGCACAGGTGGTGCGCTAATCAGTGTCTAGAGAGAACTGGGGCCTTTCTTTCTCACGCAGCGTTCTTATATATATAAGCCGCAGTGCGGACGGCTCAGGGAATGCCTGATCAAATACGCGCTCCCGACTAGCCGCTGGGCTAGTAATGCACCACTTTAAGTTATTGAATAAATCATTGCTTCCTTTGCTGATGGCCGATGAAGCTCTCAATTTAAATGTGCAATCAGCACACAGGTAAGTAATCATAATAAAAGTCTGACGTGGTTAAGTCAAATATTTTAATTACTATTAAAAACAGTCTTGATCACGATTTATTTTACAAGGTGACCGGTTTCGACCACTACTGTGGTCATCTCCAGACCTACAAGATGTATACAAAGCACTAATTAGAGGGCTACATGCATTAATGAAAATACATAGTGTTATACGGCTATAAAGCTATAAAACGTTGAATTACCATTGAGTGGGAACCCCTTTCTGTTGGAGAATCACAACTGGAGAAACCAGTGCACGTCTTACTTTATATAATGGAGGCTCCACCCACTTCTGACTGCATGATGTCATTATTAACCAATGAGTTATAAGTCGAATTACAATTTAAAATTTCTTAGTTAAAAGAACATTGTCAAGAATTAGAAATAAATATACATTAAACTTAGCTTATTTAACAGCTATTGTCAATTAAAAAGCGTTAAAAATATTTAAAAATGTAGGAAAATGATCTTCAGTTTGGCAGTACATGGGTTGCCCTCTCGTGGCCTGTCAGTGAACCATTTGGAACCACTGGTTGCTATGGTGAAGTTAGACGCCGTTGCAAAGATGAAGGAGCAAGCTTTTTCCACTGAAGTTGTTGTAGAGTCGATAGTTGAACTAGTGGTTGCCATGGTGAGGACAAACGCCAATGCAAAGATGTGGCAGCAGGCTTCTTTCCAATGAAGTTGTTGCGAAGTGGAATGGAAAAGATTGTGGCGTCAGACGATGTATTATTGAGCAGCAACTTGTCTTTATTGAAACGAAAAGAGTACGCTACAATAATCTGTAGCTGATATATATAACTCATGCTGCACAAATACGCTACGAAGTAGTTGACCATATATATGAAATATTATCTATGAAATTAGTATGTAGATTACAAGTGCCATTTTTTTTATATATATATATATATATAAGGCATTGCTATTCCTCAAGTTACATACCAGTCATATAAGCAAATAAAATTGAAAGAATTTAAAATTATAAAATTATTAAATTATGAGCCATTGTCAATAATAAAATAAAACGATGTGAATTAGCAGTCTAAAAGCATAAAAGCAATAATTCTAAAACAGATAGTCAATCATAAAATAATGTTTGGTAAAATACAATTACAATGTAAAGATAAAATATTTGCTAAAAGTCTTAATAATTTGAAAGACCTTTTTTTAAAACAAATACAGAAGAGTAGACATTCTAAAGCAGATCATCGAAAAGCTCAAAGAAATGTTTGTCTTTGAACTGAAGTTGTTCGTTTAAAACAGATAATGGATTACTTTTGTAAAGTGAAAAAATTTCAATTTCTTCTAAGGTATTTAGCAGTGGTCCTTTTGGCACAGTATGTAATATTTTCAAATTGCTAGAAATGCAACCCTCAGAATGATTGTATTCATCAAGATGTTGACCGAATATTGATTTGATACGTGCAGCACCAGTAGTATGTTCTCTGAAACGTGTTAAAAAGTTTTGGCCAGTTTGGCCAATATACTGTTTCTCACAGTCATTACATATTATTTTATAAACACCTGACTTTTGGTATCTATTTGAGTCTCCAATTGTGTGTTTCAGTTTCATCTGTAGGGGGTTATTAGTTTTAAATGCTATTGCCACGCTTGTGTTCTTAAATAATTTATTTATTTTATCTGAGATAGGTCCCATGTATGTCATTTGTGTAAATCTCTTCTTGGAATTTATAACGACATCATTTTTTTCTTGTAATTTTTTATATAACAGATCAACCTGATGGGAATTATAATTGTTAGCAACTGCTATCTGTTTTAATGTATCAATTTCCTTTTGGATTGCATCATGTTGGAGAGGTAATTTCAGTATCCTATGTATCATAGTTTTAAAAAATGCCATTTTGTGTCTTAATGGATGGCATGATGTAGCATTTATTATTACGTCGGTTGTTGTGGGTTTTCTATAAATAGAAATATTATGTCTTCCATTCTGTTTTGTAATTGTGAGGTCAAGGAAATTAATACTATTTTTACTTTCATGTTCTACTGTAAATACAAGTTTTGCATGTAAATTATTTAAGTTGTTAGCGAAAGCATCAATTTCTTCCTTAGAGCCGTTATATAATAGCAGTGTGTCGTCAACATATCTTTTGTAGTATATAATTTTATTTGTTATTTCTGGATTATTTTTGAAAAACTGGATTTCAACATAGTTGACGAAGATATCTGCTATAGTGCTAGCCAGGGAATTTCCCATTGCAAGTCCATCTTCTTGTATGTATATTTTATTATTAAATGAAAAATAATTAAAATCTAGAGTAATTCTTAACAGTTCAATGAATTCTACTATTTCTTTGGGGCTCATGATTTTGTGATGCGTTAAGTTATCATTAATAATAGAGATAGTCTCATGAATAGGTATATTTGTGTAAAGATTTGTGATGTCTAACGATGCAAACCTTGCGTTTTTTGGAATATCCACATCATAAATTAACTTAGTTAATTCGAAACTGTTTTTAATACTATAATTTTCTTCATAAACATAGAAGGATTTTAAGATTGATTGAGCTTTTTGTTTAGGTTATAAGAGGGACAGTTGGTATTGTTAACAATTGGACGAATTGGTAAGTTTTGTTTGTGTAATTTGATTTGCGATCTCAACTTAGGTAAAGTGGGGTTCATAACTTTAAGTGTTATTTTATCTTTAGGTGAAACTAAAGAGTCATTATCATCAATCAGTTTTTTAATTTTTGTTTGAAATCATGAAGTCGGGTCTTTATTAACCTCAGTTATTCCATTAGCGTTAAAAAATTGTAAAGTTTTAGAAACATAATCATCTTCGCTAACAATGACTAGAGTATTCCCTTTATCTGCCTTGATTGCAATAGCTTTATTAGTTATTAACTTCTGGTTGATTTGCTTTACAAGTTTCAATTCATTATTATGTTTATTTTTATCTTTTTCATTAGTAATAACATTCTTAGTTTTACGTGCAATGTCACATATTTCAGACCTACTAAATTGTGCATGTTTTGCAGCAATCTTTACATCAGCAATCACTCGTTTAATATTTGCATTGCTTAATTGTGGAGTTAAATTATATTTTAGGCCTTTGTTTAAAAGTTTTGTCTCGGCAGGAGTAAAAGAAATTTTGGTTAGATTGGTTACTCTTGGATGAAAGTGATGTACATTTGGTGAAACATCTTGTGAACACACATTTTGGTGACTAACAAGGGCTGCAATTTTCTTATTATGCTTATTAAAAATAGTTTCTCGCACTGCATTAATTTTCTCATCTGTAAAGTTAAGTAGCTGTGAAAATATTAATGGTGACAACTGACTGCTAATTTTTAAATGTAAATTGTACATTTCAAGATTTAATGCATCTTTTTCTTTATATGCATCTTTAATTTCAGATCTGATCCACAGAATGCTACTCTTCTGTCGTAAAAACTTTTCTATACTTGATCTGGTATTAAAACTAATTTTTACATAATTAGGAATCACATTATTCATCAGGCATTGTTTGTTAAAAGATATTTTGGTATTAAGTTTCATAATTTTAGTGCGTAACCCTCTAAACTTCTTGTAATCTCCCAATACCTGACTAGGCAATAATTGAATTACTTTTGAATGCATTATGGGAACAGCAGTGATCAATGTCTTGTAAGTAATTACTATTAAAAACAGTATTGATCACGATTTATTTTACAAGGTGACCGGCTTCGACCACTACTATGGTCATCTTCAGACCTCCAAGATGTATACAAAGCACTAATTAGAGGGCTACATGCATTAATGAAAATACATAGTGTTATACGGCTATAAAGCTATAAAACGTTGAATTACCATTGAGTGGGAACCCCTTTCTGTTGGAGAATCACAACTGGAGAAACCAGTGCACGTCTTACTTTATATAATGGAGGCTCCACCCACTTCTGACTGCATGATGTCATTATTAACCAATGAGTTATAAGTCGAATTACAATTTAAAATTTCTTACTTAAAAGAACATTGTCAAGAATTAGAAATAAATATACATTAAACTTAGCTTATTTAACAGCTATTGTCAATTAAAAAGCGTTAAAAATATTTAAAATAGTATTAATTTCCTTGACCTCACAATTACAAAACAGAATGGAAGACATAATATTTCTATTTATAGAAAACCCACAACAACCGACGTAACAATAAATGCTACATCATGCCATCCATTAAGACACAAAATGGCATTTTTTAAAACTATGATACATAGGATACTGAAATTACCTCTCCAACATGGTGCAATCCAAAAGGAAATTGATACATTAAAACAGATAGCAGTTGCTAACAATTATAATTCCCATCAGGTTGATCTGTTATATAAAAAATTACAAGGATAAAAATGATGTCGTTATAAATTCCAAGAAGAGATTTACACAAATGACATACATGGGACCTATCTCAGATAAAATAAATAAATTATTTAAGAACACAAGCGTGGCAATAGCATTTAAAACTAATAACCCCCTACAGATGAAACTGAAACACACAATTGGAGACTCAAATAGATACCAAAAGTCAGGTGTTTATAAAATAATATGTAATGACTGTGAGAAACAGTATATTGGCCAAACTGGCCAAAACTTTTTAACACGTTTCAGAGAACATACTACTGGTGCTGCACGTATCAAATCAATATTCGGTCAACATCTTGATGAATACAATCATTCTGAGGGTTGCATTTCTAGCAATTTGAAAATATTACATACTGTGCCAAAAGGACCACTGCTAAATACCTTAGAAGAAATTGAAATTTTTTCACTTTACAAAAGTAATCCATTATCTGTTTTAAACGAACAACTTCAGTTCAAAGACAAACATTTCTTTGAGCTTTTCGATGATCTGCTTTAGAATGTCTACTCTTCTGTATTTGTTTTAAAAAAAGGTCTTTCAAATTATTAAGACTTTTAGCAAATATTTTATCTTTACATTGTAATTGTATTTTACCAAACATTATTTTATGATTGACTATCTGTTTTAGAATTATTGCTTTTATGCGTTTAGACTGCTAATTCACATCGTTTTATTTTATTATTGACAATGGCTCATAATTTAATAATTTTATAATTTTAAATTCTTTCAATTTTATTTGCTTATATGACTGGTATGTAACTTGAGGAATAGCAATGCCTTATATATATATATATATATATATATATATATATATATATATATATATATATATATATATATATATATAAAATGGCACTTGTAATCTACATACTAATTTCATAGATAATATTTCATATATACGGTCAACTACTTCGTAGCGTATTTGTGCAGCATGAGATATATATCAGCTACAGATTATTGTAGCGTACTCTTTTCGTTTCAATAAAGACAAGTTGCTGCTCAATAATACATCGTCTGACGCCACAGTCTTTTCCATTCCACTTCGCAACAACTTCATTGGAAAGAAGCCTGCTGCCACATCTTTGCATTGGCGTTTGTCCTCACCATGGCAACCACTAGTTCAACTATCGACTCTACAACAACTTCAGTGGAAAAGGCTTGCTCCTTCATCTTTGCAACGGCGTCTAACTTCACCATAGCAACTAGTGGTTCCAAATGGTTCACTGACAGGCCACGAGAGGGCAACCCATGTACTGCCAAACTGAAGATCATTTTCCTACATTTTTAAATATTTTTAACGCTTTTTAATTGACAATAGCTGTTAAATAAGCTAAGTTTAATGTATATTTATTTCTAATTCTTGACAATGTTCTTTTAACTAAGAAATTTTAAATTGTAATTCGACTTATAACTCATTGGTTAATAATGACATCATGCAGTCAGAAGTGGGTGGAGCCTCCATTATATAAAGTAAGACGTGCACTGGTTTCTCCAGTTGTGATTCTCCAACAGAAAGGGGTTCCCACTCAATGGTAATTCAACGTTTTATAGCTTTATAGCCGTATAACACTATGTATTTTCATTAATGCATGTAGCCCTCTAATTAGTGCTTTGTATACATCTTGTAGGTCTGAAGATGACCACAGTAGTGGTCGAAACTGGTCACCTTGTAAAATAAATCGTGATCAAGACTGTTTTTAATAGTAATTATTTACAAGACATTGATCACTGCTGTTCCCATAATGCATTCAAAAGTAATTCAATTATTGCCTAGTCAGGTATTGGGAGATGACAAGAAGTTAGAGGGTTACGCACTAAAATTATGAAACTTAATACCAAAATATCTTTTAACAAACAATGCCTGATGAATAATGTGATTCCTAATTATGTAAAAATTAGTTTTAATACCAGATCAAGTACAGAAAAGTTTTTACGACAGAAGAGTAGCATTCTGTGGATCAGATCTGAAATTAAAGATGCATATAAAGAAAAAGATGCATTAAATCTTGAAATGTACAATTTACATTTAAAAATTAGCAGTCAGTTGTCACCATTAATATTTTCACAGCTACTTAACTTTACAGATGAGAAAATTAATGCAGTGCGAGAAACTATTTTTAATAAGCATAATAAGAAAATTGCAGCCCTTGTTAGTCACCAAAATGTGTGTTCACAAGATGTTTCACCAAATGTACATCACTTTCATCCAAGAGTAACCAATCTAACCAAGATTTCTTTTACTCCTGCCGAGACAAAACTTTTAAACAAAGGCCTAAAATATAATTTAACTCCACAATTAAGCAATGCAAATATTAAACGAGTGATTGCTGATGTAAAGATTGCTGCAAAACATGCACAATTTAGTAGGTCTGAAATATGTGACATTGCACGTAAAACTAAGAATGTTATTACTAATGAAAAAGATAAAAATAAACATAATAATGAATTAAAACTTGTAAAGCAAATCAACCAGAAGTTAATAACTAATAAAGCTATTGCAATCAAGGCAGATAAAGGGAATACTCTAGTCATTGTTAGCGAAGATGATTATGTTTCTAAAACTTTACAATTTTTTAACGCTAATGGAATAACTGAGGTTAATAAAGACCCGACTTCAAGATTTCAAACAAAAATTAAAAAACTGATTGATGATAATGACTCTTTAGTTTCACCTAAAGATAAAATAACACTTAAAGTTATGAACCCCACTTTACCTAAGTTGAGATCGCAAATCAAATTACACAAACAAAACTTACCAATTCGTCCAATTGTTAACAATACCAACTGTCCCTCTTATAACCTAAACAAAAAGCTCAATCAAATCCTAAAATCCTTCTATGTTTATGAAGAAAATTATAGTATTAAAAACAGTTTCGAATTAACTAAGTTAATTTATGATGTGGATATTCCAAAAAACGCAAGGTTTGCATCGTTAGACATCACAAATCTTTACACAAATATACCTATTCATGAGACTATCTCTATTATTAATGATAACTTAACGCATCACAAAATCATGAGCCCCAAAGAAATAGTAGAATTCATTGAACTGTTAAGAATTACTCTAGATTTTAATTATTTTTCATTTAATAATAAAATATACATACAAGAAGATGGACTTGCAATGGGAAATTCCCTGGCTAGCACTATAGCAGATATCTTCGTCAACTATGTTGAAATCCAGTTTTTCAAAAATAATCCAGAAATAACAAATAAAATTATATACTACAAAAGATATGTTGACGACACACTGCTATTATATAACGGCTCTAAGGAAGAAATTGATGCTTTCGCTAACAACTTAAATAATTTACATGCAAAACTTGTATTTACAGTAGAACATGAAAGTAAAAATAGTATTAATTTCCTTGACCTCACAATTACAAAACAGAATGGAAGACATAATATTTCTATTTATAGAAAACCCACAACAACCGACGTAATAATAAATGCTACATCATGCCATCCATTAAGACACAAAATGGCATTTTTTAAAACTATGATACATAGGATACTGAAATTACCTCTCCAACATGATGCAATCCAAAAGGAAATTGATACATTAAAACAGATAGCAGTTGCTAACAATTATAATTCCCATCAGGTTGATCTGTTATATAAAAAATTACAAGAAAAAAATGATGTCGTTATAAATTCCAAGAAGAGATTTACACAAATGACATACATGGGACCTATCTCAGATAAAATAAATAAATTATTTAAGAACACAAGCGTGGCAATAGCATTTAAAACTAATAACCCCCTACAGATGAAACTGAAACACACAATTGGAGACTCAAATAGATACCAAAAGTCAGGTGTTTATAAAATAATATGTAATGACTGTGAGAAACAGTATATTGGCCAAACTGGCCAAAACTTTTTAACACGTTTCAGAGAACATACTACTGGTGCTGCACGTATCAAATCAATATTCGGTCAACATCTTGATGAATACAATCATTCTGAGGGTTGCATTTCTAGCAATTTGAAAATATTACATACTGTGCCAAAAGGACCACTGCTAAATACCTTAGAAGAAATTGAAATTTTTTCACTTTACAAAAGTAATCCATTATCTGTTTTAAACGAACAACTTCAGTTCAAAGACAAACATTTCTTTGAGCTTTTCGATGATCTGCTTTAGAATGTCTACTCTTCTGTATTTGTTTTAAAAAAAGGTCTTTCAAATTATTAAGACTTTTAGCAAATATTTTATCTTTACATTGTAATTGTATTTTACCAAACATTATTTTATGATTGACTATCTGTTTTAGAATTATTGCTTTTATGCTTTTAGACTGCTAATTCACATCGTTTTATTTTATTATTGACAATGGCTCATAATTTAATAATTTTATAATTTTAAATTCTTTCAATTTTATTTGCTTATATGACTGGTATGTAACTTGAGGAATAGCAATGCCTTATATATATATATATAAAAAAAATGGCACTTGTAATCTACATACTAATTTCATAGATAATATTTCATATATATGGTCAACTACTTCGTAGCGTATTTGTGCAGCATGAGTTATATATATCAGCTACAGATTATTGTAGCGTACTCTTTTCGTTTCAATAAAGACAAGTTGCTGCTCAATAATACATCGTCTGACGCCACAATCTTTTCCATTCCACTTCGCAACAACTTCATTGGAAAGAAGCCTGCTGCCACATCTTTGCATTGGCGTTTGTCCTCACCATGGCAACCACTAGTTCAACTATCGACTCTACAACAACTTCAGTGGAAAAAGCTTGCTCCTTCATCTTTGCAACGGCGTCTAACTTCACCATAGCAACCAGTGGTTCCAAATGGTTCACTGACAGGCCACGAGAGGGCAACCCATGTACTGCCAAACTGAAGATCATTTTCCTACATTTTTAAATATTTTTAACGCTTTTTAATTGACAATAGCTGTTAAATAAGCTAAGTTTAATGTATATTTATTTCTAATTCTTGACAATGTTCTTTTAACTAAGAAATTTTAAATTGTAATTCGACTTATAACTCATTGGTTAATAATGACATCATGCAGTCAGAAGTGGGTGGAGCCTCCATTATATAAAGTAAGACGTGCACTGGTTTCTCCAGTTGTGATTCTCCAACAGAAAGGGGTTCCCACTCAATGGTAATTCAACGTTTTATAGCTTTATAGCCGTATAACACTATGTATTTTCATTAATGCATGTAGCCCTCTAATTAGTGCTTTGTATACATCTTGTAGGTCTGAAGATGACCACAGTAGTGGTCGAAACCGGTCACCTTGTAAAATAAATCGTGATCAAGACTGTTTTTAATAGTAATTATTTACAAGACATTGATCACTGCTGTTTCCATAATGCATTCAAAAGTAATTCAAATATTTTAGGCGAGAGAATTAATTTCATTACACTACACGCAGTAGACGAGCTCTGAACTTGCTCTTTGGAGATACGCTATTGCTATAATTTTATAGTTATTCAGTTGAAACTTCTCACATCTTTATGATTATAGCGGATCTCCCTTCTACTTAAATTTAAACATCCTAGCCTTATTTATTCGCCTACTTAATCTATCTTGCGTCCTTAACTTCTAAGACAAAAACCAGAAAATCATGAATTTCAACTAAAATTTTAATTTGTGAGGTCCAGAATACTGTTTCTATTAAATTATTATGAAAAAGGAATCTAAATATAAATTTTTAAGTTTCTAGCTCTTTTCTGTTACGCCAATGATTTTTACAGAAAAACGTCCAAATTTCGAAAATGGTTAAAGTTATTGAACTGATATTCAACACATATTGATTTAGTATTACTCCTGACATGCTAGAAACGTTTCAGGTTATTTACTTGATTTTTAAAGTATTGCGCAACATTTATGACGTCAGAGCTAGTTACAGCGGACTGGCTGGCACACAATGGAAAGACTGATGTGAATTTTATACGGAGTGAGTAGGCTGCTTCCCTACAACGTCCTCTGAGATAATGTGGTGAACTGCTAAGAGAACTCTAGGAAGTGCTGATTATATAGGCAGTATAGGGGGTGCCTCTGTCCATCACATGGCGTTGGCTATGAGACTGTCTCTGGTAATGCCAACATTCTCCATTGAAAGTAATTCATTGTCATGCTTCAAGTGCAATGCTGACATCGAAATTTTACCCAGTTGAGCACCTTCATGTTTCCTGTTAAAATTATTACGGTGTTTATAAATCTTGGTAGTCTTTCTATGCATGTGTGCATAATAATGCGAGTTTTTAGATATGAAGCTCATATCGCTGAATTTTATTTCATGATTACCTTCGTGGTAAACATGTTCTACTACGGCCGATTTATCCGTGTGACCCAGGTGACAATTCCTCTCATACTCAACAAGACGGGTGTTCACACTTCTCTTTGTGGTACCAATATAAACCTGTCCACAACCACAAGGAATTTTATATATCCCCGTTGTAGCCAATGGGTGTCGTGCATGTTTTGCCAATCTAAAATATTCTTTTATTTTCCTGGTTGGTCTGAAAATAGTTTCCACCTCATACTTGCTTTACACTTTCCCAATATGATCTGTGACCTTACTAATGAACGTAAGAAAAACCTTATCATTGGGCAACTGTTGTTTGTCGTTACTCCTGATTCTCTGCCTAGAGCAGTTCACTGCTTTACCTTGGAGGATGTCTCCCACAGTCAGAGATGAAATGTCAGGGGAGAGTTTTATACATCCACCACATCTTATCAGCCCGGAAGTTTTAAGTGAAGACAATACCGGCCGTGAAAGCCTACATTGTACGGCGAGGATCTGTCAGCATCAGATCGACGATTCGAAGGAATGTGCAAGAAGAAAGCACAACTCTGTGTACCCTCACCTTCCTGTTACGCTGCAGGGATACTTTGATGGTTCGAAATTTCTGAAGGTGAAGAGGATCTTTCACTTGGCTCAGGCTCATTGTATTTACAACTGTTTGGAATGTGCAGTGTTGCGGGAGAGGATTCATTAGACGCAGCAAGCACTGGTGGAAACCAGCAGTGAGCTTTTTCATCTCCACTTGGTTATTAGTATTGCTATGACATTTGGCGATTGTAATATGATTGATGGTCTAACATTCAAAACTATGGAAGTTAGTGCAGAAATATCAGCGAATAGACAGAAGAAGAAGTTTGCTAACTTACAGAAGAACAGTTTGAGAGGTTCAGTTGAGGAAAATTCTCTTAATGTTATTAACATGTCTGATAAAGATTATCAAAAGTTGAAATTTCTGAACCAGGCAAAGGAGGCAGTTTTGCTGTGCAGCCCCAAAATGTACCCACAGAGGATACTGTCAGCTTCCACAGCAGCTTGCTGATGTAATTAGGATGGGAACATCTAGGATTTTATGTACGCGTAAGCCTCGTAACAGTAATAAGGTGCTGATGGATATAAACGCAGATAAAAATGTTATTGTTCTTAATGCAGACAAGGGTAATGCCACCATCATATTGAATAGTTAGGATTATTATGGAAAGATCAGTGATATTTTGGTTCCATCCAATTATATAAAACTTCAGAAGGAGCTGACTATGAAGATTTTAAAAATGACCAATCGACTGGTGAAAACGTCTTCATTCTCCTCTGACGATAAGAAGCTGCTCTGTAAAACACAAGCGTACCCACCTAGACTTTATGGATTACCCAAAGTGCTTAAACCTTAGGTTCTGTTGAGGTGAATTGTCAGCACTATAGGTGCTGAAAGTGTCTTCATTCTCCTCTGGCGATAAGAAGCTGCTTTGAAATCAGAAGCGTACCCACCTGGACTTTATGGATTACCCAAAGTGCATAAACATTAGGTTCTGTTGAGGCCAACTGTCAGCACTATAGGTGCTATCTCACACGAGTTAGCCAGACACCTTGCCTCATTGCTGCAACCTTATGTTGATAGGACAGACAGTCATATTAAAAACTCACCTCATTTCGTTGAAAAGGTAAAGGAAATGAGCGTAGCCCGGATGATATCCTCGTCTGTATTGATATTGTATCGTTATTTACCACGATTCCAGTAAATGAAGCTATCTTATGCAAAGCAGATATTTTTCCTACACATATTATGGCATTATTCCAACACTGCCTCACCAGAACCGACTTTCAGTACAATAGTAACTTTTATGAACTGGTTGAATGGGAGGCTATGGACAGTCCTCTTAGCCCTGCTGTGGCTAACTTGTTTATGGAGACTTTTGAAGAATGGGTGTTGCAGACTGCCAGTAAGAGACCAGCCAGATAGTATAGACACATGGAACAGAAGAGTTGGATGACTTCCTGACACATCTAAACAGCATCAGTCTGAAAATCCAATTTACTATGGAGACAGAAAGTAATGTGCAATTGAATTTTCAGTAAATTGGATTTTCGGACTGATGCTGTTATGATGTGTCAGGAACTCATCCAACTCTTCTGTTCCATGTGTGTGTGTGATTAAACGAAGGGACAGAATGTTGGGCCATAAGGTGTATAGAAAGGCTACACATACTGATTGTTATATGAGTAAAGATTCAAACCACCACCCTAGACAAGAAAAGAAGTGTAATAAAAACAACCGTAGACAGGGTGTACAAAATTTGTGAACCTGTTTATTTGAAAGATGAGACTGAACATCTATTTTAAACTTTCGTGAAGAATGGCTATTCTAGCAAGGATATAGACTGAGCACTTCACTCTAGGCAGAGAGTTAGGATTAACGACGAACAGCAGTCACCCAATGGAAAGGTTTTTCTTCCATTCATTTGTAAGGTGACAGATCGCATTGGGAAAGTGTTCAGCAAGCATGAGGTGGAAACTATTTCCAGGCCCACGAGGAAAATAAAAGAATATTTAAGATTGGTAAAAGATATACGACACCCTTTGGCTACACCAGGGGTATATAAAATTCCTTGTAGTTGTGGATAGGTTTATATCGGTACCACAAAGAGAAGTGTGAACACCCGTCTTGTTGAACATAAGAGGATTTGCCGCCTGGGCCACATGGATAATTGGCCGTAGCAGAACATGTTTACCATGAAGGTAATCATGAAATAAAATTCAGCCAGATGAGCATCATATCTAAAACCTCACATTATTATGCATACATGTATAGAGAGGCTATCGAGATTGATAAACACTGTAATAATTTTAACAGTAAAGACGAAAGTGTTAAACTGGATAATATTTGGATGTCAGTGTTGCACCGGAAGCGTGATGATCAATTACATTCAATGGAGAATGTTGGCATTACCAGTGACAGTCTCACAGCTTATGTCGCGTGATGGACAGTGGCACTCTCTCCACTGGCTATATAATCTGCACTTCCTTGAGTTCGCTTTGAAGTTCATCGCTTTGATTCGGACGATGTCTCCCGCAGTCACAGATGAAACGTCAGCGGAGAGTTTTATACATCAAGCCCGGCCTATCAGCTCAGAAGTTTTAAGTGAAGACAATACTGGCCGTGAAAGCCTATATTGTATGATCTGTTATCAAATGTTCCTTTAGAAAGGAAAACCAAGGTGAAATACCACAATTTAATCCAAAGAGCACGGAAAAAATGAATGAAATAAGTACTGGTGTTAGTGGTGATGAGAAACAGCTGAAATTGTTAGAACTGAACAAAGCTCGAGAGCCTGATGGAATCCCTTTCAGATTCTATACAGAATTTGTGGCTGAGTTAGCCCCTCTTCTAACTATACTCCATCATAGATTCATCGAAAAAAAATTCCTTGGAAAAAGCACAGGTCACACCTGTCTACATGAAGGATAGTAGAAGTGATACACAGAACTGTTGTCCAATATTTTTGACATCAATGTGTTGTAGAATCTTAGAACATATTCTGAGCTCAAACGTAAGGACATACCTTGAACAGAATGACCTCCTTAATGCCAACCAGCATAGATTCCGAAACCATCTATCATCTGAAACCCAACTCACACTTTTCTCACATGAGATACTGGCTTGGATCAGGCAGTTTGCTAGATGCTGTATTTCTTGATTTCCTAAAAGCATTTGATTTATACCACATCTATGCTTATTGTCAAAAGCATGAGCATATAGGATATTAAGTGAAATTTGTGACTTGATTGACGACTTTTTGGTGGAGAGGATGTAGTAGCATTTTATCTTGGATGGAGAGTCATCATCAGATGCAGAAGTAACTTCAGGTATGCCCCAAAGAAGAATGTTGGGGCTCTTGCAGACCATATTAATACTGACCTCAGACTTTTTGTGGATAATGCAGTTATCTATGATGAAGTACTGTCTGAAAGAAGCTGCATAAATAGTCTGTCAGATCGTGATAAGATTTCAGAGTGTGTGCAAGGATTGCCAACTTGCTTTAAGTGATCAGGAATGTAAAATTGAAAAATGAAAATTGTAGTATCCTATGACTATAATATCAATGAGTCACTGTTGGAATTGGGCAACTCATACAAATACCTATGTGTGACACTTTGTAGGGATATGAAATGGAATGATCACCTAGGCTCAGTCTTGGGTAAAGCAGGTGGTAGCCTTCAACATCTACATCCATACTCCGTAAGCCACCTGACAGTGTGTGGCGTAGGGACTTCAGTTAGTAGAATACTGGGGAGGTGCAATCAGCCTGCAACAGAGATTGCTTACAAATCACTCGTGCGATTCACCCTAGGACCCTGACTTGGCAGAAAATCCTAAGAAATTTTGGTCTTATGTCAAAGCGGTAGGTGAATCAAAACAAAATGTCCAGACACTCTGTGACCAAAATGGTACTGAAACAGAGGATGACAGACTAAAGGCCGAAATACTAAATGTCTTTTTCCAAAGTTGTTTCACAGAGGAAGATTGCACTGTAGTGCCTTCCCTAGGTTGTCGCACAGATGACAAAATGGTAGATATCGAAATAGACGACAGAGGGATAGAGAAACAATTAAAATCGCTCAAAAGAGGAAAGACCTCTGGACCTGATCGGATACCAGTTCAATTTTACACAGAGTACGCGAAGGAACTTGCCCCCCTTCTTGCAGCGGTGTACCGTAGGTCTCTAGAAGAGCGTAGCGTTCCAAAGGATTGGAAAAGGGCACAGGTCATCCCCGTTTTCAAGAAGGGACGTCGAGCAGATGTGCAGAACTATAGACCTATATCTCTAACGTCGATCAGTTGTAGAATTTTGGAACACGTATTGTGTTCGAGTATAATGACTTTTCTGGAGACTAGAAATCTACTCTGTAGGAATCAGCATGGGTTTCGAAAAAGACGGTCATGTGAAACCCAGCTCGCGCTATTCGTCCACAAGACTCAGAGGGCCATAGACATGGGTTCACAGGTAGATGCCATGTTTCTTGACTTCCGCAAGGCGTTCGATACAGTTCCCCACAGTCGTTTAATGAACAAAGTAAGAGCATATGGACTATCAGACCAAATGTGTGATTGGATTGAGGAATTCTTAGATAACAGGACGCAGCATGTCATTCTCAATGGAGAGAAGTCTTCCGACGTAAGAGTGATTTCAGGTGTGACGCAGGGGAGTGTCATAGGACCGTTGTTATTCACAATATACATAAATGACCTTGTGGATGACATCAGAAGTTCACTGAGGCTTTTTGCAGATGATGCTGTGGTGTATCGAGAGGTTGTAACAATGGAAAATTGTACTGAAATGCAGGAGGATCTGCAGCGAATTGACGCATGGTGCAGGGAATGGCAATTGAATCTCAATGTAGACAAGTGTAATGTGCTGCAAATACACAGAAAGATAGATCCTTTATTATTTAGCTACAAAATAGCAGGTCAGCAACTGGAAGCAGTTAATACCATAAATTATCTGGGAGTACGCATTAGGAGTGATTTAAAATGGAATGATCATATAATGTTGATCGTCGGTAAAGCAGATGCCAGACTGAGATTCATTGGAAGAATCCTAAGGAAATGCAATCCGAAAACAAAGGAAGTAGGTTACAGTACGCTTGTTCGCCCACTGCTTGAATACCGCTCAGCAGTGTGGGATCCGTACCAGATTGGGTTGATAGAAGATATAGAGAAGATCCAACGGAGAGCAGCGCGCTTCATTACAGGATCATTTAGTAATCGCGAAAGCGTTACGGAGATGATAGATAAACTCCAGTGGAAGACTCTGCAGGAGAGACGCTCAGTAGCTCGGTACGGGCTTTTGTCAAAGTTTCGAGAACATACCTTCACCGAAGAGTCAAGCAGTATATTGCTCCCTCCTACGTATATCTCGCGAAGAGACCATGAGGATAAAATCAGAGAGATTAGAGCCCACACAGAGGCATACCGACAATCCTTCTTTCCACGAACAATACGAGACTGGAATAGAAGGGAGAACCGATAGAGGTACTCAAGGTACCCTCCGCCACACACCGTCAGGTGGCTTGCGGAGTATGGATGTAGATGTAGATGTAGGATACTGCTTAAGTGTGTGGGACACATACTTATACAAAGAAAGGCAGCATGTATGATCACAGGTTTGTTTAAATGTGGGAGAGTGTCACAGGGATACTGAAGGAACTGAACTGGAAGGCTCTTGATGTTTTCAGAATCCATGCTTTAGCTCAACCTCAAAATATACTCTAAGATTCTAAAAAATATTGGATAGTAGTTTTGTGGCTCACTTCTACTACCCTTCTTGTAGACAGGTGTGACCTGTGCCTTTTTCCAAGAAATGGGCTTAGGTTTTTGTTCAAGGAATCTATGAAAGAGCATAGTTAGAAAAGGGGGTAACTCAGCCGTAAATTCTGTATAGAATCTGACAGGTATTCCATCCAACCCTGGAGCTTTGTTCAATTTTAACAATTTCAGCTGTTTCTCAACACCACTGACGCTAATACATATTTCATTCATCTTTTCAGTGGTACCTGGATTAAACTGTGGCAATTCTCCTCCATTTCTGGATTTTCCTCTGTAAGGGAACATTTGATAAAAGAGTTTAGTGTTACAGCCCTTGCTTTACTACCATCAATTTAAATTACCAGACACTAACTTTGGTGCCATTAACAGCCTTTGCATAGACTAGAATTTCTTTGGGTTTTGTGAAAGATCATTTGACAATATTCTTCTACAGTACTCACTGAAGGCATTACATATTGCTCTCTTGACAACCAAATGTGTTTCCTTCAGAATCTCTTTATCTGTAGCTCTATGCTTCATTTTGCACCTATTATGCAATAATCTCTGTATGTTTAGAACTTTCTTTACAATAACTATCTATGATGGAGGGTCCATCCCATTAATAACTGTTCCACTGGCTACACATCTATCCAGTGCATGATCAACTATTCTTTTGCAGTTGAGCCATAGTTCCTCTACATGTTCCTGCCCTTTGCTCAAAGTTTCAAGTTCCTCATTGAGTTATGACAGGTTCTTATCTAGTTTACTGAACATATATATCTTTCTGCTTGTGACCCTATCCATACACAGACTAAAACTATGTGAAATATTGCCATTGTCGCTACTACCCTCACAGATCGAGCAGCTGAAGAGGTCTCTTCTCTATCATTAACAGTAAGCAAGACTCAAGAGCAGAGAGAAAAGGGAAGAAAATATTAACAAAGTTGGGGGAGGAAATGGACATAGACAGGGGGAAAGAGGAGATGGACAGAGAGAGAATTCCACATCTGTGATGATCATCCGACTTGGGATCTGTAGAAGGTACATTAGCACAATTGTTTTTTATTGTAGGTATTTATTGTGAATTCTTATTTTTCTGATGAGTTCTACATCCTGGGGAATCTCCCGGCTATGGATCAACTGAAACGAAAAGTACATCTAATCTAATCTACCACCAGGGGCGGCTTCTGAGGTAGTGTGGCTGTGCCATGGCACCACTTGTATAAAAAAGAAAGAAAGTGAAATCTGTGCGAACTGGACATAAAACATTGTTCCGGAGTATTTTCTGATTTGAAGAGGCGCGTTTCGCCACGCACGCTCTTGAGATAGTTTTCTGAAGCTCGGAGCCAAATGCAGATTGGCATAAAGGCTGTAGCAAAGCCTCAGTCGTTAGTTTCTACACCCTTCTTTTGACGGGCGGTAGTACCACAACTAGTCTGGCTGAAGGCTTCACGTTCTTTCCGCCAGAGAGCAGTAAAGTGCAGGACCAGTAGCAGCAAGATCTGCCATCTAGCGATCATGTTAGAATGCATTGGGGCACAGATTTCTTGTAATCCAGTATTAAAATCTTTGCAAGTTAATGCTAATGCATTCCTAATTGCTAATTAAGGCTTAATTAAATCAAATACAGAAATAATGCACTTAAATATCGTTATAAGTACAGTCAATCGGAGTAACTTTGTACCACTTTTTTCCATTTTTTGAAAATAGTGTATAAAAAATAAATTACACATCAGAACAGATATTGTAACAATTTGCATCTATAGTCATTGAGTGCTTGGGAAAATTGAAATGCATAATAATTATGTCCTATTACAGAGAAATTTCAATTTTAATACTGGTACAAAGTTACACTGTCATTCAGGTTAACTTTAGACCAGTCTTTAAAAAAATCAGTATTTTCCTATATCTAATGCTCTTTGTAACTTTAGACCATGCCTTAAGGAAAACAGGTGTTAATAAGACATAAAAACAAGCAGTGTTAATTCACTATAGAGTGTTTATTGAAATGTCAATATATTTGTATCCACCTGGCATTGACAATTCTCAAATTAAGTGAAAATAAATGCAGAAAAAACATATTTGTCACAGTGAATAGCTTGTAATACATATTACAAATAATAGTGTACACATTTTCTTCAAAAACAGAACACAACACATTCACTAATACTATACAGGAAATAGATTTCCTCAAATATCTTCATCCGATGAGCACAGGAGGTTATTGCTGATATGAACCATGCCCCTTTTATTAATATGTTTCATGCAGGATCCATCAATTTTCTTTAATATACTGTCCTTTCTGTACCAAACTGAATCCTCTCTCTCAGGCCACACCCAATATTTTCCTTTTTTAACGATGCAACTTATTCTGAATGTCACAAAATTGCCTCACACCTCTACTGCAGTGACTTTTCCAGGATAGCGTTTGCCCTCGTATACTGCAATGACATAGTCATTTACATGAAAGTCACCTTCAGATGTAGAAGGTTGATTGACCATATCAATTAGTAATTCTTGTTCTACAACCGTGTTCCCCTCAGCGATAACAATAGGGTTGTTTACAAGTTCCATGTGATCAGTCATACTTCAGTTCACATCTAATTCAGCTAAAACACAACTTTCAGAAGCATCTGTGGGCAGATTATTCGATTTATGGTTCTGAGTGTTGCAGCACGAGCTCTTACACCTCCTCTTGTTTTTGGTCCTGATCTTGGTCGTGATGTATCACACTGCACAAACTCTAGCTCACCCGCCGGTTCATTTTCTTCTCCCTCTATTTGTGATTGTCTCCTCCTTCCATTGTTTGTACTTAGCTCCCTATTCTCATAAAATGCCCTAACATCTTCTGTAGACACACTCTTCCCTGGTTCTATGGGCAACTTGTACTTTTTGACACACTTCACATTCAGATCTGATGTCTTATTGTCTCTAAATATTTTTTTTAATTCAGCTCCCACACTTCCCATCACAGACGACTCATTTCTTGCATAATCAGGGAGACATTGTAAGACTCTATCACAGTTTACAGGACATAGTCCACATTTCTCAAATCCTTTCACTAAATTTGAAGATGCTGTCTGTTCACCTAACTGCAAAGTCTTCGCCCCTAGGCCACTAAATGTACCCTTTGGAAGACATTGTTTCCTTCTGTCCTGCTGGAGTATTCCTCCATTGAGAAAGAACATCTCTCCAGTTTTTCTTCAGAGAAGAAAAATAAGCCACACCTAGTGGCTGCAGATGATGTGTCACATTCGGTGGCAGGCAAATGAGCTTAATGTTATTTTGTTCACAAAGCTCCAAAGTTCTGATTGAGATGTGAGAGGAGATGTTACCTCCAATAATTACTGTCCTTCCTTCTTTCTTTAAGGCAAAAGGGAGGAAGTGAGTTTGAAACCAGTCATCAAATACTCCTTGTTCCATCCATCCACTGTCTGATGAATTCATTCCTGTTCCAAGAGGTGCATTGTAAATCCAGTCAGTCCATTTTTGCTTACCTTTAAAAATAAGATATGGAGAAAGGAATTCTCCTGCTGCATTCCCACAGAACATGACAGTGACACTTGATTTTGATATATTCTCAATTTTCTCAGGATGTCGACATGTTCGCCGAAACAAAAGCTTTCCTTTTGCCGGTATGTCATGAAACCCTGTTTCGTCAAAATTGAAAATATTTTCAGCAGGAACACCTTCTATCTCGTCTTTGTATTTCAGAAAGAAAGTACTGATTATGTCCTCATTTACGGCAGCATGCTTGCTTGAAATATTTACTGTAAATTTGTGAGAAAGTTCAGAACTATGCCTTTCTAAAAAGGCCTTTCCCCATTCCAATCCAGGCATATTATCTGCAAAGCAGCTTACTTTTCTATTACAGGTGTCAAGATATGACTTAACTATGCACCTCAAGTCAAAGATTGGTATTGGAACACCCATGTCACTGACAGTGATACAATGTTGTACAAAAGATCTTTCTTCAATCTCGGTAAACACAGTGGATCTTCCAACTTTACAGCTGTGCTTGTTTTTTAATTTTTTCACAATGGTTTATCTTGGAATGTTATATTTCCTTGCAGCTTCCCTCTAGCCAATTCTTCCTGTAGTAATTTCTTCTAATATTTTCTGCAGGGTGTCATTCGAGTAACGGGTTTTTGTGTCGTATTTCCTAGTACTTGTTGAAGGTTTCTGCTGTCCCATGGTCTGTAGAAGAAAAATATAGTACACTTATTTAACTTCATGACTGAGTGGATGCTTAGGATGAATATTTTAGTTTATTATTGAGCCTACAGTAATTTTTAATATTTTACAAACGAGTGACGTAAGAACTTGTTTAATAGTCTACCACAATTTTATTTAATTATTGTGATACGAATTTCCGATTTTTTATTCACATAAATGCTAGTATTGGTATGTTCAAGCATCAAAGTCACGTAATTCGTGATATACCAAGTCATTTTCTCAGTTTTAATGTTATAATTTCTAGATTTATTAGTCTGCTTTCAATTTGGTAACCATTATACCACAATCCTGGTAACTTTGTACTGGTACAATGTTACCCTAAACTGGGCTAGAATCTGCAACTAGCTATGTAACAGTTATTATCTTGATACAGTAAAGAATAATTTCAATTCAAATTCCATCATTGTAAACTCAAAGAATTATTTAACTGTTTGCAAATGAAACATTACAGAGAAGCACATTATTTGTAATTACAATCACAAATTGAAAACACTGTTCTCACAAGTTCTCTTCGCAGCCAACACATTCAAAGAATAACAAGAAACCAAAGAGCTTATAGGAAAGTGGAAAGAGTTGAAATACGAATTAGAAATCTCACAAGGGAACCTCCCCATCGCACTCCCCTCAGATTTAGCTATAAGTTGGCACAGTGGATAGGCCTTGAAAAACTGAACACAGATCAATCGAGAAAACAGGAAGAAGTTGTGTGGAACTATGAAAAAAATAAGCAAAATATACAAACTGAGGAGTCCAAGATAGGCAACATCAAGGATAATCTGAGCTCAGGAGCGCCGTGGTCCCGTGGTTAGCATGAGCAGCTGCGGAACGAGAGGTCCTTGCTTCAAGTCTTGCCTCGAGTGAAAAGTTAAATTTTTTATTTGCAGACAATTCTTATCTGTCCATCCGTCCGATGCGAGGTAACTGCGCCGTGGTATGGGGACGCTCCACCTAAAGAAACATCGAAACATCCACAAGAAAACCAAAATCGGGCAAGGTAGAAGAATCTTTTTACGCATTCGCCAAGTGTACAAGTTAGGTGGGTCGACCATATATTCCTGTCATGTGATGCCCATTCCGTCACCAGTGTCGTATAGAATGTATCAGACGTGTTTTCCTGTGGAGGAATCGGTTGACCTATGACCTTGCGATCAAATGTTTTCGGTTCCCATTGGAGAGGCACGGCCTTTCGTCTACTAATCGCACGGTTTTGCAGTGAGGTTGCAAAACACAGACACTAAACTTATTACAGTAAACAGAGATGTCAATGAACGAACGGACAGATTATAACTTTGCGAAAATAAAGAAAGTAAATTTTTCAGTCGAGGGAAGACTTGAACCAAGGACCTCTCGTTCCGCAGCTGCTCATGCTAACCACAGGACCACGGCGCTCATGAGCTTAGATTATCCTTGATGTGACCTATGTTGCACATGGACTCCTCAGTTTGTATATTTTGCTTATTTTTTTCATAGTTGCACACAACTTCTTCCTGTTTTCTCGATTGATCTGTGTTCACTTTTTCAAGGCCTACCCACTGTGCCAACTTATAACTAAATCTGAGGGGGGTGCGATGGGGAGGTTCCCTTGTCAGAGGTAAAAACAGTGCTAATTTTGGTGTATAAGAACGCCAGTAGATGGTACACCAAGCATTTCAAACAAAAGTAGGGAGTGGTACAAAGATACCCTGGCTGGTAAACAGTTACCCTGATTGCCTGTAGCTAAAAAAAAAAAAAAAAAAAAAAGAAAAGAAAAAAAAAAAAAAAAACCTAACTTATTCACCACCAGTTGAGCATCTGTTTTCCAAACAGAGGCGTATTATTTCTGTTTGTACTCATCTACGCTCATGTATTACAGTCCTGTGCAAACATGTAGTTATTGCGAGATCAGGTAATTGACCGTATATAGCTGTCTTCACAGTGTTATCTGTAAGGGAAAGTTCAGTTGACTGTGAAAACAGCAAACATGAACAAAGAAAATGAGTTATTTAAAATGCCATTTAGCGACAGGACTCCCAGATAAAAAACGGTAGGTAGGCCACTACCAAAACTGAATCTGTAGCAGCAAACAAAAAAATCGATGCCTGAAGTTCAACCCAGAAATTTACCAAAAGAAGAAATTGATTGATTGTGAAGAAAGCAACTCTGTTTTTGTTTTCCTTGTGTGTTATTTGGGATGGGGAGATGTTAATTGGTGTAAGACCGAAATAACTGATTTTGGGCTTATATAGTCTAAAATGAAAGTTCATGAAATGTCAAAGCGCCACATGTATAATGTGCTTAGTCTTTCATTTCTAGACAAAACCAACATTCAGCAGAAATTGGATTCGCAATATAGATAAACAACTGACAGCCACAACAAACGTGCAGAAAAGAATACATTTATATTGAATTTAATTATAAACTGTATTCGGTTCTGTGGTGCTTTGGAACTGGCTCTCAGGCGCCACGATGAATCTGATGCCTCCCAGAATAAGGTGGTTTTTCGCGAGCTAATTCAGGTCAGCGTGGAACTGCATAAACATCTTCAAGTTCATCTCATTCAAGCATCAGTGATCAAAGGCATTTCTAAGACTGTTCAAAATGAGCTACTGCAATACACGTTGGAAGTGTACCATGATGAAGTTCGTATAGAAATAAAACGTGCCGATTATGTTGCAATAATCGCAGATGTGTCTTGCAAATTTCAATTGGTTATTGTTTTGTGTTACCGTATGTTGTTGAGGGAAAATCTGTTGAAATATTTTGGAACTTTTTTAATGCAAAAAGTCAGCATGCTCATTCTATAGCTGAGAGAATTCTGAAAGAAACTGAACCATTAATTGGCGATAATCGAGCACAACTAGTAGCTCTGAGTTGCGATGATGCAAATGTTATGAGTGGCAAGTCGAACGGGGTTCAGAAATTAAAGGCAAATAACCAAATGCAAACTACATCCATTGTTATGCGCATCAGTTCAATCAAGTCTACGGCAACCTCTGTTAATCGCAAAGCCTGCATCTTTTTTGCACACCTTTCAGGTAATTCTTCTTTCTTGTATAACTCGCACAGAGATCCAAAGTTTTGAATAGGATTATTCAAAAAAGCTTGCCCCGTTTGTGTGACGAAATAGAATTACTGATGTAATTTTAGTTTCTTACGATAAAACAGTACACGTAAAGTTAAAAGCTATTAGATGGTTTTTATTAAACTGAAAGGCATAACAGAACAACTGAACAAAAACACCTGTTTTACTCTTTGATGGTACACCACTTAACGCAAGTCATACCGAGAATCATTAAAATTGCAATCTTAACAATTACCATTCGCGAGTAGTAAAAGATGTTTTAGAAAACAGGGAAAAATCTTATTACTGTTATGGAAGTCACTGAACCAAGCGAAAGCATAAAACTATCTCCTACTATTGAAAAAGCTGGTTCATACAAACAAAGACTGCGAGATAACGGAGTCATTTTCTGGCTATCATTTTTCTATAAGGTAATGCCTCATGCAAACATACATTTTAATCAGCTTCAGAAGAAGATAACCGATCTCAGCACAGCAACACAAGACAACCAGAACATTGAAGCGGTATTGAAAAACATCAGAGATGACATGACTCCATCCTTAACGAGATTAATTTCGAAAATGATGAAACTGTGCCTGCCAAGAAGCCATGGATTCTTGATGGGCATAAAATAGAGCTGCTTTTGAAGTGTGCGATGCCGTCTTTTATGAAATAAAATTACGCTCTCAGTCCACTGGATACCTCACTGGAGCCAATTTATTTGATGTAAATCAGTTTGACAAATACATCACAGATTTTCCTGACAAATACTTTGAAATTAAAGACGCACACATTTCTGGAAAAAATAAACTTGAAGGGTGAGCTTCAGTTCTTCTATGCTAGGCCTGAGTTGAGAGCAGTTGCATTTCTTTCGCTGATTCTAAAGGATGACACATTCGACGACGAGACTGTTAAAAGTTTTGAAACTGCTAATCACGACGCCTATCACATCAGAAGCTGAGTAGGCTTTTCAATGCTGAAGAGAATTAAAACGTTCCTACGAAACACCATGAAAGAAAAAAGATTGCCTTAGGGACGCTATCCTGTGAAAAGTCGTTCGTATGTAAAATTGAAAATTTCAATCTGAGATAACAGATTTATTGCCAACAAGGAGCGATAAATGGATTTACAATATTGTTCCTACTAATTATTTTGAAGCTGCCTCCCCAAAGTCATACCTTTGGTGAGCGCAATGCTCTTGGTTTTAAATGTTGGTAATTTGATTAAATTTGCTTCGCAAACTCCAGATTACAATTTCGATCAATTTATACATGCTCTATTACTTCTTGTACTGGCACTCATGTTGTAGTGGACACTTCTGGTAGTCGGCCTTGAACATGAAATGAACGAGGAGTTCTGGCTGAGCGGAGTGGGGGAACAAGCCACGCCTCCTTTTCACAGGGCTGTGATCCTGGGAAAACAGAACAGATGTAACAATGTGTATATGGATCGCTGATTCCATCTGGTGTTGTGAGAGCCATATTTGAAACCTGTGACAGAGCATCTACATCTACATCTACATCTACATGACTACTCTGCAATTCACATTTAAGTGCTTGGCAGAGGGTTCATCGAACCACAATCATATTATCTCTCTACCATTCCACTCCCGAACAGCGCGCGGGAAAAACGAACACCTAAACCTTTCTGTTCGAGCTCTGATTTCTCTTATTTTATTTTGATGATCATTCCTACCTATGTAGGTTGGGCTGAACAAAATATTTTCGCATTCGAAAGAGAAAGTTGGGGACTGAAATTTCGTAAATAGATCTCGCCGCGACAAAAAACGTCTTTGCTTTAATGACTTCCATCCCAACTCGCGTATCAATATCTGCCACACTCTCTCCCCTATTACGTGATAACACAAAACGAGCTGCCTTTTTTTGCACCCTTTCGATGTGCTCCGTCAATCCCACCTGGTAAGGATCCCACACCGCGCAGCAATATTCTAACAGAGGACGAACGAGTGTAGTGTAAGCTGTCTCTTTAGTGGACTTGTTGCATCTTCTAAGTGCCCTGCCAATGAAACGCAACCTTTGGCTCGCCTTCCCCACAATATTATCTATGTGGTCTTTCCAACTGAAGTTGTTCATAATTTTAACATCCAGGTACTTAGTTGAATTGAAAGCCTTGAGAATTGTACTATTTATTGAGTAATCGAATTCCAACGGATTTCCTTTGGAACTCATGTGGATCACCTCACACTTTTCGTTATTTAGCGTCAACTGCCACCTGCCACACCATACAGCAATCTTTTCTAAATCGCTTTGCAACTGATACTGGTCTTCGGATGACCTTACTAGACGGTAAATTACAGCATCATCTGCAAACAACCTAAGAGAACTGCTCAGATTGTCACCCACGTCATTTATATAGATCAGGAACAGCAGAGGTCCTAGGACGCTTCCCTGGGGAACACCTGATATCACTTCAGTTTTACTCGATGATTTGCCGTCTATTACTACGAACTGCGACCTTCCTGACAGAAAATCATGAATCAAGTCGCACAACTGAGACGATACCCCATAGGCCCGCAGCTTGATTAGAAGTCGCTTGTGAGGAACGGTGTCAAATGCTTTCCGGAAATCTAGAAATACGGTATCAACTTGAGATCCCCTGTCGATAGCGGCCATTACTTCGTGTGAATAAAGAGCTAGCTGCGTTGCACAAGAACGATGTTTTCTGAAACCATGCTGATTACGTATCAATAGATCGTTCCCTTTGAGGTGATTCACAATGTTTGAATACGGTATATGCTCCAAAACCCCACTGCAAACCGACGTCAGTGATATAGGTCTGTAGTTAGATGGATTACTCCTACTACCCTTCTTAAACACTGGTGCTGCCTGCGCAATTTTCCAATCTGTAGGTACAGATCTATCGGTGAGCGAGCAGTTGTATATGATTGCTAAGTAGGGAGCTATTGTATCAGCGTAGTCTGAAAGCAACCTAATCGGTATTGCTCCCTGGACTCATTTCAAAATAAGAAAAGGAAACAGCCAGCAAGCACAACTCAAAGCAAAGCGGAGCACATAAATCATTGTAATGGCTAGAGCGCAATTGTTAGCTGAGGTTGGTGCTGTTGTTATGGGGTAGTTCAGGCCCAATCTCCACTGGTATGTTAAACAACTATACATAAAAACACTCCCTGCTTACGACTGCCATGTTAAAGTGCCCAAACATATCATGTGAGGAGTGAAGAATTGTGCTGTTGATGTGTGTGCACGTATATGCATTCGTGTATGCGAGAGAGATTTTCGTAGTTAGTATTACGTTTTATATCTCATGCAGAAATGTGAAAAAGGTAGCTAAAGCAACTTTCTCTCTCTCTCTCTCTCTCTCTCTCTCTCTCTCTCTCTCTCTCTCTCTCTCTTATACAAACACTTGCTATCATGTTCTACAGGAATATATCAATCTCCTACAGTGCATAAGAAGGGCGCTGCTGTAATAAGTGTTTATTTATGTTTCCCCTAACGTTTTGTTTGGTATAATATCTTGTGAAATATATGAATTATCGACAAAATTCCGTAATACGTTCGATGCTACCAAACTGTTTTTTTTTTTTTCCACCACCATTGGAATGTCTCAGTGGCCGCCACTGCCTAGTACTGTGCCATTTATGCAGTCTACTGCTTTAGGATGAAGCACATTTTTTATTTTCTATGTCATTGGTCCCAAAAAAGATCATTGTCATACAACCCCTACTTCTTGATTAATGCATACATACTGACCATGATTTTCTGATGTCGATATCCATCTTAATTGAGGGTAGTCTGCTCCCAATAGCTTCGTGTCAGTATTAATCCCAGTTCATGTGGTATCAGATGGAACAAAGTTTTTGTACGTTTTCAACATTCAGAGATCTCACTGTTTGTTTCTAGCATAATCAACAAACTTATTAATGCGGCTTATTCTTTTAAAAATAAAGATTTGTGGTTTCAGCTGATATATAATTTTCAGCTGATCATTATCTTTCTATTTGGTAAGTATTTTTTTTTTTTTTTAATGAGACAGCTTCTTCTAATGTACCACCAGTTATTACAATGATTGAATTGGCTATATTCGCCTATTCTGTTAAAGCAAGCTAACACTATTTTCTGTCACAGCTACATTGACGTTATACTATTTCTAAGTTAATTAACTACCATCTTAGACCCACTTATATTCCTATTAGACATGGCTGATGAGACTGAGTCAACTTCCCCAAGCACCAGTTTTTGTAATCCTATAGAATCATTAAATAAAGTACAGGATGTTAAGTGGAATGTTTTAATTTTGAGAAACAATGTGATTTTCAGAATTTATTAAATAGTATATCAGTACATAAATATGGTACTAAAAATGTATTATTTGTCTGTTAGATATATATGTGTTCAGATTAGAGTTTATTGTCCCTGGTCACTCTGAACATCTGCACCTGAAATTAAACTATCTTCTGAATATGTTGGTGCAAATACGCTGGACTTCTTCTTCATCAGTGCAGTTTTGATTGTGCTGGAACTGAAGAGCTTGAACGAATTTTGAACTTTTATAAATGAATACAAAGCGTTTACAGAAGAAATGTGTTTGGGCTTTAAAAAGAGCAATTGTTTGCATAACAGATGGACTAGAACTACGATAATTTAGTCTAGAAACACTGCTGCCGTTAGAGTTTAAAAATCAGACAATCATTAAAAGGAATAAAATGTGTTTTTTGCAGATTGTATGATGACACCCAAACCTCCAGACGTCACTCAAATCGGTACCAAATGTTGTATGTTGACAGAGTATCAACCAAAGCTCCGATTTACTTCGTACTATGTGCTGTCATCTAGCAGAATGGGTGTAAACGTTAATTAAAAGTAACACCAGAACTGTGGAGCACATCAAAAGCGTAACTGTGATTAACTAATACATGTTGCTTCCATGGGGAAGTTGATAGAGCATTAGATCGTATTACCAATAGTCCAGAACCCAAACCCCAATGACAAGAAATTCTTTTACTGTTTTATGCGTGAAATTCTTATATGGGACAATATGTTTATGACATGTGAAAGGGCTGTGTGGAGTTTACAATGTGTTTTTTGGGAGTCTGCATTCACTTTGTTTCGTCGAAAGTGGCAAACCTATTGAGTACAACTGTAATGTCACAGAATATACAGTCAGAACAAAAAAATAAAGAAGCAACCGCATCACATCTGAAGAAGTTATAGTAACAATAATAATAAATAATAAACAAAATAATAATATCAATAATAAGTATAACATTCAACTAACAAAGCGAAAGCAAACTGCCAAAAGAACATTGCTACAAACCCCGAAAGGTCCCTTTTACGTGTCGGGAAAACTTGCTCCCATATAACAGTTTCACGCATGTTGTTGTTGTGGTCTACAGTCCTGAGACTGGTTTGATGTAGCTCTTCATGCTACTCTATCCTGTGCAAGCTTCTTCATCTCCCAGTACCTACTGCAACCTACATCCTTCTGAATCTGTTTTGCGTATTCATCTCTTGGTCTCCCTCTACCATTTTTACCCTCCATGCTGCCCTCCAATACTAAATTGGTGATCCCTTGATGCCTCAGAACATGTCGTACCAACCTATCCCTTCTTCTAGTTAAGTTGTGCCACAAACTTCTATTCTCCCCAATCGTATTGAATACCTCCCCATTAGTTATATGATCTACCCATCTAATCTTCAGCATTCTTCTGTAGCACCACATTTCAAAAGCTTCTATTCTCTTCTTGTCCAAACTAGTTATCGTCCATGTTTCACTTCCATACATGGCCACGCTCCATACAAATACTTCCAGAAACGACTTCCTGACACTTAAATCAATACTCGATGTTAACAAATTTCTCTTCTTCAGAAATGCTTTCCTCACTATTGCCAGTCTACATTTGATATCCTCTCTACTTCGACCATCATAAGTTATTTTACTCCCTAAATAGCAAAACTCCTTTACTACTTTAAGTGTCTCACTTCCTAATCTAATTCCCTCATCATCACCCGACTTAATTCGACTACATTACATTATCCTCGTTTTGCTTTTGTTGATGTTCATCTTATACCCTCCTTTCATGACACTGTCCATTCCGTTCAACTGCTCTTCCAAGTCCTTTGCTGTCTCTGACAGAATTACAATGTCATCGGCAAACCTCAAAGTTTTTATTTCTTCTCCATGGATTTTTATACCTACTCCAAAGTTTTCTTTTGTTTCCTTCACTGCTTGCTCAATATACAGATTGAATAACATTGGGGAGAGGCAACAACCCTGTCTCACTCCCTTCCCAACCACTGCTTCCCTTTCGTGCCCCTCGACTCTTACAACTGCCATCTGGTTTCTGTACAAATTGTAAATAGCCGTTCGCTCCCTGTATTTTACCCCTGCCACTTCAAAATTTGAAAGGGAGTATTCCAGTCAACATTGTCAAAAGCTTTCTCTAAGTCTACAAATGCTAGAAACGTAGGTTTGCCATTCCTTAATCTAGCTTATAAGGTAAGTCATAGGGTCAGTATTGCCTCACGTGTTCCAATATTTCTAAGGAATCCAAACTGATCTTCCCCGAGGTCAGCTTCTACCAGTTTTTCCATTCGTCTGTAGAGAATACGCGTTAGTATTTTGCATCCGTGACTTATCAAACTGATTGTTCGGTAATTTTCACATCTGTCAGCACCTGCTTTCTTTGGGATCGGAATTACGAGGGCTGTCCAGAAAGTAAGTTACGATTGATCATGAAATGAAAATCAGAAATGTTTCATTTGTAACAGTTAGCTACACCTATCAGCTACTTCTCTACGTAGTCGCCGTTCTGACTCAGACATTCGTCGTAGCGTTGTACCAACTTTCCAATACCCTCATCATAGAGGGCAGCCACCAGTGCTTTCCGCCAATTCTCTACGCTGGCCTAAAGCTCGTTGTCTGTGCCAAACTGTTGTCTTCATAGCCAGCGGTTCGTTTGAGCAGAGATGAAATTCAGTGGGAGACAATAATGGGCTGTATTGTGGGTAACCAAACATTTCCAATTGAAACGATGCAGGAACATCTTAATCGCCCCTGCAGAATGAGGCTGAGAATTGTCTTGAAGAAAAAACCGCACGACAGTTATGTAATGTTGGTTGCATAGCTTCAGGGGAAAATTCTCACCAGGCCCTCGTGCTTGGCGGGAGACACTATTTTTTATAACATCCTTACACGCTCACTAAGAGCTCAGGAATGAAAAGAGCGATATAATTCTACCTAGAGTCATACTAGAGACACCGCCCAACACATCTTTGCAAAGCTTTATCGGATTTTCATACTCATTTCCATTTCGCGACCGATCGTAACTTACTTTCTCGACAGCCCTCGTATTATATTCTTCTTGAAGTCTGAGGGTATTTCGTCTGTCTCATACATCTTGCTCACCAGATGGTAGAGTTTTGTCAGTACTGGCTCTCCCAAGGCCGTCAGTAGTTCCAGTGGAATGTTGTCTACTCCCGGGGCCTTTTTTCGACTCAGCTCTTTCAGTGCTCTGTCAAACTCTTCACGCAATATCGCATCTCCCATTTCATCTTCATCTACATCCTCTTCCATTTCCATAATATTGTCCTCAAGTACATTGCCCTTATATAGGCCCTCTATATACTCCCTCCTCCTTTCTGCTTTCCCTTCTTTGCTTAGAACTGGGTTTCCATCTGAGCTCTTGATATTCATACAAGTGGTTCTCTTTTCTCCAAAGCTCTCTTTAATTTTCCTGTAGGCAGTATCTATCTTACCCCTAGTGAGATAACCCTCTACATCCTTACATTTGTCCTCTAGCCATCCCTGCTTAGCCATTTTGCACTTCCTGTCGATCTCGTTTTTGAGACGTTTGTATTCCTTTTTGGCTGCTTAATTTACTGCATTTTTATATTTTCTCCATTTATCAATTAAATTCAGTATTTCTTCTGTTACCCAAGGATTTCTACTAGCCCTCGTCTTTTTACCTACTAGGTCCTCTGCTGCCTTCACTACTTCATCTATCAAAGCTACCCATTCTTCTTCTACTGTATTTCTTTCCCCCATTCCTGTCAATTGTTCCCCTATGCTCTCCTTGAAACTCTGTACAACCTCTGGTTCTTTCAGTTTATCCAGGTCCCATATCCTTAAATTCCCACCTTTTGCAGTTTCTTCAGTTTTAATCTACAGTTCATAACCAATAGATTGTGATCAGAGTCCACATCTGCCCCTGGAAATGTCTTACAATTTAAAACCTGGTTCCTAAATCTCTGTCTTACCATTATGTAATCTATCTGAAACCTGTCAGTATCTCCAGGCTTCTTCCATGTATACAACCTTCTTTTATGATTCTTGAACCAAGTGTTAGCTATGATTAAATTGTGCTCTGTGCAAAATTCTATCAGGCGGCTTCCTCTTTCATTTCTTAGCCCCAATCCATATTCACCTACTACGTTTCCTTCTCTCCCTTTTCCTACTACCGAATTCCAGTCACCCACAACTATTAAATTTTCGTCTCCCTTCACTATCTGAATAATTTCTTTTATTTCATCATACATTTCTTCAATTTCTTCGTCATCTGCAGAGCTAGTTGGCATATAAACTTGTACTACTGTAGTAGGCGTGGGCTTCGTGTCTACCTTGGCCACAATATTGCGTTCACTATGCTGTTTGTAGTAGCTTACCCGCACTCCTATTTTTTTATTCATTATTAAACCGACTCCTGCATTACACCTATTTGATTTTGTATTTATAACCCTGTATTCACCTGACCAAAAGTCTTGTTCCTCCTGGCACCGAACTTCACTAATTCCCACTATATCTAACTTTAACCTATTCATTTCCCTTTTTAAATTTTCTAACCTACCTGCCCGATTAAGGGATCTGACATTCCACGCTCCGATCCGTAGAACGCCAGTTTTCTTTCTCCTGATAACGACGTCCTCTTGAGTAGTCCCCGCCCGGAGACCCGAATGGGGGACTATTTTACCTCCGAAATATTTTACCCAAGAGGACGCCATCATCATTTAATCATACAGTAAAGCTGCATGCCCTGGGGAAAAATTACGGCCGTAGTTTCCCCATGCTTTCAACCGTTCGCAGTACCAGCACAGCAAGGCTGTTTTGGTTAGTGTTACAAGGCCAGATCAGTCAGTCATCCAGACTGTTGCCCCTGCAACTACTGAAAAGGCTGCTGCCCCTCTTCAGGAACCACACGTTTGTCTGGCCTCTCAACAGATACCCCTCCGTTGTGGTTGCACCTACGGTACGGCTATCTGTATCGCTGAGGCACACAAGCCTCCCCACCAACGGCAAGGTCCATGGTTCTTGGAGGGGGGTTCACGCATAAACAGTTTAATAAAATTGTCATCAGTGGTGCTTTGACACTGGAACTCCAGTACGACAATTGAACACTCTACCATCTCATCCACGAAGATGTAATACACTTTTCCTGTGCTCCATCACTCCGGTGATACTGTTAACTACCATTTATACATGGTCTACGTTACGACAACACACAGTACAAACTAAATCGGTGTTTTGGTTCATACTCTATCGACATGCTACGTTTGTTATGAATCTGACTGTGTGACATCTGGAGGTTTGGGTGTAATTGTTTGTCAGAAGTGTTGTGTGTACTGAATCAGTCATAGTACTTAGCAATTGTGAATAAAGATCATGCTGTTAGTAGAAAAAGAAATGATGTGATGATCTTGATAAATTTTTGGAGATTTAAAAATTCTTATTTTATGAGTTCAAACGTACTGAAAAACATGCAACCTATCTTGACTGTATTATTAAATAAATCTTTTGTTTCAGTTTGTGATGAATGCAGTAGAGAATGGTTTGGTGACTGTCCTTCTCATGGACCACTTATTCATATTATGGATACACAGGTAATAATCCTAGACTGTGAACTGTCATGATTAAAAATGGAAATTGCATAATGAAATAGATAATTTATGGATACTTATTTGCTATAATTGACTGAGAGGAAGTAAACTTTCTTTTTTAAATTATTTAAGCGCTTCATGACATGATTAAATGTAAGTTGTACATTGTCTAATGTTTATATGCATTTTCTGCCATGTATCAAGGATAACAACTATACAGGGTGAAGCAAAATTCACGCACACGGGCTTCGCAGCGCGACTCCACACACTCCAGCGATAAAAAAATGACTGTCACAAAATTTTGTGCGGCGAGTACATCTGGCATAAAAAGGACGTTAAAGAGTGGCAATCTCGAAACACTGTAACCACATGTATGGCAAGTATGTCAGCATATGTTAGTTGGGCTTTACAGTCATCCGCGCTTCGGGCGACTAGGTTGTGCTATTAGTTCCACCCAGGCGCGGCTCGTGGTTTCTGTACTGGGGAAGGCTGCGGCATTCATCAATCGGAGCCAACATAGACCTCGGGTTACGCTACAGATTAGTCTGATATAAACAACTAAGAATTCAGGGGGAGGGGGGGGGGGCAGATCACTCTCTACACGTATTTGTACGTACTGTACCTTCTATAATCAGGTATTAAATATCATTAGAAGCTAACTTGGAGTTAAAATCTTTGGTTAGTGCTTTTATACGTCATCATTACATTTTCTGATACTTTGCAGCAAATCATATGAAAAGACGCGCTTCGGAGAGATCTTTAATGCGATGAATGTTAACTTTGCGGCTGCTTAATATTTTTGGTGTTTTCAGTTCTAAACTTACGAGGTGTTTATTGTGGTTTAAAGCGCGAAGGTTACGAGTTCGCATGACGATATTGTGATGTTTTGGTGACGTCACAGGTCTTGTTCTGTGATTGGGTGACATGAGCAATCCGTGCAACTGGCATATTAATTCACATGTTTGAGAAGTGAACAGTGCGTATTTATTGTGTATTATGAAAATATGCATTTATGTGAAATAGTGCACTAAAGATCTCTCCAAAATACGTCATTTTTAGTACGGTTTGTTGTGCTAAAGTACACAAAATGTGACACTGTAGCGCAACACACTGTACCGGAACCAAAAGTTTATGACTGGCTAAACATGACACTACCCATTTTTTACTCACTTCACTTAATAGGCTAAGTAGAACTTAATATAAAGAAATTACCTCTTATCAATTATGAATGCACTTTTGCTTATCTCAATTCATTTGTTTATAGACGAAGTCAGCTCGTCTCCCCTTCTGCGCAGCAAAATGGTCTATGACCATTTCATTGAAATTTGGCCAATTCAGTAATTCTTTTTATAGGGAACACATTGCAAGCGCACGAAGTCTGTCCTCATTCATAGTGTTGTGCATGAATGTTTTCACTCGCTTTAACGTAGAGAAGCAGCGTTCTGCCTCTCCGGTTGCCGCAGGGAAGGTTACTATTATTTGCAGAAGTTTTACACTTTCGGGAAAAGCTTTAGCCAGATTGTTATCGTAAAGAAAGTTCAACAAGGTCAAAGTGCCTGCCGCCTTCATAAAGTCTTTTCGACTGTACAACACGTTCAGCTCATGACGTAGATCTGAAGACTGTAAATTGATCAAATTAACATCTATTTTAAGCTCTTTCTCCGGAAAAGTAATTTGATGTTTTGCAAACAACGATGGATCAAACAGCTGTGCAATCGATAAGTGTTCATTGAAACTGAATCGTTCTCTGATCTGAGTTGTGATGAGGTCGCAAACGTTTCGCGCACACACTGTTCTTGATTCTGTGAAACATCCCCGTTTTGCAGTTGGTTCTACCTGTTCTCAGTGATCGTCAGTTTCAAGTGAGGCCCTCATTTGCTGGACAGAATCTGCAAAGTGCGATACATTTTCAACAGTTTTCACTGCATCTATATTCCTCTGCTGCAGTTGATTAAAAGAGAATGTCACAATCAGGCATGACTGTATTAAAAAAATTTTACCAGAAGAGGAAATCTTCATCTTGCAGGAAACCCTTCAGTCCCGTGGCCTTGTTTATTGTCTTGTAACCACTGGCATCATCATCAATAATTCTTTCTAGGCACTCAACAATTTCCTTTTGGTATTTGTACACAGTGGTTACGCTCCGTGATTTAAAATTCCATCTGATGGACTGAGGACAGGTAGGAATACGCTTCTTCACTACTTCGTCAAGAATGGCTGTACGGCTAGAAGAGCGGGAAAAAAAGGTGGAAATTTCTTCCGAGTTGCTAAAGAAGATCCGCACTTGTTTATTGTCCGTCACACATCGTTCAACAATTAAATTTAACTAATGGGCGTAACAGTGAATAAAGTGAGCATTCCTGTACATTTCTCTAATTCTAGTTTGTTCTCCACTTTTATGGCCACTCATAACAGGAGCACCGTCGTAACACTGAGCTATCAGTTTTTCAGGTGTCTCATGTACATTCATTTTCTCTAGCTCGCAGAGAACAGCTGCAGTTACATCGTCTGCACTGTGACTTTTTGGGCGTACAAAGGAAATAAATCTTTCATTTATTTGTCCCAGTAGCTCATAGCGAATTATTAGGACCAATTGTGACAAATTTGCACAGTCAGTAGTTTCATCAACTACTATTGCGAGAAAGTTTGCCTTCGAGAGTTCACTCCTGATGAGATTGAGGCATACCTCATAAATTGATTCCAGGAGTTCATTTTGAATTGTCTTCGATAGGCCTAAGATAACATGGTTTTCTGATTTCTCAATGTGCTGCTTCAAGACGCAGTCCTGTTCTGCCATAAGACTGACTAATCCTCAAAAAGTTTCTGGGTTTTTGGAATCCACTGTTTCGTCGTGGCCCCTTAAGGCAAGCTCGAACTTGCCGCAAAATTTAAAACAGTCTATCAGTTTACCCAGAATATACCGATTTTTTGATACATTTTCAAAAAAAAATGGCTCTGAGCACTATGGGACTTAACATCTATGGTCATCAGTCCCCTAGATCTTGGAACTACGTAAACCTAACTAACCTAAGGACAGCACACAACACCCAGCCATCACGAGGCAGAGAAAATCCCTGACCCCGCCGGGAATCGAACCCGGGAACCCGGGCGTGGGAAGCGAGAACGCTACCGCACGACCACGAGATGCGGGCGATACATTTGCACTATATATCTGTATATTACGGCGGTAAGCACTGTCTAATTAGCACATAATGTCCACTTCTCCTAGCACTGAAAACTCAGTGAAACAATTTAAATGTTTCTCGCTGGAAATTTGCGTGAAAATTCTTTAAGTCAGTGATTCCAGTTTCAGCCCAGGCACTATTAGTACTATTTGTAAGAAGACAGGTGAAACAGAAAAATGCATTTTTCACTTCACAAGCTTACAACCACTCAGCTGCATCGTACATTCCTCTTGTAACATTACGAGTCAAGACAGCTGTAACGGAACTTGAATAGCGTAAAGTTATCATTAAAAACGCACGCCGCGCGATTTGTTATGATTTGGTCGGTCATAATAGTAGTAACATGCTTTTGAATACAATTAAAATATAACGGCAATACCTGTTTAGCGTTATTGGAAATAATATGTAATAAATTAATGAGTAAAATATGTCTGCTTGTGTCTGTATGTGTGGATGGATATGTGCGTGTGTGCGAGTGTATACCTGTCCTTTTTTCCCCCTAAGGTAAGTCTTTCCGCTCCCGGGATTGGAATGACTCCTTAGCCTCTCCCTTAAAACCCACTTCCTTTCGTCTTCCCCTCTCCTTCCCTCTTTCCTGATGAGGCAACAGTTTGTTGCGAAAGCTTGAATTTTGTGTGTATGTTTGTGTTTGTTTGTGTGTCTATCGACCTGCCAGCGCTTTTGTTCGGTAAGTCACCTCATCTTTGTTTTTATATATAATTTTTCCCACGTGGAATGTTTCCTTCTATTATATTGAAATTAATGAGTAAGGTAGCCGATCCTATAAGAAGAGGTAAAATTGGGCATATTAAGGTGTTTTGCTTTATATCGACTAAGTCGATGATACGGCGTCTTCTTTTTTCCGTTTACTCTTAAAAAAAAAAAAAAAAAAACAAGTAACGAAGTGCTAATTGTGAAAAATATAGGGGCGAATTTTAAATAGCTACAGTGTATAATCAGATTAACAAATGGACATTCAGTTACGCAAAATAGCCGACAGTGAAGTGTGGTCATTAAATTGAGTACACCTACAGGGCGGTCAATTCCAGGATAAGTCTATTCGTGTCTCACGAGGCACGCGGTATTGAGACCGGTTTTTTTTATTATATCACGGAGAGCGGGCTTCAATTTATAAAAAGGAGAAAAGCTGTATCATTATCATTGACTGTTGGTGTTAAGCAACCAAAACTGTTCATCAAAGGGTTTCGGTGAATGAGTGGTGAATGCGAAATGAAACTGTGAACGAAGTTATGTTAAATAAAGCAGAAGAGACAAGACAGTTTGGTCGTATCTGTTATTATTCCATAAACCATAACATTTATTCTCGTTGTACGAAGCCTTTATAGACGATCGTTATGACAATTTGCTTTGAAGGGATCTCGTTACGAGTTAAGCTTTGGGGACCTGGTCAACAGGGGATAGTTCGTAGATCTTAACTACTGCAGCTATTCTGGAATCAGGTGCTACCGTGACCGTTGTGTGTTGTCTATGGCTTAAGGTCATCATATCTCATGCTCTAAGATCGACGCGCCTTTCCTCTTGGTATAACGGTGTCTCACGGTAACCACGACAACGCCGACGGCGAAGGAAGATGTATCCTTGCCTAGATTTGCACTGTTTCTGTTCTTGATTGATCGTTAGATCGGGTCTGGGTGCACCAAGTTCTTTCACTTTCATTCTATGGCCGTGTTCCAAGTTTTTACGTATTAAATTGCACACTGAATTCATATTGTGCTGGTTTCACACTCGCAGTATGTTGCAGATATTCACAAGCAAATAAAACTCACTAAAATCTTGCAAAATACGCTCCGAAAAAGAAACTTGCTAATATCACACGGTATCAACAAAAGCAGTCAGCATCAGCAAACAAGGAAAGTAAAGTAACGGGACAAATTTCGCGCGCTTTGTCCTCTAATCACTTATGAAACTCTCGCTAGATGGCAGTACTGTTATTGTTATGTTACTGTAGTGTAGTGCACTCTGGCGGGATATTTGCAAACTTATTCTAAATGTGGATAAAATAGCCAATGGCAGAAACAAAACAACTATGTAAAACATTATCAAAACAATAGTACTAAACGTCAATTAATGACGCATCGAAGCGTAGTAGAGATGTGCTGAGACAGAGATTGGATAGCGAAGTTTCGGCCACTACATTCTTTTGTTACATAGATAGTGGAATGTGAAAAACGTGTGGTGGTTGGTATGACACCCTTAGGCTGCAAGCTCTGAGCCTTCGGGTCGCCCATAAAGAGCAGTACTATGTAGAAGCCACGCCCCCAAACCGCTACTACATGCAGGTTACGGACGTTCCAAGGCGCAGCCTAAACACTACTAACTGTTCGGAAAACATCTATCGATACAAACAGTTCCAAAAACGTTAACCGTTGTTATTTTAATCGGAATGGGAAATATGCAAAATTCGTCCTGATAATTTAAATCATGTAATACTTTCTTGCGAAATTTACTTTAACATGTATTTTGGGGCGGCTCCGCCTCAGAGCCTTTAATTACGAGCCGCGCCTGGTTCCACCTCTACTGTAGTGCTGCGTGTTTTCCTCACGTCCGTTGTCGGCGCCGCATCGCTGGTTGTTGGCTAGTGTGTGCGGCCCTTCCTATCGCGGCGTCGGCTCGCGCCGTGATATCCACCATGGTTCTCACGAAAATTCCGCATACAGGTACTGTCAGCTTCACCTTTGACAAATCCATGCGTCACGTCCAGCTCAGTTCTTTGGAGATACATGACTGGTTAGTCGATACAATTAAAGTCACTACTGATCAGGTGCATACTGCATATTTTGACAGCGAACTATGTGTGTATTTTGTAAAGTTTCTTTACCCGCTTCAGGTTGATAGGATACTTTCTCGTCACGGTTCTCTGGTACCCTTTACGCAACGGGATGGTCCATCTAGTATGGTTCTCTTCGCAAATACAGAAGTGATAAGTACGAATGTCCGAATGTTTAACCTTCTGCCCGAGGTAGACGACTGTTTTCTGATGCCCGTTTTACTTCCTTGTGGGGAAATACGTCATATTCGAAAGGAACGCTGGTCTGCTCAGCACTGCTTACAGGTTTATAGTGGTATTCGGTCAGTGGAAAAGGTGATCAGAAAACACATTCCTTCTCATCTACAGGAATGTGGTTACAGGGTCCATATTACGTACAGTGGCCAAGAAGGAACACTGGTCATTTCCGTGTCCCCGGCGTGTGGTGGTATTAAAACTGACATACAAACAAGGTAAAAAATTGACTTTAGCTGATCTTCTCCTGCAGGGATCTCAGACAGAATCGCCAGCTGTTACTGAGGGACGCAGTGATCGGTTGACCAACAACACCCATGACTTTCCCCCACTGTCCTTGCATCGGGATGTATATGCTGTTAATTCCAATGTGCGCGCCATGATTTCTCACAGGTACCATCACCGAACACAGGATGATGCGACAGATGAACCATCCCTATTGATTTGTCCTTCCGATGGGCCTCCAGTAAAGGACCCCCTTTCTCAGTCTGAAATCGTGGATGAGGACGCCACAGGTGCTTTCATGCCTGTGCAAAAGATCCTTGACACCTTGTTTGGCATTGTTCCTGTTGCCGAGGCCGCCCCTTCAGAGACGCCCTTGTAGGAATCTGCTTGCAGTTCCCATGTGTCTTCTCCGGTTCTCTCGGACACTTCTCCTGTCGACTCTGTTTCCCATTCCCCTTCTGCGACTTCTGTCGCCCCCTCTGGGTCACAGCGTTCTCCTGTGAAACAACTGATTGATTCTCAAGAGCCAGTGGATCCCGTTGTTATTCACCAACCATCCCTCCATGAAGCCAAGTGTGCGGACGAGTGGTATGTAGAGACCTTTCCCTCGCAGTCTGAAACGGAATACCTCCATGATGCTCCCACGCGACCGAACGGGGCCAAGTCAGTGCCACGGAGCCGCAGTAGGATTCATAAAGAGCCTCAGAGAGCCGCGTCATGGCCGAAGAAATAGCAATGGGAAGGTGAGGGTTCTGTTTTGTAGTTCTTCTCTCTCTGGTTTGGCGATTGATTCTGGTATGGTTACTTTTATGTTACTCCGTCAACTGACGGATCTCTACCGTTCTTTGTTCTTCTTTCTGGGTTGGAGTTCCATGCAAGCATACACATTTCTTACTCTGTATATTAACAGAATACGTTTTAAGCTTCGGTTCGCTGCTGTGCAACAGTTTGCGTATCAATCTGCAGCAGATAATTTTTTTTTTTTTTTTTTTTCCCCAGGAAGTCTTATTTGACCAGTTTTTCCTTTTTGGGTTCTCAACCTTTTTTAATGTAGCTTCCAAACTTTCTATGGGCATTGCCTTGTTTAATATGGAAGGCATTCCGTTGATGGATTTCGAAGTACTCGACAGTGGAAGGAAGATCAGGTGCATGTTTTGTGATCTCAGTTTACTCCATCTTTATGCCCCTTCTGGCACAGGTTGTACTACCGCACGTTTGAGTTTCTATAAAGAAGAAATCATTTACCTTCTTCGTAAATCACCGACAAAGATTGTATTAGGTGGGGACTTCAATTCTTTTCTGCGGCCGTTAGATCAGTCTTCTAATTTTAATTTCAGTAAAGAATTCGACAACCTGGTGCGGTCCTTGCACCTGCGTGATGTGTGGGTGTTCTCACAATCCTACACTTGTGTGGCATACATACTTTACTCCCACGTCTAGCAGTCCCCTCGATCGCTTTTACCTTTCCGAATCCTTGTGTGGGCAACTTCTGGATGTTTATGTGATACCAGACTGTTTTACTGATCATTGCGCTGTAGCCATCACATTTAATTATGAGCGGCCTCTGGTAAAATTGTTTCGTCCTCCCTGGATGCTCAATATAGCCTATTTGTAAGATACCTGTCTTGGTGTCGTCCTGGAGAACATATGGGTTCGTTGTTCTCTTACTAGGGACCGCTACTCGTCTACTGTGGCATGGTGGACATTGCATGTTAAACCACAAAACCGTATGGCTCTCATGTGTTTTGGAGTTGCAAAGGTGGCAGACGATTGACGAACGCAAGAATTTTACTGCTAAGTCTTACATCAATTGTACGATAGTGCTACGCGTGCTCCCCTACGGGTCACTGATATACAGCGCATCAAAGTCAAATTGCTGCAGCTCAAACACATTCAAATGGAGGGACTGCAGACGAGATCTCAACCACGTTCCCTTTCACAAGACGAACTGACGTCACTTTACCATCTAGTCCATTTACGAGCGTACCAAAAGCGTGTGTGCCTGGCCTCCCTCACGACCACTGACTGCCGCAAGTTCATCTCTCACCGTGACATTTCTGACTTTATTTACACCTATTTTACTGATCTGTACGATACCCATGTCCCGGCTAAAAACTCTCGACGACTTTACATCCTTGCTGGGTCACGTCGTCACTCCACAATTAAATGACACCTTTCTGCATCCCTTTCACAAGGATGATATATATGATGTAGTTACAGGATCTCAGTCCCACAAGTTGCCTGGATTCGACAGTATTCCTAAGGAGTTTTTTGTTATATTTTGGCCACTGATTGGTGACATCTTAACGTCAGTGGTAAATGAAGTGATGTGGGGAGTCTCACTTCCTGCCCCTTTTCAGGAAGATCAGCTGGTCCTCCTCCCGAAATCTACAGGTCAACCAGCGATTGATTCCCTCTGTCCTATTACTCTCCTTAACTTTGATTATAGAATTGTCGCTTGAGCAATTACTATCCGTCTCTCTAAGCTGCTCGATACCATTATTGCCCCCACCAAAGCTGTGTGTCTGGACGCGCGATACTGATTTCTGTTCTCGAATGTCGTGATGTAATTTCGGTGACGGCTGCTGCTAATAACCCAGGGGCTTTGCTTTTTCTTGATCTCCAGAAAGCATTTGATGGTGTCAGCCATGACTTTTTGACGAGAGTGCTCACCGCAGTTGGCTTTAATAATGATGCTTGACAGGTCTTAACTCGCCTTTTTACCATATCAGTGTCTCGGTGATTGTGAATGGTCACCCTACGCCCCGGATTTCGATCAGATGGGGTTTACCCCAGGGAAGCCCCTTATCCATGTCCCTTTTTGTCTTGTTCTTAGAGCCCTTACTTCGCTGTCTCGCCATGCAATTACGTGGCTGGACTACATTGGGGAAATTTTTTCGGTCTGTGCATATGCCGATGGCGTCATGGTTTTAGCGCAACATGTCGAGGACATACCGAGGCTTAAGTATGCCTTGAATTCATTTTGTCGTCTTGCTGGTGCTCTTATTAATGATCGTAAATGCACGTTCCTCCTGTTTAGAGGCTTTGATCATGTTGTTATTCCTTGGGCGAAGGTCGTCAATCGCCATAAGACCTTAGGGACCGTAGTGGATCACAGTCCGATCAAAATGGTGACACTAAATTGGCGTGAGGTTAAGTCGTATTCACGGGGCAATCCTTGAACATGAACGCTGTTCCCTTAGCCTCCTACCCTCAAGGGGCTCAGCATTTAGTTGTTGGGTATGGGCTTGGCAACCCCGGGGACCCTGAGTTGGGGACTGGGAAGCGCCACCAGTCCTCAATACCGTAAGCTCTGAGCATGCTTCAATGACCACTGTAAGGCGCGACGGTACAACGTTGTATGGTACAGAGCCCGGGGATCTTTGCTTAACTGCCTGGGTCGCGAGGATGGTATAAAGCTCTATAAAAAAACCCTCAATCTCAAGGTGTGCTGCGCACCAAGGAGACGCATGGCTGTTGAGGTAGAACAGTTGCTAGCGGGCGACCTCTGCGGAACCTGCCGCCCCCGGTTGTATTAGGCTTACCCAGGCAAGCAGGGCTCTATCTGGGTGGAGATTCCATTCCCTACCTGCTCGTGGGACCACAATGAAAATAAATATGAATAGTGCGCAAGTATGAGTCTCTAAAAAAGGAAAGTTCAATGCTTTAAAGTATGACCCCCAATCGTTCCAGGAACGGCGGTCTAAATTACCTGGTGAGACGTATTCTCTTCGATTTCTGGTTTGCAGCTGAAGAGGTGGGGACTCATTTCTGACCACAAAGCCTCAGTTTTTTGTGGAAAATTTAGAGGACAAGTTTGGAGAAGTTGAGGGCATGTCTAAAATGAGGTCTGGAGCACTCCTCATACAGATAGCATCCCCAGCAGTCACGAACATTGCTTGCTTGTGACAAGCTTGCTGATGTTGCAGTCTCCATTACGCCTCATAAGAGCCTCAATATGGTTCAGGGACCTATTTTTCATCGTAACCTGTTGTTTCAGTCTGATGACGAGCTCCGTGCAAATATGGAACGCCGCGGTGTCCACTTTGTAGGTTGTGTCTTCAGGGGACCTAAAGATAGTAGGGTCGCCACCGGCACCTTCATCTTGGCTTTCGAGGGTGACACCCTGCCCGAGAAGGTCAAGGTGATGATATATCGATGTGATGTTAAGCGTTACGTCCCTCCTCCCATGTGCTGCTTTAAGTGCTGGAGGTTTGGGCATATGTCATCGAGATGTGACGCCAACCCTACCTGTCGGGATTGTGGACGTGCCTCCCACCCCCACGTCCCATGTTGGCCGCCCCCTGTTTGTGTCAACTGCGGACAGAAACACTCACCTTGCTCGTCAGACTATGCAGTTTATCAAAAAGAACGAAAGATTATGGAGTATAAGACCTTGGACAGGCTCACTTACACAGAGACTAAACGCATGTACGATCAACTTCACCCTGTGCGCATTTCATCGACATATGCTGCAGCAGCTTCGATGTCGCCATCCCTGGCGATGAGCCCCCCAAGCTCAGCCGCTTTTTGTGGGCCTTCCAGCCCGGCCGTCTATTCCTGCCCCCCTGGTAGTTGGGGGAACACCCTCTTCCGTTGCTCCCCTGTTCTCAACATCGGGAGTAACAACCCTCCTTCTTTGGGGACTTCAGTCCCCACCTCTGCACCGGAGATGTGCCCGCCTCCTCTGGCTCCCCTCACACGGAAGGGATTGCTGGGTACCCTCCCTTCCACGGTTACTGCCCCTCCAGATGTCAGCCAGTGGCTGAAAAAGCCACCACCTGAGGGCCGTAGGGCTTCCAGGTCTTCCTCAGTCCATGAGACTGGGTCAGAAAAGCCCACCCAGCCTGATAAACCGAAGGACAAATGGGACCCTACCAAAAAGAAGAAAAAGCAAAAGGAGAAGGACATAGAGACAGAAAAGGAGTTCACCAGCGCACCTGAAGATGATGTGGAGCATCTAGCGTCCACTCAGGAGCTAGATGTTGCTTGACCAGCAGCTCCTATGGAAGTTCATCAGGCTACTTCGGAATCGGTGGCGGCGGGCGCTTCTAAGGTGTGACTTATCCCCCCCCCCAGGTTCTTTCATGTCTTCACAGTCAGATACCATTATCCTTCAGTGGAATTACTGTGGTTTTTTCCACCACCTTGCTGAGTTGAAACAGCTTTTGCGCTGCTTCCCTGGCCCTACAGGAAACCTGGTTGCCTGTTCGGCGGACCCACTCCCTCTGTGGCTACCGGGGTTACTATAAGAACCACGTAGAATATGACAGGGTTTCTGGCAGTGTCTGTGTTTATGGTCTTGCCACTGTTCCTAGTGCCCCAGTACCACTTCACACAGCTCTCGAGGCTGTGGCTGTTAGAATCCGGGCAGGAATGGAGCTTACCATCTGTTCCCTCTACCTTCCCCCAGATGAGGTTGTCCCTCTTCGCCTTGTTCGCCCAGTTCCCCCCGCCATTCCTACTTTTGGGGGAATTTAATGCCTACCACCCTTTATGGGTTGGGGCCCAGATCTTGGGCCAGGGTAGGAAAGTTGAGGCTCTCTTGGTACAACAGGACATTTGCCTCCTTAACACTGGTGCTCCTAAATATTTTAGCTTGACTCATGGCACATACTTGGCCATTGACCTCTCTCTTAGTAGCCCAGGTCTTCTTTCATACCTCAGTTGGAGGGTCCATGACGACCTCTGTGTTAGCGACCACTTTCCTATCCTGGTTTCTCTTCTTCAATCCCAACCCCTTTTCCAGCTGCCATGATGGTCTCTTTGTGGAGCTGACTGGGCAGCCTATACATCAGCTACTATGGCCATTGCTCCGCTTCCTGGTAACACTGATTTGGCAGTGGACGAGGTCACTATGGCCATTGTTTCTGCTGCTGAGGCGACTGTCACCTGTTCTTCAAGTACCCTAAGGCGTAAGTCACTCCTTTGTTGGACACCAGAGATTGCAGAAGCTATCCGGGACCGCCGGCGAGTCCTGCAACGACAATCATCATCCTCCCCTAGAGAATCTGGTTGCCTTTAAACGGCTGTGGGCCCGGGCTCGGCGGTTAATCCGGCAGAGCAAAATGGACTGCTGGGAATGATATGTTGCCACCATAGGTTCTCGCACTTCCCCATCTCAGGTGTGGTCGCGGATTCGGCGCATTTTTGGCTTTCGCCCTCATGCATCTGTCCCTTGACTTTCTCTTCAGGGTCCACTTTGTACTGACCCAATCGCCATTGCCGAACATCTGGCAGAGTACTTCGCTTGCAGTTTTCCGCGACAGCATGCTACAGTGCAGAATTCCGCGCCATTAAAGAGCAGGCTGAGCATACGCAGTTGTTGTTTCGCACACACCATTGGGAACGATACAACACCCCGTTTAGTGAATGGGAGTTCCGAAGTGCCCTTACAGCTTGCCGCGATGCCTTTCCAGGTCCAGATCGAATTCACAACCAGTTTCTTTGCCATCTCTCGGTGCACTGTCAGGGTGAATTACTCGCCCTGTTTAACCGCATCTGGACGGAGGGCGTTTTCCCAACTCGTTGGCAGGATAGCGTTACCATGCCGGTGCTGAAACCTGGTGCAGATCCGGTGGTGGTTGATAGCTATCACCCTATCAGCCTTACCAACTTTATGTGCAAACTCCTGGAACGGATGGTGAGTCAGTGGCTCATGTGGATTCTCAAAGCTCAGGGCCTCCTGGCCCAGCAACAGGGGGGCTTCCGTCAGGGTCACTCACCGATCGACAATTTAGTCTCGCTAGAGTCGGCTATTGGTACAGCTTTTACTTGGCGAGAACATCTAGTTGCTGTTTTCTTTGATCTTCGGAAGGTGTACAACACCACCTGGCATTGTCATATCCTTGCTACGATGCACTAATGGGGCTTACGGCGTCCATTTCCGATTTTTCTACGGAATTTTCTCTCCAATCGCTCCTTTCGGGTTAGAGTTGGCACTTTTAGCTCTGCTCATATTCAGGAGAACAGTGTCCTGCAGGGCTCAGTTCTCAGTGTTCCGCTCTTTTTGGTGGCCATTAATGGTCTTGCGGCTGCGGTGGGCTCATCGGTCTGTTCCTCTCTATATGCCGACGACTTTTGTCTTTATTACAGTTCCCCAACATCAGTGCCGCTGAACGGCGGCTGCAGGGAGCTACCCGTAAGGCACATTTTTGGGCATCCAACCATGGTTTTCAGTTCTCAATCTCTAAGAGCCGAGTGATGCATTTCTGTCGTCATCGAACGGTCCACCTCCATCCAGAGCTCTACCTTGCCAATGAACTCCTTCGGATTGAGGAGACGCATTTCTTTCTTGGCATGCTGTTTGATGCTCAGCTCACTTGGACGCCTCATCTTCGCGAGCTTAAACAAAGTTGGTGGCGGCACCCCAACATCCTTCGCTGCCTCAGCCACACCGTTTGGGGGGCTGCACGAATGGCCCTCCTACAGCTCTATAATGCCTTAGTGCAGTCCCGTCTCGACTATGGGAGCATGGTGTACAACTCAGCAGCACCTTCAACGTTGCAGATAATCGACCCGATTCGCCATTGTGGCGTCAGACTGGCGACAGGTGCCTTCCGCACTAGTCCGGTGACTAGCCTTCCTGTAGAAGCTGGAATTCCTCCCCTATGATTCCGCTGACAACAGTTGCTTGCATCATACATCGCCTGCATCCATGCCTCGCCCAACCACCCAAACCGCAGCTCCTTTTTCCATCTTCTGCACTCCCCTCCCCACGACAGCGGGGTAGGTCGGGTCTCCCGATCGCGGTCCGTGTTCGTTCCCTTCTCTCGTCACTTGAGTCCTTTCCCCTTCCTCCATCCCTCCGGTCCTCTTCTTCTACCCCTCCTTGGTCCCTCCCTCGCTTGCGGCTTTGCTTGGATTTGTCGTGAGACTCCAAGTCCTCTGTTCCACCTGCCAGTCTTCGTCAACAATTCATGGCTCTTCTTGCCTCGTTTCGCAATGCAGATGTAGTCTACACCGATGGTTCTGTGGTCGATGGACGCAATGGATTTGCTTTCATCCACGGCGACTACGTTGTGCAGCATTCCCTACCTTGTGGGAGCAGTGTTTTCACTGCGGAGCTGGTTGCTCTTTATCGTGCACTCGCTCACCTTTCCTCCTTCCCTGAGAAGTCATTTGTCATATGCAGTGACTCCCTGAGTGCATTGCAAGCACTTGATCAGTGTTTTTCTCGAGACCCTTTGGTGCACGGTATTCAAGATGCTGTTTTTGCTCTCGCCGAGTGTGGTCTTTCAGTGACGTTTGTGTGGACCCCGGGCCACATCGGCATTCCAGGAAACGAACATTGTGATCAGTTGGCCAAGCAGGCCACCACTTCACCACCCCTGGAGCTTGGTCTCGTGGAAAGAGACCTCTGGTCAGCCCTACATCGCAAGGTCTGTGATGTCTGGAGCTCTGAATGGTCTGTCTTGAACACGCCAAATACACTCTGCATGGTAAAGTCGTCCATGGCCGTATGGAACTCATCCTTGAGGAGCACGCGTAGGAACTCAGTTGTTCTCTGCATCTCCGAATTGGACATACACGGTTGACCCACAGCTATCTCCTTCGCCGTGAGAACCTGCCCAAGTGTCGCTGTGATGCAGGGCTGACAGTGATCCATCTTCTGATGGACTGCCCTCTTTTAGGCCCCTTGCAGCAGTCCTTTAATTTACCAGCTGCACTTTCTTTAATTCTAGGTGACGATGCCTCTATAGCTGACTCAGTTTTAAGTTTTATCCGTGCAGCTGGGTTTTATCATTCACTGTAGTGTGGGCGCTCTCACACGATTTCTCAGGCTACACCCTCTCCAGCGACTTTTAATTGTGACGTGGATACCAAAATAGTGTCTTTTATGGTAACAAGTTGTGTTAGTACCTCTATCAACGCTTTCCAGCTGGAGGTTCTTCGTTTGTAGTTGAGTGGTTGACCTTTTACCTCATCCATCAACCACTGTAGTATGTTTTACTCTAGTCAACTATTTGCTCTGTTCCTTTTAAGTGTCCTCTATTTTATGTTATTGCAGTGTTCATTTTAGCTCTGTACCCCTTGGTGTTCCCTCCCTCTGGGTGCAGAGGTTACGCTTTTACTGTATAGGCCTTTTACAAGTATGTCTGTTTGGAACAGAGGACTGATGACCTCGATGTTTAGCCCCCATCAAACCCCAAAACCAACCAACCAACCAACCACTTTGTATGGGACTGGGATCTGGCTAGTAAAAAGGAAACGTTTCTGTATTGGCGCAAGTGGAAGGAATATGGATCTGTGGTGGGGGATAAAAACGCGTAAAAATACGTAAATTAGATAAAAATATGTGCGAAAAAATACCCAAAATACGTGAAAATACATGGAAAAAGTCACAAAAAGGACGAAATTGATGAAGTAAGGGGGTAAAGGTGAAACCTGAGGAAGTATGGCTGATAGGACAAGGCGAAAATGAACTGAAATTGTCGTGAAAACACAATGAGATAAATAAATTAAAGGACGATAATGTGTGATGCATGCCAGTGGGCAGATTTGCATGTAGATGGGGGACAGCACATGTGACTGGAGTAGATGAGGTTAGTATGTGTTTACTGGAATAAGGAAACAGAAAGAGAATGGGGGACGGGGGAGTTGGTAGGTTGAGCTTCAACAAGTTCTTGGGGCATACACGAAATAACACCCAAAAATACATGAGAGTGATGCCGTAAGAGTGATCACTTTGAAGGTCTCGATTCCAGCTGGGTCGGGCATTTACTCCGCTCAGAGTCTGGTTATTGTGTTGTCTTCATCATCATTTCATCCCCATCCGGCACACAGGTTGCCCATTGTACACCAAGGTGGCCGGACCTGCCCCGTAAGGCGCCTCCCGGCCAATGACGCCAAACCCTCATTTTCATTTCCAATGACATCGGCGGGAGTAATGTGGGACATGAGATGCAGCACCAACAATCAGCATGGTCACTTAGCCATGTGTTGAGGGTAGACTAGACGGTTGATATATAGTGTGGTTCATAAGTAAAAGCATGTGTGGTTTGGAAGTCAACAGGTAAAACAGCGGAAAGAAGAGAAAGAAAACGACAGAAACTGAGTACAGTAATGTGACAGAAATAGTAACAATGGTAAACAGCACTGAGTTGCGGGGTGGGAAAAAAGCCATTGGGCAAAATCAAACAATAGAAAATAAGGATGGGATAGCGACACATTAAGAAAAGTAAGCATAGATTGCTACTCACCATTTAGAGGAGATGTTGATTCGCAGACAGATACAGCAAAAAGTCTGCTATACAATTGAGCTTTAGGCCAAAAGGCCTTCTTCTAACAGAGAAAACACACACATGTTGATGCAAGGAAAACTCACACACACATTACCACTGCATCTGGCCGCCGAGACTGGACTGTGAGCAACTGTGCCCAATGGAAGAAGCTATCTAGATGGTAGGGACATGGAGGATGTCGGAGAGGGGAGGGGGAGGGATAGCAGGGAAGGATTGAGAGAAGGTGTAACGCTGCTTGTGGGAGCATGAAGGGACGTGGTGGGGTCAGGGTAGGGGTGGTAAGTGTAGTCGGGAGGTTTGATGGGGGAGGGGAGAAGGGCAGGTGAAAAGAAGTAAAGTGGGGGTTGGGGGGGGGGGGGGGGGGTGAGACATACTAGGGTGTGCACTGGTGAAATAGAAGGCAGTGCAGTGCTGGACTGAGAGCAGGGAAGTGAATAGGTGAGTGAAGGTTGAGGCCATGGGGGTTATGGGAATGTAGAATATATTGCGGAGAGAGTTCTCACCTGTGCAATTCAGAAAAGCCGGTATTGGTAGGAAGGATCCAGTTGGCAGAAGATGTGTAGCAGTCATTGAAGGGAAGCATGTTGTTTGGGGCAGTATGCCAAGTAACTGGATGGCCCAGTTGTCTCTTGGCTATAGTTTGTCAGTGCTCATTCATGCAGACAGGTTATGTTGCATCTTTTGCACTTACACAATTTGTTGTCTGAATTCATATATTTTTTTAAACCCTCAAAAATGCATTTTCTAAAAAAAAAAACTAATTTTATCCTAAGCAAAAGACGCAACATAATCTACACTGACCTTGCCCTGTTACTCTGAAAAGACGTCTGTATGGCCATTTAGCACGCAGCACAGTGGTTGCAGCTTAGTTTGTAGATCACGTGACTGCTTTCACATGTAGCCGTGCCTTTGATGTGACTGGACTGGACTGGACCTGTGGTGGTGGTGGGAAGACGTATAGGACAGCTCTTAAATCTAGGTCCTTTACAGAGGTATGAACTGTGAGGCAAGGGGTTTGGAGCAGGATTGGAGTGGGATGGACAAGGGTATTGTGTAGTTCAGTGGGTGGTGGAATATCACTGTGGGAGGCATTGGAAAGATAGTGGGTAGAATATTCCTCATTTCAGGGCATGCTGGAGGTAGTCGAAACCCTGGTGGAGAATGTGATTCAGTTGCTCCAGTCCTGTGTGGTACTGAGTCATGAGGGAAGTGCTCCTTTGTGGCCACACTCAGTCAGGTAAATGACTAATTAGTACTACAATCAGACTGATTTCATTGAGCAGTTCGACAAGATACATGGCTTGCTTTAAACGCCATTCTAAGAAATTCCTATAATCTCCACAGCTATAGTTGTACATATCTGGGCCTAAAATTCTAGCCTGAGCTTTCTTTGAGCTCTGTCTGGCCAGTATTTTGTTTTAAAGACACATGTAAACTGCTCAATAGCATGAAGTTTTTCCATATTAAGAATTGTCCGTTGAATATTTCCTCCATAAGAGATGACATTTGAGAGACACAGCTGTTGATAAGGACAAATAAACAGCTTCTACATCAGTCACTTATTTATTTGGCCACTACACATTTTTATGGTTCACACAATTATCTTCAGGTGGAGAATTGTTTGTTGATGTAGTTGGTGTTGGTGAAGAGTACAGATGTCTTTTCACAGTAGCAAACCAAGGGCAGGGTATGTTACGTTGCACCTTTTGCACTTACACAATTTGCTGTCCAAATTCATATATTTTTTTAAATCCTCAAAAATGCCTTTTCTATTTAAAAAAAAAATTATCCTAAGCAAAAGGCGCAACATAACCTACACTAACCTTGGCCTGTTACTGTGAAAAGACGTCTGTAGTCTTCAGCAAAAAAAAAACAATTCTCCACCTTAAGATGATGGTGCGAACCACAGAAACGTGGTGGTAAAATAAACAAGTCACTAATGCTGAATCTGTTTTATTTGTACTATTGCCCATTTATTATAAATCATATTAAGTTTTGACTAACCAATGAGGGAGGAAGTACACCCTGAAAATGTTTTTAATATATCATAGGATCAACTTTTCCATTCAGTTTAAATTTAGCAAAAGTTGTAGCGCAATGTGTGTGTGTGTGTGTGTGTGTGTGTGTGTGTGTGTCTTTTATTGATGAAATCTGTGGCCAAAAGCTTTGTGTAAATGTCTTTTAATTGTGCCTGTCTGCAACTTGATGTGTTGTCTTTACAGTAAGTAGCAATCCATCTTTTCATACATTGTTGATAATTTATAAACAAGTAGTGAAACTACTCCAGATACAAGAATAGTTGCAGCAATAAGTTGCTCTCTTTGTCTCTAGTACCATTGTACTGATTTCCACTTTTAATCAGTCTCAGAATAAAAATCACTTCTACACAGGTTCTATCTAGATCTTTTTCACACTGCTGAAAGTTGTTTCTAGTCTTTAATGAACCTTCCCCATTGTCATGAAGAAGGAGAAGTTCGTTCAGATTTTTGTGCCTACGAACATGCTGAAGTCGTTTCTTCAATTTCTGAAGAGTAGCACAATACATTTCAGAGTTGATCGTTTGACCATGGGGAAGGACATTGAACAGAATAACCCCTTCAGCATCCCAGAAGACTGTAACCATGACTTTACCGGCTGAGGGTATGGCTTTAAACTTTTTCTTGGTAGGGGAGTGGGTGTGGCGCCACTCCATTGATTGCCATTTTGTTTCAGGTTCGAAGTGATGAACCCATGTTTCATCGCCTGTAACAATCTTTGACAAGAAATTGTCACCCTCAGCCACATGACGAGCAAGCAATTCCGCACAGATGGTTCTCCTTTGCTCTTTATGGTGTTCGGTTAGACAACGAGGGACCCAGCGGTACCAAACCTTTGAATATCCCAACTGGTGAACAATTGTGACAGCACTATCAACAGAGATGTCAAGTTGAGCACTGAGTTGTTTGATGGTGATCCGTCGATCATCTCGAACGAGTGTGTTCGCACGCTCCGCCATTGCGGGAGTCACAGCTGTGCACGGCCGGCCCGCACGCGGGAGATCAGAGAGTCTTGCTTGACCTTGCGGCGATGATGACACACGCTTTGCCCAACGACTCATCGTGCTTTTGTCCACTGCCAGATCACCGTAGACATTCTGCAAGTGCCTATGAATATCTGAGATGCCCTGGTTTTCCGCCAAAAGATACTCGATCACTGCCCGTTGTTTGCAATGCACATCCGTTACAGACGCCATTTTAACACCTCCGTACAGCGCTGCCACCTGTCAGAAGTCAATGAAACTATACGAGACGAAGCGGGAATGTTTGAAAATATTTCACAAGAAATTTCCAGTTTTTTCAACCGAAATTGGCCGAGAAAAAAAATGTGTTGCATTACTTATTGAAGTGCCCTCGTACATTAAGTGTTCACTTTCTGTGAGAGAGGAAAAAAAAAATCTTTCACTCAGACTGAATAACCAGTTTCCCCATATGTTCTCTACAGCTCTTTTTTACTATGACAAAGTTGGCTTCTCTCTTGAAGATTTTATTTTTCATGCACAATGTTAACCCTGTATGCCACAGGGCCTAAGCTTTCTGGGTTTGCATGGTTAATGAAAGCTAGTCAGAAGCTACAAATCATTACCATTCTACATACAACGTGGAAAGAAATCAAAGGACCTGAATGCTGGTTATGATTAAAAACAGCTAGGTAGTTTTATCCTTAAGCATTGATGTAGATGTTTCATGTCATTTTACTTGTATCACATACACCAGTGAATTTATTGTGCCAAGTGCCAACAGAATCTCAAAATTACTGTCAATTGATGTACCAGACTGGGACTCAAACCTGGAACCTTTGCTATTTGAGGGGCAAGTGCTCTACTGACTGAGCCACCCAAGTGTGGCCCACAACCCATCCTCACAACTTCACTTCAGCTAATATCTCATTGCCTGCATTCCAAACTACACAGAAATTCTCCTGCATATCTTATGTTACTAACACCCATGGAAGAAAGGATTTTCCAGAGACATGGCTTAGTCACAGCCTGGGACGTTGTTTCCAGAAGCAGTGGAGTGTTCACTGATTTGAAACTTTCTGGGGGATTAATACTATGTGGTGGATGGGAATTCTAACCTGCCACCTTTGCCTTTGGCTGGCAAGTGCAATACTGGGGAGATGAGGTATTGATAGAAGTGAACCTGTTGTAAGTCGGGTCATGGGGTCATGCTTAGATTGCTCAGTTGGTAGAGCAATTGCCCACAAAAGGCAAAGGTCCCAGTTTAGAGTCCTGGCCTGGCACACGGGTTTAACCTGCCATGAAGTTTCAGACCAGCACACACTCCATCGCAGACTGAAAATTCATTCTGGAAAAAAATATTCCAATTTTCTGTACTGTTGTTATTAAAATATATCAGTGATCCTAACCTGACCTTACATTTGTAGAAGTTGTTATTGATGTTTAAATGAAAGTGATCTGTTGTTAGAAGGTAAGGTATGTTGGGACATTTGGTAATAGAGATTATCTTACATTTCATTAATAAACGTTTCGTGAATACAAAGGCACACTCTTGGATATTCAGATTTTTCCTTTTAATGTATTTGTTTTGATTTAAATTAAACCAGTTTATAGTGGCCAAATTTGATATAGTTCTTTAACCACTACCACCAAATCCCTGAGTCTTTAAATAATCAAACCCAATGCATAAAACAGTTTCAACCATCTGGTAACTGTACAAATGATTTAATGTATTAAGGGGACCACACCCTGCCTATCTAACCCATGTTAATTTAGGCAAGTATTTGACCCATTTCTGAAAAAACTATTTGATACAGGACCTTTTCAGAGTACTTAAATAAAACCTTAATGTATCGAAATATGATGAAAACCAAAAATTTATTTTTTTCAATCTGAACCACAGTGTGGTCCCCCTAAATACTTCATTTTAAGTGTATAAAACTTTTATGGTTGAAGACACAGAACCCTAGTAGTGTTGCCTTTATTAGTTTAGGATTAGTCACCAATAGAGTAATGAAAAAGTTTAGAAAAGATTTGAAATTTTGCTTAAAGTTTGTTGGAAGTCACCATGTGTTCTCATTGTGAAGCACTGGATGACTACAGTCCGGGTAATTTGCAGTTTGTTTTAAAATAGGCTAGTTTTCCATACATCTTTTTTTTTCTTTTTTCTGAGGGGTCTTTCAGATTTTGTGTAAGGTTTATTGGAAGTATCTATAATCCTGGATGTTCGCAATGTTGCCTGGGACTACAGTTGCGTGTGTGAGTTGCATTTGCATGAGTTTGTGTGTGTGTGTCTATTGTTGACAAAGGCCATTGGCCGAAAGCTTTAAGTGTGAAAATCTTATTGTTGTGCCTATCTGTGACTCAGCATCTCTGCTATATGGTGAGTAGCAACTTTCCTTCTCCTAATATTGTTATAGTCCTGAATGAATATAGTCTGGGTGATTTGCATCCAATGAGTTATGCTGATTCAAGACAGATACACGTTTCTAACTTTAATAATTGTCTTGCTTTGTTAAACCTTTAGCATAAGAGTATATCTGTTAATGATTTGAGTAAGAGAGCATTTGAAATGTTTAAATTTGGTCAGTTATAGGAATACTGAAAATCATATTTCAACTCCAATTGCCAATCTGTACTGTGCTATTCGCATCCCATGATACTGCTGTGGGATGCTGTGTTTAAATTCCATTCCAAGCAGTGTGGACTTGGTTTCATTGAAATCTTCAACACAATTACTGCTACATTATTTTGCAAATTACCACTTAATTAACAAGTCCATTCTAATAAATAGCCAATGGCCTTGCTGCAGTGGTAACCCCAGTTCCCATCAGATCACCGAAGTTAAGCACTGTCAGAGTGGGCTAGCACTTGGATGGGTGAGCGTCCAGTCTGCCGAGCACTTTTGGCAAGCGAGGTGCACTCAGCCCTTGTGAGGTAAACTGATAAGCTACTTCGACTGAAAAGTAGTGGCTTGTAAACTGACATATGGCTGGGAGAGTTGTGTGCTGACCACATGCTTCTCCATATCCGCATCCACTGACACCTGTGGGCTCAGGATGACACAGCAGCTGGTCAGCACCTACTGGCCTTCATGGCCTGTTTGTGCAGAGTTTAATTTTAGTTTTTTTTTCTAATAATTACTCCTCAACAATTCTCATGTAAATGTTGTGAGGCATTGTTGCTATGAAACTGTCAGGCAATAAATTAAGGGTGAACTGTGCCATCTATAAGGTGTTGCATTGAAAATGTGTCCCACCTACAGCTAGGTGAATCTTTAATTGCTATTTCGGTTTCTGTGAGTAATAAGCATACTACTAAATTAAAGTATTAGCAGTGATTGTTTTTCAGTCATTACAGGTAGAATGTACTTTTGTTCTTGTGATTTTTATAGACTATATGACAGTTTTGCTGGAGAAAAACACAGGAAAGACTTTTACTGTCAGCATACAGTTTTCTTTTCTACATTCACTGCTTTCATTTCGTTATGCCTTTTCAGCACGCCATTTCAGTCAGTGTGATTGTTTCTTTGCACAGTTAGCTTCATTGATTACAAAATCTCGATTACTTGTAGCTTACAAAATAGCTCTAGGATGTCATGCTTTGAAGTCAGTGATTTGTTGATACCATTTCATTTGTGCTTCTGTTTTGGAAATAGTGCCAATGACTGTGTTCTTAAGAAGATATTTGTAAGTCCACAACAATCAAAATATATGTTACCCATTCATAATATTGCAGTACAGTCACTGAAGGTGCTCCAAAAAAGTGAATCGCATCTGATGAATGAGCGTTTCAGTTTATGGTATGATCAAAACATAAAATAAAACATAATTGTGACAATTATTGGTTTATAATGTTTGCTGTCAGTGCATCTGAGTCTTATTGGTAACAGTGGACTAGACTATTTACAAAAATCGAAACTAAACTCTTTGACTTATACTTTCAATATTCCAACCCTCAGTATCAGGGTGTTTCAGATGTAAGCCTGCACAAGAAACACGTCTACTGTGGAAACTTATTCTTCCTGGTGCTAGTGTAATGTAGACTTTCGTGGTGCTAGTATAATATAGACTTAACAATGCCATATATTCCAGTAGAGTCATTCCATGTGGGAACTACAAATAGCATCCTCTTTTATTTAGCAGATTTTCTGTTTTAGCCACCACTACAGCACTGAGGGAGATACGTATTACACAGTTGTATTCTGTCAGGGAAGAAATGTGATTGTGCAGCGAAGCAGAGGCTATGCTCGATTCCTATTTCAGTCTCAATGGGAAAAAATCAAACAGTGGAAAATCCAGGATGGAATGTAACAATATTATGAAAAGGAAAATTGCCACACACCATATAGTGGAGAGTCTGAGTCGCAGATAGGCACATTGCTGGCAGTTAGTAGGTTTGATTTGGATGTAAGTACTGATGTAGCCATCTTTGAGGTGGAGGTCAATATCAGGGAAGGTGGCTTGTTGGGTTGAGTAGGACCACGTGAAGCAAATGGGGGAGAAGTTGTTGAGGAGGTTCTGGAGGAATGTGAATAGTGTGTCCTCACACTCCATCCAGATTGCAAAGATGTCATCAGTGACTCTGAACCAGGTGAGGTGTTAATGATTCTGGGTGTACAGGTAGGATTCCTCTAGATGGCCAATGAATAGGTTGGCATAGGATGGTGCCATGTGGGTGCCCAGAGTCGGACCTTGGATCTGTGCCTTCACATGAGAAGTAACTGTGGGTGAGAATGTAGTTGGTCATGTTGACTAGGAAGGGTGTTGTTGATTTGGAATCTGTTGTGCATTGGGAACGGTAGTGTCTGATAGTGTTAAGGCCTTGGGCACTAGGGATGTCAGTATAAACAGAAGTGGCATCAATTGTAATGAGCAGAGCGCCATATGGTAAAGTGACAGGAACTGTGCAAAGTTGGTGGGGGAAATGATTGGTATCATTTATGTAGGAAGGTAGGTTCCGTGTCATAGGTTGAAGGTGTTGGTCTATGAGAGCAAAGTTTCTCTCAGTGAGGGCACAGTAACCAGCTACAATCGGGCATCGTGTGTCATTGGGTTTATGAACTTTAGGAAGCATGTAGAAGGTAGGGGTGCGAGGAGTGGTATGGGTGAAAAGAGAGACAGACTCTAGGGATAAGTTCTGGGGTAGGCCTTATGATCTGAGGAGTGACTGGAGATCCTGCTGAATTTCTGGAATGGGGTCAGTGTGGCAAGGTTTGTAGGTGGATGTATCTGACAGCTGATGAAGTCCTTCTGCCAGGTAATCCTTAAGCTTCAAGACAACAGTGGTGCTGCCTTCCTCTGCAGGTGGGTTTTTAAGGTCGGGATCAGTGTTTAGATGGTGGACTGTGGCTCTTTTTTCAGATGTAAGGTTAGTTTGCATGTTGAGGGATTTGGGTAATGATGGTGAGAGATGGTTTAGATTAAGAAATTATGGAAAGCTAACAGGGGGTAATTTTGGAGCAGTGGGGGTGGATTACAATTGGATGGAAGAGTGCATTAGGCAGGGTTTAACATTGGTCTGTGGTTGAGTCTGATTGGTAGAGTTGGTGACAACATCCCTTCAATACAGACTAGCTATCAGGCATTGTCACATCTGCAGTGACAAGCAGTTCCTCTTGAGATTGGAGACGTGTGTGAGTTGCGTTTGCATGAGTGTGTGTGCCTGTGGGTGTGTCTGTCACTAATTTTGATGAAGGCCTTATGGGGCTTAAGCTTTATTTGTAACAGTCTTTTTGTTGTGTCTATCTGCGACTCAGCATCTCTGCTATATTGTGAGTGGCAACATTCCTTCTCATAATTTGGTTACATTCCATCCTGCATTTTCCATTGTTTGATTTTCTGAAGATGGCAGGAGTCAAATACAGGGAGCAAAATGGTATTTACAATTTGTACAGTAACCTGATGACAGTTATAAGATCCAGGGGGCATGAAAGGGAAGCAGTGGTTGCGAAGGGAGAGAGACAGGGTTGTAGCTTATCCTCAATGTATATTGAGCAAGCAATAAAGGAAACAAAAGAAAAATTCAGAGTAGGAATTAAAATCCATGGAGAAGAAATAAAAACTTTGAGGTTTGCCAATGACAGTGTAATTCTGTCAGAGACAGCAAAGGACCTGGAAGAGCAGTTGAATGGAATGGACAGTGTCTCGAAAGGAGGATATAAGATGAACATCAACATAAGCAAAACGAGGATAATGGAATGCAGTCAAAATAAATCGGGTGATGCTGAGGGAATTAGATTAGAAAATGAGACACTTAAGGTAGTGGATGAGTTTTGTTGTTTGGGGATCAAAATAACCGATGATGGTTGAAGTAGAGAGGATATAAAATGTAGACTAGCAAAGACAAAGAAAATGTTTCTGAAGAAGATAAATATGTTAACATTGAGCAGAAATTTAAGTGTCAGGAAGCCCTTTCTGAAAGTATTTGTATGGAGTGTCGGCATGTATGGAAGTGAAACATGGACGATAAATAGTTTAGACAAGAAGAGAATAGAAGCTTTCAAAATGTGGTGCTACGGAAGAATACTGAAAATTAGATGCGTAGGTCACATAACTAATGAGGAGGTGTTGAATAGAATTGGGGAGAAGAGAAATTTGTGGCACAATTTGACTAGAAGACGGGCTTGGTTGGTAGGACATAGTATGAGGCATCAAGGGATCACCCATTTAGTATTGGAGGGCAGCGTGGAGGGTAAAAATTGTAGACGGGATTGGTTGGTAGGACATAGTATGAGGCATCAAGGGATCACCCATTAGGTATTGGAGGGAAGCGTGGAGGGTAAAAATTGTAGAGGGAGACCAAGAGATGAATACACTAAGCAGATTTGGAAGAATGTAGGTTGCAGTAGGTACTGGGAAATGATGCAGCTTGCACAGGATAGAGTAGCATGGAGATCTTCATCAAATCAGTCTCTGGACTGAAGACCACAACAACAATGATATAGTTATGCAGGACTGTGTTGTTGAGGGTTAAGGACTGGTGGAACCTCAACAGGTGGAGATCATTGTGGAGAGAGGGGTGACAGCCAAAGATTAGTAATGTAATGGTAAGGCCATTTGAGGGGATTCCGGAGCCAACACATATCGATTTTAACAAATTAATTTCTTTTTATACATTTAGGTCTGAAATATAATACATTGTATACAAAATCAAATGAAATTCATTTAGTTAAACAGCTGAGATACTGGTCACCCATACGAGAATCAAAAATAGTCCTTGTATCAGTTATTTCCATTAAAAAAAAGTAATATTAGAGAAGGGTGTCCCATTACAAGATTCTGGAGGAGTGTGAATGGGGTGTCCTCAACTCGATCCACATCACAAAGATGTCATCAGTGAATCTGAACCAGGTGAGGAGTTTAGGATTGTGGGTGTATAGGAAGGATTCCTCTAGATGGCTCATGAATAGGATGGCATGGGATGGTGCCTAGCGGGTGCCCATACCCATACCTAGCATTTGTTTTTAGGTAATGCCTTCAAAGGAGAAATATTTGTGGTTGAGGATATAGTTGGCCATGGCAACTAGGAAGGAGGTTGTTGGTTTGGAATCCGTCACGCATTGGGAAAGGTAGTGTTCAGTAGTGGTAAGGTCATGGGCATTATGTATGTTAGTGTAGAGGGAGGTGGCATCAATAGTGATGAGCAGGGCACCATGCAGTAAAGGGACAGGAAATGTGGAGAATCGGTGGAAGGAATAGTTGGTATCCTTTATGTAGAAGAGTAGGTTCCATGTAATAGGTTGAAAGTGTTGGTCTACGAGAGCAGAGATTCTCTAATTGGGGGCACAGTAACTGGCCGCAATGGGGCATCCTAGGTGGTTGGGTTTATAGACTTTAAGAAGTATGTGGAAGGTAAGAGTGGGAGGAGTAGTAGGAGTAAGCAGAGACATGGACTACAGGGAGAGGTTCTGGGATGGGCCTAAGGATTTAAGAAGTGACTGGGGATCCTGCTGTAGTTCTGGAACGGAGTCACTGTGACAAGGTTTGTAGGTGGATGTATCTGACAGCGGGCAGAGTACTTCTGCCAGTAATCCTTGCAGTTTGAAACACCAGTGGTGGGGCCTTTGTCTGCAGGTAGGATTATAAGCTCGGGATCAGTTTTTAAATGGCGGGCTGCAGTTATTTCTGCAGATGTAAGGTTAGTTTGCATGCTGAGCGATTTGAGATCAAGAAATCCTGGGAAGTTAACAGGGGGTGATTTGGGGGCAGTGGGGGTAGAACACAGTTGGATGGAAGGGTGAATTGAGTTAGGCAGGCTTCAGCATTTGTCTTTGGTTGAGCCTAATCAGTAGGATTGGTGGCAAAAAAACTGTTTTCTCTGTATGGACCAAGAGAAGGGGAGAAAGTCTTTAAAAAGTCATGCAAGATTGAATTTGGGACTGGTGCAAAAGGTGAGGCCTTTGGAAAAAACTTACATTTCTGTGGGGCTAAGGTTTCTGGAAGAAAGGTTCATGTCAGTGTTTCAGGTTTCTTTAGGTTCTGGATTCTGTCTGGTGGTGGGAGGAGTTTTGGAGGGTGGGGTAACTGTAGAAGGTCTGAGAGACAGGGTTTACATGCTATGAGGGGATGTGGAGGTAGTTTGGATGTTGAAGAGGTGGTGGGCAGTGGTGTTCCAAGGTGGGAGTAGGAAGTAAGCAGGGTGGAGAGCTTCTTGAGGGGGCATTGTGCGTGTTGCTGTAGTTCCTGCTGGGCAAGAGTTTCAATGTATGTTATGGGTTCCAGGAATTTGGGATTGCATAGTAGGTCAATTTTGTGGATGGAGAGGATGTACTGCAAGAAGGTTTGGACTTCATTGATATGGTTTGGCAGGACTATGTTGATGAGGGTTAAGGTTTGCAGAATCTGAACAGGTGCAGGTTATTGTCGGAGGTGAGGTGACAGCCGGATATAGGTAATTTGATGGTCAGGTCATTTGGGGGATTCATGAGCCAAGCAACAATGCAGGAACAGTATGTGGGACTGGGTTCTGGCTAGGGAATAAATATAATTGGCTAAATGCAGTCTCGGGCAACTGTAGCCACACTGCAAGCAGCAGCACCAGTACATGATGTGAGTGGCAACTGGGTGGGGGTGAGGAGGAGGTTGGGTTGACGATGGGAAGGGATTGTAGGGTAGGGCTGACAGACAGTGCAGTGCAGCTGGGGTGCACGCAGAGACGAGGTGGAGAGAGGGTAGGGCACCTGTGTGCAGTCGGGGGATTAGACAATGGGCAGGGGCGAGGTGACCAGGGGGAGGGTAGCGGAAAAGGGGAGAAGTAAAAGGTGCTATGTTGGAATAAGGGCTGTATTGTGCTGGAATGGGAACAGGGAGGCTGGATGGGCGAGGACAATGACTAACAAAGGTTGAGGCCAGGAAGATTACGGGAATGTAGGATATACTGCAGGGAAAGTTCCCACCTGAGCAATTCAGAAAAACTGGTGACTGTAGGAAATATCCATATGGCACATGCTGTGAAGCACTCATTGAAATGAAGGACATCACATCTGGCAGCATGCTCAGGAACTGGGTGGTCCACTTGTCTCTTGTCCACAGTTTGTTGGTAGCCATTGATGTAGACAGACAGCTTGTTGCTTATCATGCCCACATAGAACGCAGCACAGCAGTTGCAGCTTAGCTTGTAGATCACATGACTGATTTCACAGGCAGCCCTGTCTTGAATGGGATAGATGATGTTTGTGACCAGACAGGAGTAGGTGGTGGTGGTGGGAGGATGTATGGAACGGGTCTTGCATCTAGGTCAATTAAAGGAGTATCAGCCAGTGGTAAGTGGCTGGGAGCAGAGGTTGTATAGCGATGGACGAGTATATTGTGTAGGTTCATTGGACAGCAGAATACCACTGTGGGAGGGGTGGAAAGGATAGTGAGCAGGACATTCTTCACTTGAGCATGATGAGAGGTAGTTGAAACCCTGGCGGAGAATGTGGTTCAATTGCTCCAGTCCTGGGTGGTGCTGAGTTACTAGGAGAATGCTCCTCTGTGGCCAGACAGTGGGACTTTGGGAGGTGGTGGGAGACTTAAAGGATAAGGCATGGGAGATTTCCAGAATGAGATTTTCACTCTGCAGCAGAGTGTGTGCTGATATGAAACTGCCTGGCAGATTAAAACTGTGTGCCAGACCGAGACTCGAACTCGGGACATTAGCCTTTCGGGGGCAAGTGCTCTACCATCTGAGCTACCCAAGCATGACTAATGCCCCGTCCTCACAGCTTTCTGCCAGTACCTCGTCTCGCAGGAGATGAGGTACTGGCAGAAGTAAAGCTGTGAGGACGGGGCGTGAGTCGTGCTCAGGTAGCTCAGATGGTAGAGCATTTGTCCGCGAAAGGCAAAGGACCCGAGTTCCAGTCTCGGTCCGGCACACAGTTTTAATCTGCCAGGAAGTCTCACAGGAGATTTGTTTTTGTAAAAGATTGTGAGGATAATTACAGTCTGTGAAGGCTTCAGTGAGACCCTTGGTATATTTTGAGAGCTCAACACTGCAGATGCAATGACCACGGGTGGCTAGGCTGTATGGAATTGACTTCTTGGTATGGGATGGTTGGCAGTTGTCGTAGTGGAGATATTCCTGATGGTTAGTAGGTTTGGTATGGACATAGGTACTGATGTAGCCATCTTTGAGGTGGAAGTAACTTCTAGGAAGGGGGCTTGTTGGGGTGAGTAGGACTAGGTGAAGCTAGCAAATGGGGGAGAAGTAGTTGAGGTTGTAGGGGATTTTGGATGGGGTATTCTCACCCTTGATCCAGATCACAAAGATGTCATGAATGAATCTGAACCAGGCGAAGGGTTTAGAATTTTGGGTGTATAGAAAGAATTCCTCTAGATGGCCCATGAATGGGTTGGCATAGGATGGTGTCATGTGGGTGCCCATAGCAGTATTTTGGATTTGTTTGTAGGTAATTCCTTCATAGGAGAAGTAATTGTGTGTGTGAATGTAGTTGATCATGGCGACTAGGTAGATGGTTGTTGGTTTTGAATACGTCAGGCATTGGGAAGGTAGTGTTTAATAGCGGTAAGGTCATGGGCACAGGATGTTAGTGTAAAGGAAGATGGCATCAATAGTAAAGAGCAAGGTATCATGTGGTAAAGGGGCAGGAACTGTGGAGAGTTAGTGGAGGAAATGGTTGGTATATTCTATATAGAGGGATAGGTTACCTACCGAGAACTGAGGCTCACATACTGTTCCAGCATTGTTGCTTGGCTTATGCAATACCACCTAATGGCCTTTCCATCAAATTATCTATCTCTGGCTGCCACCCCTCCTTCCATAATGACCTCTACCTGTTCAGATTCTGCCAATACTTAACTCTCACCAACACAGTCCTGCAAAACCATATCAATGAAGCCCAAACCTCCTTGCAGTACATCCTGTCCATCTGCAAAATTCACCTACTATGGTAACCTGAATTCCTGGAACCCATAAGACACATTGAGACTCTTGCCCTCCAGGAACTAGAGCAACATGCACAATGCCCCCTCAAGAAGCTCTCCACCCTGCTTACTTCCTACTCCCACCTTGAAGTACCACTGTCCACTACCTCTACAACAACCTCCAAACCTCCTCCACGTCCCCTCATAGCTGATAAACCCTGTCTTGCAGACCTACTACATTTACCCTACCCTCTAAAACTCCCTCCCACCACCATATAGAATCCAGAACCTAAACAGACCCAAAACCTTGTCATGAGCCTTTCTTCCAGAAGTCTTAGCCACACAGAAATATTAGTTCTTTCCAAAGTCCTCATCTTTTGCCCCAGATCCAAATTCAATCGCGCAGCACTTGTTATAGAACTTCTCTCCTTCTCCTTCTAATGGTCCCTACAGTGGAAATAGTGTTTCGCCACCAACCCTGCCAATCAGACTAAACCAAAGACCAATGTTGAGCCGTGCCTAACTCAGTTCATTCCATCCAACTGTAATCCACACCCACTGCCCACAAATCATCCCCTGTTAACTTTCCATAATTTCTTAACCTTGAAACTTGCCTCGCCATCGTTACCCAAATCTCTCAACATGCAAACTAACCTTACATCTGCGGAAAGAACCACAGTCCACCATCTAAAAAATGATCCTGACCTTATAATCCTACCTGCAGACAAAGGCTCCACCTCAGTTTTTTTTAACCACAAGGATTACCTGGCAGAAGGACTGCACCAGCTGTCACATACATCCACCTACAAACCTTGCCACACTGACCCCATTCCAGAAATTCAGCAGGATCTCCAGTCACTCCTCAGATCATAAGGCCTACCCCAGAACTTATCCCCAGAGTCTGTCTCTCTTTTCACCCATACCACTCCTCGCACCCCTACCTTCTACATGCTTCCTAAAGTCCATAAAACCAACCACACAGGATGCTCCATTGTGACTGGTTACTGTGCCCTCACTGAGAGAAACTCTGCTCTCGTGGACCAACACCTTCAGCTTATGACCTGGAACCTACCTTCCTACATAAATGATTTCAACCATTTCCCCCATCTACTCTGCACAGTTCCTGTCACTTTACCACATGGTGTCCTGCTCATTACAATTGATGCCACTTCTGTTTATACTGACATCCCTAGTGCCCATGGCGTTAACACTATTGAACACTACCGTTCCCAATGCACGACAGATTCCAAATCAACAACATCCTTCCTAGTCACCATGACCAACTGCATTCTCACCCACAATTACTTCTTCTGTGAAGGCATTACCTACAAACAAATCGAAGGTATGGTTGTGGGCACCTGCATGGTACCGTCCTATGCCAATCTATTCATTGGCCATCTAGAGGAATCCTTCCAACACACCTAAAATCCTAAACCCGTAACATGGTTCAGATTCATTGATGACATCTTTGCGATCTGGATCGAGTGTGAGTACACCCTATCCACTTTCCTCCAGATCCTCAACAACATCTTCCCCATTTGCTTCACCTGGTCCTACTCAACCCAACAAGCCACCTTCCCTGATATTGACCTCAACCTCAAAGATGGCTACATCAGTGCCTACGTCCATATCAAACCTACTCACTGCCAGCAATACCTCCACTTTGACAGCTGCCACATGTTCTATATCAAGAAGTCCTTTGCAGACTGCCTAGCCACCTATTGTCGTCGCATGTGGAATAATGAACAGTCCCTCTCAAAATACACCTTGGGTCTCATTGAAGCCTTCACAGACCATTATTATCCTCCCAACCTTGTACAAAAACAAATCTCCCATGCCTTATCTTTCCAGTCTCCCACCACCACCCAAAGTGCCACTGTCTGGCCACAGAGGAGCATTCCCCTTCTATCTCAGTACCACTCAGGACTGGAGCAACTGAATTACATTCTCCACCAGGGTTTCGACTACCTCTCATCGTGCTCTGAAGTCAGAAATGTCCTGCCCACTATCCTTCCCACCCCTCGCTCCATGGTATTACACAGTCCACTGATGCTACACAATATAGTCATCCATCTCTACACAGTCCCTTCTCCTAACTCCTTACCTCATGGCTCAGGCTCCTGTAGATCCAAGACCTGTCTCATACATCCCCCCACCACCACCACCACCTACTCCCGTGTGCTCACAAACATCACCTATCCCATCAAAGGCAGAGCTACCTGTGAAACCAGTCATTCGATCTACAAGCTAAGCTGCAACCACTGTGTTGCATACTATGCAAGCATGACAACCAACAAGCTGTCTATACGCGTGAATGATCTTCGACAGGCTGTGACCAAGAAACAAGTTGACCACCCGGTTTCTGAGCAGGCTGCCAAACATGACATCCTTCATTTCAACGACTGCTTAACAGCTTGTGACATATGGATTCTCCCCACCAACTACTACTTTTCTGAATTGCGAAGGTGGGGAACTTTCCATTCCGTATATCCTACGTTCCTGTAACCCTCCTGGCCTCAAGGTTTGTTAATCATTATCCTCACACATCCAGCCTCCCTGTTCCTATTCCGGCACTATACAGCACTCATCCCACCATTGGAGCCAGTCTTTTTACTACTCTACTTTTCTGCCCCTCCTCCCGCCCTACCTCTCCCCTGCCCACCAGTTAACATCTCGACAGCACATACCTGCCCTACCCTCTCTCCACCTTGTCCTTGTGCACTCCCCAGCATTTCTGCACTGTTCACCACCCTTACTCCACAATCCCTCCCCCTTCCCGTCCCAGCCTCCTCCTTGCCCCACTCAGTCGTCACTCCCATCATGCTCACAGTGCCTGTTACTGAGTTTGTGTGTGTGTGTGTGTGTGTGTGTGTGTGTGTGTGTGTGTGTGTGTGTGAAGACCTTATGGGCCAAAAGCTTTATTTTTGTGACAGTCTTTGTTGTGCCTATCTGCGACTCAGTATCTCCACTATATGGTCAATGAAGCAAAGCTTTTTATCTCTTCTGTAATGGAGACATAGGCATCTAGATTAAAATGAGCAAGGAAAACTTCATCATCATAACTATTTCTCCTACTAATACTGCCCTGTAGTGATAATACTTTTTTTTTATACTTCTGGTGGGATTATTTTCAGTTTTTGTGAAATCACAATTGTGGAATAATAACTTGTTAATTGTATTTCTTTATGTGTTTACTCCAACTGCCACATATCTGTAATATTTGATTATGAAAAAGGACAGCATAAAGACACAGACTATTTAAACCTCTAAAATTGGTAACTGTTCCTGATTTGTGATGATTTAAGCATGCTGATGGTACAGTTACTTTGTTTTATTAAAATAGATTTTCGTGCTAAGCGTATCATGCTAAATTGTAATTCATTTGTATAATACTGTGTATGTTTTTATAGTGCTTTTTAATTTGAAGACAACAGTGAACATAAGAGAAATTAATCATAAAATATATCCTCTGTCACTTTATTTTAAAAGGTTTGACAGTATTCAGGTAGTGTACAGATTCTATGCTTCTAGAACAGTCTTGTCAATCCAGGTACAAAAGACTTTTTTGCCTTGTTTTGTCCAGAAAGGATTTTTTTTTGTTTTTGTTTTTTTGCGGAATTAGCTGAGTGCTGTTATTGCATGTTATTGTGCAATAGCAACACTCAGTGCAGTTTTCTTAGTTGTTTTTTTTTAGACTGCTATTGAAAGGGTGTTGGCAGTAAATAAGAGCTGTCATGGACACATTCCTCGGAAGCAGTTTGTAGTATACAATGGTCTTTTGTGTCACCAGATGCAAAATATTTCTGTTTGGACTTCCCTTTGCTTCAGGAGATGTCTCCTATTAGGGCCCAACAATTGATTTTTTCTTATAAAGTTAATATAAAGGCATTATAATTCTTCACTAGTAATAAAGTCGTATAGGAATGTTCAGTGAGTAAGTTCAAGCAAAAATACAGTTATAGTTACCACTTTGAGACTTGTTGCTTTGTATTAGAACATGCACTACTCGTGAACCAGAGTTCTGAATCTTGCCCAAGGAATAAAAATGTCCTACAAACATTAAATGGTAGCAGTTTATGTCATTTGTCAGTTATTGGGACTTCCTGAACATGGCAGATCATTCATGCCAAAACAATCTTTCTTGAATTGAGATAACAATTTTTTGTTGTGGTTTCTGTGATAGCACTCATCCCATGCATGACACAAAAATTTCTTGAGTAGCCTCAGCTATGTATACACCTCTGTTAAATCCAAAGTGAACAATATGTTGCAAATGTTACATGTTCTTCCACTTGAGACTATTTTGTAAAACTCGAACAGCATTTATAGTGCAAAATCCAACACACAGTTGCAAGTAAATGCTAGAACTACAAGTAAAAAAAAATTGTAATTGATAAACTCACTCGCACCAAGTAACACTCCAAACATAAACGTTTCAAACTTGCATACCGGCTTAATTGTGGTTTAGATAACTTTTAACTGAGATGGTTGTTTACACACTACAAAATTCATGTCATTGCTGTGCAAGCTGTAGCTGCACCATTGTGTTATTGAACAGTGTTGACTTGGTGTATCAAAGTGAAAATCAAATTACATTAATAAACAATTTTATGCTTGCTGATGCAAGAGCAGAAACATGCCCATAGTGCACCATGTCATGATTGCCTGAGCATACACTGGCTGGAATCTGACAGCAAGTGGCTGGTGGCTAATGGCTGCTGGTTAATGAGGAAACTGTTGAGCACAAATTCCTCTAGCCTTGATACAGCCCAGAGCTCTTTCACAGAAATATTTCTAGAAGATGTTGCCATTTTTGATGAATTAGAAAGTGAAGCAAATTATCTTCCATCAGACTGATACTTCTAGCAGACAAATGAAATAAGGAAAGGAACTCTAACTTACAACTTTGCTTCTACAGCATATGATGTTTACCACTACATCATGAGCAGATACAGCATTACAACAGCTAGATCAGATGCTAACAATTCCTCCAGACACTTTTGCATCTTGCATCGTTGCCAGATTGTACAGATTGCTGGACTTAAAATTGAGTGATAGCCAGTTCCACCTTAAGTGAAAACCTCAGAATTACTCTCTGTGGCAGCCAGCTTGCAGACAGTTTGTATGTCAAAAAATGTGCATTACAGAATAGATTTAGGTTCTCTTCCCAGCTTCTGTATGTATTCATATTTTATTTGCAAGGATCGTGACTTATCTACAATTGCTTTATTCGACAACTGTTGTATGGCATTTTCAATTCATCTCTTGCCTTCTTACTATATCTTGTGAGAGATTCTTATAAATTAAAATTCCTATTTATATTTCTGTGTACAACTAAACTAACTATATTTATATAGCAAACTAAAGTTGGATAAAAAGTTTACATTGTTCATCCACATTTTGAGCCGGATAAAAGTTCATACAGTCTTCAAATTCTTCTAATGTTTCTAGTTTGCTTAAATGGGCTGGTTTAGTTTCCCTTAACTCTATTAACACTTGTGTGTAGTTAGTATTTTAAAAATTTGTTGAGAGTAGTTGCTACGTCTGCTTTCAGCTTTTGCAGTAAATTTTGCCACTTCTAACGGATATTTCTGTTATGTGTTCTATTGGGGAATATACCTGAACAATGATTAGTTCAAGATGGACTAACAATCATATGGAAAGGATAGATTAATTAATTGGATAGATAAAAAGTCTACTCACCAAGCAGCGGCAGAACACACACATGAAGGACTGTTGTGATTGGCAAACTTTTGGAGCCAGTGGCTCCTTCTTCAGGCAGAAGGATTGAAGGGGAAGGAAGAAGTGCGAAGGAAAAGGACTGGAGAGGTCTAGGAAAAAGGGCAGATTTCAGGAAATCACCCAGAACTGCGGGTCAGGGGAGACTTACTGTACAGGATGAGGCGGAAAGCCACTTGCCAATCACAACAGCCTTTTATGTGTGTGTTCTGCCGCCACTTGGTAAGTATTTTTTTATCAATCCAATTAATTAATTTTATCTATCACTTCATAGAGGAGGCACTGAGTCACAGACAGGTACAATAAAAAAGAATGCTATTCCCTGCCCCTCACGTCTCTGTCGCTTCCCTGCTCCCGGTCAAGAACACACCTTCTAACCCACCAACCCATGTACATAGCCCATCCCCCTTCACTACTTCTCTCCTCTCCTCTCCTCTCCTCTCATCCCTTCCATCACGCCCTCTCCTTTCTCACAGCACAGTCTTTCAATGCTGCACCTAGCAGCTTTGTCCTGTCCTTACCACATTCCTGCATGCTCCCACAGACAAGACTAACATCTTCTCCTACCCCTACTTTGGCATCCCTCCCCCTCCCCTCCAAAAACCTCTTCCCTACCCCCAATACTCACTCCAGGTGGATTTCTGCTCACCTCAGGCACAGCTGCAGTCAGGGTTAGTGCCCAGGGATGAGTTGTGCTAATGTGAATGTGTGAATTTTCTGCTCCTAATGTTTTACTCGCACTTATTTATTATTTACTCATAACTTCAAATCCTAAGTGTTAATCATATTACAAAATTTTCTTTTTAGTAATGGTGTATCAGTGTATTGACAACTGTATCTCCAACAACTAAATAAATATTGAAATTCTCCAGTATCTTTAGCAAATTCTTGTGTTGGTGGTGATGGTCATAGAAGCAGTGCATCATCCTTTACCTTTTGGGCTGGATGGTACCTATACTGTGTTGCTTCTGCTTCAAAAAATATTTATCTTCTGTTGACCACTGTCAGTAGGATACAGTGTCTCATTGTTACTTGCATATGTACCCTTTGTTTCAGATCTGCAGAAATGTGTTATTCTTTCATAATACAATAAATTTCAGGAAATAACCTCATTTTCTTTTATCCCACATCATGTAATGTCAAAAATATTTTACATAAGCTATGGGTGATTTGCATAGGTCCTGTATACATTGCTCTTTTTATTTAATTTTTCTATTTTATGGGCTTTCTTGGACCATTCTAGTCAGTTATTATCAAGGGTTTATACAAGTAGTTGTTACTCAGTAATACAATTCAGTTCAATAATAATTCAATAAAACAGTTCAATAGACAATAAATACAAGGATTGTTGTTGTTGTCCTTGGTCCAAGACTGTTTTGATGCAGCTCTCCATGCTACTGTGACCTGTGCGAGCTTCTTCATCTCCAAATAACTACTGCAACCTACATCTTCCTGAATCTGCTTACTGTATTAATCTCTTGGTCTTCCTCTATGATTTTTACCTCCCACACTTCCTTCCAGTACTGGACTGGTGATCCCTTGATGTCTCAGAATGTGTCCTATCAACTGATCCCTGCTATTGCTCAAGTTGTACTACAAGTTTCTTGACTCCCCAATTCTAGTTAGTACTTCCTCATTATTTTTGTGAGTGAAGCATTCTTCTGTAACACCACAGTTCAAAAGCTTTTTATCTAATCTGTTTATTGTTCATATTTCTCTTCTATACATGGGTACACTCCAGACAAATGCCTTCAGAAAAGACCTACTAACACTTAAATCTGTATTCTATGTCAACAAATTTATCTTCTTCAGAAATGCTTTTCATACCATTGCCAGTCTACATTTTATATCCTCTCTACTTCAACCATCATCAGCTATTTTGCTGCCCAAATAGCAAAACTCATTGGCTACTTTAAGTGTCTTGGCTGTTAATCTGATTCTGTTAACATCACCTGATTTAATTTGACTACATTCCATTATCCTTGTTTGCTTTTGTTGATGTTCATCTTATATCCTTCTTTCAAGACACTGTCCATTCCGTTCAACTACTCTTCCAAGTTCTTTGCTGTCTCTGATAGAATTACAATGTCATTGGCAAACCTCAAGGTTTTTATTTTTTCTCTCCAAACTTTAATAATTGGTACTCCAGTGTTTTCTTTAGTTTCCTCTACTGCTTGTTCAGCATACATATTGAACAACATTGGGGTTAAGCTAAAACCCTGTCTCGCATCCTACTCAACCACTGCTTACCTTTCACACCCCGTGACTCTTATAACTGCCATCTGGCTCCTGTACAAGTTGTAAATAGCCTTCCCCTCCCTATATTTTACTCCTGCTACCTTCATAATTTCAAAGAGACTGTCCCAGTCAACATTTCCAAAAGTTTTCACTCAGTGTACAAATGCTATAAATGTTGGTTTGCCTTTCCTTGAGCTATTTTCTGAGATAAGTCATATGGTCAGTATTGCCTCGCATGTTCCTACATTTCTCCAGAATCCTAACTGATCTTTTCCAAGGTCTGCTTCTTTCAGAAGCAGGTCATGTTAGTATTGTGCAACCTTGACTTACGAAATTGATAGTTCAAACAATGGAAACTCCAAATGAGAATATGAACAATGTAGGAAAGGACACATTGCTACTTACCGTAAAGAAGACACATCAAGTTTCAGACAGGTACAATTAAAAGGTACATGCACAAAGCTCTTGGCAACAGCCTTCATCAGTAAAAGAGAGACACACACCATTGTGACACACAGACAAGCACACCTCATGCACGCATAACTGGAATTACTACATTGTTCTTGAAATCTGAGGGTATTTCGGCTTCTCATACATCTTGCACACGAGATGGAAGAGTTTTGTGATTGCTGGCTCTCTTGAGGCTATCAGCAGTTCTAGTGGAATATTGTCTAGTCCTGGGACCTTGTTTTGACTCAGATCTTTCAGAGCTGTGTCAAGTTGTTCTTGCAGTATCATATCTCCCATCTCATCTTCATCTACATCCACTTCTCTTTCTATAATATTGCTTTCAAGTTCATCTCCCTTGTACAGACACCGTATGTACTCCTTCCACCCTTCAGCTTCCCTTCTTTGCATAGGAATGACTTCGCATCTGAGCTCTTGATATTAATACAGCTGCTTCCCCAAGGGCCTCTTTAATTTTCCTGTAGGTGGTATCCATCTTTCCCCTAGTGATATATTCTTCTAAATCCTTACATTTGTCTTCTAACCATTTGGCCCTAGCAATTTTGTTCGTTCTATCAATCTCATTTTTTAAACATTTTTATTCGGTTTCACCTGCTTCATTTTCTTCATTTTTAAATTTTCTCCTTTCATAAGTTAAATTCGATATATCTTGTGTTATCCAAAGATTTCTACTAGGCATTTTCTTTTTACCTATTTTATGCTGTGCTGCCTTCACTATTTCATCTCTTAAAGCTACCTGTTTGTCTTCTGCTGTATTCCTTTCCTGTGGTCTAATGAAGCGTTGTCTAATGCTCCCTGTGCAACTCTCAAAAACCTCTGGTTCTTTCAACATATCCAGGTTCCACCTCCTTAATTTCCTACCTTTATCCAATTTCTTCAGTTTTAATCCACAGCTCATAAGCAATACATTGTGGTCAGAGTCCACATCTGCCTCTGGAAATGTCTTACAACTTAAAATCTGGTTCCAAAATCTCTGTCTAGCCATTATGTAATCAGTCTGAAACCTTTCTCTAGGTCTCTTTCATGTATACAACCTTCTTTTATGATTCTTAAACCAATTGTTAGCGATAATTAAATTATGTTCTGTGCAAAATTCTACCAAGCAGATTCCTCTTTCATTCCTTTCCCCAATCTGTATTCATCTACTATATTTTTCCTTCTGGTCTTTTTCCTACTATAGAATTCCAGTCCCTCAACACAATTAAATTTTCGTCTCCTCTAACTATTTGACCAAAGTCTTATATCTCAACATACACTTCTTCAACCTCTTCATCATCTGTGGAGTTAGTTGCCATGTAAACTTGTACTACTGTGGTAGGCATGTGCTCCATGTCTGTCTGGGCTATGATAATGCATTCAATGCATTCACTATGCTGTTCATTCCTATTTTCTTATTCATTATTAAACTCACTCCTGCATTACCTCCTCCTGCCATCGAACTTCAATAATTCTCACTATATCTAGCTTCAACTTATCCATTTTCCTTTGTAAGTTTTCTAACCTACCTGCAAGGTTAAGAGATCTAACATTCCACGTTCTGATTTGTAGAAGTCACTTTTGTTTCTCCTGATGATGACATTCTTCTGAGTAGTTCCCGCTTGGAGACCTGAATGGGGCACTAGTTTACCCCTGGAATATTTTACCGAAGAGGATTGAATCATCATTTAACTGTACAATTTTATTGTGTATGTTTTTGATAATTTATTTTGCTGTGTTCAGAAAGGAGAAATCCAATCTCTGTCACATTAGGGCAGTGAAATGATTCATTGTTGACAAATTAAAATATCTACCAAGGCCAGGATTTGAACCCGGGTCTCCTGCTTAGGCAGATGTGTTGACCATCCACACCATCTTGACACAATGGTTAGACACAACTGCACGGACTACTCAAGCATGTCTCCGCCATCATTCCAAATTCCCATTTGGTGCACACTACCAAAGTAGCGTCCCTTACCCCTTTTTTCTCTGTTTGTTCCTCACATCATGTGATGTCCCGCACGAAGTCAGGTGAAGAGTGTTCTGCACTAAAAAATCGTTCAAATGGCTCTGAGCACTATGGGACTTAACTGCTGAGGTCATCAGTCCCCTAGAACTTAGAACTACTTAAACCTAACTAGCCGAAGGACATCACACATGTCCATGCCCAAGGCAGGATTCGAACCTGCGACCGTGCTCTGCACTGAATGATTGTATTAGCTTTTATGGGGCATATATATATCCCTGTCCTTTTGGAATGTGTAATTTAAATTGTTTTGTTCAGTTTTGTATCTGTTTCACCATGATAGTTTCTCATTTAGATTGTATGTTACAGTTTCACCCAAATATTTAAATTTATCAAGAATTTTGATTCCTTGTTCTCCTATTGTAATTTTGTTTGCAAGAGGTGGGTCATTAGTGTAATCTGTTTTTCAAATGATATTCTTCATTACTGTGTGCCATTCTTCCCTCTTCATCTAACAGTATAATCATAGGGAGCTCATACCATTTTAGTTGTTTCCTAAAGATTTTGCAGCAATTCCTGGAATTGGTTTTGTGGTAATCATCTCCTGTAGAGTTTATTATGTCTTTATGGAATCCTCTCTTAATTGTCCTGATGTTTTGTGTGAATTTTTTCCTTTCATTTTTGAGATTGACAGTATTTTCTTGTACTTTGTGTGTTTGAAACTTTAACCGTGCTTAGTGTCTTTCTTTGTGTAATTTGCCATATTCTGGTGTCCATCATGCATGTTTTCTTAGTGGGTTCAAGGGAGCTGGATTCTCGATTTGTTTCTTGAGACTTGGTACCAGTTTTTCTATATCATCTGTTACTTTGATGGTGCATGATGTTTGTCGGTATTTTCATTTTTAATTAGCTGATGTGGGCCATGCCTCCTTTTTGTTTTATTGGTTTTCCATTATTTTTCTTTAATGTGAATTTAATTTTATTTTTAGTGAAGTAGTGGTCTGAGTTTGCATCTACTGCTCTCAATATTTTAACGTTGTAGATTTCCTCATGAAAATTTTTGTGTACCAATACGTCTGAGTTTGCATCTACTGCTCTCAATATTTTAACGTTGTAGATTTCCTCATGAAAATTTTTGTGTACCAATACATGGTCCAGCTGCCATTCCACCTTCCTCCAGTGTGGGTGTTTCCATGTTCTAAGTTTATTTGGCTTCCCCTTGAAGTATGTTGATGTAGATATAAGGCATTCTTTGTAAAGTTCTACAAGTCATTGACCATTTTTGTTTGTAAAGTTACACGGAGTCCATTTGCCATTATATCTTTATATTTCCCAGATGGGCATTGATGTCTCCCATTAAGATTTTTACATTCCTTTTATTTATGCTGTTCACAATTTGTTTGAGAAGATCCCCATTTTAAAAGTCAAATTTGCAATTCTTGGTGATACTGCTCTAAAACCAGTTATTGACTTATTTACTTTTTATATCCACTATAAATCCTTTTCCAAATTGGGGAAATTGCTGCATAACCCTTTGTCCCAGTGTTCCATTATTGTTATTGTTGTTGTGGTCTTCAGTCCTGAGACTGATTTGATGCAGCTCTCCATGCTACTCTATCCTGTGCAAGCTTCTTCATCTCCCAGTACCTACTGCAACCTACATCCTTCTGAATCTGCTTAGTGTATTGATCTCTTGGTCTCCCTCTACGATTTTTACCCTCCACGCTGCCCTCCAATGCTAAATTTGTGATCCCTTGATGCCTCAAAACATGTCCTACCAACCGATCCCTTCTTATAGTCAAGTTGTGCCACAAACTTCTCTTCTCCCCAATCCTATTCAATACCTCCTCATTAGTTACGTGATCTACCCACCTTATCTTCAGCATTCTTCTGTAGCACCACATTTCGAAAGCTTCTATTCTCTTCTTGTCCAAACTGGTTATTGTCCATGTTTCACTTCCATACATGGCTACACTCCATACAAATACTTTCAGAAACGACTTCCTGACACTCAAATCTATACTCGATGTTAACAAATTTCTCTTCTTCAGAAACGATTTCCTTGCCATTGCCAGTCTACATTTTATATCCTCTCTACTTCGACCATCATCAGTTATTTTACTCCCTAAATAGCAAAACTCCTTTACTACTTTAAGTGTCTCATTTCCTAATCTAATCCCCTCAGCATCACCCGATTTAATTTGACTACATTCTATTATCCTCGTCTTGCTTTTGTTGATGTTCATCTTATATCCTCCTTTCAAGACACTGTCCATTCTGTTCAACTGCTCTTCCAAGTCCTTTGCTGTCTCTGACAGAATTACAATGTCATCGCCAAACCTCAAAGTTTTTACTTCTTCTCCATGAATTTTAATACCTACTCTGAATTTTTCTTTTGTTTCCTTTACTGCTTGCTCAATATACAGATTGAATAACATCGGGGAGAGGCTACAACCCTGTCTCACTCCTTTCCCAACCACTGCTTCCCTTTCATGCCCCTCGACTCTTATAACTGCCATCTGGTTTCTGTACAAATTGTAAATAGCCTTTCGCTCCCTGTATTTTACCCCTGCCACCTTCAGAATTTGAAAGAGAGTATTCCAGTTAACGTTGTCAAAAGCTTTCTCTAAGTCTACAAATGCTAGAAACGTAGGTTTGCCTTTTCTTAATCTTTCTTCTAAGATAAGTCGTAAGGTCAGTATTGCCTCACGTGTTCCAACATTTCTACGGAATCCAAACTGATCCTCCCCGATGTCCGCTTCTACCAGTTTTTCCATTCGTCTGTAAAGAATTCGCGTTAGTATTTTGCAGCTGTGACTTATTAAACTGATAGTTCTGTAATTTTCACATCTGTCAACACCTGCTTTCTTTGGGATTGGAATTATTATATTCTTCTTGAAGTCTGTGGGTATTTCGCCTGTCTCATACATCTTGCTTACCAGATGGTAGAGTTTTGTCATGACTGGCTCTCCCAAGGCCATCAGTAGTTCTAATGGAATGTTGTCTACTCCCGGGGCCTTGTTTCGACTCAGGTCTTTCAGTGCTCTGTCAAACTCTTCACGCAGTATCTTATCTCCCATATCATCTTCATCTACATCCTCTTCCATTTCCATAATATTGTCCTCAAGTACATCGCCCTTGTATAAACCCTCTATATACTCCTTCCCCCTTTCTGCCTTCCTTTCTTTGCTTTGAACTGGGTTGCCATCTGAGCTCTTGATATTCATACAAGTGGTTCTCTTCTCTCCAAAGGCCTCTTTAATTTTCCTGTAGGCAGTATCTATCTTACCCCTAGTGAGACAAGCCTCTACATCCTTACATTTGTACTCTAGCCATCCCTGCTTAGCCATTTTGCACTTCCTGTCAATCTCATTTTTGAGACGTTGTTTATTTAAATAATCTGTTAAATTCTTGAGTTCTCCAGTCTTTAGTAGTGTTTTTATGTTGTGTGTTACAATTTAATTTATTTTATTATGTTAAGTCTTCTTTTTGTGTGTTATTGTGCATTTGGGTGAATACAATTTGATGCTATTTTCTAGTTGGCTATCAGTGGAATCTGATGTAGCATTTATTTGCCTGTTAGGGCAGGATAGTGTTATTTTTTTCCAAAAAGACGTTTTTGTATTTGACATTGACTGGAACAAGCTCTGATTTACAACTACAATTGTTAACTGCAAAGGGTATGTTTTAGTCCCAGAGAGATATTCTACAATTAAGAGCCAAAGAAACTGGTAAACCTGCGTAATATCCCGTAGGCCCCCACGAAATGTCGCAACACGACGTGGTATGGACTCGACTAATAGCTGGAGAAATGCTGGAAGGAAGTGACATCATGAAACCTGCAGGGCTGTCCATAAATCCGTAAGAGGACAAGGTGGTAGAGATCTCTTCTGAACAGCACACTGCAAAGCATCCAAAATATGCCCAATAATGTTCATGTCTGGGGAGTCTGGTGGGCAGCAGAAGAGTTTAAACTCAGAAGAGTGTTCCTGGAGCCACTCTATACCAATTCTGGATGTGTGAGGTGTCACATTGTCCTACTGGGATTGCCCAAGTCTGTCTGAATGCACAATGGACATGAATGGATGCAGGCGATCAGACAGGTTGCTTATGGATGTGTCACCTGTCAGAGTTGTATCTAGTTGTATCAGGGGTCCAATATCACTCCAACTGCACATGTCCCACACCATTACAGAGCCTCCACCAGCTTGAACAGTACCCTGCTGACATGAAGTGTCCATGGATTCATGAGGTTGTCTCCATAGCCATACACAATTTGAAACAAGACTCATCTGACCAGGCAACATGTTTCCGGTCATAAACAGTCCAATGTTGGTGTTGACGGGCCCAGACAAAGTGTAAAGCTTTATGTTGTGCAGCCATCAAGGGTACACAAGTGGGCCTTCAGCTCTGAAAGCCAATATCGATGACGTTTCATTGAATGATTCACACACTGACACTTATTGATGGCCCAGCAGTGAAATCTGCAGCAGTTGTTGGAATGATTTTCTTCAGTTGTCATTGGTCTCATTTTTGTAGGATCTTTTTCCAGCCTAAATGATGTTGGAGTTTTGATGTTTTATCAGATTCCTGGTTGTACGGGAAAATCCCCACTTCATCACTACCTTGTAGATGCCTTGTCTCATCGCTCCTGCGCCAACTATAACACCTCACTCAAACTGACTTAAATCTTGATAAACTGCCATTGTAGCTGCAGTAACCGATCTAACAACTTCGTCAGACACTTGTCTTACATAGGTGTTGCCGACCGCAGCGCTGTATTCTGCCTGTTTGCATATCTTTGTATTTGAATGCACATGCCTATACCAGTTTCTTTGGCGCTTCAGTGTATTTCAGTCAAATCCTCTGGTAAGCTGGTGAGGACCTCCCTATCTGCCACGTGCAACTCGCCACCCTTCCTGCTATGACAGTGTAGTAAATGCTGTAATATGTTAAACCTCTATTTATTTTTACCTGTCACTCAATTTTAAGTTCATTTCAAATAATCTAAGGTGAAAGTTTATCTGAATTCATATGCCTTGCCAGTAGAATTTACACATTCCATATTTTGTTTGATAAAAATTGTAAATTATTTATTATTTTATTTGCAAAATTTGTTGAATGTTTCAGGTATCAGTGTACCCTTTAGACCCTGAAAGAGCAGCAAAAACGTTACCTAGTATCTTCCGAATAGGGCCTTCTGCAATAAGGAAAGCAGGTCTGGGTGTATGGACAACTACTTCACTTTTGCCACGTACAGTATTTGGACCTTATGAAGGATCACTTACTGATACTGCTAACGACAATGGTTACTGTTGGTTGGTATGTACATAGTACAATTATTATAACTGAAATGATGATAAATTGGTATTACAAAATACTAGTGACTGAAATTACTATTATAGAAAATTTTAAAACTGGAGCAACCACAGCTAAAATTGTCATACATAATTTACAGACAATTCATACAGTAAACAGTTGTTTGAATACAAGTGTTAAAACAATTAAATATAAAAGTGAATGAAAAGTCTAACAGTTCATTGTAGCTGTATTTATTTAAGTCAATTATAGACCTACACAACCAGTTTCATAACTTTTAAATTGTGTTTTATGTTGTGTATCTGTACAGAATTTTTTAAAGTTAATGCTTTGATAATGAAGAAAAGAAGTTACCTGAGATATCTTGAAGTACTGAATGAATAGACTTAAAAATGAAAAAAAATATATTACCCATCTAGTTAGGAAACTAGGTGTGGATCACATATGCTCCACAAAGAATGGGGCCTATCCATATTTAATAAATAAGATTTATGATTTCATACCAAAAAAAGGTTACATGCAAATGCTATGTCTTATGTTACAGGGAGTAGTTACAGAATGCTGCAGAATAAGTGTTGGAATGGCTAGGCAAAGTTCTCAGCACTCCTCAACTGATAAAAAACGATTATCAGTGTTGAATGTCATGTCTAAAAACAAAAGAATAGAATTAGGGATCAGGACTTATCCTTGAATAAAAACCAGTAAATCAGTAACTCTAATGAGAAATAGATGGGGACAGTCCCCATCTGATGTGAAACAACTGCCAAAAATGGGACTGGTCTGTGTTAAAACCACAAATTGTCATTACTTTACTGGTTAAAATATGTTCTTGTCAGCCTGTGTCAAGCAACAGACAGTACCCCTCATAGATGTTATCCAGGAAAGTACTGGGTCCTGTGGTGAGTGAAGAATAAAATAAAGTTAGTGATGAAAATTAATAAAATTAATGCACTGAAATATACTGAAAATTATTTTAACTGTTTTGGGGTTCCACTGATGACCGAAAGGAAGAAGCTGACATTGCTGGCCAAACTTACCCAAAGCTGACACACTCTTGGGTGTTGTTGAAGCATGTGCTGTGGCTGCCATCTGCATACTGAGATGGTGATATAAACTGAACTAATGTGATCAACATGGAAGATAAGAAAAGCACAATGCTAGTTCTCCGCTGAGAAATTGTGTGGCTAATGGTACTACACAAACTATTATACTTGGCCCTCTATATTACATAAAATTGAACCTTGATTTGGCATGGAATTACAGATCTTATTTATTAAATATGTGTATGCCTGTTCTTTGTGAGGCATGTCTGATCTACACCTAGTTTCCTAATTCGATGGGTAACATTTTCGTCCATGTTCAAGCCTATTCATTCAGTACTTTAAGAGGTCTCAGATAACTTCAGTTCCTGATTATCAGAGGATTGATTTTAAAAAATTCTGTACAGATATACACCAGGAGATGGAGCTGAAAAAGTTGCGAAACCAGTTGTGTGGGTCTGTGATCGACTTAAATAAATAAAGCTATAACAGACTATTTGACTTTTCTTTCAGTCTTAACTTTCAGAGTTTTAACACCTATATTTAAACAACTATTTACTTTATTAATTGTCTATCAGCCATGTGAAATTAATATTTCTGTCTGATGTGATCAGCTTTTAGGCAATAAGTTAATTATCATTAAGAAAACCAATAATCACTAGCATTTCAGAGTCACATGGATTCTGTACAGGTTATTCAATTTTGTTTTCCTATAGCTACCCATGATGATCAATCTGATAGTAATTTGGCAAAATAAATAAAAATCATATCACACGTACCTTGCTGTTAACCAAGTCATAATGAATGTTTTTAAATATTGCTTTTAGGCAGATGAACTCATGCAGAAAAATACCAAAGTATTTCTGGGTTGGAGTGTGATGTATTGCTTCTAGACATATGTTTGACTAAAATTATAACCATTCTGTATTCACTTGAAATTACAGCTTATTTATGCAGTCTCTCTTTTCTTTTTCGTATCATTCCTGTTATCTTATTTGTATTTCACACAGTCACACTTTGATTTCTGTTGATACTATTGGTTACAGAAGCTTATGGCTCTGGCAACAGTGGTATCAGGATAGTATCTTTAACTGCTAATCCAGAGGTTGTGGGTCTCAGATACCATCCCAGCCATTGCTTAGATTTTAAATAAAAATCATTGGCAATGGTAGCTGAAGATTTCAAATACAAATAGTCACCAGTACTCTGCCAACAACATCATTATAAGAGGACTGAAGAGTAGAGTCTGCAGAGAATATTTTTTTTTTGATCATGTCAGTCTGCATAATTTTCTGCATTCGTCTCTAGCATTACATCTCAGATTCTTCTATTCTTTTCTTTTCAAGTTCTCCCATAGTCCATGATTTATTTATTTATTTACATATCAAGTTCTGTAGGACCAAACTGAGGAGCAAATCTCCAAGGTCATGGAACATATCAGTACATGAAATTACGAGGGCCACTCCAAAAGAAATGCACACTATTTTTGTGAAAATACAGTTTTCATTCTGCATGTGTGAAAGTTTTAAGTGTGTAGATACATCCTTCTTGCTTGTTTACAAACTTAGTTCAACCTGTTCCCGTGAGTGGCGCCATCACAGCATATCTTAAAGATGGCTGCTACACTTGATGTTCATCAGAAGCAATGTGCTGTCATCAAATTCTTGTGCTGTGAAAACGAGACAGTGGGAAACATCCACAAGAGGTTGAAAAAGGTGTATGGAGATGCTGCTGTCGATCGCAGTACACTTAATCAGTGGGCAAGCAGGTTACGTGATGAAAGCGGGCACAGCAATATTGAGGATTGTCCTCGCAGCAGCAGACCTCGTACTGCACTCATTCCAGACAATGTGCAGAGAGTTAACGAATTGGTGAGTGCTGACAGACGCATCACAGTGAACGAATTGTCACACTACGTTAGGATAGGGGAAGAAAGTGTTTGCAGAATACTGAAAGTGTTGGCGTTAAAAAAGGTTTGTGCCAGGTGGGTTTCCAGGATGTTGACGGTGGCTCACAAAGAAACAAGAAAAACGGTATGCGGCAAACTTTTGGAACTATACGAGGATGGTGGAGAAGAATTTCTTGGAAGAATTGTGACAGATGATGAAACATGGCTCCATCATTTTCCACCAGAGATGAAGAGGCAATCGGTGGAGTGGCATCATGCAAATTCACCCAAGAAAAAAAATTTAAAACCACATCTTCTGCTGGAAAAGTTATGGCTATGGTGTTTTTCAATTCCAAAGGACTCTTGCTTGTAGACATCATGCCAAGTGGAACCACCATAAATTCTGATGTGTATGTGACAACACTGAAGGAACTTCAAGCTTGACTGAGTCGTGTTCGACCACATCAGCAAAAGCAGGATGTTTTGCTGTTGCACGACAATGCACTGCCACATGTCAGTCAAAAAACCATGGAAGCGATCACAAAACTCGGATGGACAACACTGAAACACACACCTTGCATTCCTTACCTGAGTCCATGTGACTATCATCTCTTTTGGAAACTGAAAGACTGTCTTCGTGGAACAAGGTTTGAAGATGATGACTCCCTTGTGCACGCTGCCAAACAGTCGCTCCAACAGGTTGGTCCAGAATTATACCATGCGGGTATACAGGCTCTGGTTCCAAGATAGCATAAGGCAGTTGAGAGGGATGGAAACTATGTGGAGAAATGAAAATATTGTTCCTAAAGGATGTATCTACACACTGTAAAACTTTCAAACATGTAGAAAAAAAGGTATATTAAAAAAATAGTGTGCATTTATTTTGGGGTGATCCTTGTACAACATAGAAGTAATAACAGATAAAAATAAAATCTTTATGAACCCAAAGAACTCAATCCATAAGTTTAAGTATGCAGTCAACAGTACAACAAGAATCAGCTTACTTTTTCAAGGAACTCCTTGACAGAATAGAAGAAGTGACACATGAGGAAACTCTTCAGTTTGGATTTGAAATCGCGTGGATTACTTCTAAGATTTTTGAATTCGAGTGGTATCTTATTGAATATGGATGTAGCAGTATACTGTACACCTTCTGCACAAGAGTTAAGGAAGTCTGCTTATTTTTGGGAATAAGCTAATATTGTTAACAAGAAATGACAGTAAGGAATATATATATCGAGAGGCCAATGTCAGAATACCCATACTCGTGAACAGGGGTCGACAAGAAGTTCGTGAACTTACACTGCTTATTGCCTGAACTGCCCATTTCTGAGCCGAAAATATCCTTTTAGAATGGGAAGAGTTATCCCAGAATATATCATCATATGACATAAGAGAATGAAAATAAGCAAAGTAGAATAATTTTTGTGTCAAATGATCACTCACTTCTGATACCGTGTAAATAGTAAAATGTCATTAAGTCTTTGAACAAGATCCTGAAATTGGGCTTTCCACAACAGTCTACTATCTATCTGAACACACAGAAATTTGAACTGTTCAGTTTCACAAATCGTATGCCCAATTTGTGAAATTAAAAAGTCAGGTTTTGTTGAATTGTGTGTTAGAAACTGCAAAAACTGAAGCTTACTGTGATTTAGCACTAGTTTATTTTCTACAAGCCATGAACTTAGGTCAGGAACCGCACTATTCGAAACTGAGCCAATGCTTCACACAGCATCCTTTACTATCAAGCTAGTGTCATCAGCAAACAGAAATATTTTAGAGTTATCCGTAATACTATTACATTTTTATAAATAAGGAACAGGAGTGGCCCCAACACTGATCCCTAGGGCACTCCCCACTTAGACCCCACACACAGCCATTCTCAACATTGTGAATAATGACCATTTGCTGTCTGTTGCTAAAGTAAGAGGTGAACTATTTGTGAGCTACTCCCTGTATTCCGTAATGGTCCAACTTCTGGAGCAATATTGTGTGATCGACACAATCAAATGCCTTAGTTAAATCAAAAAAATATGTCTAGCGTTTTAAACCTTTTGTTTAACCCATCCAGTACCCCACAGAGAAAAGAGAATATAGCATTTTCAGTTGTTAAGCTACTTCTAAAACTGAACTCTACATTTGATAGCAAATCATGTGCTATAAAATGATCAATTATCCTTACATACACAGCATTTTCAATAACTTTAGCGAGCACTGATGGCATAGAAATAGGTCTAAAATTGTCTGCATTATCCCTTTCTCCCTTTTTATAAAGCAGCTTTACTACTGAGTACTTCAGTCATTCAGGAAACTGGCCATTCCTAAAGGAAAAATTACAAATATGGCTAAATACAGGGGTAACATGTGCAGAACAGTACTTTAATATTCTGCCAGGCACTCCATCATACCCATGACAGTCCCTAGTCTTCAACAATTTAATTACTGACTCAATCTCCCCCTTGTCTGTATCACAGAGGAATATTTCAGACATCAGTCTCGGAAAGGCATTTGCCATGAGAGTTGTATGATTCCCTGAAGAAGATAAGTTCCTATTTAATTCACCTGCAATGCTCAGAAAATGATTGTTAAATACTGTACATATATGTGATTTATCAGTAACAGAAATATTTTTACTGCAACTGACTTTATATCGTTTAGCTTGTGCTGCTGACCAGACACTTCCGTCACAACTGACCATATGGTTTTAATTTTATCCTGTGAATTAGCCATTCTATTTGCATACCACATACTCTTTTCCTTCCTAATAACATTTTTAAGCACCTTACAATACTGCTTGTAATGGGCTACTGGAGCTTGATTGTGACTACTTCTAACATTTTGATGTACAGGGTGTGGCAGCGTTCATAGTAGGATATTGAAAACACACCATCAGGAAGTAAATGTAATTTATTTATTATCTCTTATGTCAATTAATAGTTAAAGGTATGTCATTTACTAATGCATAAGTCATTGTCCATTGCGTGGATTACTTTTTGAATATGACTCCTGTCAAATATGCCCCCTCTGCACAACACATTCATCTGGGCGGCGTTGGAAGGTTTCCATAACTCGGCGTAATGTATTCCCTGGGACATTGCCGACAGCAGTTGTGATGCAATCCTTCAACTCAGGAATGGTGGCACAACGTGTCTGGAATACTTATTGCTTGGTTCAAATGGCTCTGAGCACTATGGGACTCAACTGCTGAGGTCATTAGTCCCCTAGAACTTAGAACTAGTTAAACCTAACTAACCTAAGGACATCACAAACATCCATGCCCGAGGCAGGATTCGAACCTGCGACCGTAGCGGTCTTGCGGTTCCAGACTGCAGCGCCTTTAACCGCACGGCCACTTCGGCCGGCTACTTATTGCTTCAGGTAGCTCCAGAGGAAAAAGTCTGCACATGAAAGGTAAGGTGAGCAAGGCGGCCAGGAAATGTCACCAAAATGGGAAATTGCTCTACCAGGAAATGTCTGTCACAAGAAATCCATGCAAATTCTGGCTGTATGCGAGGTCGCTCCATTTTGTTGAAACCATAATTGTTCCACATCCACATCGACCATACCTAATTGGGAAAGAACGAAGTCTTGCAGCATCTTTAGGTAGTGTTCACTGGTAACAGTTACAGCCACACTGCTGTCATCCTCAAAGAAGTAAGGGCCAATAAACCCAAAGGAAGCAACTCCACACCACACTGTGACACGAGAACTGTCCAAGGGCTTGATGTGCAGTTCATGTGGGTTTACATCACTCCAATAATGCATATTATGTTTATTCACTGAACCACATAACTCGAAATGAGCTACATCTGACATCAGGATGGTGTGCAACATTTGTGGATTTTGGAGAAGGAGATCACGCATGGTTAAGCAGAATGTTTTGCATGAAATCCAGTCACTAGGCCTAATTTCCTGAACAATCTGCAGCTTATATGGGTGAAAATTGAGATGTGGCACGAGCTGCTGCGCATTCCTGCAGTACGTCATTGTGCTACGCAAGTCATATTACACTGTGAATGCTGCTGCAGCCTGTAATTCCCGCTTTACATGATATACTTATCCCACTAGTCAGCCACCCAGGCTGCCTATTACTGCTGGTACCCCGTTGGGAATGTTCTAATGGAAAGCAACTCTCAAATAGCATGAGAAAAGTGTTTTGTTCCCAGGTTGAAAAAACTCTCTATTGCTGTTAGTTTAACTTTCCTACATAGTTTGTAATTACACGTGACATTTGTTTGAATACAAAACCCTTCTAGTGTTGAAATTTGTGCATGATGGTCTGAAAAGCCATTCATTCATTTACAAACAGTATGTCCATCTAGTAATTAAGAATGAATAAAAACATTTCCTATGGCCGTGCTACTATTCCCCTGCTCCCTAGTTGGAAAAAACACAGTCTGCATCAGATCATATGAATTTAGGGGATCTACCTACATCCTTTTTCTTGGACCATCATACACAAAATTTATATTGAATTCACCACATGTAACTAATTTCTGGTACTTCCTACAAAGTGAATCAAGAGCCCTCTCTAGCTTGAGCAGAAATGCTCTGAAGTCAGAATTACGTGAGCTACAAATGACAACAATTAGAGGTTTAGTTTCACTAAATTCAGCTGCCCTGCACAACATTCAAACATCTGTTCTGTGCAGTGCTGTGACAGGTCTATGGACTCAAATGGAATACTGTTTTTTTTACATACATAGCCACTCCCCCAAACCGCAAGGAACTCCATGAAAAACAGTCAGCTAATCTGTATCCTGGTAAAGGAAGCTTCTTAATTGCCAAATATTCAAGTGGTGCTCCGACATACCAATAATTTCAGAGTCAACATCTGTAAACAGTTCACTAACTTTATCTGTAATACCTCTTATATTTTGATGAAATATGCTAATTCCTTCTCTACTTGGGGAAATGACATCCTCTGAAGGTGAGCCCTTAGTTAGGACGACTTCCATTAAGCAGGTTTATCTATCAGCTGACTTCAATCTAAAAAAGGTGCACATCTAACACCAACTACTACAGGAATTTTTCCATGAGTGATCCCTCCACCACCCACTACACTGTCACCTATAAGCTTTGCCAGCCTCCTCTTCCCATACCTATTGAGGTATGCCTAGTGAAACCTGATCTACTTGTAGACCCAACTGGCACCACTGAAATGTGACCCATACCAACTGCAATCAGCACCCTCTCCAGCCCCATGTTAACATCCCTAACATCTGCATTGAGATGTGGCCAATCATGATGCTGAAACAGTTGCACAAAATGCACATTAGTGCCACCAGTTTGAGTAGCTATCTTTACCAGATCACCACCTACATCATATTCCCCCTCTCTATCAAGACTGTGCCCTGCTCCACCCATTATCACTACGTGATCCTCACTTATAAAATTTCTACATAATGCCCCTTTGCTGTCAGTCACCTGAGCCAACTGTGCACTAGGCTTCACAATGCTGGTGACTTGGTACTCACTCCCCAACACTTCCTACAACTGCTGGCCCACACCTCTACTGTGTGAACTACCTAGCAGCAGAACCTTCTTTCTGTCTGACTTTGCAACTAACGTAGGCCTCATAACTGCTGAGGACTGCTGCACATTCCCTACATCTACAGCTATTCACATTCAGATGCTGAAGAACCTTTCTCCTGCGGGTAAAGGTTTTCTTCTTCATACTTGTAATCGAACCTGGATTGAGGGTCATGTTCCCACATGCTGGCGCGAATCTATTGTTGTCCCGATTCCTAAGCCGGGGAAGGACAAGCACTTGCCTTCCAGTTATCGACCCATTTCCCTTACCAGCTGTGTCTGTAAGGTGATGGAACGAATGGTTAACTCTCGTTTGGTTTTGCTGCTCGAATCTCGATGCCTACTTACCAATGTGCAATGTGGATTTCATAGGCGCCGCTCTGCTGTTGACCATCTGGTTACCTTGTCGACCTTCATTATGAATAGCTTCTTGCGGACGCGCCAGACAGCGGCTGTGTTCTTTGATTTGGAGAAGGCTTATGACACCTGTTCGAGGGCGGGCATCCTCCGCACCATTCATACATGGGGCCTTCGCGGTCGCCTCCCTCTTTTCATTTGTGCATTTTTAATGGATCGAAAGTTCAGGGTACGTGTGGATTCTGTCCTGTCTGATGCCTTTCGCCAGGAGAATGGGGTGCCACAGGGCTCAGTTTTGAGTGTTGCTCTCTTCACCATAGCGATCAATCCAATAATGGATTGCCTCCCAGTTGATGTATCAGGCTCCCTTTTTGTGGACAGTTTTACCATCTACTTCAGCGCACAGCGTACGTGTTTCCTGGAGCACTGTCTTCAGCATCTTGACCATCTTTACTCCTGTAGTGTCACCAATGGCTTCCGTTTTTCTGCCGAGAAGATGGTCTGTATTAACTTCTGGCGCTACAAAGAGTTTCTCCCACCGTCCTTACATCTCGGTCCCGTTGCTCTCCCATTTGTGGAGACAACAAAATTTTTAGGTCTTACATTTGACAAGAAACTTAGCTGGTCTCCACATGTGTCATACTTGGCTGCCCATTGTACCCATTCCCTAAATTTCCTCCGTGCTCTCAGCGGTATGTCGTGGGGAGTGGATTGAACCATCCTACTTCGCCTATATCGGTTGATCATCTGCTCAAAACTGGATTATGGGAGCTTTGTATACTCCTCTGCATGGCCATCCATCTTACGCCGTCTCAACTGTATACAATATCGGGGTTTATGTCTTGCGATTGGAGTGTTCTATACCAGTCCCGTCGAGAGTCTTCATGCTGAAGCCAGTGAATTTCCACTAACCTACCAGTGTGATATACTGCTTTGTCGGTATGCCTGTCAGCTATTATCAATGCCCGACCACCTGTCTTATCGTTCCTTTTTTGACGACTCTCTCGACCGTCAATACTGGTTGTATGTATCTGCCCTGCTACCCCCTGGAGTTCGCTTTCGTCGCCTCCTTCAGCAACTTGATTTTCCACTCCCTGCAACCTTTAGAGTGGGCGAGAGCCAAATGCCACCTTGGCTCCAGGCTCATGTTCACATTCACCTTGACCTCAGCTTGCTCCCAAAGGAGGTTACTCTGGCTTCGGTATACCGCTCGCAGTTTGTCGAACTTCGTTCGTAGTTCATTAATACGATCTTCATTTATACAGATGGCTCTAAGACCAATGATGGTGTCGGGTGTTCTTTGATCCTCGGGGCACACAGTTTCAAATACCGGCTCCATGGCCATTGTTCGGTCTTCACAGCAGAGCTATACCCCTCTATCAGGCTGTTCTTTACATCCGCCGCCACCGACATTCTGATTATGTCATCTGCTCTGATTCTCTGAGTGCCATCCAGTGATCCGTATCTGGTTCACCCTTTCATGCACCAGACCCAACGCTCTCTTCAGCAGCTGGCGGACGACGGTTCTCTGGTTACCTTTATGTTGGTTCCTGGCCATGTCGGTATCCCTGGGAATGAAGCTGCAGATGCCACGGCCAAGGCTGCGGTCCTCCAGCCTCGGACAGATTCTTGTTGTGTGCCTTCATCTGATTTTAGCAGGGTCATTTATCAGCGCATTTTATTTCTGTGGCATGCCAATTGGTCTACACTTACTGAAAACAAGCTTCGGGCCTTGAAACCTCTTCCCACAGCTTGGACAACCTCTTCACGCCCTTCTCGGCGGGAGGAGGTCGTTTTGGCCCCGTTATGGTTTGGACACTGCCGGTTCAGCCACCGCCATCTGCTGACGGCTGCGCCGGCGCCATTCTGCCCATGTGGGTGATTGCTGACAGTATGCCACATTTTAACGTCCTGTCCGAATTTTAATACACTGCGCATTGGTCTTGGCCTGCCATGTACTCTGGGTGAAATTTTAACGGATGACCCAGGAGCAGCTGCTCGTGTTCTTCGTTTTGTCCACTTGCCAGACCTTTCTAAGGACATTTGATTATGCTGTTTTCTTTTAATCCCTTGCCTGTTAATGTGCCTTTTATAGTGTTGGCCTTTTTCGTTGCTGTTTTAACATTGTGCCTCACAGTGCCTTCATAATTTTGTCTGGGCGCTAATGACTGCTGTAGTTGTGTGCTCTAATGAAAAAAAAAAAAAAAAAAAAAAAAAAAAAAAAAAAAAAAAAAAAAAAAAAAAAAAAAAAAAAAAAACCACTACATCTACATCTACAACTACAAGAGGCTCCTCTCCACTCAACTCTGACAGTTTGTTAAACCTACTGCATATGCACACACAAAGTATAACTGTCTGAATACCTCCTCCTCCTAGCTGCCTTCTTGACAACTGCCAGTTCCCATTCCTCAACCTATCTAGTTCCTCATGTGCGCATTGTAACTACACGTGAAGGGCACAGATCTTACACTGCTGCTCCTATATCAATTTACTTCTACTACAGATTCTGCATTCCCAGAAGGGGATCTGACTAGAGTGCCCACTGCTTCCCTTTCATATCCCTCGACTCTTATAACTGCCATCTGGTTTCTGTACAAATTGTAAATAGCCTTTCGTTCCCTGTATTTTACCCCTGCCACCTTCAGAATTTGAAAGAGAGTATTCCAGTCAACATTTTCAAAAACTTTCTGTAAGTCTACAAATGCTAGAAACATAGGTTTGCCTCTCCTTAATCTATCTTCTAAGATAAGTCGTAGGGTCAGTATTGCCTCACATGCTCCAACATTGCTACGGAATCCAAACTGATCTACCCCAAGGTTGGCTTCTACCAGTTTTCCATTTGTCTGTAAAGAATTTGTGTTAGTATTTTTCAGCCGTGACTCATTAAACTGTATTTTCACATCTGTCAACACCTGCATTGTTTGGGATTGGAATTATTATGTTCTTCTTGAAGTCTGAGGGTATTTTGCCTGTATCATACACTCGCTCAGCAGATGGTGGTAGAGTTTTGTCAGGGTTGGCTCTCCCAAGGCAATCAGTAGTTCTAATGGAATGTTGTCTACTCCCAGAGCCTTGTTTTGACTTAGGTCTTTCAGTGCTCTGTCAAACTCTTCACGCTGTATCATATCTCCCATTTCATCTTCATCTACGTCCTCTTCCATTTCCATAATATTGTTCTCAAGTACATCGCCCTCTATATACTCCTTCCACCTTTCCACTATCCCTTCTTTGCTTAGAACTGGATTTCCATCTGAGCTCTTGATATTGATACAAGTGGTTCACTTTTCTCCAAAGGTCTCTTTAATTTTCCTGTAGGCAGTATCTATCTTACCCCTAGTGAGATAAGCCTCTACGTCCTTACATTTGTCCTCGAGCCATCCCTGCTTAGCCATTTTGCACTTCTTGTCGATCTCATTTTTGAGAAGTTTGTATTCCTTTTTGCCTGTTTCATTTACTGAATTTTTGTATTTTCTCCTTTCATCAATTAAATTCAATATATCTTCTGTTACCCACGGATTTCTACTAGCCCTCGTGTTTTTACCTACTTGATTCTCTGCTGCCTTCACTATTTCATCTCTCAAAGCTTCCCATTCTTCTTGTACTGTATTTCCTTCCTCCATTCTTGTCAATCGTTTCCTAAAGCTCTCCCTGAAACTCTCTACAGTCTCTGGTTCTTTCAGTTTATCCAGATCCCATCTTCTTAAATTCCCACCTTCTTGCAGTTTCTCCAGTTTTAATCTGCAGTTCATAACCAATAGGTTGTAGTCAGAGTCCACATCTGCCCCTGGAAATGTCTTACAGTTTAAAATCTGATTCCTAAATCTCTGTCTTACCGTTACATAATCTATCCGAAACCTTCCAGTGTCTCCAGGCCTCTTCCATGTATACAGCATTCTTTCATGATTCTTGAACCAAGTGTTAGCTATGATTAAGTTGTGCTGTGTGCAAAAATCTACCAGGTGGCTTCCTTTTTCTTTCCTTGCCTCCATTCCATATTCACCTACTACATTCCCTTCTCTTCCTTTTCCTACTATTGAATTCCAGTCACCCACAACTATTAAATTTTCGTCTCGCTTCACTATCTGAATAATTTCTTTTATCTCGTCATACATTTCATCAATCTCTTCGTCATCTGCAGAGCTAGTTGATATATAAACTTCTACTACTGTGGTAGGTGTGGGCTTTGTGTCTATCTTGTCTACAATAATGCACTCACAATGCTGTTTGTAGTTGCTTACCCACACTCCTATTTTTTTTATTCATTATTAAACCGACTCCTGTATTACCCCTCTTTGATTTTGTATTTGTAACCCTGTATTCACCTGACCGGAAGTCTTGTTCCTCGTGCCACTGATCTTCGCTAATTCCCACTATATCTAACTTTAACGTGTCCATTTCCTTTTTTAAATTTTCTGACATACCTGCCCGATTAACAGATCTGACATTCCACTCTCCAATATGTAGAACACCAGTTTTCTTTCTCATGATAATGACGTCGTCCTGAGTAGTCCCCACCTGGAGATCTGAATGGGGGACTATTTTACCTATGGAATATTTTACCCAAGGGGACGCCATCATCATTTAACCATACAGTAAAGCTGCATGCCCTTGGGAAAAATTATGGCTGTAGTTTCCCCTTGCTTTCAGCCGTTTGCAGTACCAGCACCGCAATGCCGTTTTGGTTAGTGTTTCAAAGCCAGATCAGTCATTCATCCAGACTGCTGCCGCTGCAACTACTGAAAAGGCTGCTGCTCCTCTTCAGGAACCACACGTTTGTCTGGCCTCTCAACAGATACCCCTCCATTGTGGTTGCACCTATGGTACAGCTATCTATGTCGCTGAGGCACACAAGCCTTCCCACCAATGGCAAGGTCCATGGTTCATGGGGGGGATGAGATATCTACAGGTAGTTAATCTAGTCTGTTATCTAATTCTGGAGCTACACTTATTGTTGTGCAATTCATTTTACATGAAAGTGAGATTTTTGATCCTCAGAATCGACATTTGGGCTTATAACTAAAACTATGAAGTTGTCTTGCAGTAGTATTTTTCAAAGCTGTTTTGCAGTAGTATTGTTCAGTTGCCATCATTTGACACATTGTTTGCTATGGTTCCTTAAGGATACAGGGTACTTCTAAATGGTGGAATAATTGAAACTCTTTTGACTGTATTGAATTCTATAGGCTTTCCTGATTAGAGTGATATATACATCATAGGGTTTCAAAGAAAAATGACCTATATGCCAAATTTTAATATTATGACCATGTATGCCACCATGCCTCCTTTATTTCTGTTACAGAAACCAGTATATTTCGAAAAGCACTGTGAACTTTCTGTTTCCAGCGATTATGCATATGATACATTGTATATGTTGATAACAGTGCAGGTTTCTAGTGTCTTAAATGATTATCTTTGCTAGTATTTACTTTTGTTTCACTGAAGCAGTTAGTTCATATGTTACTGAATGTTTGTTGCCCATATGCTACGTGTATTTGTGGAAGTACATATCCTTTAGTGTGCAATAAATACAAACTATGCCATGCATCAAGAAATTCAATAAAAGGAAATTCCATGGTGACCAGGTCACAAACATAGCAAGCCACACTGTTGAAAGTAACCTATGTATCAGTTCTTCAGGAAGGAAACTCCCACATGGCACCCCTCAAATTCAAATTTGTCTGTTAACAATGATGCTTTTTGTAGTGGATTTATTGGTTTTGATGTGGCCATCTTATCTTCTTTGATAAAGGAAGTGGCAAAATGTAAACAATGTGATGGTGTAGGCTATCTGGAAATAACTGAACAACAAAGTAGCAAGAAGGGTTTAGCGTCAAAATTAGTTGCCCTGTGTAGATCCTGCATTAAATCTACCTCAAAAATGGCTTCGAACATTTTGTACGATTCAAATTATGTGAATTTGAAGTTACTGTGTGCAATGTGTGCAATAGGGAAAGGAAAACAGGCTGCTCAAACATTTTGTGGTTTGATGGACCTTCCTCCTCCTCTCAGTAGATTCAGTGAGTATATAAAAATACTTTTAGGTGCCTTGACGGTTGCATCTAAAGCATCTATAAATGTGCAGTAGAAGAAACTGTAAATATTAGTTGAAACAGGGACATTGCTGTTGCACTTGATGGGACATGGCAATGTCGAGGACATCATTCCTTGAATGCCGTTGTAAGTGCTACTTCTCTGGAGAATGGAGAAGTTTTTGATGTTGAGTGCTTATCTAAGTACTGCCACACCTGCCATGGTAGCACTGAAGCACATATTGAACATCAGTGTTCTAAGAATTATGATGGTTACAGTGGAGGTGTGGAGTATGATGGAGCTCTACAAATATTTCAGAGGTCAGTGCCCATTTATAGCATTAGAAATACCTAGACGATGGGCTCTCTAAAGCTTTCAATAAAATTAATGAATTCTATGTTTGTGGTGATACCTTGGTAACAAAACTGGAGTGTCGTGGGCATGTGCAAAAGCGGATGGGTGCTAGACTGAGGATGCTACAAAGGGAAATGAAAGGAAAATTGCTTTCAGATGGCAAATCTCTGTCTGGCCGAGGCAGATTGACAGAAACTGAGATAGACTTCCTTCAGAGTTATTATGGACTGGCCATTAGAGGAACTGCACCTCTGAATGATGTTACAGCAATGGGAAAACTGTATGGGCCACCTACTTTCATAAGTCGTCCACAGATGACCACCCTGTTCATGGACTTTGCCCTAAAGGAGCAGATTCTTGGTGTGGTTACCAAAAAGCAAGAGAAACTGGTCAAATATACCATTTTAAGCATTCTCTTCTTGAGCCTGTTATGAATGAACTAAAACCAAGTTTTAGAGACCTGAGTGACCCTGTTTTGCTTAGTAAATGTCTTCATGGGGGCACTCAGAATACAAATGAAAGGTTCAACCATTATATATGGGAAAGATTACCTAAGACTGTTTTTGAAGGACTAAATACATCAAAAGTTGGTTTACTAGCTGCAGTGATATGTTTTAATGATGGAGTGATAGGAAGGTTGGAAATCCTGAGAAATTTAGGCATAAAATGTGGCTCTAATATGGGAGATCAATTGCGTGCATGTGACAGACAATGGGTGCATGAAACTGAAAGATTTGCTCTTCAAGCTACCAAAGAAACAAGAAGTGCTAAAAAGAATGCCAAGAGGAAGCTTGAAGATGAAGAAATGCTGCAGGATGAAGACTATGCTTCAAGAATGTTCTGAGGCACAGTTCAATTGGTCTCACATCTTCATTCTCAATTTCCCACAAGTGGTATTTTTCAGAATTCAGGTACAAATATTTCCTAAAGTTTATAAAGCATTGTTCTAATTTTTTCTGTAACTTGCAATAGTCCTTACTTATGTAGCAGACCTAAGCTTTATTGCAGAATCAACTAAATTATAGAAAAAAGAACTTTTTACTAGGGAAAAAAATATAAAAATTAAAATGTAAGATGTGATATTTTTTTTATCCTTGCAGTATTCATAATACGTGGAATTAAATAGGCCTAGTACCTCATCCATCATGTCATGCATATATGGTAAAAATTTGGTCTCCTTCAAATGTATGATATTGGATTAAATGGTACCTCAATTTGTGGAAGCATTTTGGAAAAGGAATTGCAACAATTTCTTTGTAATTTTTTTAATAACCCTAAGCAGGTTCAAAAATATCCAAAATACTTCTAATTTGTTTAGAAAGTGTGCTGCATTACCTTAAGGCATTTAGAAGTTACTACTTTTTCAAATGAATTAAGTACGTTCATATCTTAAATCATCAATATCTAAAATACTATTATATCTACACAGTGGATGTTTAGACTGCTTTCTCACATTGTTTCCCTCTTTCGAATGGTGTCGTTGCTTATTCTGACTCTTTATTAGTGTAGGTTTCACTTATGGGGCAACAGTGAAATAATTTGCATGCTCTGAGTTTTCGCTGTGGAGGCACCTTACCACTCACCAGGCAAAAACAATTTGCAGTAATATGTGGACTATTATATAATAGCCTATATAATAGCTGGGTTACCTCATGGCCTGCATATTTTGCCAATAGCAGAAGTTCAAGTTTCATCTGCAGACAGCTCCCAACTACCTCCATATGCGCTATGCTCACCCATGTTGGGCTCATGCTGTGCGACATTGTCTGTCTAACTAGCACATTTCTGTTGTCCTAGAAGCATAAGTCTTTTTTCTGTGAGTTTCAAACACCATGCAGCATTTTACACTGCCAAATGCTTTTTCCAAGTCGAGAAGTCCCATGTGAGTGTCTTTGATTTCCCTTGTATGTTGCTTTGATTATCAAGAACAATATCTAAGCTGCCACTTTGCGGCTTTACCTTTCCTAAAATCAAACTGATTGACATCCAACAGGTTCACAATTGTTGTTTTCCCTAATTTCAGGTCTTATCCAAATACACCTCCTCCTTTTGTGATTCTTGAACAGTGCATTTGCTATTACTAGCTAAAATTTATTGTAGAGCTCCAAGAGTCTTTCTCCCCTCACGTTTCAATTAGCAAGCCCATATTCTCTCATAATTCTTCTATTGATTCCCATACTATAGCATTCCAGCGCCTCATGATTATTAGATTCGAACTTACCATTACATACCGAGTTGTCCATCCCATGTAGACAGTACCGGCGTCAGGGACAGATAAGGATAGGGCTAAATGTTGGCCATTCCCTTCTTTTCTTTCTTAACCATTCTACTTCCTATGCAATTTCAAGTTATCAGCTCACACTTGTCCACCCCTGGTAGCTGAGTGGTCAGCATGACTGAATGTCAATCCTAAGGGCCCGGGTTTGATTACCGTCCGGGTTGGAGATTTTCTCCACTCAGGGACTGGTTGTTATGTTGTCCTAATCATCATTGTTTCATCCCCATTGGTGCGCAAGTCGCTGCCAAAGTGGCGTCAAATAGAAAGACTTGCACCCAGTGAACGGTCTACCTGATGGGAGGCCCTAGTCACATGACATTTATTTATTTTAGCTCTCACTTGAGCCACCTGATCCAGCAAATACTGGATTACTTCTCGGGTCCACTTCTTTTTCGCTGGCAGACATTTTATGTATCTATTAGTCCCACAAGCATACGATAAACCCAAACAGAAAATAAAGGAAAGGGAAAAACAACCACACAGACCAAAAAGCTTAAATTTGCCGCTTACTTCTGTTCCTGTGCTAAACACTGTTACTGTTTGGTCAGCCAGTTCAGCCTCCAACAGCTCTTCTTATGACAGCATACGTAAAAGTGTCAGGATGGATGGAGTGAGGAAATGGCTCTCTGCTGGAAATGGGGGGAGATGTAGACAATGAAAGCAGTCAAAACTACTTTACTATTCCAGTAAGCTTGAACAGCTGCAGGAGTACGCCCATGTCCTAGTGCACTCTAGCTCAACTTCTGATGTCCCTGCATCAGTGCTGCATGCAAGGATGATGACCCTGGAGTTTATGCATGTGGCTGGAAGCATTGAGCTTATTCGGCAAGGCTGACAAACCAGAAACTGAAGTGGCAGCAGCAGTCATAGCCCTAATGCTCGGCTGGTGGCAGGTGGCTAGTCAGGTGAATGCTCCTGGTGGGGTGACTCGGTGCCCCAGTGATAAGGCAGACAACAGTGTTGCCCATGATGATGTATCATGACTGGATATCAGCTATGGAACTAATGGCTCATATCTGAATGGATCTCAGTTCATACCTTTGACCATGAGGTGGTGACAGAATCTTCAGCAGATGTTCTCTTGGAAATGGTGGCAGAGTGAAGGTAATCTGCTGGCTAGGTCATCAAGCAGCAGTCATTGGTTTGCAACCCAGTTGCAACAATGATAGCTGTGTCAGGAAAGTGTCATTGACCTCATGGCAGAGAATGACACATGGTGTGCACTGCTGCATAGCCCAGCCATGATGACATAGATATGGTCAAAGTGGATCTACTACTGTGGAAGTCAAGTACTGCTGCCTACTTTAGTGCTGTCAAATCTTCCTGAAGACTGGTCACTGCCGAGATTGCTGGGTCACTATCCAGGACACTGCAGGTATGGCATAAAGTTATGTCAGCTTGCTGTGATTTGTGCCCTGGATAAGACACTGGGCTGCTGTCTTGACTTGTGTCATTACACCTTATATATTTTCTCTGTCTCTTCAATTTCCACACAAGGCATTGGCCTGTGTAACTGAACTATTATGGTTGGTGTTCGTTTGCTGTTGATTCTCATGGGAATAATCCTGTCACTGGCATGTTCACAGCAGTTCATTCTCTATCCTACTTTCCTAGTCATAATAAATACTACTACTATTATAGCATTTTCTGAAGCCGCTATCCTGTATTCACCTAACCAGAAATCCTTCTCTTCCAGCTGTTTCACTTCACTGATGATGTCCAGTGTATCTAGACTGAGCCTCTGAAATTTCATTTTTAGATTTTCTAGATTACCTAACACGTTCATATCTATGAAATTCTGTGCTGTGACTGGTAAAATGTTATCCTTGCATTGGTTATTCAACCTTTTGTTGCTTGGTTGGTCACCTCCACCATGGCAGTTCCCAGAGGTCCAAATGAGGGGAGGGTCTCATTCAGAATAATTTGCCAATGGAGAGATTATCATGAAAATTTTTTTAGTTGCATGTCCTATGTCCTATGGATACAGTATTGTAGTGGTTTCCACTTCCTTCTGCCTTCCCATACTGTTGGTCACTGCTGATTCACCTGTCGCTGGAACAGTCTCCCCTTTCAGGGGCAAGAGTTTACCCTGATCCTTTATCTATCCTTGTGCCTTCTTATACTGGAAGTCTTCAATCACTATTGCTGATGAGTTTTATTCAGAATTTAAGCAGGGGCTAGGATTGAACCTGTGACTATGATACACAAATCCCAGTTCCCTCCTGGACTTAGCCACCATCAATATGCAACCCCCTCCCCATCCCACTGCATATTTCAATTACAGCTTCTTCATTTCTTTTATATCTTCGTTACACCTGACCTCCTACTCCTCAGCCCAGATTTCTCTCTTTGTCTTTCCTTTTTCCCCAACAACTCATTTTTAGGTTTTAATTGCCCTATTCAGTTGACTTCTCATTTCTCTTCCTGTATCCATGTTTTGTGTCTCACTCTGTCCTTATATCATCTCTGGGCTGAAAGTAGCATGGTGCTGATTAATAAACTATCATTGACCTTTTGCTCCCTCCTATGCATTCCCCTTCATCTTCATTTCTCCTCCCTCCTACACCAGGAATGTGATTGACCTGATGCTCCTTTCTTACTTCCCCAACCTATCTCTTATTTCCTGCCTGAGGAAGAAATTAATAACTCCAAAGACCAGGATTAATGCTTTCAGTGTTAAACCATGTCATTCACCATTTCTGAAATTTTGCCTCCTGGAGGTAAGCATTGATCAGCCATGGAGCCATGCTGTCTGCTGTCTTTTTCAAGTGAGGTTTTTTATCATTTAATATTAATAAGAAGAATTTCAAAATTTGCAGTGAATATATGCCAGTCATTGTTTGCAGATGTTCCAAATATTACATCTAAACTCTAATAAATCAACTAAGCACAGCTCAAAATCCTTGTCCCTTGCTGTGTATTGATACTTTAGTGCTGCTGAAAATTCCACATAATCTTTCACAAAAGAACTGTTCCTTCAGTTTTGGTGTTGTTTCTAGAGTAGAATCTGATGAGAATGTAGCCAGAAATATTATTGAAACAATATGTTATCCCTTTAGCAAGTGTTGTTCAGTTACACTTGGCATATCAACTGTGGCAACTTGTTTTTTGATGATCTACATCTACACCTACACCTGTACTTTGTGAACCACTGTGAAGTGCATAGCAGAGGGTACATCCCATTGTACTAGTTATTAGTACTTTTTCTCATTCCATTCACATAGAGAGCACAGGAAGAATGATTGTTTAAATGCCTCTGTGCATGCTGTAGGAAATTTGTGGTAAGGACTATGGGACCAAACCACTGAGGTCATCGGTCCCTAGACATACATACTACTTAATCTAACTTAAACTAACTTACATTAAGGACAACATGCACACCTGTGCCCGAGGGAGGACTGTACATGCTGTAATTAATGTAATATTGTCCTTATGATCCTTTGGTAGCAATGTGTAGGGGTCCTTAGTATATTCCTAGATATCCAATTCTTTAAATTTTCTAAGTTGGCTTTCTTGGAAGAATTTCCTTCTATCTTCAAGAGTCGGCCAGTTCAGATCCTTTAACATTTGTGTGACACTTTCCCATGGGTCAAACAAACATGTGACTATTCGTGATTCAGTACGTCCTGTTAGTCATATCTGGTACAGGTCCTCCTACTCTTAAGCAGTATTCCAAGATCGTTTGCATGAGTGGTATGTGTGGTGTCACCGCCAGACACCACACTTGCTAGGTGGTAGCTTAAATCGGCCGCGGTCCATTTAGTACATGTCGGACCCGCGTGCCGCCACTGTGTAATCGCAGACCTAGCGCCACCACCAAGGCAGGTCTCGTGATACGAGAGAGCACTCGCCCCAGTTGTACGAGAACCTAGCTACCGACCAGATGTACGAAGCCTTTCTCTCTCATTAGCCGAGAGACAGAATAGCCATCAGCTAAGTTAATGGCTACGAACTAGCAAGGCGCCATTAGCCATACAGTGATTGTACTTAAAGTCTCCTGTGTATCGTCAAGATCGATGTACCACAAAGTTTGAGTAAAGTTAAGTATTAAACCTGCTCCGTACTTTTCTTCCTAACATTAATTACGTATCCTGTTCCAGTACTTCACGCCCGTCTGCGTTAGTCTAGCTTGCCTTTTCAGCCATCTCAACTTCACGGTGTCGGCCCAGCTACCAACACAACAGTATGTAAGCAATCTTCTTTGTAGACTTATTACATTTCCCTAGTATTGTACCAACAATCTGAAGTCTGTTGCCCAGGTTACCCACGAATGAGGGTATGTTATTGTTACATTTCGTGCCCCTGCGAACTGTTACTCCCAGCTATTTGTATGAATTTACTGACTCCAACTGTGATTCACTGATATTATAGACATGGGGTATTCCAGTTTTACATTTTGTGAAGTGCACAATTTTGCATCTCTGAATATTTAAAGCAAGTTGCAGATCTGTGCACCACTTTGAAATCTTATCGAGATCTGACCAAATATATGTGCAGCTTCATTCAGACTGTACTTTTCTGGAGCTAACCACATCATCTGTGGAAGGTCATTAAGATACAACATAAATAACAAGAGTCCCAACACAGTTCCTTGGAGTACACCAAAGTTACTTCTACATCTGCGATAACTCTCCATCCTAAATAACATGCTGCACCTTCCCTACAAAAATATCCTCAATCCATTCACAAATTTTGCTTGATATCCCGTGCAGTCATACTTTGATTACAAGTGTAGGTATGGTACTGGGTCAAATGATTTCCGTAAATTCAGAAATAATACCTCTTCTTGACTGCCTTGATCCATGACTTTCCATATGTCATGTGAGACAAGTGTGAACTGGGTTTCATATGATTGATATTTTTGAAATCCATGCTAGTTGGTATGGAGGAGATATCTCATGAATATTTTGGTTTTAAGAACCTAGAAGTAACAACAATTTAACAAAGACCAGGGGTTCACTCTCAGTATGGCATGGGGTAGGCGTTGGGTGCCAAGCAAAAGTAAGGGTGGAGGCTTGACACTTGAAGGGAGGTGATAGTAGCAGTTTCACCTGTGCCCCTAGCCTCTTGTGCCATCTGACATCATTAGGTACTGTGGCGGGATGAAGCTGTTATTAGCTGCCCAAATTGCCTTCTGCATATGCATCACTGGCCCTCTCTGGAAGATTCGAGGTGCTGCTATTGCATTTATGTAAGCAGAACAAAGTGCCAGCTCCAGCAATCAGTGATTTGAACTCTTGATAATGATGTGGAGACAGCTATCAAAAGCTCAAGAATTTTATTTGAAGTGACATGGCATGTAAGCCAAGATTTTATCGAAGCTTGCCACTGCAAAAGACTCCGAGGTGCTTTCTGGGTGAGCACGCTTTGAACTCTGAGAGGTTGTGGCCATCTTCCTTCTAACAGTACGTTGATGACTCATTCCTAATATGGGCTTATGGTGAAAATGCACTGCAGCAGTTTGTCGACCACATGAACAGTGTCCATCCCAACACTAAATTTACCGTATTTACTCTAAGCCGCACTTTTTTTCCGGTTTTTGTAATCCAAAAAACCGCCTGCAGCTTAGAATCGAGTGCAAAGTAAGCAGAAGTTCTGAAAAATGTTGGTAGGTGCTGCCACAACTAACTTCTGCCATCAAATATATGTAGCGCTATACAGGCATGCTTTGCAGGCACAAAAATAAATAATGGCGCCAAAACTTCTGCGTCAGTAAGTAAATTAAAAAAAGGTGGAAGACGAGCTTTTTTCTCCGCTCCGAGTTTCGACCACTGCATTTTCATACATTATCCAACGAAGTAAATACAAATTCTGTATTGTTCATCTTCGAATGTAGCAGCATTTCAATCTACTATGAAAATCCGACTGGCAAGACTGTTTGGGATATTGGTCAATATGGCCAACTCTATGTTCTGAATTTTTTCCTACCTGTGAGAAAAGATGGTTGCTAATAGGAGCTTTTATCAATTGTGAATCACATGCAGTATTCACTTCACCATAACAATAATACGAATATAAACATTTTGCCATGTATTCTATCATGTTTGCTGCTATCTCATTTAAATCCTGTCTGCTTAATAAACTACAAAACTACTGTGAGACAACAGCCAACGCGGAAGAATATACATGTCATGTTTATATTCGTATTATTCTCATGCCTAATAGTGATACAGTCAGAAATGAAGCACGGCAATTGACTAGAATTTTAAATCTAATTTCTGTGCAGAATGTAATGTACAAAAGAGGCATCTGCAAAGATTTTCAAACGGAGAAAAATTTTAGCTAAACTCTCGTTCAGAACATCTTCTATCATACGCAGTCTATTATCTGGTTCTTGTCAATCATTATCAAAGAAAGCAGCAGTGTAAGTAACAACAAATAGCAGTCTCTTGTCATTGTTTCGCTAATGACACAATTTTGGTAAACATTTTTGGAATACAGTGATCAATTGTTATATTTAGATTAAAGTTCAGTCTTGATCACGTTATGTCTGTTTTAATGGGTAACCGGTTTCGGTTTTTTTTTTATAAAACCATCATCAGTGTATTTCCTGTATATGTATATGTATATGTATAAAATGTTAATGTATTTCCTACTTTTATACTTTGACGATGGCGTCATATTATGAACGCTGATTGGCAGTTATGAAGTAGTGTGACAGGAAGTAGGCGGAGCCTCTGCATATTTAAGCTCGTGCTCAGCACTCATAACCATCAGTTGACTGCACAGCAGCAAGGAGAGCTCCACCTACCAACCCAAGGGAGCCAATGGGTATAACTAATTTTATTTTATTTTGTTAAAAATTTTGACCTCATTAGATTTTTTCATTCATTTAAAGATTGGTATCTAGTATTTCTTAAATTTATTCACAGGTCTGATGATGGTTTTATATAAAAAAAAAAAAAAAAAAAAAAAAAAAAAAAAAAAAAAAAAAACCGAAACCGGTTACCCATTAAAACAGACATAACGTGATCAAGACTGAACTTTAATCTAAAAATGACACAATTTCTCTCTTTTTATATTGTAAGCGGCGGTAGCACGCGCAAAAGCACGCCATGCCGCGAGCGGCGACAGGTCGTAAACACACATTATCAGAAAGCGACAGACAATGCATGATACAGTACAATAATGCAATTTCGGCTTAGAGTGATGTAAACACCTATAACAAAGAGAACGGCACTAATCAGATCATAGAAAAATAAGCAATCGATTCAAACCAGACGAAGCACGTGAAAAAGGAAGGGTACCCGTATAAATACGGACGGAGCGGCTGATGCATAGCAATGGCTACCTGGTAAAGCTTAACTGCTAAGCTTACGACCAAACTGCTGCAGCTGTATTGTCATTCATTCTACCTAAATTGTGTCTCATATTACAATGGACCAACTTTGTTTCGATTTGGAGGTGTGGCCTAAAACCTTTCTCTTCCCTTGAATTTTGAGTCTCAGATTTCAGGTGCGGCTTAGATTCGGGAAAATTTTTTTTCCTTGATTTCGAGTCTCATTTTTCAGGTGCGGCTTAGATTCGAGTGCGGCTTGGATTCGAGTAAATACGGTACTGTCAGGATGGAGAAGAATGGTAAGCTCTCATTCTTGGATGTTTTAGTTGAGCGAGAGGCAGGAGGCCGGCTTCATCATTAAATATGCCACCAAGAAATACTCTGAGGACATATATCTTTCCTCTATGGTGAGGATTGATTGATTGATTGACTGATTTTAACAGGAGAGCTAAAACAGCTTAGGTCTAACCCACCACTGCCCGCATCAAAACTAGGTTTATTGTGCAGTATCGCTCCCTGTATATCTAGTAAAGCCAACCAGTGCCCTTAAATAGTGCAATGAGTCCTTCAACCAGTTTTTTGTTAGACACAATTTCTTCAGGTCTAGTTGTCCTGAAGATTCTGTATCTTTTACTCTCCAATGCCTTGCATTCAAAGATTAGGTATGATGCAGTTTCCTCACCCTCATCACAGATATGGTGAGGATATAACACATATTGTGCAGCTGTTTGAAAAAACTGAGGATGAAGAAATGACATCTGCTGAGTACTTCAGCATTTTTACAACACTGCCAGGACAAGAAAATAATTCCTCATTTTGCCTGAGTCAGGTACAGGCACTACATTTGAAATGTTGCTATGTGTAGAATTTTGAAGAAGAGTAGTCATGTCATAAAGTGATAGCGAATATGACAGAAAGACTTGATGTTAATGCCATTGATTATCATCTTCTTCTGTCATCAAACTTGTTGCCATTTGATTGAGAGTGGGTAGATGTAGCCACAGCAGCACGACAGTGCCCATGTTTGTGCAAGACTACATGTAAGCAGTGACCCAGGTTTGACTGCTTAACTCACACAGATGCCGACCTGGAGTCCAATAAGACTGACAGAACAATTGTTAATCTTTCTGGCCAGCAGCTGGATGATGTCTCTGTTGCAGCACTGGGTAAACACCTTATTTTTTCTCCATGACATATGCCAATATTGGATATTGTTAGTGGAATTGAGCAGTGCATTAGGTATCTCTTGCATGATGCTGCTAAGGACATCAGACTAACTACTAGCCATATCCAAGAAAAAGCTGAGCCACTGAAATCCAGTATTAGCCAGGAGGAATGACATAGTTTAGACTCATTAAGTGACAGTGATGATGATGTGGGTGTCCTGTCAGCTGATACAGGAAATGCCACTGTGGTCTTGAATCCTGTAGGCTACTATCTGAAGGTGCTGTGTTTATTAGAAGATAATACATACCAGAAGCTTGGTAATGATCCAAGACAGACCATCGTCAGAAAAACAAGGAAATTTATAAAGGACTCAGGTATGCCAGAAGAAGTGGTAAAGAAATTAATGTCATAGACACCAAACCCCCAGGCCTTACGGATTCCCCAAGATACACAAAAAGATGTTCCTCTCAAGCCTTCACCCAGTGCAGTCAGTTCACCCATCTACAGATTGGCAAAACATCTGGCAGGGTTATTAACATCTAAATGGGGACATTGTGAGTATCATGTTGTTAACTCACAGTCATTCATTGGGACCCTCAGGAAAATAAAGATTGATACAAATGACATAAAGGCTGCTCTTATGTGTCATGCTGGATCCTTTGGTTCAACAGTTTCCACCTAAGGAGTCATGGGGTCCCCACTTTCTGCAGCTGTTGCAGACTTCTTCATGGAGTACTTTGAGGAGTAAGCTTGACCTCTGCAAGGTTGTGGCCATCTTGCTTCTTACAGAACACTGATGCATTCCTGATGTGGCCTCATAGTGATAATGCATTGCAGCAGTTCTTCAAACATGACCTGTTTACCCAGAATGTAATTTACTGTGGAGATGGAGAAGGATGACAATCTTCCATTCCTGAATGTTTCAATTGAGTGGAAGGCAGGAGCCTGGTTTGGTCATTCAGTGTACATGAAATCTACACACACTGACCAGTACTTGAACACCAACAGTTCTCACCACCCTGTACTCTAGAATGCAGTCCTGAACAGTTTGGTACACAGGACCAACATTTCTTCTGACAATGACCATCTAAAGTCTAATTTCAGCATGTACCATATATTCAGGGAAAATGGCTACAGCAACGGAGAAATTGCAGAAGTTTTTATGTGCCACTAATGAAAAATGTCTCATGAATCGCCAGAAGAGGCAGTGTCAGCTTTATTCCTTCCATACAGTGGAGCAACAACTAGTAAAATAGGATGCTTCCTGAAGAGATATGTGCTCTGGCCTGCCTCTAAGATATGAGGTACGTTACATACTATTGAAGACAACATAGGTTGTTTGCTTCATGATGTGTATGGTGTCTCCTCTGAATGTGGTAGCATTTACATATTATGAACTATTTTCATTGTTTCTGAGCATTATGCAGAGCCCCAATGACATATTGAAGAAAGGGAACTTGAGAAGCTGGTCATGCCTGAACAGAAATAAAATAAAATTTGACACAATGAGATTTCTGACTCAAACATCATCATATCAGAATTCCTTTATAAAAGAAACATCTGAAATTAGAATAAACAACAACAGTTTTAACAGACCATAGGCACACACTTAGCAGGACATGAGAGCAAGCTTCATATTGAGTGATAGCAGAGATGGAGGCTTAACGCTTGTAGGAGTGGCAGTTCCTCGCACCACCTGACATCCCTCAGTCCTGAGGCAGTATGGAGCTGCTAAGAGTTGCCCAACTTGCCTTCTGCATGTGTGTCAGCCCTCTCTGGAAGATTCCAGGCACTGCTGTTGCATTTGCTTTTTTATGAACAGAATATTGTTCCAGCACCAGTAATCAGTGATTTTAACTGATGATGACAAATGCAACTATCAAAATCTCAAGAGTTTTATTCGAAATGACGTGACTTGTAAACTGAGAAGACTTTATTGAATGTAGAAGTATCACTGTCAGATGAAATCTTAGCATTAATTTTGATCATTTCTGATGGGACACTTATCACAAAAAGTTTGTTAGAAATACTGTGCTAATTCAGGTCTTAGGGCTTTGTAGCCACTAGTATAACATTTCTGACAACATCTCCAGTATTGGAAACAAGATGTTTCCTAATCGTTTCTTTGACTAAGTTTTCCATTCCAGTTTTCAGTTTCTTTCCTCTAAAGTCATTTAAGTGGAGGCTACATGTAGTATGGACTCCACACCCAACAGTATAGACACCTACAGTACCTGTTTTCAAAATGATTGCAAAAATTTGAAACTGTTCATTTTCAGCTTTTGTCTCTCTCTTCACACAGGATCAAATTGGTAGACTGCTATTGGATGAAATGATCATGGAGGTAATGTTTGTGTAAGTCAGATAATTCAGGCACTTCAATAATTCATCGTACCTGTCAGAGCCTCTAGTTATTAGCTTCCAAACATACAACCACGTGTTCTAATTTAGTCACATTGTACTTAATTAGAAATGGTAGTGTTTCACTTAATTTTGTAACTTTGTTAATTGATGACTGACAGCAGACACTTGAATAACAATGCAATAGAGGAGCTTGAAGTATAAATTAACTGTCTCTAATTAGAAAAAATCTTTGTTATCTTCAGTATCTCTGGTGGGCAGTGTGTGAACTCCTTAATAGTTAGTGTGAGAAAAGCAGGTGACATCAATCTCAGCTCATGGCACTCAGCAAAATCATCATCACAGCAGTCCCTTTGGGGAACCAGAGCCCCCTGCAGAAAGTATGTGGGAAATGCACTTGTCATACAGAATGTGACCTGTGTGGCATAGGTGGGGGTTTTGGTGCTGGTGGCCAGTCATAGTACCTCAGTTGGTCGCAATTCCTTGAACATATCTGAGGGCTTGACTTGGTCAAGAAAGATGATAGAAGGATTTCATTTATTGGTATTCCCACATTGCACACTGCTTGTTGTAGGTCTATATGAGGGCCTGTGTACTATGGTTGAATGGAGTGTTTGATGCCATCCATACAAAGCATGACATGCTTAAATGTTTCCAGGCCATGATGTACATAGTTGTAAGGAGTGCCATATTGAGAAGCTTGGGTCAGGGCAAGTCTGGAATGTGTGTTCCCCCAAACTGACAAGTGAAGTCACTATGGTGTGGTCAGAGAGTTGGAAGGACTGTGCATCTATAAACTTGCTCTGCCAAAGATGAATCTAAGTCAGGGTTGTTGGTACTTGTTAGACCAAGTGAGGTCACTGGTAGAGCTGTAGTGCAATTGGTATCATGATACTTGAATGATGCATTTAGAAAATGGTGCCAGCTTTCAATAATATTGTTACTGGTGGGGTGGTAACTTGTTCTGTGGTGAACAGTACCACAGAATTTGTTTGGTTCAGCAAACGAGTCAGATTGGAGCTGGTTGCTGTGGTGCATTGTGAGATGTAGTGGACAACGAAATTGACCAGGTTGACTTGAGACGAATGTAGAGTCTGAAGTTTCTGTAGAGATGTTGTCTGTTGGCACTGGTTCTGACCATTGAGTAAATCAGTCTGTCATACTCAGAATGTAACATTGGCTGTTGAATGGAGCCAGTGGACCTACAACGTCAATATGTACATGTGCAAATAGTGTAGTTGGGTCTATGAAGTCCCTCCCACAGGTGTGTGCTTGTGGCAGGGAACTTAGCTTTGTTGGCACTTGATGCTTGTATGAGTCCACTCTCGACATGCTTTTTGAACTCCAGGCCAAACAAATCATTGTGAGACTAGGTCAAATGTGGGTGTGATGCCAGGATGTATGATATCAGAGGCGCATCTGCAGAACATATCTGGCAGATGAGTCACAATATAATTTGGTAGCTGTACCAGGAACATCAACAAGTTGCAAGTCTAAGACTGATGACCTATCCTTGAGGAGATTCGGGAGTTCCTGGTCAGTCTCTTGTGCCTGGTGCACAAAACTGATAGTGTCAGAGATGCTGACATGGGAAAGACTATTTGCTTCTACACACTTAATTTCATAAATGTGTCTGATGTCTGTGCTAAACTGGGTGATAAATATAAGTTTATTATGTTGGGGAGGTGACCAGTTGTCGTTTTGGCAGAATGCAGAAGTGAGTGGCTAATGGTCTGTATAAATAGTAAAATCTCTGGCTTCTAGATGTAGGTGAAAGCACTTGATGGCCTCATAAAGTGCATGTAGTTCCCTGTCATATGCACATCACTTTTGCTGTGATGAAGACAGCATATGTGGGAAAAGAGCCCGTGGTTGCCTTGTGCCATTGTGGAATTGCTGTAAAGCTGCACCTATAGCTGTTTGACTTAAGTCTGCAATTTGTTCATGGGATACCTCCAGGTCAGGATGTGCAAGAAGTGGTGCATCAGCTATGCTTTGCTTTGTCACTTCAAAGACAGAGCTCATGGTGTGCGTAGACTGAACCAGTGAGCTGCCCTTGGTTTATGGACCAGGGAGTGCTGCGGTCAACTGTTGTTGTACCTCAGCCAAGTGTGGCAGATGCTGAAGGTAGAAGTTTAGCATGTTCAGGAAGTGACATAATTCTTTAACAGTGTTTGGTTGAGCAATCTGTAAGATGGCTTTGACTTTTTCCAGTAATGGTAATGAGCAGGTATATGAAATATGTTATGCTAGAAAGGTAATCTGTCACTGATCAGACATGCACTTGGTTGTGTTGAGAACCACATCATACTGTTCTAACTGTGTAAAAACTTCAATTAAATGCTGTCTGCATTGCTCAGCAGTGGATGAAAAAAACAAGAATATGGTTTAGACAGGCAAAACAGTAGGAAGGACCTTGCAGTACAGCATCAAGGAAAATCTTTACCATAGCTGTGCAGCATTTCTTAGGCCAATTTCGTAAAAAGGTTCTCAAACAATCCATATGGAATGATGATGGCTGTTTTTCGAATAGCTTCCTCCACCAGTAGAATTTGTGTAAATGCCTTATCACAATCTAGAACACTGAGCAAGGTTGCTCCAGATAAAGTTTGATTATATTCCCATAACAAAGGCACTGGGTACTGGTCTGGCTCAGTTAGAGCATGACAGTCTCCAAATGGATGCCACGCACCAACCTTCTTTGGCACAGGGTGTAACAAAGATGACCACAGAGTACTGGATGATGTATGATGCCTTCCTTCAGCGTGGCATCACATTCCAACTTTGCAGTGCCTAAGCGGTCGGGAGCTAAACATCTGAGTCAGCACAAGATAGGCAGACTGTCAGTAGTCTTAATATGATGTATTATGAGGTACGTCTTTAGGATGCCAGACAGGTGTGTCAGGGCTGGAAACTGTTGCAGTAGTCCTACATACTCATACTCATCACTGGCTGCTGAGACAATCTTTGCCTTGTGCACTGCTGCACTATGTTAGGAACCTGAACCTGTTAAGCCTGTGATGCTGTTGACAGTTCACACATTCACCATGTATGGTAGCAGGTGAGAGAATAACAAAAAATTAGATTCAGTGATGGGCTCTGTAACATCTGCAATTGTAAAATCCCATGCATACATACAACACAGTCCAAGATCCAATTCCATATACTGTGAGCCATATTTTGCTATAGAATTATTCAATTCAGACAGACAGAACGAGGCTGGTAGTTGACTGCTGTCTAACAACGTCTTTGGAAATGCACACAGATTTGACCATGTGTGTACTAAATATTTCCAGTGTGACTTAATGTCACTTATAAACAGGTGCTGCAACTGTCCTCAGCAATCAGATGATACGCCTTTGTCCGACTGCATGAGGGGTATGAGCCTCATGGCTCGTACCCCTGTAACAGACCCAGATGCAAGACCTGTCTTATACATCCTCCCATCACCATGTACTCTAGTCCAGTCACAAACGTCACCTATCACATCAAAGGCAGGGCTATATGTGAAATCAGTCATGTGATCTACAACCTAAGCTGGAACCATTGTGCTGCATTCTGTGTGGGCATGACAACCAACAAGCAGTCTGTCCACATGAATGGCCACCAACAAACTGTGGCCAAGAAACAAGTGGACCACCCTGTTGCTGAGCACGGTGCCAAACATGACATCCTTTATTTCAGTGACTGCTTCACAGCCTGTACCATATGGATCCTTGCCACCAACACCAGCTTTTCTGAATTGTGCAGGTGAGAACTTTCCCTGCTATATGTCCTATGTCCCTGTAACCCTCCTGGCCTCAACCTTCGTGCATCATTGTCCTATCTCATTCCAGCCCCTGCTCTGATCCCATTCCATCACTGCACGGCCCTCATTTCACCCAGTCTTTTTACTTTTTCTCCTTCTTCGCTATCCTCCTCCCCCTCCGCCAACCCCCCTCCCCACCTCGCTGCTGCCCTCTGTCTAACCTCTCGATTGCACATAGCTACCCTACCCTCTTTCTACCTCACCCCTGCGTGCTCCCCAACAGCACATCACTGTCCACCACCATTACCCTGCTATCCCTTACCTCCCCACCCAGCCTCCTCCTTACCCCCACCCAATTGCCAGTCACATCATGCACTAGTGCTGTTGCTCGCAGTGTGGCCTCAGTTGCCTGAGACTGCAGTCATGTGTGTGTGAGCTCTGTTTGCATGATTGTGTATGTGTGTGTTTGTCATCCAATTATGATGAAGGCCTTACTGGCCAAAAGCTATATTTGTGACAGACTGTTTGTTGTGCCTATCTGTGACTCAGCATCTCCACTATATGGTGAGTGGCAACTTTTCTTTTCACAGTATTGTTACATTCCATTCTGGATTTTCCATTGTTTGACTTTTATAATTTATGTCGATTATGCCTGTATGCACATGTCTGCCTGTATGCACATGTCTTGCATTAGCAGGATCTGAGGTGAGCTCTGAGTTTGCCAAAGAATGTACTTGCTCCATGTGTGATTTTATGTTTGGAACTTTTGATAGCAATATGTCTCATCCACATGTCATTACAGTACATATTCACATGTTTACTGATTTATTTTGCAATTATTCTGGAATTAATGGAACTAAAATACTCGTTTCAGACACCTGTAACATCCAAATATAATTGTAATAACTCTCTTTGGTGCTATGAATCATTTTTGCCTAAAAGAGGAACACCTTCATAACATTATTTTGTAAAGCACAAATAGGCCAGTACTTACCTTTAGGAGGTGAAATTACAACATTACTGATTCAAACATTAGAAGTGAAAAAACTGTTCCTAGTTTTTGGAACTGTCACTTCGTTCTTTAGGATAGAAAGAGGGATTAGTGTTTGTTTTTTCTCCATGAGGAAGGGACTATCACTTCCAAAAGTTAGAAATGCTTTCTTTTTCAGTATTGTATGTGCGTATCATGTGGGGCAACATCTTGCAACATTGTGTCTTGCAATACTGCCGCATGCTACATTGTGCACGTTCTTGCACAATTCATGCAGTATAAATAACACTACGTCGTGTCACAAGTTGCCGCAGTATGCCATTGCTAGCTCCCAAGCTGAGTGCTTTTCTGTGTGACATTTTCTGTGTGGTGGTGGTAAATTGGAAAAAATGGAGTGGTCAAATGAGAAGCATTTAGCATTCACAGAGGACTACAGACAAGCTGAGGTTCTGTGGGCCAAAAAATAATATAATGAAAAGAGGGATTATACAGAATCTTGCTTCAAAATATGAAATCACTGAGAATGCTCCGAGAAAGAAGATTAAAAATCTGAGAAATGCATTTTATAACAAACACATATGTGTGATGAATAAAAAAAGCAATTCAGGGCCTAATATGGAAAGAAAGTAATTTACAAAATTCATTCTAGATGTAATGGAACCATTTGAAGGAATGGACAGCTCAATTTTAAGTATCTCAACTTCAGTAACAATTCATATTTGTTAACTGAGGCCATAAAATTATTGATAAGAATCTATGTAAAACAGGAAATTTTATTCTGGCCTTAGAAAGTCCCAATTTTTTAAATTGTAGTAACAGCAGTTTCACAATCCATTTTGCTACAGTAGATCGCACAAACAAGTTTGTAGAGAAAAAGTAACTAAAAAGTTTGAGTTCATTTATATAGTTCTATTTATTTTCATAGATGAATATACATTCTAGTACGTACATAATGAATATACATTGATGCAGGATGATACTATTGGTATTTGTCTTGCCTCTCAACCTTTTCTTGTGGTGTCATAAAATATTCTTTGAATTCCTCTTGTACTGCCTGTGCATTTGTTAAACTGGTACAGCTGCGAGTAGCATCTAACCGCTCTCCAAGAGTAATTACACCATTGTCTACATCTTCTGTGTTCAGACTACATTGAGGTGAATAGATAGTTCTGTACATCACACTAATTGTGGAGATACATACAAGCTTTTGTAACTTTTTCAGCCTTCTCAACTTCAAGTAACATTGGCTTCTTAAACACTCTAAAAACGAAGAACATTGCTCCAAAAGCATTTTCGGCAATATCTCATGTCCGAGTAAATCTGTACCATATTTTACGGACTATAAGACACACCTTTTTCTTCGAAAAATTGCCACCAAAATTCAGGTGTGCTTTATACTCAAAATGAATATAAAAAGTCCAGTGTTTGATGTAAAATTCCTGCCAGCCTTAAAAATGGCCATACATTCCATTCTGCAGGAAACCTGTCCCTATCTGGCTACATTCAATTCAACTGACAGCAGCAGTGCACCAATGCAATGAACATGAGTTGTGGGGATTCACGAGCTTGCTAACAGTTTCCCCCCTGGCCCTGTCACCACAAACCCAGAACATGGCCTAGCCCCTATGATGCGTCATTGTAGGCTATGGTGCCAGTGAACTTGATTTGAAAGTTATCTATGATATCAGTAAGAGTACAATATTTTTGTTATTATCTAGTTTTGTAATGGAAAACAATAAAAGGTATTCATATGCATGGGCTATAAACTGAAAGTATAGTGTATGCACAAGAACTTAGAAAAAGAGCAGCTGAATGGCATTTTGGCCCTCCACCAACAGAAAAAAACCAGTCATGACTGGCAGGCTAGTAAAGAAGAACTGAAAAAATGAGGCAAACTAAATGTGGACTGATTGCAAAATGGCCAAAACTAGAAGGTGGCATATAGAAATGGATTCAAGGACACCCAAAAAATAGCATTAGAATTAATACATGAATGATTCAAATACACGCCCATAAACTGGCACTTCAGTGGAACTTAACAGACTTTAAGGGTGGATTTCGTTGGTATTACAGGTTTATGAATTGTCATGGACTTAGTATGTGAACGAAAAACAAAATATCTCAGAAAATGCTACAAGAGTATGAAGAGAAAATATTCTCTTTCCATCACTTTATTATTCAACATCAAAAGAATTACCAGTGTGGAATGAAGCCAATAAGTGAATATGGATGAAACTTCTCATAGGCACAACAAAATGATTGTGAGGGTGTGGTGAGAGCACGCTGTTGTTCCATTAAAGCTTGCTGCTGGGCAATAGCAACTTGGAGCATTTCTTCCATTGAGATGTTTGTCGAGTGACTTAGCATAGACACTAACACGTGGACAAAATGTAACCCTCACTTGTCACCAAGTTTGTTATAGCAAGAACAAACATAATTTAGGGAACGTAGTACTTTATAGAGCTAACATAATATACAATGAAGTACAGGTTGTGCATAGCTAGAGGTCTGCGCGGATAAGAAAAGTGCAGTCCGCATCCGCAAGGTCCTAATCCACCACCGCATCCGCAGCAATTAATCCGTATCCGCAAGTTCCTTATCCGCATCCGCATATATTTAAGTTTTGAATGAGTAATTAATAGTAATACACAGTAGTACTTAGAATTATCATATGTAATGACATAGTTATTGTTAGGGTGCCATTTCTGCGACAACTTAACTACTTTTTATATATACTAAGATGGTATCTGTTCATTCGGACATGTCCGAAAGAACAGATACCATCGGTGATCATGCAGCTCGTTAGAATGAAATTACAATGAAATGAACACCCTTAGTTGCTTACAGGCGTTGACATACGCCAACGGGGACAGATGAAAATGTGAGCCCCGACCAGGACTCGAACCCGGTATCTCCTGCTTACATGACAGACGCTCTATCCATCTGATGGCAGACAGTGGGCAGGTTTGCCACCCAGAGAGCACTTCACAGGCCACACAAAAGACACAGTCACGGAAACTGATTAGGCGCAGGTCTCTTGGGTACAGCTACGTCAGTCGTAGCCAGGGGCTGAGGACAACAGACATCCACTCTACCTGGGCCCTGCAACAGACTTGAAGTTTTCAACTAACATTGCAACATATGTACTGGGCAGATGCCTTGCTCATTATCCGCAGATGACCCGCGGATATCCGCGCCGGTCGCGATTTTATCCGCCAAGTAACAAATATCGCGGATATATCCGCGGATATCTGCATCCGCACAGACCTTTATGCGTAGCCCTGAAGACATTGAATGGATAACAGTGATACAGTTTACAGTACAGGCAGAGGACTCATTTGTGATTGCTTAAATAATGCTGTTTCTTTGGTGGCTCACCAGAGCATGCCAGGGGACCGACCCAGGTGGCCTCTACAGGGTGTTACAAAAAGGTACGGCCAAACTTTCAGGAAACATTCCTCACATACAAATAAAGAAAAGATGTTATGTGGACATGTGTCTGGAAACGCTTAATTTCCATGTTAGAGTTCATTTTAGTTTCGTCAGTATGTACTGTACTTCCTCGATTCACCACCAGTTCACCCAATTGAAGGAAGGTAGTACGTAGCATCAACAGGTTAGTGTTCATCACGAACGTGGTTTTGCAGTCAGTGCAATGTTTACAAATGCGGAGTTGGCAGATGCCCATTTGATGCATGGATTAGCACGGGGCAATGGCCGTGGCGCGGTATGTTTGTATCGAGACAGATTTCCAGAACGAAGGTGTCCCGACAGGAAGACATTCGAAGCAATTGATCGGCGTCTTAGGGAGCACGGAACATTCCAGCCTATGACTCGCGACTGGGGAAGACCTAGAACGACGAGGACACCTGCAATAGACGAGGCAACTCTTCGTGCAGTTGATGATAACCCTAATGTCAGCGTCAGAGAAGTTACTGCTGTACAAGGTAACGTTGACCACGCCACTGGATGGAGAGTGGTACGGGAGAACCAGTTGTTTCCGTACCATGTACAGCATGTGCAGGCACTATCAGCAGCTGATTGGCCTCTACGGGTACACTTCTGCGAATGGTTCATCCAACAATGTGTCAATCCTCATTTCAGTGCAAATGTTCTCTTTACGGATGAGGCTTCATTCCAACGTGATCAAATTGTAAATTTTCACAATCAACATGTGTGGGCTGACGAGAATGCGCACACAATTGTGCAATCATGTCATCAACACAGATTTTCTGTGAACATTTGGGCAGGCATTGTTGGTAATGTCTTGATTGGGCCCCATGTTCTTCCACCTATGCTCAATGGAGCACATTATCATGATTTCATACGGGATACTCTACATGTGCTGCTAGAACATGTGCCTTTACAAGTACGACACAACATGTGGTTCATGCATGATGGAGCTCCCGCACATTTCAGTCGAAGTGTTCGTACGCTTCTCAACAACAGATTCGGTGACCAATGGATGGGTAGAGGCGGACCAATTCCATGGCCTCCATGCTCTCCTGACCTCAACCCTCTTGAGTTTCATTTATAGGGGCATTTGAAAGCTCTTGTCTACACAACCCTGGTACCAAATGTAGAGACTCTTCATGCTCGTATTGTGGATGGCTGTGATACAATACGCCATTCTCCAGGGCTGCATCAGCACATCAGGGATTCCATGCGACAGAGGGTGGATGCACGTATCCTTGCTAACGGAGGACATTTTGAACATTTCCTGTAACAAAGTGTTTGAAGTCATGCTGGTATGTTCTGTTGCTGTGTGTTTCCATTCCATGATTAACGTGATTTGAAGAGAAGTAATAAAATGAGCTCTAACATGGAAAGTAAGCATTTCCGGACACATGTCCACATAACATATTTTCTTTCTTTGTGTGTGAGTAATGTTTCCTGAAAGTTTGGCCGTACCTTTTTGTAATACCCTGTATAAACAGAACTGTGAACTGTATGGACACAGGACACAGTAGACCTTTGGAAAAATCCTCCCAACTAAATTTATCATTAAGCTGTAATCCCAAAAATTTAAACCTCTCAATGTCTTCTACCTGCCTATCATTATATTTTAGGTATGTACTGGGAGAACACCACTTACAAGCTCTGAGCTTGTAAGTCTAGTTACAAAGAATTGGCTTAGAATCATTTATTAATATCCATGAAAATTTCATTAACTGATATTTTTAAAACTACTTGATTTGCCATTAAGTGATATATTGGTATCATCTGCAAACAAAATAAACTTGGCATCCGGTAATGTTACTGGAGAAAGCTCATTTATATATACAAGATAAACCATGTAGGACACCACATATAGTTACTTCCTAGTTTGATGATGACTGATGGCTTAATACACGACAATTTGGTGTTAACAACCTGTGTTTCCTTTCAGTGAGATATTATATGAACTATGGTCCAGCATTCCCCATTACACAATGATGTTCTAGTTTACTTAAAAGGATATTGTAATTTACACAGTCAAATGCCTTGGACAGATGTCTGAATATATTAATAACCTGTAATGTATTATGTAATGAATTAAACTTATTTTTCTGTATGTGATAAATAGCCTTGTCCATATTGGAACCCTTTATAAATTCAAACTGTGAGTGATAATATACAGAGCGATTCTTATTCACTTTTAAAACCCTCTGAAGCTATGTACATTATGCTGAGACAAGTATACATTATAAAAATAAGTGTACAATTTGTGTGCCACTAAAACTCAGAAACGAGCCTCCCAGTACAATCAAGGGAGTTACATAGTGTGTTAGCCTTCTATCCCCCATCCATGAAGAAGGTTCCCATTTTTACCTGAGGGGCATGCTTTGGAAGATGGGCTGGGAAGTTTCATCTTCTAGAAATTTCTAGAACATTCCAGAACATTTGAGAGTAATCCTGAATATTTGAGAGCATTCCACAGCATTCCAGAATGTTCCACAGTGATTCAGGTTGTTCTGGAAAGTTCAGGAATAGTCTGGAGCATTTGGGAAGAGTCCAGAATCTTTAGGAACATCTGAGAATCTCCCAGATCATTGTGGAACATTCCAGAGCACTCTTGAACATTGTGGAATGTTCTGTAACATTGTGGATCATTTGAAGCCTTTTTTGGTATGCTCTGGAGTTCACTACTGGTGGAGCTATGCAATGGTAGGAGTAGATAAAGCAAGATCCGTCATGGGTTAGAATGTCAGTTTCTTATCAGTGATGAAGGCAGGAACCGAAAAAATAGTGCAGTGAATGAATAAAAACAGTGAAGTGTGAGTAGTCAAAGTGATACAGTGACTGAGTATAAATCAAAAATAAAGTATGAAAAGTGTTCAAAGACACTTAGTATAATTGTTGATAAAAAGTTGATTTGATTTATATTTTAGACAATGTCCAAACATAAAAGAGGAAGAGATTTTGCCAGTTCTGAAGCAAAATGGTGAAAAGAGAAAGAGCAGCAAAGAAACAAAATGGACAGAGTGTGAAGCACATATAAGTTCCCAAGAAACGACAGCAAGCACTGTGAGAAGCAGAGAAACTGAAGAACAAGGAAATGAACAGATTGAAGAATCAAGAATTGAGACATGATCTTATAATAAGACTGCAAACTCACATCGGCCATGAAAATATCACCCTATGAGAAGTGCAGATGAGGGCAAGTAAACAGTACAACCTAACAAATTAAGCATTCCACTATGACCTGATGAATGAATGTAACAAACAAAGAAACACAAACACATCATAATCAGAAAAACCTCTGCCAATTTTGGAACAAAAGAAATTCAATAGAGAAACACCTGGATTCTATTGCATGAATGGAAAAATTCAATTACCACCACTGGAAGCACCTCTGCAGGAATTTTTACATTACATGACTGAGGAAACTCCAGAATCAAATCACTTTCTTCAAAATATAAAAGAATACATTGCCTGTTTCCAAATGACTTCTTTCAGTGTCATTTTGATCAACAGTAGCAGAGATGAAATGCATTATGCTTTTTCCATCCAAAGACAAATCGGTCACTTCTTGGGATCCTTACTATCACTATCAACAAAGACCATAAATTTCTGCAAGTATTGAAAATGAAAAAAATATAAATTGATCATTGATGCACAAATATCAGTGGATTGAGATGAGCAGTAGTCCAAGATGTACAGATGATCTTACACAGTTACAGTCAACTGAATCACACATTCAAAACAGCAGTACACCGAATAGTTTCTGATGACTATAATTCAAGCCGATAAAAGTCCATCTGGAGAACATGAATGTCGAGTCAATGAACCTCAGATAGATGTAATTGTAGACAATGGAAACACAAGCTGTGACGTAACTGTAGAGCAAAGAAGAGGAGGACTACTTCCCATTGGAGAGACACACCTTTCATGTGATACCCTTCAATATCCATTAATATTTCTGCATATAAAGGGCAGATATAATTTTAAACGTGAAACAAATCCAACTTGAAACAGGTGTAGAAATAACAAAAATATTCTCTTCCAAGGAGTTTTATGCTTACCCTTAATGATCAAAAACAGTGGAACATACAATCACATTCTCAACACTCGCTGTTTACTGAAACAGTTCCTGCTGTATCTGTGTAATAACACTGTTCACATTTACGTTGCAATTCACTTGCCGTAGACCGGGACTGTGCCCTAGGCCTGCTCGATGTTAACTGACTGGGCACGGCCCGTGCTGCCTGAGTTGTTGTTGTTGTTCTTGTTGTTGTTATGCCGGCAGAGGTCATGTCCAAATTCTCGCGTGCCCTCTGGTGGACGGGACTCTACTTGCGGCAACTACCATCCGTGATGCGCCGTGCTGATGTGCGCCTCCCGCGATCTTTCTGGTGGCTACTGCACTCCTCCTCCTTCGGGGGGGTGAAGCCACTGTGATCCACTGCATCGGAAGGTGGAGTGTCGGGCAGGAGCGATGACCTCCACATCCATTGGAAGGCCGGAGTCGAGGGGATCTGCCAATCCTCGAGCCGGAACCTTCGAATACGGCTGGAAGTGACCCACACGAAGAGGCCCCCGTCGCCCCACCGCCGGAGCCCGGGACAGAATGGGCGACAAGCTGTCGAACTCTGGATCCTGTGCCACCTCGGGAGGGGCAAGACCCAGTGGCGGGGACGATTGGGAAGGGATGACCACAGGTGAACCAGCCTCCTGAGAAACCGGGCCTGCGAGGGGGGCCGGCTCTCGCTGGGGCATCTGGAATGATGGCGATGCCGGTGCTGGAGCTACTGGAGGCTGCCAAGGCTGAGAACCATCGCTGCGCGGCAGAGTCACAGCGGGGAGAGGTGGTAACATCCCCTGAGAAACCAACACAGGTGCCGGCAATGGGGAAACCGGTGTCCGAGAGGTCGGAGGGTGGGTGCCCAAACGTGGACGTAGCTGATTTTGGTGACGACGTACCACCTGGTCCCCTGCCTGCAAGGTATAGAGCCGGCGGCCATTTCAGTGCAGGACCACCGCCGGTATCCAACGTGGATTGCGACCAAACCCACGTGCCCAGACCGACATACCCAGTGGAAAGCCAGGTACTCCGTTTTACGAAGACTGGTGAGGACCAGGCCGGAGGAGGTGCAGCAGAGACCTAGGTTGGCGTCCATGAAGGAGCTCTGCGGGGCTGCGTTCGCCCATTGGTGTGGTCCGGTATGCCGTCAGGAAAAATGTCAATGCCTCCTCCGCAGGAAATTTGTGCACATACTTTTTCATCTTCGTCTTAAATGTGCGCACCATGTTCTCGGCTTCCCCATTCGACTGTGGATGGAAGGGGGGAGAGCAAACGTGCCGAATACCGAAGTGCCTACAAAAATCCTGGAAGGTCTGCGAAATAAACTGCGGTCCATTGTCCGAGACCAGGGTGATTGGCAGACCTTCCACAGAAGAGATTTTTGCTAGTGCCTGGATTGCAACTTCTGAAGTGGTTGAGGAGCAGCGAACCACATATGGGAATTGGGAATAAGCATCAATGACAATGAGCCAAAAGCCATTGAGAAACGGGCCCGCAAAATCGATGTGAACACGTTCCCATGCTTGGGTTGCCGGCGGCCAGGAAGAGAACGCTGCCCTGGAAGATGCCTGTTGGCTCGCACACTGGCAACAGGTGGCCACCAAGTGCTCAATTTCTCTGTCAATACCGGGCCAGTACACATGTCTGCGAGCCAAGGTTTTAGTACGGGAAACACCCTAGTGCCCCGCATGTAATAACGTGAGGACCTCCCTTCGTAAACTGGCAGGAACAACCACGCGAGGAACTGTATCATCGGTAGCCAGAAGGAGAACTCCTTCCAAGACCGAGAGGTGGTCTCGTAGAATAAAATAATTACGAAGAGGGTCCGAGGCCCGGCCTGGAGGGCGGGGTGACCACCCCTGCTGAATGAGGCGAACTACTTGCCGGAGAACTGGGTCAGCTGCCGTTTCCCTGGCGACTCTAGAACTAGTGATCGGGAAGCCATCAACCGCTTGGCGGGACGCCACATCCAAATGAAAACACATAATCTCTTCTCGATCGAACTTAGGATCCGGGCCCACCGGAAGACGGGAAAGAGCGTCAGCATTGGCATGCTGTCCGGTAGGGCGAAAATGAATGTCATAATGGTACTTAGAGAGGAACAAGGCCCAGCACTGTAGTCTGTGGGCCACCCTATCCGGAATCTGAGAGGCAGGGCCAAATAACGATATTAACGGCTTATGGTCAGTGATTAACTGAAACTTCATGCCATACAAGGAAGGGTGAAACTTGGTAACAGCACAGACAATGGCCAAAGCCTCCTTTTCCACCTGGGAGTAATGGGCCTGTGCGGGACTAAGAGTTTTAGACGCAAACGCCAGTGGTTGCTCGGAACCATCTGCGTTGCGATGGGCCAGGACCGCCCCCACCCCATACTGCGAAGCATCTGTAGCCAGGACCATCGGCTTATGGGGGTCTAAAGTAGCCAAACAAGGCGCTGACGTGAGGAGGCCCTTCAACGAGTTGAACGCTCGCTCGCATGCAGGCGACCAATCAAAAGGAATACCCTTGCGCAGAAGGCAGTACAGGGGGCGGGCTATGGTGGAAGCCCTGGGAATGAACCGGTGGTAATAGGCTATCTAGCCTAAAAAAGCTTGTAACTCTTTCAGCGAAGCGGGTCGAGGAAGGTCGATGATACCTTGGACCAAACTTTCTAGTGGCTGGACGCCGTGCTGAGAGATGGTGTAGCCCACATACTCAATGGACGGTTGGAAGAAGTTTGACTTATGCAGGTTGCAACGCAAGCCCACAGACCTGAATTTGAGAAAGAGGGTGCGAAGGTTGTGCAAGTGTTCCTTCGTCCTGCGGCCTGTGACAATTATGTCATCCAGGTAATTAATACAATGAGGGATTGTCGACGTGACGTGCTCAAGATAACGCTGGAATATCGCCGGGGCACTGGATATTCCGAAGGCCAACCGCTGATATTGGTAAAGGCCAAACGGGGTGTTGACGGTCGCCAGTCGTTTGGAGTCCTCATCAAGTGGTATCTGATGATAAGCCTCCGAAAGATCGATTTTCGAAAAATATTGGCCTCCCGCCACGGCGGAGAACAATTCATCAGCACGAGGCAAAGGATAGGTGTCCACCACCAATTGGGAATTAATGGTGGCCTTGAAATCGCCACAAAGACGTAATTTTCCCGAGGGCTTCCTTACAATAACGAGGGGCGAAGCCCACTGACTAGAAGAAATGGGAAGAACGACTCCTAGGGCTGTCAGCCGGTCGAGCTCTTCCTTTACCTGAGGGCGGAGAGCCAAGGGGATCTGCCTCGCGCATACAAAACGCGGGCGAGCCGATGCCTTCAACGTTAAGTGAGCTTCAAAATCTGAAACACGCCCCAGGCCCACCTCAAAGATATCTGGAAAGTCTGAGATCAAAGATTCCAATGATTGATAGGGAACGTCTTCGGAGACCAGCTGTATGGTGTCAGCGATAGAAAAACCGAAAGCTTGAAAGGCATCCAGGCCAAAAACGTTAGCGGAGCTCGCGTCACTGACAACAATAAAAGTAATAGTCCGTGTGACTGATTTGTAAGTCACGTCGGTAGTGAATTGACCCAGTAGGGGAATGAACTGTTTACCATAACCGCGTAGACGCCGGTAAACTGGCGCCAACGGGGGTGATCCAAGGTCGGAATAAGTTTGTGCATTCAACAACGAAACTGCCGCGCCCGTATCTACTTGCAGTTGTAACCAGCGCGACAGAACCGACACCTCGATAAAGAGTCTGCGTGCCGATGCGTCGGGAGCCTGGCCCGATGAAACTTCCTGAATGTCAACGTCCATGTCCTCTGTACCTGCTTCCTTCGATTCTTTTGAGGCTGAGCGGCAAACTTTAGCAATGTGACCTTTTTTATTACATTTGCGACAAACAGCCCAACGCTAGGGGCACTCTGACCGATCATGATGTATATAGCACGACGCACAGGACGGGAACAGGGGCCGGCGGCCGGAATTCTGTTTACGCGCCGTGCGGGAGCGGCCGTAATGGCCGGATTGTACCGCTCGCACGTCGTCCACACCGGACGAAGTGGACGCGGCCGCGCCGCCCTGAACTGCCGCGACGTCGCACCATGCTTCCAGCTGTTGACCTGCGGCGTGAGAGACTTCATACGATTGAGCAATGGACAGGACTTCCTCGAGGGAAGGGTCTTCTAACTGCAGGGCCCATTGCCGGACCTCCCTATCAGGGGCCGAACGAACAATGACGTCGCATACCATAACGTGGGCATACGACTCTCGCGACTGCTCCGTGACAAAATGACACTTGCGACTAAGACCGTGCAGGGTAGCGGCCCATGCCCGGTAAGACTGATGGGGCTGTTTCTTCCATTGATAGAACTCGACCCTAGCCGCCACAACATGCATGCGGCGGCGATAATATGAAGACAGCAATGAACACAGTGCGTCAAAAGACAAGGGCGTGGGTTCCTGCAACGGCGCTAGCTGCCGCAAAACTTGATACAGCGAGGGAGAGATCCAAGACAAGAAGAGAGCACGACATACCTCCGCATCGGCAACATGAAACGCCTGGAAATGCTGCTGAAGGCGATGTTCATATCCGTCCCAATCCTCCGCCGTCTCGTCATACGGGGGAAAGGGAGGAGGGAACGGCACTGGAGCAGACTGCGTGGAGAGCAACGCTGGAAGCACTTGTTTCATGGTGGCCATTAACTCCGTCTGCTGCTCAACCAAAACCCGCACTAACCCCTCCATGCCGTGGAGAAGCTGCGAACCCGGAACAACGACGCAACACGCGAAAGAGCGACCCTACTCGTCGCTAATTGTGTAATAACACTGTTCACGTTTACGTCGCACTTCACTTGGCGTAGACCGGGACTGTGCCCTAGGCCTGCTCGATGTTAACTGACTGGGCACGGCCTGTGCTGCCTGAGTTGTTGTTCTTGTTCTTGTTGTTGTTACGCCGGCAGAGGTCGCGTCCGAATTCTCGTGTGCCCTCTGGTGGACGGGACTCTACTTGTGGCAACTACCGTCCGTGATGCGCCGTGCTGATGTGCGCCTCCCGCGATCTTTCTGGTGGCTACTGCAGTCTGTATGCAAAAATAGAAGCAAAACAGATGTTTTACATCAGAGTGAATCAGGGGAAACTATGCACAGAACAACATCCACTTTTGAGACACAGCCATAAATGCTGGAAACATTGACAACATTGGAACAGTGGTAATCTTCCCCTCATCATACAGGGTTATTACAAATGATTGAAGCGATTTCACAGCTCTACAACAACTTTATTATTTGAGATATTTTCACAATGCTTTGCACACATATATAAAAACTCAAAAAGTTTTTTTAGGCATTCACAAATGTTCGATATGTGCCCCTTTAGTGATTCGGCAGACATCAAGCCGATAATCAAGTTCCTCCCACACTCGGCGCAGCATGTCCCCATCAATGAGTTTGAAAGCATCATTGATGCGAGCTCGCAGTTCTGGCACGTTTCTTGGTAGAGGAGGTTTAAACACTGAATCTTTCACATAACCCCACAGAAAGAAATCGCATGGGGTTAAATCGGGAGAGCGTGGAGGCCATGACATGAATTGCTGATCATGATCTCTACCACGACCGATCCATCGGTTTTCCAATCTCCTGTTTAAGAAATGCTGAACATCATGATGGAAGTGTGGTGGAGCACCATCCTGTTGAAAGATGAAGTCGGCGCTGTCAGTCTCCAGTTGTGGCATGAGCCAATTTTCCAGCATGTCCAGATACACGTGTCCTGTAACGTTTTTTTCGCAGAAGAAAAAGGGGCCATAAAATTTAAACCGTGAGATTGCACAAAACACATTAACTTTTGGTGAATTGCGAATTTGCTGCACGAATGCGTGAGGATTCTCTACCGCCCAGATTCGCACATTGTGTCTGTTCACTTCACCATTAAGAAAAAATGTTGCTTCATCACTGAAAACAAGTTTCGCACTGAACGCATCCTCTTCCATGAGCTGTTGCAACTGCGCCGAAAATTCAAAGTGTTTGACATTGTCATCGGGTGTCAGGGCTTGTAGCAATTGTAAATGGTAAGGCTTCTGCTTTAGCCTTTTCCGTAAGATTTTCCTGTGTTACGTTTAGCTCCCTGCTTGCTTTATTCGTCGACTTCCGCGGGCTAAGCGTGAAACTTGCCCGCACGCATTCAACCGTTTCTTCGCTCACTGCAGGCCGACCCATTGATTTCCCCTTACAGAGGCATCCAGAAGCTTTAAACTGCGCATACCATCGCCAGTTAGCAGTTGGTGGATCTTTGTTGAACTTCATCCTGAAGTGTCTTGCACTGTTATGACTGACTGATGTGAGTGCATTTCAAGCACGACATACGCTTTCTTGGCTCCTGTCGCCATTTTGTCTCACTGCGATCTTGAGCGCTCTGGCGGCAGAAACCTAAAGTGCGGCTTCAGCTGAACAAAACTTTATGAGTTTTTCTACGTATCTGTAGTGTGTCGTGACCATATGTCAATGAATGGAGCTACAGTGAATTTATGAAATCGCTTCAAACATTTGTAATAGCCCTGTACATAGAAGGTCCAAGACACATATACGAATACAATCAAGATACCATGACCTACATAAGAAAATATGGGCAACCTGACCTCATTCACATGCAACTCATCGTGGCCAGATATCAAAGAACAACTAAGATACTGACAAGCCCCCATGCATTGACATGACATAATAACCTGAATTTTCCAAGAAAAACAGACATTTATTGAAGTCATCACAAAATACCACATCTTTGTAACCATTAGATGCTGTATGTGCATGATCAAATGTCAAATATGAGCACTGTCTCACTCACACAATCTCGTATGCCTACACAACAGAATTCATCTTACTCATATTGTCAAAATCATCCAAGTTGATTTTCCCAGTCCACTCAGAGGATCTGAAACTGCATGACATAATAGTGTAAAACATGATTCACGGACCATGTGGACCATTAAACCCCAATTCGTCGAAACAATACTGGGACGACACACAACCCAGAGTTGATGGCTATCACAAATACAGAAGACAATCACTGGAAAACAGTGTCTTTACAGGATTGAACAGGAAATAGATAATCGATGGGTAGTACCATACAACACACTACTTCCCAAAATGTTCCAAGCTCACATAAATGTAGAAAACTTCAGTTAAGTGAAATCCAGCAGATATGTCTGTAAGTATGTGAACAAAGGCAGTGACATGGGAGTATTTCAAATAGTCAAATTTAGTGAACAACAAAACAGAAATGATGATATCTTCATGTGCCAAATGGGGAGAGCAGCTTGTTGATTTTTGGTTTTCCTTTATATGAACGGAAACCAACTGTGCTACATCTAACAGTATATATGGAGAATGGACAGAGAATTTACTTCACAAAGGACACTGCCAGAAAAGTTGCAAGAAAACTATCTCAGAACACAGTGTTAATAGCTTTTTCTCAACTGTGCCAAACGGATCCATTCACAGAAACATTATTATATTCCGACGTCCCTACTTGTTGTATGTGGAACACAAGAAAAATCTTTCAACAATGAAAACAAGAAATTCCAATTGCAGATCATCCAGGAATCATGAAAATTGGTGCATTAGGTTGGATATAATCCCTACATCCAAACAGTGCAGAATGTTTCTATCTCCAGACGCTGCTACACGAAATATGTTTACAATTAACAAAGTGAATAGACAGACTTTAAATTATTGTGACATCAACCTCAAAGACTCTTGCTTCTCTCATAGTCAGTTCAGCAGGAAATAAGAAAAATTTGTACATATATACCCCAGATAACAAAACAAACAATGTTGTTTATAAACAAGTATTATAAATAGTTAGAATTTTTTATCAATAAATTTTTATTACGTTTTATATTTTAAAATTTATACTTTTATTGCAGCTACCACAGGATCTCATAACTTCCTGAGCGAAGCCAGGTACCGCAGCTAGTTTAATGTAATACACATGGGGCCACAAATGGCAGGAAATACCAAAAAAGTGGATGAAAAACGTTGAACATGTGATTTCACCAGTTGACATACCTTACTGCACGTGCAGTGGTTGAACTTGTCGATCCTATTCTCATTGATAGGGGAACAATGCTACATATCACTCGTGCTGGGGAACTCAGTTTTCATTCTTGCATTATCTGATGTAAGGCAGTAGTGTTTGCAGTAGGGGTAGCACAAAACTATGATGAATCCTTTCACATTCATGTCTTTTTTCTTGTTCTATATCTTTATGGCACTGTGAGTGAGTTCATCCATCTCCCTACATGCAATGTTCACATATGAAATAGCCTTCCATTTGCATATTTCAGAATTTTTTAATTCATTGCTGTTGTTAATACAAAAAATAATTGCTTTGACTTTTGCAGTGACCTTTGTACATCCAGTTTTTATATATGTACTTCAGCATATTTCTGCCAATTTGGAAATACTCTGGTGGTAAGAAAAGCCTGAACAAAAAACTTAATCTGTTACTAAACTTTGGAGAACAGTCTTTAATTAATTTTGTTGCTTTTTTATCATATCTACTACAATTTTTTCATTTTAAAGATTTTAAGGGTAATTTTTCCTGATATATATATACACATCTGTTACCAGTGTATCATTTACTCTTAAAGCTGTGTAATCCTCTTCAATTCTGGTTCTACTGGTCTCCTACTTCACTGTATCCCATACTGTTTTTATTTTGTTACCAGATGTGACTGTCTTTTTCTCATGAGTTTGCTTTGATGTCTGTATTACTATCTCCAGTATTTTGTGATATGTCATATAATGAGCTATAGCATCAACCTCAGAGCTGTTTCTGATGGGTACAATGTCCTTTTTGCTTTACAAGATACCGTTATTTCTTGAGCAATCCTTGGATTTTTTTGTAGACCTTAATTTAATTTTGGTTACTTTTTTTGGGTGGGTGGGGGGTATTGCACTAAGGCGAGGGCTTCTTTAATAAATGTGTTTTATTTTTCATTCATATCAGAAACACTGTACAGGCAGTGGATAAACATGTAGAAACATCACAAACACAACACATTACCATGCTTGACGAGTGTAGGAAAACTGTTGGCATTCAAACCAGCTTCCAGTCTTCTTGGAATGGATAAATACAGGTCTGATATGGTTTTCAAGGAAACCTTTTACCATTCTTCCTTCAAAGTAATGACAAGTCCAGGTAACCGTGATACAGGTGGATGGCACTCACACATCATTCTCTCCACAGTATACCACAAAGGCTCGATAATATTGGGATCTGGTGAATGTGGTAGCTAGGGGAGATGCAGCAATTCATCTTTGTGTTCATAAAAATCACCCTGGACGACACAAGCTATGTGAGAAGGGACTCTGTAGTCTTCAAACAAAGCACCAGCATTGAGGAACTAGCATTGAAACATGGGATGGACCTGATCAGCCCAAATAGTCATGAAATCCTTGAGAGTAATGTCATCTTGTAGAGCGACCATTGGGCCCATGGATATGGCTGCCCAAATCATTACCAAATCCCTGCCACTCCTGGGACATAAACTCAGCCAGAATTTAGGAAACAGTGTGAAATAAGGCTCATCCAAGCAAATGACATTCTTCCATTGCTACCAAGTACCAGTTTTATGGCTTCAATGTTATGTTTTCCTGTTACAGACATTTGCACCACTGATGAATGTTGAGTGTATTTTAATTCTTCCTTTGCAATTTATAAGAGAATGTGTGTTTTTGTTACCAAAGACATTTCATTTTATTTACATAAAATGTCATCAGTGGTCTGTAATGAAAGATTTACAATTTGACTTGAATTCTAGATTGGAAAACAGTTCATAAGAAATATGTTGATTTTTAATTGTAATGAAAAGTGGAGGATGGAATAACAACAATATAGTGAAAATAATTTATTGCCATTCACCACATAGAGGAAGCACTGAGTTGCAGTCAGGCACGATGAAAAGACCACAATACATGTAAGGTAGACAAAAAAAATGGAAAACACACACATATTCTCACAAGCACAACTCACACATATGTGGCCACTGTGTCTGAGCACTTGCTTGTGTGTATGTGTGTTTTTTTTCCATTTCTGAACGACTTTTTTATCTAAAAGCTTTAATGTTTAGCATTCTTTTCATTGTGCCTGTCTGTGATTCAACATCTCCTCTATCTGGCAAGTAGCAATCCATCTTTTTCACAACATTGTTGATTGCTTCTTATGGTGTTTCATTCCTGATTTCTTGCTCACACCGGGAAACGTCATCTGCAAGCATGTTATTTCTTTATTTGGTACTAATGACTCTGGTCTAATCCCATACTGTTTTTCAGAATGGTTCATTTTTTGTTGTTAAACACAACACATCACATCTTTTTGGCTAAATATGTACAGAGTTAACACATTTGCTACTAGTTTTTCTTTTAGCTGAAATTGTTTTTTCCTTTTTTTTCTGCTATTCATCGTATTTGTGTTATGCCATTCATTTATGTTACTGTGTGTTTATTTAATGTGTAAGAGAAATGAAGGAGTAGTGAAGGAGTTGAAAATCTGAATGGTGAGTAGGTCAGGGATGAGGTAAATACGAGTGAAATGTGAGTGCACTGCGGTGGGATTAAGAGTGATGGAGAAAAGGGCAAGGACCAAGAGGTAAAGTGAAATGCTGGGTAGTGGGTGGCAAGTAGAGTGAGAGAGAATTAAGAATGGGAACAGGAAAATATTTTGATGTTTTTCATTATGTGATGGTTTCAGTTATTTTATCCATTATCTGGTGTCCAATATTTATTCAGTCAATGTGTAATGGTCTATTGTGTGTTTATGCTTTTGATGTATGGAAGTTTTCTTTTTGTGTAGTACTTGGTCTACAACATTCTTGTTTAAAGTGGTCTTCAAATATTGTGGTCTGTACTGATGCCCTGATGTTCTCTTTACATCATGTGTCAAATGTCCTGCCAGTCATCTAAATGTAGAGTTTTTCAGTCCCTACAATGAATTGGTATGTACCAGTTTTTTTATACCTGCCCAGTTTTGATTTTGTTTTAGGGTTTCTCTAAATTTATTTATCTTAGTTCATCTGAGAATCATCTCACAAGTACATGGGATTTGTTACAGTAACACAGTGCAAATAAGTATGCTAATATATGCAACACATAGCATACACAACATGCCTTTTCTGGCTAGGACAGGTAGCTTGTGGGGATGGGACTGGTGCGGCCTTGATCAAGGAACAGACCCAGCATTTGCCTTAGCGATCCATGGAAATCCATATTAGGATGACCGGACCGAGCAACTCCGTCCTTCCGAATATGAGGTCAGTGTCTTAACAGCTGCACTGCCTCATTTGTGTTGGCCCTATTGTATAATGTTCCTTGATGTACACAAAATTTGTTTTAGATAATGTGCAATATAAAACAAAGTTTCGTTTGTCATTGTCGCAGACACTGAGGAAATCTACCAATTACTCCTGACTGTGAAGATGTTTGTGTGCCCCTTGCTTCAAATCCACACTCTGTCTTCTCCACATTCAACTACGTGCCACTGTCCACCTGAAAAACTAAGCCAACGGACATTACTATCATGCAATTTACATCTTGAGATAAGATCTCCTTTGAAAACAGTAAGCCATAATCATGTATTGAAATGCAACAAGGTGCAGTAGCTATCCCCTTTCATCACTATCTACTACACTGGGTCCTCTAAGAAATCTTTAATTCTGTAATATGCATTACTTATGAAGAATGTTTTAGCTGTTTTTAGACCTATGTGTTTTAGTAATCTTTTTCAGTTTGTTTGGCAATTTACTGTACAATTTTATCGCAAGATGTAACATGCAGTTTTGAGTTTTCTTCTCCCTCTTTTCCCCCCTCTTGAAAATATAGCTCCACACTGGCTCTTGTTCTATGACTATAAAACTATTAGCGCAGTATTTACAGCACTATTAGTGCAGTATTTAGCAATATTTTCCCTGATATGGTAGATGTACTCACTTGGTGCAGTAAGGATGCCGGTTTACTACTTTGAGTTGTTATTCTTACGGGCCTTTTGTGCAGATTAAAAATTGTGCCCATGTTTTGTGCCTTTGAATCCCAGAAAAGAATCACATGGCTAAGAACTGAGTGTATGTAGGCATAATATGTCACGACAGCCACCACAAGACACTGACTGTCACAAACTGATGCTAATACCCTAAGAGCATAACATGCTCAGAACATTTTTTTTTGTCAGTATTTTTTATGTTCATTCCATATTTGCTGACAATTAGTGTTAATTCCTAAAAACTTTGTGTTTGTTACACAGTCAATAGATTTATCATCTATGCTTGACATGAAAGAGTTGTTTCCCCTCTTTATGCTGAATTGCCAAGTTCAAATCCTGACCTTGGTACAAATTTTCATTTGCAGCTTCAGCTACATATATACATCATATATTATTTTCTGACTGAATGATATTTTTGCAGCAAGCAGTACTCTGCAGTATATTTTCTTATAGCTATGACAGTACTCAAGGAACTGTAAATTAGTGCAATATTTCTGCAAAGAACTGAGAAATTTAAGGCGTGAGGACTTTCTAATACCATCTATTTTACTCAGATGCTGCAGTAGAAATTGCTGCTTTTGGAAATGGGTCCAGAAAAATTGTTTTAAACCATGTACAGAATCTAGAGAACTTAGCATCTACATTGCTTTCCATGTACACTTCATCCGAGGTTTTACCAGTCAGTGCCCTAGAAAAACCATTTATTTTATGGTCTGAGAAAATCCTTGAGTAGGCCTGCCATTTTGCAGGTTTCACCGAGCCTGTCTTTAGCTGTAATATCTGACAGCAATGGTCCGAAATGCCAACTTCTCATCTAAATGCTTTATAGCAGGGCTTCCAAACCCTTAGGTGTCCGCTGGCTCTTTCTAGGGGTTCTGCAGCCACATTTCACCAAATCGTGTAAAATAATGCGTTTAAAATTATTGAATAAAAATGTAAAAATCAAATTCATCACTTTTTTGTGTGTGTGTGTGTGTGTGTGTGTGTGTGTGTGTGTGTGTGTGTGTGTGTGTGAGTGAAAAACATGCGTACTCTTACTTCAGGTCATATTCCCAAGCAGCCTTTGCAGTTCCTAAGGGAGAACGCATACACAGTTTAGCGCCAGAGAATGCGGCTTCTCTAATTGACTGTTTTGCAATAATACGGGGTCGTTTGTGTGCAGGCTGTGGTGCTAGATGCGCTGAAACCTTTTATGCATGCACGGAGCGAGCTTTGTCGACCAATCACAGCACTCGCTGGCTCGTATGTGGCCACAAGCATCATTAAATGTTAAACTTGCTTTGTCAGTGCACTACCTATTTCATAAGTTGATTTTTGACTAGTTTATTGCTTCTAACATGGATAGGTGGCTGAAGTCAGGATCATTGAAGAAGTTTGCAGGTCACTGCTATTGTCAAAGTTCAAGCATTCAAGAGGAAAATCAATTTTTGGGCATGTGTCGAGGAGGGGGAGGTCAAGTGTTTTCCTCTTCTCAAGGAGTTTTTGAAAATAAAAACATTGGCACTTGGGAAAATTTATTTCATCCTGGAACATCTCCAAAGCTTGATGTCATTGTTGGAGCATTATTTCCCCAACAGCTGAAGATGAGAAGCTGCAGAAATACGAATGGGTATCAACCCAGTCACTGTATCCAAAAAGCCAAACATACTATCATCGAATGAATATGAGTTGTTGATAGAAATTGCCACAGTCCCTACCTTGAAATCAAGTTTTGACATTGGCTGTTACTCACACTTTTGGATCCATTTGGATAACAAGAAATACTTCCCCTTGTTGAAAACGCAAAACATGTACTTCTTTCGCTTGCCACAACATACATGTGTGAATCTGGATTCTCCATCTATGCTAGCCATAAAACTAAGTACCAAAGCTGTGTAGATGCAGAACCAGACATCCATCTTCACTTGTCAAGAATTGAATCCAACTTTTCAGAGTTGTGTCAGCATAAGCACCCTCAACCACCACAGTAGGATTCCATTATTATTCCTGCAGACTCATCTATAGAAAAGAAGAGATCATTTTTCTTCGTAGATGCTCAGTGAATGTATCTGAACTATAACACTGTAGGAATTTTGTTTCTGTCTTCTACCATTTACAAAATAATTATTAATTGAATTCTGTTGGCATTGATGTTTTTGTTACGAAAATTAAAATGATCTCTAAAGCTAATTTCTTTTCTTTATAATATATTCAGTCCTCTCAGTTAAAAATATGGCCTGCCTATACTTCAATTACAATTACTTGCTATTACTCTGACACTATATTGTGGCAACTGGCTGTGAGCATAAAAAAAAAGAGGACTTTTCACGTGCCACCTTGTAAAAGGTAAACCACCTCTGCCAGAACTGTTTCCTTTGAGAAAAAAGTCTTATGTTCTGTGAAATGCCTTGCTTTCTTATATAGAAATAAGAGTGTCTGTTTGTTTGTTTTCCTGATTTCTTTACAGTCGAGGCTGACTGCCACGATATAGTATCCAAGTAGTAGTTGAAGTTGTCAGCTGTGGCTAAACTGTTGCTAGGCTGCCTGCCAGTTGCCAGCTACCAACTGACAGTACACTGTTGCGACGCCATCTGCTAGCTGCCGGCTATGAACTGACAGCTGCCATTCAGTAGATACGCAAAGACGTAAAAATAACTAGATTTTCCGACCTGTTTACATGGGCACGAAAATCAATTGTGGAACTGGCCAGATAAACACTTCAAAAGCAATTTTCTCTTATTACGGGTATACAATGAAAATGGGGATGGGGACATATACACAGATTTTCCAAAGTCTTTATTTGCCAGTTCACCAATATGATAGGTACGGTAGGCTATAATGTCTCTGTCTACAAAACTTTCGAGTCCAGGTACATTGGGAACTCCAGTACCACCTCGTACAATAGCTACAGTAAGCCATCCATTACCATGTGTAAACGAATCGTTAATGTCAATGCTGAAATTAAGTCGACATCCACAAAACACACATGGTCCGTCGACGAGTGCGGTAGCAGCAGTGTTCTTCACTGTGCCCTTCTTCTTGTCAGCAGCAGATGTTGTGAATTCGATGTTTTCAATAGTCTTGTACACAGTGTTCCTTGTGCGTCGATGGTACCTCGGCATCGTGGCGGCGTTCAATGCAGTTGCCTGTGCAGCAGCCGTAGCGCGACTGAGCGCCTGCGCATGCGCCAACCATAAGGGGAACTGGGACATCGGCTTACGAAATCCGGTTTTGGAAACACATGTAAACTGGGTAAATGTATTCCCACACATTGCACACCACACGTCACAAAAGTCATTTAAAGGGAATTCCGTGGCCTCTTTTCTTTCGTGATGTGTTTGTATCTCGAATCATGGTTCTGCCTCTTTTCTTTCATGATGTGTTTGTATCCCGAATCATGGGTCTGCCTCTTTTCTTCACAGCCGCGCGGAATGTCCGCGCAGTCTAAGGAGCCATGTCGTCGTGGATTGGTGGCCGCTCCCGCAGGAGGTTCGAGTCCTCCCTCGTGTGTGTGTGTGTGTGTGTGTGTGTGTGTGTGTGTGTGTGTGTGTGTGTGTTGTCCTAAGCGGAAGTTAAACTTAGGTTAATAGTGTGCAAGAGTAGGGACTGATGACCTCAACAGTTAAGTCCCATACACTTTATGTGCAGCTCCAACGTGTTGAAATGGGAACATGGCACTTTCATTAAGAAGCTTTCAGTTCCCATGGGTTTTGCTCTGAAATTTAAAGTTACTGTGCTCTTAACTGACTATGGGTCTGCCAGCTGAAAAGGTTGGGAAGCCCTGCTTTTTAGCTTTCACTGTCTGTATCCATAAGCACATAGTCTAAAAGTGAAGCCAAACTTTTCGAGACTCATTACCATTTGTGCCACTCCAAAACTGCTCGAAATGTTTAGGAAATTGTTACTAATTTCACTCTCAAAACCTGTGTCAGTATTTATGTCTTCACATAGGACTTCAAATAATTTGTTGAAGAAGGTGTTCCTATCACAGTAGGTGAGTGATAGACACACAGAATATTAACCTCTTACATGCACCTCTCACTTCATTATTTCAATGGCTGCCAATTCTAAATGTTCTAACTGTGGTCAGATCATCTCTAACTTTAAAATATATGTCAGCCCAATGTAGATAAATGATTACCCGCCCTTTGAGGTAATCCTATAATAGCAACTTGCACATTTGTATAATATATCAATTGAAAATCCTGGACGTAATGTAACAATACTGTGAAAAGGATAGTTGCTACTCACTATATAACTAGCAAAGATGCTGAGTCGCAGATAGGCACAACAAAAAGACTGTCACAAAATAAGCTTACAGCCAACAACACCTTGTCAAAAATAGACGACAGATGAGCGTGCGCGCACCCACTCTCCCACCCACCCACACACACACACACACACACACACACACACACACACACACACACACATAATGATGATGTAACTTACCAAACGAATGCATTGGTATGTTGATAAAGACACTAACAAACGCAAACACACACACAAAATTCAAGCTTTCACAACCCGCGGTTGCTTCATCAGGAAAGAGGGAAGGAGAGGGAAAGACGAAAGGATGTTGGTTTTAAGGGAGAGGGTAAGGAGTCATTCCAATCCCGGGAGCGGAAAGACTTACCTGAGGGGGAAAAAAGCACAGGTATACACACGCATACACACACACACACACACATATCCATCCGCACATACACAGACGCAAGCAGACATTTGTACGGGCAAAGAGTTTGGGCAGAGATGTCAGTCGAGGTGGAAGAACAGAGGCAAAGATGTTGAATGACAGGTGAAGTATGACTGGCGGCAACTTGAAATTAGTGGAGGTTGAGGCCTGGTGAGTAACGGGAAGAGAGGATATACCGAAGGGCAAGTTCCCATCTCCGGAGTTCTGACAGGTTGGTGTTAGTGGGAAATATCCAGATAACCCGGACAGTGTAACACTGTGTGAAGATGTGCTGGTCGTGCACCAAGGCATGTTTAGCCACAGGGTGATCCTCATTACCAACAAACACTGTCTGCCTGTGTCCATTCATGCGAATGGACAGTTTGTTACTGGTCATTCCCACATAGAAAGCTTCACAGTGTAGGCAGGTCAGTTGGTAAATCACATGGGTGCTTTCACACGTGGCTCTGCCTTTGATCGTGTACACCTTCCGGGTTACAGGACTGGAGTAGGTGGTGGTGGGATGGTGCATGGGACAGGTTTTACACCGGGGGCGGTTACAAGGGGAGGAGCCAGAGGGTAGGGAAGGTGGTTTGGGGATGTCATAGGGATGAACCAAGAGGTTACGAAGGTTAGGTGGACGGCGGAAAGACACTCTTGGTGGAGTGGAGAGGATTTCATGAAGGATGGATCTCATTTCAGGGCAGGATTTGAGGAAGTCGTATCCCTGCTGGAGAGCCACATTCAGAGTCTGATCCAGTCCCGGAAGGTATCCTGTCACAAGTGGGGCGCTTTTGGGGTTCTTCTGTAGGAGGTTCTGGGTTTGAGGGGATGAGGAAGTGGCTCTGGTAATTTGCTTCTGTACCAGGTCGGGAGGGTAGTTGCGAGATGCGAAAGCTGTTTTCAGGTTGTTGGTGTAATGGTTCAGGGATTCCGGACTGGAGTAGATTCGTTTGCCATGAAGAGCTAGGCTGTAGGGAAGGGACCTTTTGATGTGGAATGGGTGGCAGCTGTCATAATGGAGGTACTGTTGCTTGTTGGTGGGTTTGATGTGGACGGATGTGTGAAGCTGGCCATTGGACAGATGGAGGTCAACATCAAGGAAAGTGGCATGGGATTTTGAGTAGGACCAGGTGAATCTGATGGAACCAAAGGAGTTGAGGTTGGAAAGGAAATTCTGGAGTTCCTCTTCACTGTGAGTCCAGATCATGAAGATGTCATCAATAAATATGTACCAAACTTTGGGTTGGCAGGCCTGGGTAATCAAGAAGGCTTCCTTAAAGTGACCTATAAATACTTTCGCGTATGAGGGGGCCATCCTGATCGCCAGTTGCTTTCTAGTTCACCTTTATCTTTCCCCATATATTTTTATTTTCATTTTCATTTCAGCCTCGTGTTACACTATGCACCTTTTAATACCATGTCACCCTCACAACATCCCCACAACGACCCCATTAAGTTTTATTTACATTCCCTCCGCAAACATGCCTTCACCCTAGCAAGATTACCCTCCCATATTTTATTTACTCAGGCTTGTCTGACATTTGGCATTACCCCCAAAGGCCTCACACTTAAAGTTCCCATCTCTGGCTGTAACCCTTCTTCCCATCAGTCCCTATACCAGTTCCAAACTGAACAATCCATTGCCCTCACCCACCTAATCCTTCACCTACACATCAACTCAGCCAACGAACACACCCATCATCTCCTATCCTTAATGAAAGTCCTCAATCTTTCCTCTCCCACATCCACACTGGCTGTTCAGAGCATCCTTGTACAGGCCAACCGCAACTTAGAACAGCATGCCAACCTCCACCTCAAAAAACTATCCAATCTCCTGGTTTCCCACCTCCGGAAAGGCAACTCACTGACCCTTCACAACCTTTCCATCAAACCTTACCTCCTCTCATTGCACACAGACCCAGTCTCTCCCATCTATTCAATCTCCCACTTCCAGCTCCACTCCCCCCATAACCTCAAAATTGTAATCAACACAATCTGGAACCACAACACCCTAATTCAGTAGTTAACCTTTCCTCCAAACCTCTCTCCCAATCCGCAACCTCTGTCCTATCCAAAGGCCTCACCTTCAGCCCTACTCCCAAATTCTACCAAACAGCCTTGTCAAAGATTTACTGTCCTACACTCGTACTCTCTGCTGGAAATATCACTTTGCCACGAAGAAAAATGATCCTAATCCTACTCCTAATGATCCAACCCCCCAAGACACTATCCAAATTGAACCCTGCCTGGAACAGTTCCGTCCTCCGTCACAGCGGGACCCACCTCCTCTTCCTCAAAATCACCTTCTCCAAACCTTTCAGGAATTTCTCACTTCCAGCCTTGCCTCTCAATCCTTCTTAAAAAACCTTAATCCTACTCCCAACATCACCACTGCTGAAGCCCAGGCTATCCGTGATCTGAAGGTTGACCGATACATCGTCATTCTTCTGGTGGACAAGGGTTCCACCACCGCGGTACTTGATCGTCGGGAGTATGTGGCTGAGGGACTGCGTCCGCTTTCAGACGACACTATATACCAAGTTTGCCAAGGTAATCCCATTCCTGATGTCCAGGCGGAGCTTCAAGGAATCCTCAGAACCTTAGGCCCACTACAAAACCTGTCACCTGACTCCATCAACCTCCTGACCCCACCGACACCCCGCACCACTGCTTTCTACCTACTTCCTAAAATTCACAAACCGAATCATCCCAGCCGCCCCATTGTAGCTGGTTACCAAGCCCCCACAGAACATATATCTGCCTACGTAGATCAACACCTTCAACCCATTACATGCAGTCTCCCATCCTTCATCAAAGACACCAACCACTTTCTCAAACGCCTGGAATCCTTACCCAATCTGTAACCCCCGGAAACCATCCTTGTAACCATTGATGCCACTTCCTTATACACAAATATTCTGCACGTCCCGGGCCTCGCTGCGATGGAGCGCTTCCTTTCATGTCGATCACCTGCAACCCTACCTAAAACATCTTTCCTCATTACCTTAGCCAGCTTCATCCTGACTCACCACTTCTTCACTTTTGAAGGCCAGACATAACAACAATTAAAGGGAACAGCCATGGGTACCAGGATGGCCCCCTCATACGCCAACCTATTTATGGGTCACTTAGAGGAAGCCTTCTTGATTACCCAGGCCTGCCAACCCAAAGTTTGGTACAGATTTATTGATGACATCTTCATGATCTGGACTCACAATGAAGAAGAACTCCAGAATTTCCTCTCCAACCTCAACTCCTTTGGTTCTATCAGATTCACCTGGTCCTACTCCAAATCCCATGCCACTTTCCTTGACGTTGACCTCCATCTGTCCAAAGGCCAGCTTCACACATCCGTCCACATCAAACCCACCAACAAACAACAGTACCTCCATTATGACAGCTGCCACCCATTCCACATCAATCGATCCCTTCACTACAGCCTAGCTCTTCATGGCAAACGAATCTGCTCCAGTCCGGAATCCCTGAACCATTACACCAACAACCTGAAAACAGCTTTCACATCCCGCAACTACCCTCCCGACCTGGTACAGAAGCAAATTACCAGAGCCACTTCCTCATCCCCTCAAACCCAGAACCTCCTACAGAAAAACCCCAGAAGTGTCCCACTTGTGACAGGATACCTTCCGGGACTGGATCAGACTCTGAATGTGGCTCTCCAGCAGGGATACGACTTCCTCAAATCCTGCCCTGAAATGAGATCCATCCTTCATGAAATCCTCCCCACTCCACCAAGAGTGTCTTTCCGCCATCCAACTAACCTTCGTAACCTCTTGGTTCATCCCTATAAAATCCCCAAACCACCTTCCCTGCCCTCTAGCTCCTACCCTTGTAACTGCCCCCGGTTTAAAATCTGTCCCATGCACCATCCCACCACCACCTACTCCAGTCCTGTTACCTGGAAGGTGTACACGATCAAAGGCAGAGCCACGTGTGAAAGCACCCACGTGATTTACCAACTGACCTGCCTACACTGTGAAACTTTCTATGTGGGAATGACCAGCAACAAACTGTCCATTCGCATGAATGGACACAGGCAGACAGTGTTTGTTGGTAATGAGGATCACCCTGTGGCTAAACATGCCTTGGTGCACGGCCAGCACATCTTGGTACAGTGTTACACCGTCCGGGTTATCTGGATACTTCCCACTAACACCAACCTGTCAGAACTCCGGAGATGGGAACTTGCCCTTCATTACCAACAAACCCTGTTGCCTGTGTCCATTCATTCGAATGGACAGTTTGTTGCTGGTCATTCCCACATAGAAAGCTTCACAGTGTAGGCAGGTCAGTTGGTAAATCACATGGGTGCTTTCACACGTGGCTCTGCCTTTGATCGCGTACACCTTCCGGGTTACAGGACTGGAGTAGATGGTGGTGTCCATTCGCGTGAATGGACACAGGCAGACAGAGTTTGTTCACCACTCAGCATCACCGCTGTATGGTGAGCAGCAATTGTCATTTTCATAATGTTGTTATATTTGTATAATAGCACTATATGTGGCAGTTCATCACCTCAACACCACTGCTGTTGAAACACTGTAACTCAACACTGAGCTGGATAACTTTATTTTTAACAAACTGCACATTTTGATAATAATAGGTAATTATAATAAAATTCCCATGGTGCTTGTACACTCCAATGTGGTACAGCCTATTTCCTGCACACACAATGCACAAGTTTCTAAGCTTGTTGATATATTTTTGAGAAAGAGGGGAGCCTGTTGCCATGGTTTATCCTAATGAGGTCTAGCTTTCCTACCTATGATAACAGGTATTTCATTCTGTATGGCACCACACACACTCACTGTTCTCTTACTTACTAATCCATTCTTATGAACCACTCTTTCCCAAATCTGTTGAGGTGCAGACCATGTCTAGCGTAGACCTATCTCCTGATAGACTCAATTGGCACCCCTGCAATGTGTGCCTGGCCAGTCGTCATCAGTAGCCTCTTTAGCTCTTCATTGATGCACCTTACAGCACTACCAAGAGGAGGTCAATTATGTTGCCAGAACACCTTTTCTGTGCTCACGTTGGTACCAACAGTTAGGGAAGCTATCTTAATCAGGTCACAACCTACATAGTGTGCCCTGTCTCTATCCAAGCTGTCCCATGAGCCACCCACCTGTCCATCTCTTGTGAGATCCTTACACAAAGGATCTAAATCCTCAATCATCTGATCCAGCCCAACACTCAGCTTGAAAATGCCCAGGATAAATGTATAAATGTTATGTGGTTTGTTTGTTTCAACATTTATGTCTTTACTTTTCTGTTGAGTTTATCTACTAATGCTTTTTTTGTATCCATTTGTAATACTGTCTGTTTCATAGTGTAGTCACAAATGTTTAGCGGGAATGTTATTGAGTTTGTTTAGCCAGTAGATGATTGCAGCTTGTGATCCGTGGGTGGTTTGAGGTTGCATTTACTATTGTTTATGTTGTTGTTGGTTTACTGTACATGTCAAATTAGTGGTTGTGATTGTCTTTTCTTTCAGTTATGTCTAGAAAGTTGTGCGTTTCTACTGTTCTAAACCTTATGTTCTTGAGTATATGAGTTAGTGCACAAGTTTGTAGTGTTTTTTCCAAAAGCTTAAGAAGTCAACAGATACACATAACAGAGACTTTATTCATTAATCACATATTCCCCTTCACTATTTACAAGTCTGCCAATGCTTGGGTAACTTTTGGATTCTGTGAGTGTAGAAATCACATTGTTTTGAGGTGAGGAACTCTTTGAGCCATGTTTACAGTTCATTTTCATCTAGAAGGAAGTTACTTGGCTGTTCTATAGAGAGTGGAAAAGATGGGAATCTGAGGGCACAAGATCAGATGAATATGGTTGGAGCAGAATGACATCCAAATACAACTTACGTACGGTGTTTTTTGTCAGTCTAGCAGATCGCGGGCAGGTGTCATCATGAAGTGGCATCTTCATGGTCGTTGTTTTTGGAGTATGTCTGCAAGATGTTTCAGTAGTTGGAAATAAATGCCAGCTGTGATGGTTACACTTTGGGGAAGCAAATTGTAGTATATCACACTGTCACTATTTCGTTTGTTGATTTAAACAAACTTTTGATAGTATTAATAGGGCAGCATTGTATAAAGCACTCAAAGAATTGGGCACCTGTGACAAGTTAAGAAGTTTAGTTGAGTTTCAATGAAGGACACAAAGACAAAGGAAATGTGATCAACGTAATGACAAAGAGCTTTAACTTTACAGACTGAGTGATGAAAGAGGGTGAAGGTGTCTTTGCAGTCCTGTTCAACTTAGAACTGTATAGGCTGATACTAAAAATAAACAAGAGAGAAACTATAGTGATAAAGTCCAGTCAAATGTGCATATGCAGATGATATTGCAATCATGGCAAGAGATGCAACCCTTAAAGAAATGTATTGAAAATGGAAGCAGGAGGAGCAAAAATTGGACTTATGATAAACGAAAACAAGGTCAAATAATTAGTATCCTCCAATGCTAATGCACTTAGAGCATCAAATGACCTGAAGGTCTCTAATGTATGTTTTAAGGCTGTCAGCCGCCTCCATTATTTAGGTGTCTTCTTAAACAGGGATAATAATGTGAGACTGTGTAGTAGAGAAAGGATACATTCAGGAAACAGAGGATATTATGCAAATTTACCGGTGTTCAAGAATTCTCTAATTCAGCCAAGTTAAAAGTATACTATGGCCTTGTGCAGCCAGTATTATATAGGGGTCAGAAATATGGCCTGTGACAGAAGCAGTTACGAAAAATCTAAGAGCATTTGAAAGGGAAACACTGTGAAAAATGTATGGGTGTGAGAGAGAGGCAGAGGGTTGGGGAGTAAGATTCAACCATGAAATACAAGAGCTTATACAAGGGAAAGCTATAGTGAAATTTATTAAATCTCAAAGAATAAACTGTTTGAGATGTGTGTAGAGGATAAAGGATGTTAAGATGTCCAAACAAATAATGAAAGGCAGATTGTGTTCCACGAGAAGGAAGGGTCAACCAAGAGTCAGATGGCTTGACACTGTGTTGGTTTATCTTACCAAGACTTAGATCCGAGGATGGAAGAAAGAAGCTGTGGTGTCATTGTAAGGCACCATTCATGTGCTGGCTGTCAAAAGCCCACCAGGATTAACATCAGTATTTTGTGGACCCCGAGGGGTGGCACTAGTTAGCCAGTATATTGAAATCAGGCATTGCACCTTCCCTCTCGGAAAAGACTACACTACACCAGCAGCTTCTCCAACACTGCCATAAAGGACACCGATGACAGTGCTTGGGGGCAAGTTGGTCAGTGCTGATCATCTCCTCAACTCAGCTCAGCTCCATTGAACAGTGCCTACTGAAGTCATAGTTGTTTAGGTCTGCAAGAACTAGTGCAGCTAGATAGATGGTTTACTGTTGAGTTGACAAAGACTTTATTCAGAGTTTGGAAATGCTTGTTATATTCTGCATGACTGCTTCTGAGAAGATAAGTAAATGTGTTTGATTATTCAATTATAATACTCTCTATTGACATTACATAGTGTGCCCAGCTATCCTGGTGTGTTTCCTGCTTCCTAGACTATGAGTTACTGTTGTGAGCACTTGGGGTACAACAGTAAGTGGAGAACGGAGATATATGGATGAAGATAATTGAGGGAGCTGATGACCATCAGGGGGTGCAGTGCAAAAAAGAAGAAAAAAACACATGTGAATAAATGTAGGGGGAAAAAAATTTTTGATCAAAGAAAAACTACAGCAATCTCCCATTTATCTGAAATGATCGGGTCGGTGGAAGATTCGGATAGCGAAAATTTCGGATAAACTGAAGTCCCCCAGTTTTCATGTGTGAAACACCCCGAATAGCGTCAATACCTCGAAATATGATCGTAAAACGTGCATAGGGTATGCAGAATGTTATTGATATGGTTGTGAATAAGCCTGCATCTTTTTGATTGAAAAAATTGTGTTGATGTGTTAAAAAGGCGGTAAGGTATGATTGAAGACTGAGTTTTTAAATGATGAATAACAAAGCTCGTTTATTTTGCGTTCTTACGGAAAAAATCCGCCCTATTTGGCAGCAGGAAAAATGCGAGTTTTAATTTTATTACTTACTCTTTTGAATAAAAATAAACTACTGCACTAAATTATGAAACAAATCCAGAGATTACTCCAAGGAATGAAAAGTTTGTCCAGAGAAACTTAAAAAAAACTTTCAACTTATGGACGTTGAAATTCTAGGACGCATAATTAGAATTTGGAATATATCTCCAACGTTGGAAACAACAATTTCGGGATAAGACTTCTCCTCCTGTTGGCTGATGTACTCCAGGGTGATTTGGATTGCTGCGGTTTAGATTGCTTCATAACCGACTGTGTGATGAATCTTTTTTCCTCTTCTTCATCATCAGAGACATATTTTTCTGACGGTTTCTGATTGGTCGCAATTTGGATGATTTCTTCCTCAGTCAAAAAAGTCTTTTTCGATCCACTCTTCAACGTCTTCGAAGTTCGCATCTTCAAGGCTTATCAGCTGGCTGCCATCTAAATGCTCTTGTTTTTTTGGATTTGCCAATTAAAGCAAGGTGCAGTTTATGATTGCCAGTGGCATTGCACCATGCGAGGACAGTAACTCTTTCCTTGCTTTTTTTGTATCTGGTTGCCATTTTTTTCTTGTTTAGAGGCAAGGGTTTTTGTTGACAACATTTTGTAGTTCAGTCAGGTTTCATCACAGGGTCCACAACTCTTTTGTGGATACATGTGTGGCGAGCATGGGGCCCCGAGCTATTGCAACCTTCCTTCTTTCCAGGGCTGCATTTCCTTCCCCATCCCCTCGTTTCCTCTCCTTCCTCCTTCCCCCTCGCCCTCTCCTCTCCCTCTCTTGGTGTCCTTGCTTATGTTGGCCCCCGCTATCATCGTGGTTATGTTGGTTTTGCAATTTAGCTTTGTTGCGTAATCACCTCCACCTTTTGGCACTCCCTGGTCCCCCTCCGGGGTTTGACCTCCATTACTAAATTTCTCTTCCGTAGTGTGAGCCATTTGGGGAAGAGCACCTTACCTAGTGTCTCCTAAGTGTGCCCTCCTAGTTCATTCCACCTTTTCTTTCACATCATTGTCTGATGCTAGGGTGCATAGCCAGCACAGTAGCCAGCCTGTGTGATTGGGTCACTGTGTACCCTTTTGGTGGAGCCCCCTGAACACACAGGGATCAAACTTCTGATACCTGAGCTGTGACCTCCTCATGCAAGCCTTGGAGTGGTTGCTCGTCATCCTGGAGCATCAGAACTCCCGACAATGGCCTCCATGCCAGACAGCCCTTGCTGTGACTGGGTGGCGCCTGTGAGGAGAGCCCCTGATCGGAGTGGGTGGTATCAGGGTGGACGCTATGCAAATGAAACACATACGGATCCAGAACTCTGGCCATTCTTCTGCGGACATCTCTCTGCATGGAACTGATTCTTCTAGTGCTGCTTCTCTTGCCCCTTCGGCCTTCCCTTCCATGGCTACCCCTGGGAAGAGGGTCAGGCCCGTCGGCTAGGGGCGAAACCTTTCCCCTGCTATCTGGTTTGCACTGGGACTGATGGGGATACTTTTACCAATACCAAACCTTTATTCTTTGTGGAACACATTGAAGACAAGTTTGGCGAAGCGGACTCCCTGAGCAAGATGCGGTCGGGTTCGTTGCTGATCAAAACTGCTTCAGCTGCCCAGTCTGTGGCCCTTCATGCCTCTACCCATCTTGGCACAATTCCTGTGTCCATTAACCCCCACCGGTCTCTCAATATGGTTCAAGGTGTGATTTTTCACAGGGACCTCATCCTCCAAACTGATGAGGAACTTTGGGAAAATCTCGGATGGCGGGGTGTTCACTGTGTTCAGCGTGTTCAGAAGGGTCCTAAGGACAATCACATTGATACTAGTGCCTTTATGCTGGCCTTTGAAGGGGATACCCTCCCTGAGAAAGTAAAGATTATGGTTTATCAATGTGATGTGAAGCCGTACATCCCACCTTCTATGAGGTGTTTTTAAGTGCTTGCCTTTTGGACATGTCTTCCCGCTGCTTGCAGGCCCTTCTCTGTAGTGACTGTGGACATCCACTCCATGAGGGCAGTCCCTGTGTTCCCACTCCTGTGTGTGTTAATTGTCATGGCAATCATTCTCCACGTTCCCCAGATTTATCAGTATATAAGGACAAGAAGATACAGGAGTATAAGTCCTTTGATCGTTTAACCTACACAGAGGCTCGTAAGAAGTATACACATCTTCACCCTGTGTCCATGACGTCTAGTTATGCTTTAGTTACATCTTCACTCCTTCCTCGCCCTTCCTTACCCCAATCCCGGACCTATCTCCTCCCCCCCTCCCCTGCGGCTTCCACACCTTCTCCTCTGGGTGCTGCTCCCCCTCCCCAGCCGGAGAAGTGTCCCACTCCTTTGGCGTCTGCCGGTCAAGGGTGCCCCTCCTGGGATGCCCCTTCCCGGCACCTTCCGGGCCAAAGATCTGCTGCCACGCGACGACCGCGAGAACCGCAGTCTGTCGGCCCCCAGGTCGCCCGATCTCTTTCTGTTCCCAATCTTGCTGCAGCTGGCTCCTTTATGTCACACAACCCTCCTCGATCTCAACCAGAAAAGAAGCAGAAACAAAAGTCCCGGGACAATGAGCCTCTGGTGTCGCCAGAGGTCCCATCCCCGGCTTCACAACCAGATTCTGACCTGTCGTTCATGGATGTCGCCCCCTCCTTGTCGGTGACGGGTGGGGACCCGGCGGTATGACTGGCTTTAGCCTGTTCAACCCCCATTTAAATCATTGGTCTGTGGTTATCCAGTGGAATTGTAATGGATACTACCGTCGCCTTCCGGAATTGAAATCCCTTATTTCGTATTACTCTGCTGCTTGTGTGGTTCTACAGGAACCTCATTTTACTGATGATCACTCACTGACCCTCTGTGGGTTCCATGTTTTCTGTCAAAATCGGGTCGGACCCCTGCGGGCTTCTGTTGGCGTTTGTACGTTGGTCTGTACAGACATTGCTAGCATGTAGATTCCTCTTTAAACTACATTGGAAGCGGTTGCTGTTAGGGTCCACCTGGACTCTGAGGTCATGGTTTGCAATCCTTATCTCCCTCCTGAGAGGACTCTTACACCTGCTGCCTTAACTGCCCTTCTTCAGCAACTTCCTCCTCCCTTCCTCCTTCTCGGGGATTTTAATGCTCATCATCCGTTGTGAGTCAGTGCATTTCCATCTAGATGTGGTCTTCTCTTAGGTCATTTTATTACAGACCACTACTTGCGCCTTCTTAATGATGGCTCCCCTACTCAATTCAGTGCTGTTCATGGTACCTTTTCTGCCATTGATCATTCTCTATCTTCTCCCTGTCTCCTCCCTTCATTACACTGGTCACCACACGACAACCTTTGTAATAGTGACCATTTCCCGTTGATTCTCTCTCTCCCTTCCCGCTCCCCGATGGACAGGTTACCTTGTTGGTCTTTCCAACGCGCCAATTGTACTCTATACACTGCACAGGTTGTGTTTTCTCCCTCTTTGTCGGGTTGTATTCATGACGTCCTACGTGACGTGTCTAACGCGACTGTTCGCACTGCTAGCATTGCTGTACCCTGCTCATCTGGACCATTTCATCACCGGCAAGTCCCGTGGTGGAGTACGGACATTGCCATTGCCATCCGTGATCGCCGTCAAGCTTTGCAACATCTTAAGAGGCACCCATCCGTTGCCAGCCTTATTACTTTTAAGCGCCTTCGTGCTAAAGCCCGTTATTTAATCAAACAGAGCAAACGGATATGTTGGGAACGATTTGTTTCTTCCCTTGGTTCTACTGTCCCCATGTCATGGGTATGGGCTACACTTTGCTCTCTCCAAGGTTGCCATCGGCAGTTCACCCTCCCAGGCCTTTGCCTCCAAAATGGCCTTTGTACGGACCCGTTGATTCTCGCGGAACATCTTGCGAACCATTTTGCAATGGAATCAGCATCAGCCTCCTATCCAGCTGCTTCCCTTCTCCAGAAACAGCGGGACGAAGCTTCCACCTTATGTTTTACCCCTTGTCAGTCAGAATCTTACAACGAACCTTTTCTTCTCATGATACGGACCCTGGCCCAGACTCTATTCTTAACCAACTGCTTCAACATCTCAGTGCTCCACAGCGGCAACATCTTCTCCGGGTGTTTAACTGTATCTGGCTTCAGGGTAACTTCCCTTCTCTGTGGAGGGAGAGCATCGTGGTTCCTGTCCTTAAGCCTGGTAACAACCCCCTATTTGTTGACAGCTATTGGCCAATTAGTCTGACCAATGTTGTTTGCAAGTTACTTTAATGGACGGTAGCCCGTCAGCTCAATTGGGTCCTTGAATCTCGGCATCTATTGTCCCCTTACCAGTGTGGCTTCCGAGAGGGGCGGTCTCCGATCGATCATTTACTTCACTTGGAATCTGCAGTTCGGCAGGCTTTTTCCCAGTGCCGCCATTTGGTTGCAGTATTTTTTGACCTACGCAAGGCCTGTGACACGGCCTGGCGCCATCACATCTTACTTACCCTTCATCAGTGGGATCTTCCGGGCCCACTCCCGCTTTTTATCCATCAGTTCCTGTTCCATCGGTCATTCAGGGTCCGGGTTGGTCCTGTTTTTAGTTCTCCACAGACCCAGGAGACAGGCATCCCACAGGGTTCTGTCTTGAGTGTACTTCTTTTCCTCATTGCTATCAATGGACTTGTGGCCTCTGTTGGTCCTTTGGTTGCCCCTGCCCTGTATGTGGATGATTTCTGCATTTGGGTTAGTTCCTCTGCGATGGCCTCTGCAGAGTGGCAGCTCCAGGGAGCTGTACAGCGTGCCTCTGCATGGACCCTCTCACACAAGTTTGAATTCTCTCCTTTAAAATTGCGGGTGGTCCACATCTGTCACCTTACTACAATCAAGAGCTCTATGTCGATGCACAACGATTGCCTGTGGTCCAACAGTTTCGTTTCCTAGGTCTTCTTTTCGACAAAAAGCTCACTTGTCTGCCCCATATCAGACTTCTGAAGGTAGGATGTTCCCGTAAACTTCCTCTTGGGGTGCGGACCGCTCCCTCCTTCCCTCCTTCTCTGTCTTTATCGTGCTCTAGTTCTGTTTTGCTTGGACTATGGTTGTCAAGTTTATGGTTCGGCTGCTCCTTCCACACTACACATACTGGATCCAGTCCACCATCGTGTTATCTGTTTGGCCACTGGTGCTTTCCCTACTAGCCCTGTTGATAGTCTCCTAGTTGAATCTGGGATACCCCCCTTTCTGTGCAGCGGTCCCAGCTTCTGGTGTCTTATGCACTCGCTGTCCGTTCCTCTCCCACTCATCCTTCCTATTCTATCCTGTTCCAAGACCATGGATGTTGCCCACCTGATTCCCGCCCTCGGGCAGGTTTATCGGTTGGGCTGCGCCTTGCGTCTCTTTGCCGTGATTTTCCAGCTTCCTTCTTTGTCCTGTCTTCCTCGCTCCCCCCTCCACCCCTTGGATAGTTCCACGGCCTCGAATTCGGATGGATCTCCGCCGATTTCCAAAAGATTCCATCCCCCCGATGGTGTTCTGTTCCTTTTTTCACCGAATTTTGTGGGAGTTTCGGGATGCTGTTGTTTTTTACACTGATGGTTCTAAATCTGCTGATGATGTGGGGCATGCCTTCACGTCCTCTGTTGGAACGGAAAACCATCTGCTGCTACCTACATGTGGGGGTGTTTACTGCGGAATTGATGGCAATTTCCCAGCCCTTACCTTTATTAAATAGTCCCAACACAACCGTGTTTTGTTATGTATGGACTCAATGAGTGGCCTTCTGGCAAGTGACCGGTGTTTTTCACGCCATCCCTTGGTCTCTGCCATCCATGATCATCTTGCTGATATTCACCGTGCTGCTTGTTCTGTTGACTTCCTTTGGGTCCCTGGCCATGTGAGTATCCCGGGGAATGAGGTTGCTGACTGTTTGGCTGGGGGAGCAGTCACTTACTCCCCGTTTTCTGTAACCCCTCCTGCAGCGGATTTACGGCTTCACATCAAATCACACTTCGCACAATCATGGGCCAACTGTTGGGAGGCTACTTCCCTGTCTAATAAACTTCGTGTGATTAAGGTGACAGCAGGCCCGTGGCTTTCTTCCTTTCGCCTCTCCCGAAAGGACTCGACCACACTGTGTCATCTCCGCATTGGCCATACTAGGCTGACCCATGGTTTTCTTTTGTGTGATGAGCCACCCCCACTTTGTGGTTGTGGAGACTTCCATTCAGTAGCCCACATATTTGTTGAATGCCCCCTTCTTTTGGCTCTGCGTGCTAAGTACAGATTCCCCCGCACTTTACTTTTGATGTTGGCTAACGATTCCTGGATGGTCGCCCTGGTTCTCGGTTTGGTTCTCGGTTTCCTCTGGGAAAGTGGTTTTTATTCTCAGTTTTAAGGTTTTCCATCTCTCTCTGGTGTTGGGGCAGGGCGGTGAGTGTTGGGGTATCTCCCACTGTAAGCCGTGTTTGGAGGTTCCCGACTCCCCTCCCTGACCGAGATCCTCTTTTCTTCCCCTTTTACTCTGTTTTTATCACTTTTTTATTTAGGATTGGTTAGTCTCCTTTTCCCATACGTACTTCTACATTCTAGCGGTTGCACCTTTAAAGTCGCAGGTGGTCTTGCCTTTGCTGCTTCAGAGGTGGGATATTTCTTGCCTCTAGCATAGCGTTGGGTTCGCTCTCTTGCTGACTTACCTCATTTTGTTTTTACCATTGACAACACGACTGCCCTTTTACATTTTTTAGCCTTTCCCCTTCTATTGTTGTGACTTTTCTGAGATGTCACACTATCGGACTGGACCACATTTGAAACAAGGGACTGATGACCTTGCTGTTTGGTCCCTTACACCCCAACCAACCAAACAACCATCACAATTGTAAAGCTGATCGCCAGTACAACCTCCTTTGTGGTTTGATTGTGTGCAGTTTCTTCTTAAAATCAGCGATAATGGCTTCATCCTCGGATAATGATTCACTGCTGATGGCAATTTCATGAATGCCATTCCGCTTCTTCGGAGGACTCCTTTCCTTCAATCAGCTCATAAAAAGACATCACTTTTTGACGAAGTAAAGGACCTGAAACTGGTACACCTTTGGGTCTTATTTGTTTGTGCCACAAAAATAAGGCCTCTTCCAGCTGAGTATGTGCATCTTTCCTCATTGTTTTTCGAGATTTCACTGCACTGCCTGACGCTTGGATAGTACAATTTTTTTCAATTTCTGATCAATTTGTCTTCCAATCGGTAATCGTACTCCTACTGACGTTAAAATCTGCAGCAACTTTCACGGGTGGCACACCAGTATCAATTCTCTGCAAAGGGCGAAGCTTTTGTTCCAACACATTCTTTTTTTCGTTTCGCGCCCGTAGTCATGTTCAGCGTTTTTTTTTTTTTTTTTTTTTTTTTTTTTTTTTTTTTTTTTTTTTTTTTTTTTTTACCGACACTCGACTGAATCTTTTTTGGTTTTTGGCCACTTTTATGTCTGGACATTTTGCAGCATGTAGCATGAGCACAAAACGTTAAATCAAAAACACACAGACGCGCGACTTGACAACACTCGCGAACACTAGACTTTTGACTTTTGAAACCAAGCTGTGGCAGCCATCAAATGAAAATATTCGATACATCTATCCCCTCTCCCCTGCCTTACCTAAGCCCACACGGCAACACAACAGTGCATTGTACGTTCGCTGTTAAATTGTTAAAAGCTTGGCTTGGTTTGATGTACTGACAATACGCAGAACGTGTTTGGCGCCGCACTCCCATTGTCAGTTTCGACAGGACTAGGTCGCACTGCATACAGGAATACTGTACGTGTACTTCCAAGGAGTTCCAGTAGATGGGAATGGCATGAAATCATGCAATATGGACAAGAAACACGCTAAAATTTCAACCGACACCCGCATGAATTGACGACACTCAGACTTTTGACACGCGCAAGTGCACTGATTAGCAGTAGACTGCCGAAAAACACCAGCGAATTCATGGCTCCAGGCGCAGTCAAGTTGTGAAACTTGTTGAGTGTCAGTCTAGCTAGGCCAAAAGCATAGCTGCGCGATGCGTGAGACATCGTCAATATGGGCCGCGATGATTGGAAAAATTTGTTAGGATAAAGCGGATTTTGGACAAGCGCAATTCGGATAAACAGGAGTTTACTGTATAGGCCTAGTAGTATTGCTACATTGTATTGAGTGTAGCATAAAAAAGGAAATCATTCTGCAATGCAGTACAGAATTAGGCCACATTCAACAGCGAAAAAAAAAAAAAGATTCCTGCAAGCAGACAGTGTTTCATGATGTCAATAAGAAACTGAAATACTATAGTCAGCATCTTTGGCTATGCTACCTTTTGCTATGTGATGTTGAAAACAAGTAAAATTGCAAATATCTTTAATTACAGACTCACTAATCGTGATGGCAGCTTTCTATTGAATAAGGCCTGGGACCCGTTGATTTCTTTAATATCAACCAAAAGAAAACTTTTTATGGCTTCTGACATGTCGAGCGACAAGTAATTTTAATTTTAATATTGGAATTTTGCATTTTATTGTTTTGGACACGTCTGCATGCATATTTTACTTGTTTCACGCATTCGTTTGCGCTCCATAGATGCAGTAATATTGTAAAGGGCCTTGGAATCGACAGGTGGAGCGCATGCTACGGTAACTTGCGCATGCGCGTCTTGCGGCACTTTTACGTATAAATAGAGCGACTTGCACTAGCAATCTCATCTCCCTCCATTTATCCTTCCTATCAACTCTGATCCTCACTCCCCTCCTTTCCTCCGTCCTTTCCCTGGGCTCCCTCTTCCTCCCCCCTTCCACTCTGTGTTTTCTCCCTGCCTACCCTCTCCCTATCTCCTTTCTCCCCCCCCCCCCCCCTTCCCCAAGTCCTTTTGTCCTCCCCTCCTCTGCCTTCCCCACTCCCTGGCACATCTGCTCAGCACCCCCCACCCCTCTTATGGATCCTCATTTTCCATTGGCTCCTTTCCCCCCTCCCCCTTCACTTTTCCTCTCCTTCCCCCCTTTTGTTCCCGTCATCTGAACAGTTTCTCCTCACCTGCTCTCGGGTGTGGTATGTCATATTTTGTGCCAACTTTTTAGTGCAGTGTTTAAGTGAGTGTTCAGTGTTGTGCGTCTTTCCACTGCATTGCGAACAGAAATCATGCTGTCGCTGGGTGTGCATTTTATATCTCTTGCGAACTGTACCCAGACTGTTGCTGTTTTTTTTAATTGTCTGTCTATTATTTTTCTGCTTCCTGTATATTTTATTAGCATCATCAACCCTGTGTTTTATGTTTTAAGCTCCAGAATTTTCTGCCATTTTACCTTTAAGTCACCGATTTTATCGCCAACTGTTCTTATTTTTTATTCTCTTCATCTTTTTTAAAACAAATTCTGTAGGCTAAAGCGTGGCGTAATAAGCTGCTGCCAGCCTGCCCCCTTTAGGGGGAATCGAAACTCAATAAAGGAAAAAAAAATAGCAATCTCCAGTGTCAAACACTCACCTGAAGACGGCTGTAAGGTTGTCAGCCGAAATATCGTGGAAAGAAGTCGATGAGATCCGGCTGCAATCCCGAAATATTGTGGAACACTTATGTTTTATTTCAATAAAATGATACGTGTTTGATGACACAAACGTGTTTTCTCATAGTTACAAAGACAGAGTTAAAATATACTCAATAATTGTAAAGCAATTATGCACAATATGGCCACACGAAGGAAGAATTCATTGATGAATGGCTTTGAATTCCAGCGTGCCCTTCATTTTTATGTTTATGGAGCCCACTTCATGTTGTATTGATGCTGACTGGGTTTGCAAGTGCAACATTTAGTTGTATATACACTTTTGCGACTGCCAAAATCCTCTTCATTGATTGTTTATCATGAGCACCCATCACACTTTCACCCATGTTGTGACTCAATGGATGATGTTTTTCTGCTTCCACTGTATGCAACACAAATATTCAGTTTGATGCTTCTTGACACACCAAACACTTCAGCTACCTTACTTCCTACACAAAACACAGTTTTGACCATGACTGAGACTTGCAACATATGAAGGACATTACGCAGGTGCTGTTCATGGACAAATACAACAGCAGAACCTGCAGGCTTGGCTAGCATCTGCAAATATGTTCAAGCATGCATTTCCCATGATGTTCCCACATTTTTGTCCTACCCCTGTGTGCATTACAGTTCATATCTTTGATCGGTTTCTGAAAACAGTCAATATTCAATTTACACTCTTCAACTAAGATTTAATAGATTTTGTATACTGATCAGTAATATCATATAATACAAGGAACTCATTTCATGGTCTGAGAGGCAATTCACTATTTGATTTAGTAATATAATTTTGTTCATTAGACAGTTCTTGAAAGACATTATCAGTGATTGTTTTTGAACAATCAGCTACCCTAGTTGGTAAGTCGACAGAAGGAATGAAACCTAATGATAGTGTTACTGACTGCCATAAATGTTTAATGGAGGAGTTGTTACGAAAAACATTTCACGTGACAAAAATATATCTAAAAACAAAGATAATGTGACTTACCAAACAAAAGCACTGGCAGGTTGATAGACACACAATCAAACACAAACATACACACAAAATTGTGTGCGAGTGCATACCTGTCCTTTTTTCCCCCTAAGGTAAGTCTTTCCGCTCCCAGGATTGGAATGCCTCCTTACCCTCTCCCTTAAAACCCACATCCTTTCGTTTTTCCCTCTTCTTCCCTCTTTCCCGATGAAGCAACCGTTGGTTGCGAAAGCTTGAATTATATATATATATATATATATATATATATATATATATATATACTTTCACCCATGTTGTGACTCAATGGATGATGTTTTTCTGCTTCCACTGTATGCAACACAAATATTCAATTTGATGCCTCTTGACACACCAAACACTTCAGCTACCTTACTTCCTACACAAAACACACACACACACACACACACACACACACACACACACACACACACACACAGATATATATATATATATATATATATATCTGTGTGTGTGTGTGTGTGTGTGTGTGTGTGTGTGTGTGTGTGTGTGTGTGTGTGTTTTGTGTAGGAAGTAAGGTAGCTGAAGTGTTTGGTGTGTCAAGAGGCATCAAATTGAATATTTGTGTTGCATACAGTGGAAGCAGAAAAACATCATCCATTGAGTCACAACATGGGTGAAAGTGTGATGGGTGCTCATGATATATATATATATATATATATATATAATAGAGGGAAACATTCCACGTGGGAAAAATATATCTAAAAAGAAAGATGACGAAACTTACCAAACAAAAGCGCTGGCAGGTCGATAGACACACAAACAAACACAAACATACACACAAAATTCTAGCTTTCGCAACCAATGGTTGCCTCGTCAGGAAAGAGGGAAGGAGAAGGAAAGACAAAAGGATATGGGTTTTAAGGGAGAGGGTAAGGAGTCATTCCAATCCCGGGAGCGGAAAGACTTACCTTAGGGGGAAAAAAGGACAGGTATACACTCGCACACACACACATATCCATCCACACATACACAGACACAAGCAGACATTTGTAAAGGCAAAGAGTTTGGGCATTTTTTGGGCAGAGATGTCAGTCGGGGCGGATGTACAGAGGCAAAGATGAAGTTGAAAGACAGGTGAGGTATGAGCGGCGGCAAATTGAAATTAGAAATTAGCGGAGATTGAGGCCTGGCGGATAGCGAGAAGAAAGGATATGCTGAAGGGCAAGTTCCCATCTCCGGAGTTCTGACAGGTTGGTGTTAGTGGGAAGTATCCAGATAACCCGGACGGTGTAACACTGTGCCAAGATGTGCTGGCCGTGCACCAAGGCATGTTTAGCCACAGGGTGATCCTCATTACCAACAAACACTGTCTGCCTGTGTCCATTCATGCGAATGGACAGTTTGTTGCTGGTCATTCCCACATAGAACGCTTCACAGTGTAGGCAGGTCAGTTGGTAAATCACGTGGGTGCTTTCACACGTGGCTCTGCCTTTGATCGTGTACACCTTCCGGGTTACAGGACTGGAATAGGTGGTGGTGGGAGGGTGCATGGGACAGGTTTTACACCGGGGGCGGTTACAGGGGTAGGAGCCAGAGGGTAGGGAAGGTGGTTTGGGGATTTCATAGGGATGAACTAAGAGGTTGCGAAGGTTAGGTGGACGGCGGAAAGACACTCTTGGTGGAGTGGGGAGGATTTCATGAAGGATGGATCTCATTTCAGGGCAGGATTTGAGGAAGTCGTATCCCTGCTGGAGAGCCACATTCAGAATCTGATCCAGTCCCGGAAAGTATCCTGTCACAAGTGGGGCACTTTTGGGGTTCTTCTGTGGAAGGTTCCGGGTTTGAGGAGATGAGGATGTGGCTCTGGTTATTTGCTTCTGTACCAGGTCAGGAGGGTAGTTACGGGATGCAAAAGCTGTTTTCAGGTTGTTGGTGTAATGGTTCAAGGATTCCGGACTGGAGCAGATTCGTTTGCCACGAAGACCTAGGCTGTAGGGAAGGGACCGTTTGATGTGGAATGGGTGGCAGCTGTCATAATGGAGGTACTGTTGCTTGTTGGTGGGTTTAATGTGGACGGACGTGTGAAGCTGGCCATTGGACAGGTGGAGGTCAACGTCAAGGAAAGTGGCATGGGATTTGGAGTAGGACCAGGTGAATCTGATGGAACCAAAGGAGTTGAGGTTGGAGAGGAAATTCTGGAGTTCTTCTTCACTGTGAGTCCAGATCACGAAAATGTCATCAATAAATCTGTACCAAACTTCGGGTTGGCAGGCCTGGGTAACCAGGAAGGCTTCCTCTAAGCGACCCATGAATAGGTTGGCATACGAGGGGGCCATCCTGGTACCCATGGCTGTTCCCTTTAATTGTTGGTATGTCTGGCCTTCAAAAGTGAAGAAGTTGTGGGTCAGGATGAAGCTGGCTAAGGTAATGAGGAAAGAGGTTTTAGGTAGGGCGGCAGGTGATCGGCGTGAAAGGAAGTGCTCCATCGCAGCGAGGCCCTGGACATGCGGAATATTTGTGTATAAGGAAGTGGCATCAATGGTTACAAGAATGGTTTCCGGGGGTAACAGACTGGGTAGGGATTCCAGGCGTTTGAGAAAGTGGTTGGTGTCTTTGATGAAGGATGGGAGACTGCATGTAATGGGTTGAAGGTGTTGATCTACGTAGGCAGAGATGCGTTCGGTGGGGGCTTGGTAACCAGCTACAATGGGACGGCCGGGATGATTGGGTTTGTGAATTTTGGGAAGAAGGTAGAAGGTAGGGGTGCGGGGTGTTGGTGGGGTCAGGAGGTTGATGGAGTCGGGTGAAAGGTTTTGTAGGGGGCCTAAGGTTCTGAGGATTCCTTGAAGCTCCGCCTGGACATCAGGAATGGGATTGCCTTGGCAAACTTTGTAAGTAGTGTTGTCTGAAAGCTGACGCAGTCCCTCAGCCACATACTCCCGACGATCAAGTACCACAGTTGTGGAACCCTTGTCCGCCGGAAGAATGACGATGGATCGGTCAGCCTTCAGATCACGGATAGCCTGGGCTTCAGCAGTGGTGATGTTGGGAGTAGGATTAAGGTTTTTTAAAAAGGATTGAGAGGCAAGGCTGGAAGTCAGAAATTCCTGGAAGGTTAGGAGAGGGTGATTTTGAGGAAGAGGAGGTGGGTCCCGCTGTGACGGAGGACGGAACTGTTCCAGGCATGGTTCAATTTGGATAGTGTCTTGGGGAGTTGGATCCTTAGGAGTAGGATTAGGATCATTTTTCTTCGTGGCAAAGTGATACTTCCAGCAGAGAGTACGGGTGTAGGACAGTAAATCTTTGACGAGGGCTGTTTGGTTAAATCTGGGAGTGGGGCTGAAGGTGAGGCCTTTGGATAGGACAGAGGTTTCGGATTGGGAGAGAGGTTTGGAGGAAAGGTTAACTACTGAATTGGGGTGTTGTGGTTCCAGATTGCGTTGATTGGAATTTTGAGGTTTTGGAGGGAGTGGAGCTGGAAGTGGGAGATTGAGTAGATGGGAGAGACTGGGTTTGTGTGCAATGAGAGGAGGTTGAGGTTTGCTGGAAAGGTTGTGAAGGGTGAGTGAGTTGCCTTTCCGGAGGTGGGAAACCAGGAGATTGGATAGTTTTTTAAGGTGGAGGGTCGCATGCTGCTCTAATTTGCGGTTGGCCTGTAGGAGGATGCTCTGAACAACAGGTGTGGATGTGGGAGAGGAAAGATTGAGGATTTTTATAAAGGATAGGAGTTGATGGGCGTGTTGATTGGCTGAGTGGATGTGTAGGTGAAGGATTAGGTGGGTGAGGGCAATGGATTGTTTGGTTTGGAACTGGTATAGGGACTGATGGAAAGAAGGGTTGCAGCCAGAGATGGGAACTTTAAGTGTGAGGCCTTTGGGGGTGATGCCAAATGTCAGACAAGCCTGAGAAAATAAAATATGGGAGTGTAATCTGGCTAGGGCGAAGGCATGTTTGCGGAGGGAATGTAAATAAAACTTAATGGGGTCGTTGTGAAGGTGTTGTGAGGGTGACATGGTACTAGAAGGTGGAAAGTGGAACACGAGGCTGAAATGAAAATGAGAATAAATATGAAAAAATATATATGGGGAGAGAGAAAGGTAAAATTAGAAAGCAAATGGAGATCTGGTGTGAAAAAAGGCGAAAAAGGGTTGGTTAGGGCTGGGCTATGTTGATCCTGTGGTGAACTTGTGTAGGTAGATAATGATGTGCATAAAGGTTAGGTGGTTGTGTTGCCGCCAAAACACGTTAAAGGGTGGAGAAATTCGGGAAAATTTCGAAAAAACTACGTGAGGATGTATTAAAAGGAGTGGTTTGGTGGTGGCAGATTATGGAAATGAAGCTAACAATTGTTTGATGAAGAAATAATGACGTTAAAACCTGTGGGAAGCGGCTAAAAATGATCGGTGATGTGAGAAAAACGGAAATGGAAATAAAGCAAAAGTTATTAAAACTGCCGAAAGGGTTGTTTAATAGCTGAAAGAAACTGTTTGTGGACTGGAAACGGTGGATTTTATAGCAGCAAAGCGGAAAAAAAAATTTTTTGGTTATGGTTTGGAAGTGATTTACGTATTATTACGTATTATTGAGTGTATGTCGACGGGATAAAATTGTATACTGGATTACGGTAAAAAAGGAGAAGGTGAATAGAAAGTGATGGCAAAAACAGAAGGAGGAAATAAGACGACAGAAAAGACTTCGAAATGTAACAGTGACAATAACAATAACGATAACAATAACAAACGTGATTGTTGGCTTCAAATAAATGATATGAATATAATAGAGGGAAACATTCCACGTGGGAAAAATATATCTAAAAAGAAAGATGACGAAACTTACCAAACAAAAGCGCTGGCAGGTCGATAGACACACAAACAAACACAAACATACACACAAAATTCTAGCTTTCGCAACCAATGGTTGCCTCGTCAGGAAAGAGGGAAGGAGAAGGAAAGACAAAAGGATATGGGTTTTAAGGGAGAGGGTAAGGAGTCATTCCAATCCCGGGAGCGGAAAGACTTACCTTAGGGGGAAAAAAGGACAGGTATACACTCGCACACACACACATATCCATCCACACATACACAGACACAAGCAGACATTTGTAAAGGCAAAGAGTTTGGGCATTTTTTGGGCAGAGATGTCAGTCGGGGCGGATGTACAGAGGCAAAGATGAAGTTGAAAGACAGGTGAGGTATGAGCGGCGGCAAATTGAAATTAGAAATTAGCGGAGATTGAGGCCTGGCGGATAGCGAGAAGAAAGGATATGCTGAAGGGCAAGTTCCCATCTCCGGAGTTCTGACAGGTTGGTGTTAGTGGGAAGTATCCAGATAACCCGGACGGTGTAACACTGTGCCAAGATGTGCTGGCCGTGCACCAAGGCATGTTTAGCCACAGGGTGATCCTCATTACCAACAAACACTGTCTGCCTGTGTCCATTCATGCGAATGGACAGTTTGTTGCTGGTCATTCCCACATAGAACGCTTCACAGTGTAGGCAGGTCAGTTGGTAAATCACGTGGGTGCTTTCACACGTGGCTCTGCCTTTGATCGTGTACACCTTCCGGGTTACAGGACTGGAATAGGTGGTGGTGGGAGGGTGCATGGGACAGGTTTTACACCGGGGGCGGTTACAGGGGTAGGAGCCAGAGGGTAGGGAAGGTGGTTTGGGGATTTCATAGGGATGAACTAAGAGGTTGCGAAGGTTAGGTGGACGGCGGAAAGACACTCTTGGTGGAGTGGGGAGGATTTCATGAAGGATGGATCTCATTTCAGGGCAGGATTTGAGGAAGTCGTATCCCTGCTGGAGAGCCACATTCAGAATCTGATCCAGTCCCGGAAAGTATCCTGTCACAAGTGGGGCACTTTTGGGGTTCTTCTGTGGAAGGTTCCGGGTTTGAGGAGATGAGGATGTGGCTCTGGTTATTTGCTTCTGTACCAGGTCGGGAGGGTAGTTACGGGATGCAAAAGCTGTTTTCAGGTTGCACACAAACCCAGTCTCTCCCATCTACTCAATCTCCCACTTCCAGCTCCACTCCCTCCAAAACCTCAAAATTCCAATCAACGCAATCTGGAACCACAACACCCCAATTCAGTAGTTAACCTTTCCTCCAAACCTCTCTCCCAATCCGAAACCTCTGTCCTATCCAAAGGCCTCACCTTCAGCCCCACTCCCAGATTTAACCAAACAGCCCTCGTCAAAGATTTACTGTCCTACACCCGTACTCTCTGCTGGAAGTATCACTTTGCCACGAAGAAAAATGATCCTAATCCTACTCCTAAGGATCCAACTCCCCAAGACACTATCCAAATTGAACCATGCCTGGAACAGTTCCGTCCTCCGTCACAGCGGGACCCACCTCCTCTTCCTCAAAATCACCCTCTCCTAACCTTCCAGGAATTTCTGACTTCCAGCCTTGCCTCTCAATCCTTTTTAAAAAACCTTAATCCTACTCCCAACATCACCACTGCTGAAGCCCAGGCTATCCGTGATCTGAAGGCTGACCGATCCATCGTCATTCTTCCGGCGGACAAGGGTTCCACAACTGTGGTACTTGATCGTCGGGAGTATGTGGCTGAGGGACTGCGTCAGCTTTCAGACAACACTACTTACAAAGTTTGCCAAGGCAATCCCATTCCTGATGTCCAGGCGGAGCTTCAAGGAATCCTCAGAACCTTAGGCCCCCTACAAAACCTTTCACCCGACTCCATCAACCTCCTGACCCCACCAACACCCCGCACCCCTACCTTCTACCTTCTTCCCAAAATTCACAAACCCAATCATCCCGGCCGTCCCATTGTAGCTGGTTACCAAGCCCCCACCGAACGCATCTCTGCCTACGTAGATCAACACCTTCAACCCGTTACATGCAGTCTCCCATCCTTCATCAAAGACACCAACCACTTTCTCAAACGCCTGGAATCCCTACCCAGTCTGTTACCCCCGGAAACCATTCTTGTAACCATTGATGCCACTTCCTTATACACAAATATTCCGCATGTCCAGGGCCTCGCTGCGATGGAGCACTTCCTTTCACGCCGATCACCTGCCGCCCTACCTAAAACCTCTTTCCTCATTACCTTAGCCAGCTTCATCCTGACCCACAACTTCTTCACTTTTGAAGGCCAGACATACCAACAATTAAAGGGAACAGCCATGGGTACCAGGATGGCCCCCTCGTATGCCAACCTATTCATGGGTCGCTTAGAGGAAGCCTTCCTGGTTACCCAGGCCTGCCAACCCGAAGTTTGGTACAGATTTATTGATGACATTTTCGTGATCTGGACTCACAGTGAAGAAGAACTCCAGAATTTCCTCTCCAACCTCAACTCCTTTGGTTCCATCAGATTCACCTGGTCCTACTCCAAATCCCATGCCACTTTCCTTGACGTTGACCTCCACCTGTCCAATGGCCAGCTTCACACGTCCGTCCACATTAAACCCACCAACAAGCAACAGTACCTCCATTATGACAGCTGCCACCCATTCCACATCAAACGGTCCCTTCCCTACAGCCTAGGTCTTCGTGGCAAACGAATCTGCTCCAGTCCGGAATCCTTGAACCATTACACCAACAACCTGAAAACAGCTTTTGCATCCCGTAACTACCCTCCCGACCTGGTACAGAAGCAAATACCCAGAGCCACATCCTCATCTCCTCAAACCCGGAACCTTCCACAGAAGAACCCCAAAAGTGCCCCACTTGTGACAGGATACTTTCCGGGACTGGATCAGATTCTGAATGTGGCTCTCCAGCAGGGATACGACTTCCTCAAATCCTGCCCTGAAATGAGATCCATCCTTCATGAAATCCTCCCCACTCCACCAAGAGTGTCTTTCCGCCGTCCACCTAACCTTCGCAACCTCTTAGTTCATCCCTATGAAATCCCCAAACCACCTTCCCTACCCTCTGGCTCCTACCCCTGTAACCGCCCCCGGTGTAAAACCTGTCCCATGCACCCTCCCACCACCACCTATTCCAGTCCTGTAACCCGGAAGGTGTACACGATCAAAGGCAGAGCCACGTGTGAAAGCACCCACGTGATTTACCAACTGACCTGCCTACACTGTGAAGCGTTCTATGTGGGAATGACCAGCAACAAACTGTCCATTCGCATGAATGGACACAGGCAGACAGTGTTTGTTGGTAATGAGGATCACCCTGTGGCTAAACATGCCTTGGTGCACGGCCAGCACATCTTGGCACAGTGTTACACCGTCCGGGTTATCTGGATACTTCCCACTAACACCAACCTGTCAGAACTCCGGAGATGGGAACTTGCCCTTCAGCATATCCTTTCTTCTTGCTATCCGCCAGGCCTCAATCTCCGCTAATTTCTAATTTCAATTTGCCGCCGCTCATACCTCACCTGTCTTTCAACTTCATCTTTGCCTCTGTACATCCGCCCCGACTGACATCTCTGCCCAAAAAATGCCCAAACTCTTTGCCTTTACAAATGTCTGCTTGTGTCTGTGTATGTGTGGATGGATATGTGTGTGTGTGCGAGTGTATACCTGTCCTTTTTTCCCCCTAAGGTAAGTCTTTCCGCTCCCGGGATTGGAATGACTCCTTACCCTCTCCCTTAAAACCCATATCCTTTTGTCTTTCCTTCTCCTTCCCTCTTTCCTGACGAGGCAACCATTGGTTGCGAAAGCTAGAATTTTGTGTGTATGTTTGTGTTTGTTTGTGTGTCTATCGACCTGCCAGCGCTTTTGTTTGGTAAGTTTCGTCATCTTTCTTTATATATATATATAGAGACACACACAAAGGTGATGTGACTTACCGAACGAAAGTGCTGGCACGTCGATAGACTCACAAACAAACACAAACATACACACAAAATTCAAGCTTTCGCAACAAACTGTTGCTTCATAATAGAGGGAAACATTCCACGTGGGAAAAATATATCTAAAAACAATGATGATGTGACTTACCAAACGAAAGCGCTGGCAGGTCAATAGACACACAAACAAACACACACACACAAAATTCTAGCTTTCGCAACAAACGGTTGCTTCGTCAGGAAAGAGGGAAGGAGAGGGAAAGATGAAAGGAAGTGGGTTTTAAGGGAGAGGGTAAGGAGTCATTCCAATCCCGGGAGCGGAAAGACTTACCTTAGGGGGAAAAAAGGACGGGTATACACTCGCACACACACACATATCCATCCACACATATACAGACACAAGCAGACATATTTAAAGACAAAGAGTTTGGGCAGAGATGTCAGTCGAGGCGGAAGTGAAGAGGCAAAGATGATGTTGAATGACAGGTGAGGTATGAGTGGCGGCAACTTGAAATTAGCGGAGATTGTGGCCTGGTGGGTAACGGGAAGAGAGGATATATTGAAGAGCAAGTTCCCATCTCCGGAGTTCGGATAGGTTGGTGAAGTATCCAGGTAACCCGGACGGTGTAACACTGTCCAAATTGTGCTAGCTGTGCACCAAGGCATGTTTAGCCGCAGGGTGATCCTCATTACCAACCAACACTGTCTGCCTGTGTCCATTCATGCGAATGGACAGTTTGTTGCTGGTCATTCCCACATAGAATGCATCACAGTGTAGGCAGGTCAGTTGGTAAATCACGTGGGTGCTTTCACATGTGGCTCTGCCTTTGATCGTGTGCACCTTCCGGGTTACAGGACTGGAGTAGGTGGTGGTGGGAGGGTGCATGGGACAGGTTTTACGCCGGGGGCGGTTACAAGGATAGGAGCCAGAGGGTAGGGAAGGTGGTTTGGGGATTTCATAGGGATGAACTAACAGGTTACGAAGGTTAGGTGGACGGCGGAAAGACACTCTTGGTGGAGTGGGGAGGATTTCATGAAGGATGGATCTCATTTCAGGGCAGGATTTGAGGAAGTCGTATCCCTGCTGGAGAGCCACATTCAGAGTCTGATCCAGTCCCGGAAAGTATCCTGTCACAAGTGGGGCACTTTTGTGGTACTTCTGTGGGGGATTCTGGGTTCGAGGGGATGAGGAAGTGGCTCTGGTTATTTGCTTCTTTACCAGGTCGGGAGGGTAGTTGCGAGATGCGAAAGCTGTTGTCAGGTGGATGGTGTAATGGTTCAGGGATTCCGGACTAGAGCACATTCGTTTGCAACGAAGACCTAGGCTGTAGCGAAAGGACCATTAGGTGTGGAATCGGTGGCAGCTGTCATAATGGAGGTACTGTTGCTTGTTGGTGGGTTTGATGTGGACGGACGTTTGAAGCTGGCCACTGGACAGGTGGAGGTCAACTTCAAGGAAAGTGACCTTAATCCTACTCCCAACATCACCACTGGTGAAGCCCAGGCTATCCGTGATCTGAAGGCTGACCGATCCATCGTCATTCTTCCGGCTGAGAAGGGTTCCACAACCGTGGTACTTGATCGTCGGAAGTATGTGGCTGAGGGACTGTGTCAATTTTCAGACAACACCACATACAAAGTTTTCCAAGGTAACCCCATTCCCGATGTCCAAGCGGAGCTTCAAGGAATCAGGCAGGCAGACAGTGTTTGTTGGTAATCAGGATCACCGTGTGGCTAAACATGCCTTGGTGCACGGCCAGCACATCTTGGCACAGTGTTACAACGTCCGGGTTATCTGGATACTTCCCACCAACACCAACCTATCCGAACTCCGGAGATGGGAACTTGCTCTTCAATATATCCTCTCTTCCCGTTACCCACCAGGCCTCAATCTCCGCTAATTTCAAGTTGCCGCCACTCATACCTCACTTGTCATTCAACATCATCTTTGCCTCTTCACTTCCGCGTCGACTGACATCTCTGCCCAAACTCTTTGTCTTTAAATATGTCTGCTTGTGGCTGTATATGTGTGGTTGGATATGTGTGTGTGTGCGAGTGTATACCCGTCCTTTTTTTCCCCCTAATGTAAGTCTTTCCGCTACTGGGATTGGAATGACTCCTTACCCTCTCCCTTAAAACCCACTTCCTTTCATCTTTCCCTCTCCTTCCCTCTTTCCTGATGAGGCAACAGTTTGTTGCGAAAGCTTGACTTTTGTGTGTATATTTGTGTTTGTTTGTGTGTCTATTGACGTGCCAGCGCTTTCGTTTGGTAAGTCACATCATCTTTGTTTTTTTTATATATATATATATATATATATATATATATATATATATATATATATATACACACACACACACACACACACACACACACACACACATACCCTCTTTCCTGATGAAGCAACCATTTGTTGCGAAAGCTTGAATTTTGTGTGTATGTTTGTGTGTCTATCGACCTGCCAGCGCTTTTGTTTGGTAAGTCTCATCATCTTTGTTTGTAGACTTTAAAGGGGCCTTATGAATGGATTAAAACAACCTGAAAGTGCTTGATACACTTTTGCTATTCTAAAAGTTGTATTATGAAAGTCTACGATTGTCGCACGTACTGCTCCAGGCAACATTTCTTGATGTCTGTAGTCTTAGATTTGTGATGGTTTCCTGATGAATGTGCCAACTCCTTCCTTTTACATTTCTGCTCTACAGAAGTGATATGCTAAACTAAAATCTGTAACACAACAAATTTGCATCAGTGGTCACATGATGTCCAGAGAGTCGAATTATGTCAGCTGGGTTTGACAACTCTTAATTCACCAATGTAAATAACTACTCATTAGTTTAAGTCTAAGTTCTCAAATATTATCATGGAGTAAGGATAATTGGTATTTCACTCTGACTGAGATATAATTGAGCAGAAATAAAAGTTCTTTTTATTATTAAAATTGTTTCTCACCTCTTGGTCTCTTTCTGTCCTCCTAATCCTAAAACAAAACTACAACCTCTAAACTGATTCAAGGCTTTTCATGAAATATTCAGAGTAACTGTTGTCAAACAATGTTGTACTATTAAAGTCCCAGATCTGCAAATTTCATGTCAGGATTATAAATAAATCAGTACTGACTTCAACCTAAATCTTATTATTGGGCATTACTACAGCATTAAAAATTGGTCAGCACCCTTCTGTTTTCTGAAAATTAAAGAATGACTCTTGATTTTTATTGATTTTCTGGAATTTAGGGAAAATTTTGAATGGTAGTCATTCAAGCATCAATGGTCTCTACCCTGTATAGAATGTAATCACTTCATTCCTTATTAGCGAAATATTAAACCATCCTTCAGAGTCTCAAAAATGTATTTTAAAAGAAATAAAATTGTCTACTTCCTTTTTTATGTTTATATTGCTGAGTGTCATTAAATGTAACAGGTCAGGGAGAATGGTCGACCCTCAGGATTCATAGATGCCAGCGACAGCAGCATATCAAACTGGATGCGATTTGTAAACTGTTCACGTCATGAGAAAGAGCAGAATCTTGTAGCTTTTCAGTATAAGAGGAAAATATACTACCGTACTACTCGCCTTATACCACCAGATGTAGAACTGCTCGTGTGGTATGGTGAGGAATTTGCACAAGTCTTGGGTATTAACAAGAAGAAATACCACAAAAATAAACAGTGTGCAGGTGAGTAACCCTGAATTAAGGCAATGTAATTGTTACAAAAATCTGAATTCCTTAACATTTTAATTTGATTTTCCTTAAAAATAGTACCGTGATTAATCTTAATAGTTACCTGAAGGTGATATTTGGCTTTTAGGAGTGAAGAAACAATAGGATATGAACTCATGCAAAGGGACAAATGTTTTATGTCATGCAATGTGAAGTAGTACAAAAAGAATAGAAACATTTGATAACAAGAAAATCCCAATTTTGTGAATGAAGCCCTCTAGATCACTTATTCTTTATTATGCTTCTTTTGGTTACTGCCACCATCTGGTATCTGTTATTAGGATTAAGGAAACATTAAGAGTGACAGGTATTTATTATACAACACCAAGTAACAATAGATTAGAAGTTATAAATAATATTTAAAAGTACACTCGCCAAAAACTTAGAATAAAATGAAACTATATTGGTTCTTGAGTCATTCTGAGGTCTTGAGCATTTATTATTTATGTATTTGCAGACTGAAGCTCCGAATGAAAATTTGTACCTATGCCAGGATTCGAATCTGGGTCACATGCTCACTAGGCAGATGAGCAACCACTATGTCATCCCGGGACAGTGGGTTTGCATGACTGCTTGGACTACTCTAGCACATCTCCCTCCACAGTCCAAATTACAATTCACACCACAGACCACTTGGTATTCCTACTAAACTCTAGCTTCTCCAACTGTATTGGAATAGCACCTCAGCATCGAATGAACTGTGGTTCTACTTGAAACCTAGTTATAGGTGCTTTAATCAAATGAAACTATATATGTTTCCAGAGTTCTTTTCAAGTTCCAAACATTTGTAGTGAATATATATGCAGACTGAAACAAAAAATGAAAATTTGTTAATACCAGCATTAAAACCCTGCCTCGTGCTCACTAGGAAGATGGGCAAACAACTTGGTGCAATGGCTTTGCACTATGGCACAACTATCCTAGTACATCTCCCTCATCAGTGCAAATTCCCGTTCATGCCTCAACCCACTTGGTATTCCTCCTATAAAGTTCGAGGCTAAATGGAGTACCAAGTGGACTGAGACATAAATGGGGATTTGGATTGAAGAGGGAGGCATGCTAGGGTAATCCTAAATTTCGGGTTTAGGGGGGATACCAAGTGGACTCAGATGTAAATGGGAATTTGTATTGAGGAGGGAGGCATGCTAGGGTAGTCCTAAATTTCGAGTTTATGGGGAATACGAAGTGAACTGACGTGCATGTGGGAAAGTGGATTGAGGAGGAAGGCACTCTATGGTAGTCTGTGTATTTGTGCAAAGCTATTATGCCAGGATGATGTAGTGGTTAGTGAATCTGCCTAATGACCAGGGTTCAAAACCTGGCCTTGGTACAAATTATTTGTCGCTTCTGTTTGCGTATATAAAAACTTAGAACTTGAGAAATGAGGTTCATGGTCAGTATTTAAAACCAGCACTGACTCGTGGTATCAACTAACAACTTAGCTCATAAAATTATACAAAAGCTATCAGTTCTAGCTGTCAGGTGGCGAGACTATCCTTGAATTACAAATTTTCAGAGTCAAATTGATGTGTTGGTAAATGTGCCAACACCTTGTAGATAGTGGAGGCCGAAATGGAAGCTATCTAACGCAGACGGGCGTGAATTCTGGAACATGATAAGTAGTGAATGCTAATAAGAAAAGTATGCAGCTCCTCGAATACTTAACTTTATATTGTCTTTGTGGTACATCGCTCTTGATAATACAGATAAGACTATCTTCAGATACGGTTAATGGCGCCTTGCTAGGTCGTAGCCATGGACTTAGCTGAAGGCTATTTTAACTGTCTGCTCGGCTAATGAGCAATGCATGCTACCTATCTGCTCGGCTAATGAGCGATGCTTCGTCCGTGTAGTCGCTAGCAATGTCGACCGTACAACTGGGGCGAGTGCTATTCCGTATCTCGAGATCTGCCTTGTGGTGGCGCTCGGTCTGCGATCACACAGTGGCGACACGCGGGTCCGACATGTACTAAATGGACCGCGACCGATTTAAGCTACCACCTAGCAAGTGTGGTGTCTGGCGGTGACACCACACAAATAGTATCAAATGAGTATAGTTGCATACTTGTAAAATTAGCCTTTTCAGATGATGGCAATAAATCAATGTTCAGTTTACCTAATAATGTACGGAAAGATGGCTCACAGAATGGCAGAAGCACTGCATCATTGATAGGTACACAAACAAAAGGTACAGAGTTTTTTAAGGTTTCAAAATTCACTTCCTTTTTTAAGCTTTTAGGGAAAACACACACACACACACACACACACACACACACACACACACACACACACACAAGTTGGGCCAGGAAGGTTACGGGACCAAAGGGTGTGCTGTAAGGATAGCTCCCATCTATGCAGCTCAACAAAGCTGGTTGTGGTGGACAGGATCCAGATGGCCGGGTTGTGAAGCAGCCATTAAAATCTCACATGTTGTGCTCTGCTGCATGTTGTGTCATTGGGTGGTCCACCATGTTTTTGGCAGTGGCCATTCATTCAAGTTGACAGTTGCTTGATTGTCACACCAATGTAAAACGCTGTGCAGTGGTTGTAGCAGAGCTGATATATAATGTGGCTGCTTTTGTAGGTGGCCTGGACTCTGATGGGGTAGGATAAGCCTGTGACAATACTGGTTCTGGGTGGGTGGATTGGGCACGTATTGCATCTGGGTCTTCCACAGGGGTATGATCCCTGTGGCGGATGATTGGGGGTGGGAGTGGCATAAGGATGGACTACAATGTTGTGGAGGTTGGGTGGGCAGAGGAACACCACTCAGGGAGGGGTTGCAAGTATCTTGGGTAGGATGTCACTCGTTTCAGGGCATGATGATAGGTAATCTAAGCCTGATAAGAACATGGTTCAGTCGTTCCAGTGCAGGTTAGTATTGGGTGACAAGGCAGCCACTTCTTTGTGGTAGGTTCTTGGTATGGCTGTTGGTATTAGGTGTGTGTGAGAATGGGAGATCTGTTTGTGACATAGGTCTAGAGGGTATCGCCTGTCTGCGAAAGCCTCTGTGAGGTCTTCTGTGTACTGGGTGAAAGAGTTCTCATTACTGCAGATGCATCATGGGTGGCCAGGCTGTATGAGAGGGATTTTTTTGTATGGAAAGGGTGGCATCAAAGTGGAGGTACTGTTGGTGGGTGGTGAGTGGACTGAAGTGTGGATGGGGCCATCTGAGAGGAGATTAACATCTAGGAAGGTGGCTTCCAGATGAAGTGGATGGGAGAGAAGGTGTTGAGGTTATGGAGGAATGAGGACAAGGTGTTCTGGCCTTGGGTCTAGATTATGAAGATGTCATCAATAAACCTGAACCAGACCAACTGTTGAGGAAACTAGGAATGTTTGCTTTAGGTGACCCATGAAGAGGTTGGCATAGGAGGGTGTCATGCGGATGCCCATGGCTGTGCGATGAATTTGTTTGTATACCTTCCCTTCAAAGATGAAGTAATTATGGGTTACGAGATAACTGATCAAGTGTACAAGGATTGAAGTGGTGGGTTTGGAATCCATAGGGCATTGGGAGAAATAGTGTTCAATTGCTGTAAGGCCATTGGAATGAAGGGTGTTGATGTTTATGGAGGTTGCATCAACACGGACGAGCAGGGATCCGGGGGTAAGGGTATGGGGATGGTGGAGAGCCGGTGCAGAAAGTGGTTGGCATCTTTATTGTGGGAGGCTAGGCTTTGGATAATTGGTTGGAGATATAGATCAAAAAGGGCAAGATTCTTTCACTAGGGGCTCTGTAACCAGACACAGTGGAGCACCTAGGATTATTAGGTTTTTGGATTATGGGGAGCATGTAGATAATGGATGTGCCGGCTGTTATTGGGGTAAGTATGGAGATGGGTTCAGTGGAGAAATTCTCGGCTTTACCTAAGGATTTCAGCAGTGTTTGGAGAATATGTTGGACTCTTGAGATGGTATCACTTTGGCAGAGCTTGTAGGTGGAGGTGTTGGACAACTGACAGAGGCCCTCTGCCAGGTAGTCACTGCAGTTCATCACAATAGTGGTGGAACATTTGTCTGGCGGGAGGATGATCAGGTCCAGACCCATTTTTAGATTGTGTAGGGCAGTCCTTTCTTCTATTGAAAGGTTGTTGGTCTTAGGGAGGGACCGGGGGAAGGATGGTGAGGCCAGGTTGAAAGTTAGGAATTTCTGCAAGGTGATGATGAAATGGTTAGGTGGGAGTGTTGGAGGATCACAGTTGGATGGTGGTGTGAATTGGGACAGGCAGGGTTTGATGTTTGGATTGGGTTGGCTTTGGTTGGAGGTGCTGGCGATAAAGAAGAGTTTCCACTGTAAGGAGTGGGAGAAGGATAGTAGGTGTTTCCCAAGTCCAACATAGTTAAACCTGGGGTAGGGATGAATGTGAGGGTGTTGAACAGGGCTGAAACTTCTGTGAGGATGAGAATTTTGGTAGAGAGGTTAACAATGGTGCTGAGATTGTGTCAGCTCTGGATTTCATGGAGTGTTGGTAGGGTTTTTTTGGAGGATGTGGGTGGTTGAAAAGGTCAGCTAGGCAGCATCAAGGTTCTATGAGGAGTTAATGAGGAGGAATTCTATGGGTAGGAGGCGGGTTGGACAGTGGTACTCCAACCCGAGAGTAGGACATCAGCAGGTTGGATAACTTATGGAGGAGGTGTCTGGAATTCAGTTCCAGGTGTTGTAGTGTCAGGATTTCAATTTGGGCGATGAGTTGTAGGTAGTGGGGATGGCATAGTAGTAGTATTTTGCAGAGGGTGTGGGGGTGGTTCAGGGATGCCTGTGCCATGGAGCTGTGTTTTTGTAGAACCAGGTTTGTGAGGGAAACAGACTGGCTGAAACTGAAAAGATGGAGGTCATTTTGGAGGGAGGGTTGGGATCCAGAAATAGGGAATTTTATGGTTAGGCCATTGGGGGGAGGGGCATCCCATGGCTTAGGTGGCATTTAAGGAACAGAATGTGGGTCAGGATTTTGGTTAGGCATAGGAAAACTTCTCTGAACTGGTGCAGGTAGATAGGGCAGGGGTCCACTGTGAAAAGGGGAAGGGATAGCTCTGGGAAAAGAAGTTGGTGTTGGAAGTGTTGAGTAAAGATGTCTGGTTGTTGTAGGGAGATGTGAATAATGTTGACCGGTGTAAGAAATAAAAGGAATTGTGTTGGGAGCAGGGGCTAGTATTGTGACTATGGTATATCTGATTGCGCGTGAGATATCATCATGCACATGAAATAAATTCTGTCACACATGATTTATTGCCATGTGCAAGAGATAAAAATAAGAAACAAGGACAGGTAGATCAGTAGCCATATGTGAGGGAAGGAGGATTTTGATTGCTAGAAGTGTGTTATGCAGTTATCATGAGATGCGTGGCATGTAGAGGTGCATGAATGTAATGGATGCGGCCAATACTACAATGTGTAACAAAAGTCACATGCAACCACGTGTGTCGCGGCCGTTACAGAGTGGATACCAAGAGGGAAGAAACATAAGAGAAAGAAACAGATGGAGAAGAGAGGGGAGATAAATAAAGGAGAACAACAAAGGACAGACGAAGTCACCTAAACCTGACAAGTGTTGACTGAATCCACTACAAAGTAAACGTCTGTTTGACTTCCACAAGACCTTTAATAATAAATTCATTTTGCATTAACATGAAGTAGTGACTGTAAAAGAGTTACGTGTTGCAATTATTACAAATGTCCAATAAATAAAAAAGTGTGCCCTATGAACTAAAACTTAGCCAAACAGTATAGTAAAGTATGTATACCTGTAAAGCAAATTACAAAGATTAAAACAATCTTAGAGTTTTATTGGAGTCTTCATTTGTGAAAATACCATACCATGACAAATAGGGCCAATGTTAAAATCTCTTCTGATTGTCCAGAAACTTCCTTTTTTCTTTTGGCATGTCTGCAATGTACAATCTGAGAGGTGGTGCAAGAACTGGTACTTGTGGTAGACTGCTCTTTAATTTTCTTTGGCTTGGGATGAGACTTGTTGGAACACCCAGTCATTTAGCACACTATCGATTGGTCAAGCAATTCATTTGAAGGGAATTACACGAAGAAGCTCATAAATTATGCCTTCTCTCCATACTGCATCACAGGTCAGTAAATGTAGCTGTAGTTTTTAGTTTTATTCCAAATCCTGCTCAGTGTAGGTGGTGAGTGACACAGCTTGATCTGTGTAGCTATTTTTGGCCAAAGCCCTGCTTGATCAGACAGGATTGCTTCAAGTAATATTGTACTGATTCTAATATGGATACACTATTCTAATAGCTTGTAAGTTTCAGATAGCAAGGCTACTGATCTGTAATGTTTAGGGCTGTCAGCTGGTTTCTTAGGTTTTAATACAGTAATTATCTAAGAGTGTTTAAATTCTTAAGATATATTGTCAGTTTGCATAAAGTTGGTGGAGAAATGAACTGTCCACACTTTTGTGTATTTACCACAGTTTATTAGAAATTCAGGGTAGATATTGTCAAATTTTAGAGCTTTTCTTGGTTTGATGTCATTAAGCACTGTTGAGGCTTTATTGCAAGTGAAGGGACAGTATTGTTCAGTTTTAGGATTCTGAGTTCTTGTATTGCCTTGATAAGTGCTCACCCATAGTAGGTCAGGCATGTACTGCACACAGGAAGCAGCTGACAGAGTAGCTGAGCATGTGTGGTGTGCACGAGTGAGCTTTTAAGGATATAGACACCCTTCCACAGGCCCCATTAAGATACTTTCCAGTTCCAGACATGGTAACATTTGTCATAGCTGATCAGAGAAAGAGAATGTTAATATAGTATTAGTTAACTGCAGGAGCATCTATGGAAAGGTCATGAAACTAGTCTCACTTATAACAGTGACAGAGACCATGTAACACTTGGGGTAGAATGAAGTTCTAAACATTGACTGGAATGTACATCACAAAGATGGGTTGAATGCTAGTGGTGGAGGTGTGTGTATAATCATAAAAAATACAACCGTATTTTGTGAGATTTATACAGATTCAGAATGCAGAATACTTTTTCTGACTGTAAGTGTTAGAGGCAGTTTGAGCATGGTCATCAGATGCTCCTATAGATCCCTGCCTCAGCAGCAGTAGTGGCAGAAAATTTGAGGGGAAACTTCGAGAATATTTCACATAAATTCCCTGGTTATATTATAGTTTTAGGTGGAGATTCCAACTTAACAGCTATAAATGGATACTCAAGTGATTATGGCAGGTAATAGGGACAAGGAATCTTGTGAAATTGTTCTAAGTGACCAGCCCAAAATTATCTTGAGAAGTTAATCAGAGAACTGACTTGTGAAGGTAACACCTTAGATCTGATGGTGGCAAACAGGTCCAAACTTTTTGACACAGTGCATAATGTGGGAATATTTGTGATATGGCCATTACAATGTTAAAGAATACAGCTGTAAACAGGAATACAAAATAGGGTAGGAAGATCTTTCTGCCTTGCAAGAGTTACAAGAAACTGATCTCGGATTACCTGACAGGTCAACCTGAAAATTTAACCTCCAGCACTGAAAATGTTGAACATCAATGGACAAATTTCAAGAGCATTGTACAATACATTTTAGACAGGTATGTGCTGAACAAAATTATGAGGGACAGAAGAGACCTGCCATGGTTTGAGAACTGTGTTGGAAAACTGCTACAAAAGCAAAGAGAGCTTCAATACAAATTTAAACAAAGCCAAATCCTCACTGACAAACAGAAACTAAATGAAGCCAAATTAGTGTAGCATGAAATGTTCAACAAATTTGGAAGTAAAATTCTCTCAACTGACTTGATGGATAATCCCAGGAAGTGTTGGCCTTATGTTAAATCAATAAATGGATTGAAGCCATCTCTCAGACATTCTTTGAGCATAATAGCATTGAAACAAAGGATGACACAGGAAAGATGGAAATAACAAATGTCTTTTTTCCAAAACTATTTAGCAAAGGGAGATCACATTGTAGTTCCTCTTTTAAATTGTCACATGAACGACAAAAGGGGAGGTATGAAAATAAATGACCGTAGGATAGGAAAACAACTGAGACCTTCAACAGCAGAAAGGCCACTGGAGCTGATGGGTTACCAGTTTGACCCTACATAGAGTATTCAAAAGAACTTGCTGCTCTTCTAGTAGCAAAGTACCATAGATCTCTGGAGGAGTGAATAATTCATAATGAATGGAAAAAGCACAGGTCATTTACATTTTCAAGAAGGGTCATCAAAGAAGCACTCACAATTATATGCCTACATCTCTGACATCAGTCTGTTGTAGAATTTTGGAACATGTATTATGCTTGCATATTGTGACATTTCTGGAGATGGAAAATCTCCTCTATAGGAATCAATATGAGTTCTGAAAACTGTGGTCCTATGAAACCCATCTAATTCTGTTTGTTCACAAGACTCAGAAAACAGTCGATACAGGCAGCCAGGTAGAGGTCGCGTTCCTCAACTTCTGAAAAGTGTTCAGTACAGTTTCATACTGCAACCAATGAACTAAATGCAAGCATACTCAATATCAGAACAACTGTATTATTGATTTCAAGAGTTTCTAACAAACAAAATGTAGCATCTCATTCTGAATGGAGAGAAGTCTTCAGAAGTAAAAGCAGGTTTGGGTATGCCCCAAAGGAATATTATGGGACTATTTCTTTTCACAGTATATATAAATGACCGATTAGATAACGTGAAAAGTTCCATGAGGCTTTTCACAGATGGTGCTGTTGTATACAGAGAAGTAGCAATGCTAGAAATTTGTAGTGAAATGCAGAAAGACCTGCAGAGGGTCTATGATTGGTGCAGGGAGTGGCAATTGACCCTCAATATAAACAAATATGTGTGCACATAAAACCACAAGACCCATTATTGCATGATGACACAAGTGCATAAAAATCACTGCAAGAAGTTACTTCTGTAAAATATTTAGGAGTATAAATACAGAGTGATTTGAAGTGAAACAATCACATAAATTAATTGTGGATAATGCAGATGCTATATTGGGATTCATTGAAAGAATCCTCAGGAAATGTAGTTCATCAATGTCAGAGATAGCTTACAAAATACACTTTTAATCAGTACTTGAATGTTGCTCATCAGTCTTTGACCCATACCTTTTAAAACTGTTAGAGGAAATTGAGAATATTGAAAGAAAAGCAGCAAATTTAGTTAAAGTTCATTTAGTAAGTGCAAAAGTGTCTGGGAGATGCTAAGTGAACTCCAGTGGTGGGTGCTGTTACACAAAGTACCTGCTGCCACACACCATGAGGTGGTTTGCAGAGTGTAGACTTAGATAGTATGTACTTTGCCTTTTGTTCCTCTGCAGGTTGCTAATAGGTATGAAGTAAAAGCATGTGGATTACCTGCCGTCTTATTCTTTAATGAGTTCCCCTAGTAACATCCATGTATGTCTACTGTGTCTGAAAATTCAAGTTTTCTGCTGTTTCCCATCCAGTTTTGCCATCATTCTGCATCTAGGCTGTGGAGTAGGTAGTGTATGATTTCTCGGTCATCATTTTTGATGAAGTTTTAGCACAGCTTCTCACTGTTTTTTGGACAGGCCAGGGATGTAATCCTTTCAGTAGCCTCTTGGTATATGGGTTTAGGTACTGCATCTTATGACACCTGCAAGGCTTGTATGGTTTCTGCTGGTGGAGCTGTATGGCTTGAGCATGTGTGTGTAGTTCCTCAGAATGTGGTCCAGTTGGCCTTCCTTAGACTGTCTATTGCATAAGGATAGATATCATTACAGAGATTTGCATTCATAGCTTTCTTATTACTTGTCAGTGCTGGCTGTGTGGGATGTCATTGAGGACTTTTGTTATAGGAAATGAAACATTGATCAAGTTACATTCTTTCCTTCAGGCTGCTGACTTAAAAGTATATTGGTCTTTAGCATGAACAAAAGTATGAGGTTAAATCTTCAATCCAATTTACTAGTTTTTGTCCCATTATTCTTGCAGTCTCTGTGTTTCCATTGCTTGTGGTGGCTGTTACAGACACCCACACAGATGGATGTGCATAGATAACTTCAGCTGACTGGTATATGGCTGATGAATTGTGGGTTTTGGAGATGGTGTGCTTCCATTTTTGCAACCACATTATGGATTTCATCATGAGTACCTGTGGAAACGAGAGAGGTGTTTTCTATATCTTGTTTAACTTCTGTAGCTATACCATATATCACTGATGATACAGCTAGGCACCTAGCAGTTTATAACTCAATATTTTTCCCATTTTTTGGGTTCCGTACCTCAGTTGGTAAAAATGGAACACTTATAAGTCACATTGTTGTCCATCATAGAGATATGAAGTTGAAATTTGTGTTAGGTAACAAGTCTACGGTCTCTTGGTGGTGTTGAAAATTTCAGTTTCTAAGTCAATGCAGTTGACAGATACAGTCATTTCTGTCACATATTCCCATACTAAGTTCCTAAAATTGATTGGAAAGTAATGACCTACTACAGTTCAGGCTGGTACAGCGGTGGACTATGTGAAGGTTTTTGTGATTGCCATTACTTGTGATATTAACCGTTTCACTTGAAAACAGCTTGCGAAATAATCATGCTGCTGTATGTTGAGCAGCAGACTACTTCTTCAAAGATGCATTACCCATGCCAGCTAGAAATTATTTCAAATACTAACTGCTACAAAAGTGCTGATGCCGTTTCTTTATCATTCATATGTTATACCTCTGTTACTAACCATGCATTCCATATAGTTAGTTGACGAAAGCATACACAATGACAAGCTCACAATACTGAATAGTTCTTTGCACTTTGTATGTCCACCATTGCTTTTTTTTAACCAGTGACGTTGTGACAGTTGTCGTGTGGATGCGGTTCCATCTTCTGCAGCGAATATACTAACTGGGATAATCACAGAATAACTGCTACACCCAGCGGGTGTCTTCAAGTACAGGGATATAGGTGCCCATCACCCTCACTTTGCAGATATGCTGCATCCACACTCGCTCTCGTGGCATATGCAAAACAACAGAAAAAATTCTGCACTCAGTATCTGGCCAAAAACCAAACACACTAAAAATAATGAAAGAACGAAATGCTTGCTTAAATTCAGCACTATCCTTTGCCTGTTAGAGAGACAGAGGTTTAGGTTACACTTCATATGCTCCACTTAAACGATGTATGTTATGGCAACTCAATTTTCTGAACAACTAAAATATCCTTACCTATTTTGCAAGGCACTATTTCTTTCATATACACTATGTGATCAAAAGTATCTGGACACCCCCAAAAACATACGTTTTCATACTAGGTACATTGGGTGATTGGGTGTCACTTGTGTCATAAGTCTGTAGGTGAGATTTCCGCACTCCTAAACATCCCTAGGTCCACTGTTTGTGATGTGATAGTGAAGTGGAAACATCGAGCGACACATACAGCACAAAAGCGTACAGGCTGACCTCATCTGTTGATTGACAGAGACTGCCAACAGTTGAAGAGGGTCGTAATGTGTAATAGGCAGATTTCTATCCAGACCATCACACAGGAATTCCAAACTGCATCAGGATCCACTATATGTACTATGACAGTTAGGCGGGAGGTGAGAAAACTTGGATTTGTTGGTCAAACAGCTGCTCATAAGCCACACATCACGCTGGTAAATGCCAAACAACACATCACTTGGTGTAAGGAGCGTAAAAATTGGATGATTGAACAGTGGAAAAACTTTGTGTGGAGTGATGAATCATGGTACGCAATGTGTCCATCTGATGGCAGGGTGTGGGTATGGCAAACGCCCAGTGAATATCATCTGCCAGCGTGTGTAGTGCCAAATTTGTAGGTGGTGGTGATGGTATGGTGGGCACAATTTTCATGGAGGGGGCTTCCACCCCTTGCTGTTTTGCTTGTCACTATCACAGCACAGGCCTACATTGATGTTTTAAGCACCTTCCTGCTTCCCACTGTTGAAGAGCAATTCGGGGATGGCAATTGCATCTTTCAACACGATTGAGTACTTGTTCATAATGCACAGCCTGTGGCACAGTGGTTACATGACACTAACATCCCTGTAATGGACTGGCCTGCACAGATTTCTGACCTGAATCCTCTAGAACACCTTTGGGATGTTCTGGAACACCGACTTTGTGTGTGGCCTCACCAACCAACATTGATACCTCTCCTCAGTGCAGCACTCCATGAAGAAAGGACTGCCATTCCCCAAAACACCTTCCAGTACCTGACTGAACATAGGGCTGCGATAGTGGACTGTCATCAAGGCTAAGTGTGGACCAACATCATATTCAATTGCAGCATTACCGATGGAGGGCACCATGAACTTTTAAGTCATTTTCAGCCACGTGTCCGGATACTTTTTATCACATAGTGTACCTTACTTACAACTATTTAAAAAAATAAATGTACCATGTGTCACTTTGTAGCATGTTAAACCTCATTTAAAATCAGAACACCTCATACGCTAATATTTTTGTACCAGTTCTTATAAGTTGTAATTGGATTACCTCTTTAATCTTAGCTATTACTAAGTATCACCATATTTTTCCATTTTCATGGTGAGATCCAGGACAATGCTTAGGATTAATTTAAGGAAAACTCATAGAATGATGGCCCAACTTGATGCATCATTTATAATTCTGAAACAAATATTTCTTTTTAATAGCAATTCTATCATAAGCCAACTAACAGTTACCAATATTCTTGCCAGATACAAAACAATAGTTAAGGTTTCGAAATTAAAATCACAATGCATGAAGGAAGGCATTTGCATTATACATAAAATTACAAAAGGTGCTCAAAGAATATGTCAGCTGTGCAATACAATGTTGGCCCGACGACTAACGGTTAACTGATTAAAGAAACCTGCAGCTGCACTCTGTCCGCATGACTAGCATCACAGTTGCGGGCTAATCCCACCACAGGACTTGACTATAAGTTCAACAAACATGAAATAAAAGACATTAAAATGCATTCATCTCCACTGGTTATTCTGCTCTCATATAGACAAGGTTCGGCCAAGCTGGCCAAACGCTATCCACATGTTAAAACCAAAGCAAACAGTAATACTTCACTGATTGGCTACAAGCCTCTTACACCTAAATCAAGTCAAGTACTTAAATAAACTAAAACACTATCAAAACGATAATGACAATTAAACCTCAATTTTTTTTAAGTAGTCAAGAACTCAGTACTCAGTTTGGCCAAAGGCTTTCATCACACATATACCAGGACCTTACAATAATAGAAACACTGAGTAAATTACTTCCTAATCTAGCAACATCCCTGCCGAGGTTCAATACTAAAAGAATGACTATAAACTACTCAACTTCAGGCTGGAATGGGAGATCCACAGAAGTACATGTGGATCACCAACACCTAGGCCTCATGCAATGACTGGAATGTCCCCAAAGTAGAAGGAAAACGCAGCCCTGCCCTGGACCAGCAGAACAGCAAGACATTAGCTGCTGCTGATACAAAGCTATCAACATATCTATCAACAAACAGCAAACAGGTTTGATAGAAATTAACATACACAGTAATACTTAAAAGGCCAAGCAAAGATGATTTTCAAGAAAACCAAGTGTTAAAACTTCTGTATAGGAGTGCCTAACTCATAAACATTGCAAGTTAGCCTTCCTAGCAATAACAAGGAACAATGTACAAAGTAATTTAAACAATAATTACATAATAATTCAAATAAGATTAAATAATTCAAGGTATATCTCTACTGGGGCCTCTTAGGCACTAATGGTCATAGTAATTTGGGTACACACTAAATGGTAGATAGCCAGATAAATGTACACCTATAATAACCCAAAGGACTCCTCAAAAAGTGTAAGAGTGTGCAAATACACACACACACACACACACACACACACACACATACACACACACACACACACACACATGTATCTTTAGGCAGAGTGCACACAACTTTAGTTACAGGCCAAATCCAAACACTTGCCCCAGGAAGGGCCATAAGGTATACTACAAACGGAAATTACAATCAGTAGTATCAAATACTTAGTGACACCAAACAGTGATTTGTAGTACCAGATTAAAATTGCCAAATAGTAGCTTGGTCCTTACAGAAATCTCCAGATTGACACACACAGCACTGAAAACAGTCACTGAAAGTCATAAAGGAACTAGATTCCTGGATAGCTGAGACTGTGGAAGAATTGACAATCTTTAAGTACAGTACTTACTGAACAGTCTTCATGCACAATTTCAAATAAATGCCAAGGAGGGCAGTAGCATCAGGACTCCAACTAGACCCTGGATAAAACTGCCCTCCTGCTCATAGCTGCTAACAAGTAGTCCAGCTCTTCTCAGCACATTTAGCATGCCACAGTTTCACTTTGTAACCAGACTGCAAGCAATGAAAGCCTTGGCCACTAAACTTATTGGTAGCAACAGTCAACACTGCAGGAAAACATGGGCCCCAATAACCCAGTGGTTAATGGTTTCAACTCCCTGCAATTGCCTGTATGCTGTGAAATCAGGCACACCTGTCCAGCTCCATATCCCACACTCCCCTCACTAACACACAGCCCCAAAGAGAACACACAACCAAACAAAGATGATATGATGAGAGCCAGAGTTGATGGAACACGTACACAAATGGTACCAGTAGGATCGCATGTGTGCTCTCACAGAAGGCACCACGGCTCAACCTCCCATTCTCAAACCGAACTCGCATACATACACCAAATACCTAAGTTTGGGGCCCATCAGTCTCTTCGAGTCAAAATCTAAAGGACAGCTTTCAGCCAGATCCTCCTGGAGAAGAACTGCAGCAACCCCAGAATTCAAAGCACCAGTGTAGACAATAAATGTCATGTCAAAATCAGGCACAGACAATAATGGAGGATTAGTGATGATGGTCTTAATAGCCTCAAAAGCACACAGCTGACTTTCGCCCTACACAAAGCTCTCTCCTGCCCTGTGCAAACTGTTAAGGGGAGCAGAAAGCTGCACAAAATTTGGAACAAATTCACGAAAATTACAACTGTAGAAGACAGGCAGAGACTCTGGACAATAAATCTCTTGTCAAAATCAGGCACATCCAACACCGGAGGATGTCAATGTAATACCCAAGTCATTCTGTACAATATGAAACTGGGGAGTTTGTGGTTGGTCATACTCAGCCAGAACAGGCGAGACAGTTGTTGGACCTGTTGCAGGAGTTTCCTAATCTCTTGTCCAACAAATGGGTGTTATTAATTTGATTCAGTATAATATTTGTATAGTTGATGATGTTTCAGTTCAACATGGGCCTTTTGTCTTTCACCACCTAAAATGAAAATTTTGAGGCAGAAGATAAATGTTACGTTGTGGGATGGGGTAATTAGGCCTTCCACTTTGCCATATGCTTCATCAATATTCTTTGCCCCTAAAGCTCAGGGACAGAACTAAAGGCAGCTGGCTGACTACAATATTCTAAAAAAGGTCTTTTAGTAATCAATACCCTTGCCTGATCTTCACAATTGATTTATGTGGTTTTCTGGGGCTAGTTGCTTCACCATGCTCAACTTGGATCAAGCCTATTACGAGATTCCCGTGACCCAAGAATGTAAGCATGTCACTGCTGTATAAGGTTAATAGGGTGTGATTTGGGTTGGGAACTGGAGCTGCTGTTCTTTCTCGTTTATTGGATCTTGTCTTGGGGGATTTGAAATTCCTGTGTGTTTACATTTTCCTGCGTGTTGTTGTTGTCTATAGACATTTGTTTGAGGAACATATTTGTCACCTTGGTCATATGAAGTACATACTTCATTCCACTGGGTTAACAGTGAAGCCTCACCAGGTGCCAGACTCATTTTTGGGTTACCTCATTTCAGCTCATGGCATTAGGATCAACCGGGAATGAACAACAGACCTGAATAAGTTTCCTCCACCTAGGAGTAAAAACGAGGTGGCCAGGTTTATAGCAATCGCTACTTATTTTCCTAAATTCGTACCCAATTTTGCACAACTTTCTGCTCCATTAATAATATTCACAGGAACGGAGAGAGATTTGTGTGGGGAGAATGTCAGCAGTGTGCTTTTGAGGCTATTAAGACTGCCAGAATTAATCAGACTTGGACCATGACAAGAGCAGCTTCTCCACTGGAAAGTATTTAAAGAACAAGGTACCACAGGCAAAGTCAAGGACCAGTCCGGTCCACTGAATCAAATCACAGCCAAGCAACAAGGTGACTGCCAAGTCCTTAACTAGGAGAAGTTACAAACAGATAAACAACCGCATACCTTGCCAACCAGCGACAAGTTCTGCCCATTAGCCACACGACATCTCCGGGAAGATGAGTGCATAGGAGACAATTAACTTAAGTACTCAAACCCCAGGGTTTACAGTGAAGCCTCACCAGGTGCCAGACTCATTTTTGGGTTACCTCATGCAATCAAGTAAGGAGGATGAACTGCCTGAGTTCAGTAACACACAAACTGTTTCCTGTCCAACATGGGCACATACATAAGGAATGAAAAATTTTTCCATAGATGAGTACACATACAAGGTGATGGGAACCTCCTCTGACACGTTCAACCTCCACCTGCTTGGCGTCAGCTGTTAGACCTGGGGTTTGTCCAGGGTGGCACAAGGTCATCGCTCATAATGCAATGGAAACAATGCTTGCAACCGTAACAGTCAGATTTAGATCGTTATTTGTTACATTGGTATGATAATAGGAAGAGACACACCTACCACCCAAATGGTGTCCAAAGAAAGGCAATGTGGACTGTCCACTGCTGCACACATTCTGGGTGCAGGTCTGGGACCTTACCTTCTATAGACAGGCCACAAACCTTTAATTCATACTACAAATGCTTCCTCTTAAGATTCAAATGCCCTGGGTACCCCCTGGAATCCATGGTAGGTTGTGACATCCTGAAAACAACCAAAATTATTCATATAACAAGTGACTAATGTGGTAGTACAATAATTCAAATGAACAGCAAATGACCTCATAGGATGGACAACTCTAATCCCCCATCAAAGAGAATGTAACCACACTCTGCATTTACCAATTGAGACCCAGGATAAGGATTGGGATTAATTTAGGAAAACATGAGGAATGGTGGCCCAACTTGATGCATCATTTATAATTCCCAAACAAATATTTTTATTTAGTAATAATTCTGTCATAAGCCAACTAACAGTTACCAAGATTCTTGCCAAATACATACAAATACTTAAGATTTTAAAATTAAAGTCACAGTGAATAGGGGCATTTGCATTACACATAAAATTACAAATGGTACTTCAAGAAAATGTCAGCTGTGCAATATAATGGTGGCCCAATTACAGACAGTTAAGCAGCAGCACTGTTCACGTGACTTACATCACAACTTTGGACTAATCCACGACAGGACTTGAATATAAATTCAACAGACATTAAATAAAAGATATTAAATGCATACATCTCCACTGGTTATTCTGCTCTCATATAGACAAGATATGGCCAAGCTGGCTGAATTCTACCCATGTGTAAAAACCGAAGCAATCAGAAGTACTACACTGACTGGCCACAAACCTGTTACACATAAATCAAGTTTAGTACTTAAATAAACTAGAGAACCCCTAAAACATAAAACGATAGTGACAAACTGCATAATTTTTTAAGTAGTCAAGAAACTCAGTGCTCAGTTTGTCCAAAGGCTTTCATTACATGCCCACAAGGACCTTACAATAATAGGAACACTGAATAATTTATTTCCTAGTCCGGCGACATTCCCGCCACATTGTGATACAAAAAGAATGACAACAAACTTCTCGACTTGAGGTTGGACATCAGCAGAAGTGGGTGTGGCCCGCCAACATCTAGGCCTCGTTCCCAAAGCAGAAGGAGAATGTGTCCCTGCCCCAGACCAGCAGAATAGGTACACATCAACTGCTGCTGATACAAAGTGAATGCATCAACTGCTGCTGATACAAAGCTGTAAACATATACCAAACAACAAACGGGAAATATATTTCATAGAAATTAACAAACCCAGCAATACTCAAAAGGCCAAGTAAAGGTTATTACTAAGTAAACCAACTATTAAAACTTCAGTATAGGAGTGACCCACTTATAAACATTGCATGTTAACCTTCCTGTAACCAAGGGCTCCTCAATACAGAGGAAAAGACTGTGCAAATATGCGCACGCACCCACACCCACACACACACACACACACACACACACACACACACACACACACAAGTGCATAGCTTTAGGCTGAGTGCACACAACTTAGTTACAGGCCAAATCCAAAAGCTTGCCCCAGGGAGGGCCATAAGGTCTACAAGAAACAGAAATTACAATCAGTAGTATCAGATACTCAATGATAAGAAACAAAGATTTGAAGTACCAAATTAAAATTGCCAAATAGTAGCTTGGCACTTACAGAAACCTCCAGATTGACAGACACAGCCCCAAAAGAGGTCACTGAAAGGAACCAGATTCCTGGCCAGCTCACACTGTGGCAGAACTAACAGCCTTTAAATGCAGTATGTACTGAACAGTCTTCATTTATAATTTCAAATAAATGCCAATGAAACCAATAGCTTCAGGACTCCAAGTAGGCACTGGATAACACTGCCCTCCTGCTCATAGCTGCTAACAAGTTGTCCAATCCATCTCTGCACATTTAACACACCACAACTGACTAATGCACTTCGTAACCCCCTTCCCCATGAACCATGGACCTTGCTGATGATGGGGAGGCTTGCGTTCCTCAGTGATACAGATAGCTGTACCATAGGTGCAACCACAACAGAGGGGTATCTCTTGAGAGGCCAGACAAACATGTGGTTCCTGAAGACGGGCAGCAGCCTTTTCAGTAGTTGCAGGGGCAACAGTCTGGATTACTAACTAAAACGGTCTTGCTGTCCTGGTACTGCAAATGGTTGAAAGCAAGGGGAAACTACAGCTGTAATTTTTTCCGAGCGTATGCAGCTTTATGTATGGTGAAATGATGATGGCGTCCACTTGGGTAAAATATTCCGGAGGTAAAATAGTCCCCCATTCATATCTCCGAGTGGGTACTACTCAGGAGGACATCGTTATCGGGAGAAAGAAAACTGGCATTCTATGAATCAGAGCATGGAATGTCAGATCCCTTAATCAGGCAGGTAGGTTAGAAAATATAAAAATGGAAATGGATAGGTTAAAGTTAGATATATTGGGAATTAGTGAAGTTCAGTGGCAGGAGGAACAAGACTTCTGATTGGGTGACTACAGGGTTATAAATACAAAATCAAATAGGGGTAATGCAGGAGTAGGTTTAATAATGAATAAAAAAAGTAGGAGTATGGGAAAGCTGCTACAAACAGCATAGTGAATGCATTATTGTGGCCAAGATAGACACAAAGCCCACACCCTCCATAGTAGTACAAGTTTATATGTCAACTAGGTCTGCAAATGACGAAGAGATTGATGAAATGTATGATGAGATAAAAGAAATGATTCAGGTAGTGAAGGGAGATGAAAATTTAATAGTCGTGGGTGACAAATTCGCTAGTAGGAAAAGGAAGAGAAGGGAATGTAGTAGGTGAATACGGAATGGGGTAAGGAGTGAAAAAGGAAGACGTGTGGTATAATTTTGTGCAGGGCATAACTTAATCATAGCTAACACTTGGTTCAAGAATCATGAAAGAATGTTGTATACATGGAAGAGACCTGGAGACACAGGAACAATTCAGATAGATTATATAATCGTAAGACAGAGATTTAGGAACCAGATTTTAAATTGTAAGACATTTCCAGGGGCAGATGTGGACTCTGACCACAACCTATTGGTTATGAACTGCAGATTAAAATGGAAGAAACTGCAAAAAGCTGGGAATTTAAGAAGATGGGACCTGGATAAACTGATGGAACCAGAGGTTGTAGAGAGTTTCAGGGAGAGCATTAGGGAACAATTGACAGGAATGGGGGAAAGAAATACAGTAGATGAAGAATGGGTAGGTTTGATAGATGAAATAATGAAGGCAGTAGAGTATCAAGTAGGTAAAAAGATGAGGGCTAGTAGAAATCCTTGGGTAACAGAAGAAATATTGAATTTAATTGACAAAAGGAGAAAATATAAAAATGCAGTAAATGAAGCAGGCAAAAAGGAATAAATACTTCTCAAAAATGAGATCTACAGGAAGTGCAAAATGGCTAGGCAGGGATGGCCAAAGGACAAATGTAAGGATGTAGAAACATATATCACTAGGGGTAAGACACATACTGCCTACAGGAAAATTAGAGACCTTCAGAGAAAAGAGAACCACTTGTATGAATATCAAGACCTCAGATTGACAGCCAGTTCTAAGCATTTAGGGAAAGCAAAAAAATCGAAGGAGTATATAGAGAGTCTATACAAAGGTGATGTACTTGAGGACAGTATTATGGAGAGCATGTAGACTAAGATGAAATGGGAGATATGATACTGCATGAAGAGTTTGACAGAGCACTGAAAGACCTAATTCAAAACAAGGCCCTAGGAGTATACAACATTCCATTAGAACTACTGGTAGCCTTGGGAGTGCCAGCCCCAACTCTACCATCTGGTGAGCAAGATGTATGAGACAGGCAAGATACCCTCAGACTTCAAGAAGAATGTAATAATTCCAATCCCAAAGAAAGCCAGTGTTCACAGATGTGAAAATTACCAAACTATCAGTTTGGTAAGTCACAGCTAAAAAATACTAACACAAATTCTTTACAGATGAATGGAAAAACTGGTAGAAGCTGACCTCAGGGAAGATCAGTTTGGATCCCGTAGAAATGTTGGAAGACGTGAGACAATACTGATCCTACGACTTATCTTAGAAGATTTATTAAGGAAAGGCAAACCTATGTTTCTAGTATTTGTAGACTTAGAGAAAGCTTTTGAAAATGTTGACTGTAATACTCTCTTTTAGATTCTGAAGATGGCAGGGGTCAAATACAGGGAGCAAAATGCTATTTACAATTTTTACAGAAACCAGATGGCAGTTATAAGTGTCGAGGGGCATGAAAGGGAAGCAGTGGTTGGGAAGGGAGTGAGACAGGGTTGTAACCTCTCCCCGATGTTATTCAATCTGTATATTGAGCAA